>NC_089510.1:69086514-69709014 GCF_036850995.1 Saccopteryx leptura | reverse complement strand
GGAAAATACACACAGAAAAACCAAAGGACACCCTGCTCTCTGACACAGACCCTTGTCACTGTTTCCCTTCAAGGCCACTCCTGCAGAACCTCAAAGCTTATGCACTTCCTTCACCCCCAACACGGCGCCTGTCGGGGGAGGGGCGGGGCTGAGGCTGTGACCAGGCCTAGCTTGCCTGGGCTAGAAAGGAGCGCCCGAGTCAGCTGTACTGACGGTAGAGTTCACCTTGTTGCCAAAAAGTTCTCCTGTCCTCAAAATTCTGCCTTACAACTTGTGGAGACTCGAACCACCAAGGGAACTGACTCACGTGGAAGTGAAGGGTGTCTCCCTCAGAAACATCCTTGGGAAGAGAACAAAACTCCTTGCTCCCACTCCTTCTCAGGGTCCCACTTAGTTGTAAAGGGAAGAAAACTGGAATGCTTGAAAAACTAAGTGTTTCTGAAATCAGGTCTGAAACACTGACCAAAATAAATCTCACCCCAGGACTTTGATGACTTTGAAACCGCTTCTGACAATTGCCTTAAACCATGGTCTTATCTGCAGAATGGTATCGCAGTTGGAGTCCCAATATAATTAATTTTTGGGGGGGGGCGGTGAGAGCAGGGGAGATAGACAGATTCCTGTATGCGCCCCAGCTGGGATCCACCTGCAACTCTATCTCGGGCCAGTGATGAGCACTGAGCTAACTGGGATCCACCTGGCAGCTCTATCTTGGGCAGTGATGAGCACTGAGCTATTTTTAGCATCTGAGGCTGATGCACTCCTAAAAAATCTTTTTTAAATAAAAAAATGTAAAACATTAGAAATTCTTTAGAGAAAAGATGACTTTTAGAGTCAGAACTCTGTACTTAGTTACTGAGATCCCCCAACTATTTTAGTGTGTGCAGGTGCTATGAAATGTATTATGATCCCTTTCCCACAAGCAAGTTCTTTCTGCTGGATCCTAAACTTCGTGTGTGTGTGTGCGTGTTGTGTGTGTGTGTGTGTGTGTGTGAGAGAGAGAGAGACAGCAACAGAGAGAGAGAGGGGACAGATAGGGATAGACAGGAAGGGAGAGAGATGAGAAGCATCAGTTCTTCGTTGTGGTGTCTTAGTTGTTCATTGATTGCTTTTTCATAGGTGCCTTGACGGGGGTGAGGGGGGGTACAGCCCTTGGGCTCAAGCTGGTGAGACTTACTCAAACCAGATGAGCCCACGCTCAAGCTGGCGACCTTGGGGTTTTGAACCTGGGTCCTCAGCATCCTAGTCCAACACTCTACCCACTGTGTTACCGCCTGGTCAGGCTAGATCCTGAACTTCTAAGCTTGCTCTCTTCCTCTTTTAAATCACCACACCCTCATATTTATTCTTAATCCCCAATCTTCCCAGAAGTGTCATGGTTCTAAATCTCCTAAACAAAACAAAAGAATAAATCTCCTATCTTGACACTTAGGCAACTTTGTGTTTAGTTTCTGAAAACAGCTGTTGGTTTCCCTTCTTCAGAGCCTTCTTAAAAGACTGAGCTAAGAATAACATGCCCAATATTGTGACCACTTTCACACAGTAAAACCATATGCTACAGAGTTCCCATCATTTCTCTCCCCTAAAGCGTTTCTGAAAAGTCCTTTTAAACCTCAGTGGATTGTTTTAAAATGTGCCCATGCCTCCAGTTTGCACCATTTCCTCCCCACATCTCCTTCCCGCAGGCTCCCTGAAGCCCCGCAATGCTCTCGGGAGGGCTCCAGCTTCAGGCCACTCTGCCATGACATGCTGAGTCTCAACACTTGAATTTACATCTACCCGGGTTTGTACCTGCCAGGACAACAGAATCTTAGAGGTACGGAAACCACACACCTCAACTTTACTACAGGACACTGACTATCACACAACTCTCATTCCCTGGAAGAATCAATCAGGAGGTATCTGTTAAGCAGAAGAGGGGACGACTTGTAAGACTGCCAGGTAACATACAGGATGCCCAGCTAAATTTTGATTCCAGATAAACAGTGAATAATTTTTCAGTGTTTGTCCCATGCAATTATTAAATGAGTATCCTGTGTTTTTATTTGCTAAAGCTGGCAACCCTATACTGATGACAATTATGTCAGGAAAGTTATAAGGTGGCTTCTCACTGCCTTTCTACAGGATATCACCTTCCTATGAAGAGGAGGAGGGGGATGGGGAGGAGGAGACTGCCAAGAGGAATAAGATAAGAAATTGACTGAGGTCTCATGGGCCGTATAATAGAGCTGAGGCTGATTTTGCTTCCGCTATTAACTCTGAAGCTTCCTGGATAGAGGAAGGAGCTATGGTTAAAAAGCTACCTGCTAACACAGTCCTTGCTAGTAAGTAAAGAGAAGAGAGCTCTTGAGAAACAAGAGGAGAACAAATCTATACCACAAATTCCTATTTCTTCAACCAAAATGCACCAAATCCATTCACTAACAAGGAAAGGAGGACAAATGTACAGTCAAATCATTTGTTTTCTTCCATGACTGGATATTGTGGATTCAGCAAAATAAAGCTCTGGTTACAATTAGACCATTTCTTTTTCCATGGCTCTGGCTCTTAGCCTTCTGCAGCCAGGCTGGGTGTGGGAGGGCAGGGGCTGGGGGAGCATTCTCAAACACGCTCACCTAGTTAACCAGAAATGAGTAGCATATAAATAAATCTTGGGAAGCTATTCTTCATTCTTTTTTTTTTTGTATTTTTCTGAAGCTGGAAACGGGGAGAGACAGTCAGACAGACTCCCGCATGCACCCGACCGGGATCCACCCGACACGCCCACCAGGGGCGATGCTCTGCCCCTCCGGGGCGTCGCTCTGCTGTGACCAGAGCCACTCTAGCGCCTGGGGCAGAGGCCAAGGAGCCATCCCCAGCGCCCAGGCCATCTTTGCTCCCATGGAGCCTTGGCTGCGGGAGGGGAAGAGAGAGACAGAGAGGAAGGGGGGGGGGTGGAGAAGCAAATGGGCGCTTCTCCTATGTGCCCTGGCCGGAAATCGAACCCGGGTCCCCCGCACGCCAGGCCGACACTCTATCACTGAGCCAACCAGCCAGGGCTATTCTTCATTCTTAATAGGTAAACCCAATTTGTTTTCTCCTGAACCTCTAAGGTGATGATAGTAACCTTTCAAAAACCTGAGCCTCCAGCCTTTGGGCCCCAATGTCGCTTGTTCTGCTTCAGGAGTGCAGAAGCTACCTTCACAGTGGCTTCGCAAGGAGTCCCACCCACACAGGTGTGTTCCTTTTCTTTTTTCTTTTTAAGTATTAACCATTTCCAAATATCTATCTCTCTGCACCCTCCTACCAAGTGTCTGTATTATTCTGGAGGCACAGAGAACACAGGCAAGGCATGATCAACACACCACCCAAGAAAACAACCTGATACTTAACTGCATTTCTCAACATGACCTATTTTTATGACTACCCCATGTCACTGGAGTCCCTGCATCATGAGTGGCAACCACAGGCCGGGCAAAGGCAAGTATCAAAAAGGGCTTAGCATACTGACCAGTCAAAATGAGGATAGCATTTTGGTAGAGGTAGACGGACGGTCGATGAAGGTGAGAAAAATCTGGCAGTCACCTGACAGTTCTGATTCTCTAAGTTTGAATCCTTTAAAGGCCCAGTAAGTTACAACATAGATCTATGTTAGATCCAGGCAGTAGGGACCAGCTCTGAAGAGAAACACTAAAATCTGGGAGCCAAAAGTAGGTGGGCCACTTACAAATGTAAAAATGTAGTTATTTGAAAAGGTAGCTAGTTTCACCCCTTAAGTCTGTCTCCTCCAATGTCCCCTGTCTTACCAAATTGCCAAAAGGATAAAGGGGAACAAAAGCCAAGTGCAGCCAGCCCGTGTGGCCCAGTGCAATAACGCAGCAGCAGTTTTGCCAGGGATGGCTCCTGACGTGGAGGAAGAGAGGGAGCCACTCACCTTAAACCTGTCGACTGCAACCGATGCCTCTGAGAGGGATTTGACTGAGAACGGAGTTACTTTCAAAGCAAAAGTCATGGAATTAAAGACAGTTACCACCGTGAAAGCCTGAAGAGAGGAAAAGAGAAGAAACGAAGTCTAACTAGGCTATGCTATGAAAATCACAAGACATCATCAATTTCACGTTTATAGAGAAGGCTACCAGTTGACTGTCAAATGTTGGTAGGAGTCAGACACCTTTTTTTAAGGTAGTTTTTATGAGACTTTCAATTAAAATTTTCAGTAAAACTGCACCACAGGATGATCTATATCTTCAGAATTAAACCCAAATGTTAAGTTGACTAAAAACCACCTGTACATTATTTATACATTAGGACTGAATCTTCACTCTTCCACTCCTCGGTTTACTCACACATATTAAAAAGTAATCTGGCCTGACCGGTGGTGGTGCAGTGGATAGACCATCAACCTGGGACACTGAGGTCCCAGGGTCGAAATGTCAAGGTCTCTGGCTTGAGCAAGGGTCACTGGCTCAGCTTGAGCCCCTTGGTCAGGGCACGTATGAGATGCAATCAATGAACAGCTCAAGTGCCGCAACTACGAGTTGATGCTTCTCATCTCTCTCCCTTCTGAATGGCGGAACTTCCAAATCCAGAAACAGAGGACCAGAGCACCTCTGTATGTGGTTATTTCTACATTTTCCCAGGCCCCGAGGGCTCATCCCAGGCCCTGAGGACTCACTGACCTGTGCTGCTGTGAGATCAAAGCCAAGGACCATGTGAACAGAGAATGTCACCACACTGGCGATCACCATCACGATGGGAGCCACACCTACGGTGATGCTCTGAAAGTACCCGGCTTTTTCCAATATCCGCCGTTCCTCTTCTCGGATTTCTAAAAACAAAATGGAAGCCAATTTCTAAAACGCAAGCCAAAAGAAACCTGCAATATTGCTCCTCTGCCACCAAATAAGACTTGATAGGTATTCATCCACACACAGGTTTTAAAACGTCCCTCTAGCCTGACTAGGCAGTGGCACAATGAATAGAGTGTCAACCTGGGATGCTGAGGTCCCAGGTTTGAAACCCTGAGGTCTCTAACTTGAGCATGGGCTCATCCGGCTTGAGTGTGGGGTCACTGGCTCAGCTTGAGCTCCTCTCACCCCCGTCAAGGTATGTATGAGATGCAATCAATGAACAGCTAAAAGTGACACAACTACAAGGTGATTTTCTCATCTTTCTCCCTTTCTTCCTTCCTGTCTGTCTGTCTCTCTCACTAAAAAAAAAAAAAAAGTCCCTCTGACACCTGTGATGCGAAGTCTAGGTCACGAGGACTATCAATTTCTATCGTGAAAGCTGGCACACAAGCCTAAGGTTTGAAATGGATCAAATCACAGGAATGAATCTAACAGCTAACAGCACTACATATCTCTGTACAATGATTATCTTCTGCCTTAGTCTGAAGCTCCCTGCATTTTTCTTCTGTTTAGAAGAATCGAACATATTAATTGTATCAGCAATTGGCAGTTTTGTTTGTTGACCTGGCAGTTGTTTATTTCTTGCCTAGGTATTACAGGAAAGACTGTGTAACAGTAACAGAGAATTTAAACAACTAAGATGAACTAGAATGCCTGCTTTAAGTCGGCACTGGGATAGAGACTTCCACACAAAAAGGAAGGAGGGTGAGCAGAAGATACGTGAACTACAACTTTTGTAGGCAGAAAGGTTTTCCTAAGTATTTGTAAAACTGACCCCCTTATTCATAAAGCAATGCTAGAATAATGAGACCATGACATAGGAAGTATGATAATAGAGTGGTGAGGTATTTTCATGCACTTTTAAATTTAAAAGAAATTCTTGAGAGGCTATGCACTGATCTGAAAGGTATTACTGCTGCCCGAGACAGCAAAAACTGCCATCAGCTAGCTCATTAGTCATATTTAAAAAAAGATCCAACTCATTGCTTTAACATTTATCATATACCTGTCCAAATCTATAATGAGCAAGAATGCTCTTTCAAACTAACACCCACAGGTAAAGACACCAACATCTGGGGCAGAAGGATCAGTGGAATCTCAGAAAGATTATAAAACTAAAGAAGCTGAGTGCCAGAAGGGCCCATCGGCGGTCACCCTGCTAACAACACGTTTGGCAGACGTCCATTTGTTCCATTTCATCAGCAACAAACTCACCACTTAATGAAGAAGCCTAATCCACTGATGGACACTTCTGAGTGATCCTTCTCTGGATGACTGCTCACATATAAAGTTTATGAACAGGACACAATGTTTTTGAAGATTTAATCGACAAACCAAGTAATGAAAATGAAACAGCCTCCTTGATCTGAACACTGCTGTTCTATCCAATCTAAAGTTGTACTTAACTTTTTAGCTGTACTATATTTAGGTTAGCTCACTTATGAGGTACTGGCCAATTAGCATATCTGTTATATTTCAATTAAGTTCATATGTCACTGTATCTTTTTTAAACTCTGAAGTATCCTTACATATATCCCTCTTAAATGTCACCTTTTTTAAAGGTCCATCATTCCAACTTTTGTTGAGTTTTTTTTTTAATACCCAGTGTATACTAATTATTTCTCCAAGCTTTTGTGGCATTAACGTATGACATGTTTATGTTCACAATGAATTTTGGGATCATGACAGGGCCAGGCACTGAGAACCTTGTGACTCAACATAAATTAACTGCTTGAAAAAAATAAAAAACAAATGGCCAGAAAACCCTATGAGTGAGTAACAGAGCTAGGTCCAGAGTCCAGCTGACTCGACCCTTGTCCAGTGCTTCTCCCAGCACCTCTCGCCCGAGGACTTCACACCTAACTACTTCTGGGGCACACACACCCACAGAACTCAGGGGCAGAGGTGGAACTCTCAGCAGCTCCCTGATATTGCTTTTTGTGATGTCATCATGGCCAGACCAGAAAACCATGGGCGGGATGAGAATATAGAGAGGAACCTTTGAAACTAAGTGAATTACTCATAACTAGTTGAATTATCTTAGGGGGGAAAAATCACAAGTTTTCTCAGGTCTCAATGTCCTCACCTGTGAGATGAGGTCATGGGTACAAATCACTAAGACCCCTGTCAATGTAAAGTTCATAAGATATTATAAGAACATGTTATTATTATCCTATGACTATAGGATTCCTAGTAGCTAATGTGCTCAGGAAGCAGAGAAGCCTAAGTCCTTCGACCACATGCATATATGAAGCCTAGGAACTCACTTTGCACACTTTGAGAAAATGCTTTGACCCAGGCATACATTTTAATAAATTTAATGTAGGTGAGGACTTCATTCATTTTCTGGACACGGTCGTCTGTGGTGGCTACACATTTTCTCCTGAAGTATGCAGTGATCCGTGACACAAACATCTGAAAGAAAGATGTTATACCACATCAGAGCTTATCAAACTTAAGAACTGTCTAGTCTTCCTGGGAAATAAAATGAATGTCATACAGCTGTACTTTTATTTTTTAATTTTGAGGTCAAGTTTATTAAAGTTGGGGACAGTGAAACAAGGAAGGGTTTGGGATAAAAGGAACAACAGGAGAGACTCTAGGTGGGATGCCTAGACTCATGGAGAAGCCAGAGAAAAGGGGGCCTTGGACACAGGTTCAAGGGGTTAGCCCAGCATGGGCTGCTGCTGCCCAGTGCTCTCCTAGCGGCAAGTCTTGTAGGGACCCTTAGAGTTTAGGAGATGCGGGCCTGAGAGGGAAGAAGAGGAGGAGGGGGAAGTAAAAGGCACAGTCATGCTCCTAGGAGAGAGAAAGGGAGGAGGAGCGGGAAGCATCAACTCTCATATGTGCCTTGACCAGACAAGTGCAGGGTTTTGAACCGGCAACCTCAGTGTTCCAGGTTGACACTTTATCCACTGCGCCACCACAGGTCAGGCAGCTGTACTATTTTTAATAAAAGTAGTCTATTAAACTATAACCAAATATTATTTAATTCTTAAATACTAAGACAAGTACCGTATTTCCCCATGTATGATGCACACTTTTCTGAAAAATCTGGGGTCTAAAAACTGGGTGCATCTTATACAGTGGTTGTGGCGTTTCAAATGCTATAGATGGAACTGAGGACGAGGCAATATATGAAGACAGTGATTCAGCATCAGACACAGATGAGGACAAGCTAATGGATGCGAGTTTTGACAGTGATGAGGAACTGTATCAATTTTATGATGAATAAAACTTGAGTTCAATAACTTTATGTAATACATTTTTTTTTTTCAAATTTCAGGCCCCAAAATTAAGGTGTGTCTTATACATGGGATCATCTTATACATGGGGAAATACAGTATTTGTTCTCATAGTAATCACAGATACTGAGTGCTACCAAAGGGGAGCAGGAGGCCCTAGTAGTTAGTACCACGTTGAGAAGGAGTGATTCAAACACAACTGTGTCCTCTGGGGGCAGGGTTCACCCACCTGTCTTCTTCACTCAAATTCTCTCTGTTTAAAATCTCATTAGAAGCCACTGCCTCTATTCAAGTGACACTTTATTTCCTCTCAAGTCCAAATTCTGCCTATAATGACTGAATATGTCTAGTTCCTTCTAGACTTTTCTAACCTAGGACTTGCTTTGAGGAAATTTCCATTAAGAGATCAATAAGAGATGTGATATCACATAAGAGATGTGATATCACATAGAGATATCAATAAGAGATGTGATACTTCGGCGGTGCCTACTATATATAACCCAAAGGAAGTAACTTATCTAAAGAGAAGCTACCAAAGTCCAGCAAAGAGGCTTACTCACCATTGCTGGAAAAAAGAGGATAAAAACAGCTGATCCCAGGAAGCCTGTTGGTCCCAGAATAATTACATTATAAATCATGCCCAAGATGGCAACAATGGGTCCTCCAGCCAACAAGCTGCCAACGGCGGCAGCCTCAAACATCCTCTGCCCGTCGTTGGAGCACAGGTTGACGAGCTAGGAGACACAGAGAGCAGTGACAGGACCCTGCAAGGACGCGGGCCACTTGTCTCAGGAGGAGGATAGAGGACAAAGCAGGGACTTAAAGAGGAGAAAGAGCTCAAGCGGAGAGATTTCTCTCTGCTCTGAAGCAAAAACTCAAAAACCCCTTACTCACCTCACCCACAGACTTCTCCTTAATGTTCTTTAACTTAAGTATCTTCTTGAACGCCATAGTGAGGATGGCCCCCCGCAAGCGGACGCCAGTTCGGTAATTCAATGCCCAAGTCAGCGCAAGTGACCAAGAGCGCACGATTTCTGTCAGGAGGAGGCCCAGGACTAACAGCAAGCTGTACTTGAGGTTAGAATCTGTGCCCTGGGAGTACTCCAAGAGCTGTTTCACCATGAAGGCCTACAGGGAGAAACACAGGCCGCTGTCAGCACCTCCACAGCACCCACACACCGCCACAGTTTATGTTAAGTTAGAAAGAGGAGGCGGCTCCACTGTCAGTGAGGAATGTACAGGCAGGGATTAACCTCCCTGGAGGGCCAAATGGTACCGACAACCTGCCTGCAGCAATTGACTCAGCTCATCTCGCAGGAGGTAGTTCTAATATGAAACGTCCGTCCTCCAGGACACCATCACAACTGTTACTCTTTCTAATGTAACATAAACCTGTCCATGAGCTGAAATTCATTCTAAACACAGGAGCATTAAAAAGTATGTATTTGACCTTATTCCAGCATCTCCACACATGGATACATTTCTTTAAATGAAATTAAGACCTTTTGGGGATCGTTTCAAACGTGCTTATTTGATAAAAAGGAACAGTGTGTACCTACAGTTGGACTGGGGAGAGTGAGAAGTGCATTTGCAAAATATTCCTGAAAATAAACATCAGCAGTTTAATAGCACAGAAGGAAGCAAACAAAGCAGACTTTCACAGATCCAGAGACCCTCCCCCGGGCCCACCCCACTCCCCACTCCCTCCCAAAAACAAAAACATGTTACCTCAGGTAGCATATGTCTAAGACCACCTGCAGTGAGGAAGGCAGCCAGCCCAAGAACCACCGAGGGCCGCCTCCAGCTGAGGTCCTGCAACGCCGGAGCACACACTCACACAAGGCACATTCAGCAACAGGATTCAATACCAGGAAGTGGGAGGCAATGTACTTTTATTGAAAATGAAAAAAAAGTACCATCTTCAAAGAGCATCTCACAGACACTGTACAACAGGAGGAGCATTGCAGTAACATACATGGCACATACAGAGTCGAGTTATACAAGGCTAGCGTCTAACAGGTCATCTGGCCTCCGACCGTTGCTTTAGCTACACACAGTGGAGATACAGAACAGAACCAGCATCTGTTTCCAGAGTCCGGAGTTGTGCATCAAGCTGACAGCACTTAATCGGCTAGGGCTCCTGATGCTGCAGTGAGTCTGCAGTGAAGTAGATTCTCCAGGAATAAAGACCTTGCTGCTAAGGAAAGAGAATTAAAAAAAACAAAACAAAACCAAAAACTCCCCAAAGTGGTAACTCAACTTAAAATCACTGACACTGGCTCACAGGGCTGGGAGAAATGGCTTCCGCTCAGGACAGAACACAAAAATCCAGGCCTCAAGAAAAAACGGGTAGCATCCTTCAGAGTCTGTTCAAGTCCTTGCAGCTAAAATTGGTCTCGCCAAAAATGAAACAAAACAAACCACAACAAAGGAAAGCCAAACCAATCCCCACCCAGAAGGAAGAAAAAAAACTTAACAAGACACCCATCCACCCATCTACCCTGGAACCTTCTAGCAAAAGGTACTGCAGCTGGAAGCGGGCTCTGAATGACAGACAAAAAAATGGAGGCCAGACATTATTGTCCTGAGGCAGCTAATGCTGAATTCCAGAACCCAGTCTCTTTCTGGGTTAATTGGTATTTCCCATCTCTCCTGAAAGGAAATTAATTCCAGATGTCCACTAGATCCTAAGAGATCCCCACCAATCAGATTTATGTCAAGGCTCAGTAAAAATAACCTGATCAAATAAATAGATTTCAGATTCCAAGAACTATTATTGTATTCCACCTTTCCCCTCCCTCAGATTTTTAGGTTTATATCCATTGTTTGGGTCACCACTGTATACAGCTGGGTTGTTGGTTTACTAGCAAGAAGATTGGCTTCTTTTCCAGTACGCAATCCAAAATGTGGAACTGAGTCACCGAGTGGCAGGGTCAAAACCCCATTTTCCTCACGTGAAGCAACTCAGTAAGATGGCGGTGCAGTAAGGCATTTTCTCACACACCTCGGCACTGATGGAACCGTCTCCAAAGGAAGGCGTGAAAGGACAGCAGGTTGTAGTTTGGGGTTCTTTCTTTCCCACACCTTTAGAGTGCCATTTTTCAGCACCGGTAATAGCATTAGGACCTCCCACAGGGGAGGAGCCAGGGGAAGGTAAAAGACATAATGAATGCTTACACTATGCAAAACTTTCAAAGGAGGGGGAAAAAGAGGAAACAGCAGATTAAAAAATTTCCAATACATAGGGTTTTAAAAAAAACAATCACATTTCAAACCATTTTGTATGGAATAAAGGAAAGAAGGTTTTCATGGCAAACCCAACCAAAATTTAGTTTTAAAGTTACAAATTTATCATGTAAATTTAACAAACTGGGAGAAAACTTGAGACTGTCAGCATAGCTGCCTGGCTGTGGAAAACATTCCCAGTGAATAAACATTACCTTACCTGAACTCTTGGCGAGAGATTCTGCCCAGCTTGACTCTCTCATTCTGACCGCAGAATACAGCCACTCCTGAAAATTCTAAAGAACAGCTTCTGTCACTGGTTCCACTACAGAGAGACTCCCCCCAAATCCAGATTCTGACAGCACCAAGCAAGCTGCAGCTGGAGAGAGGTTGGAAGGGTGGAAAACTTACCTCTCTAGAGGCTTTTCACTGTCCTTTCCCCAAAAGGCCCTTGAGCTGAGTTAGCATTCACCAAGAGATAGCGCTGCAGGAGGTAGCCTTCTCTTGCAGATCTACCGGGCAATGCTAATGCTTTACACACACATCATAGGTCAGGCCTGGTCTTTTAAAACTTTTAATCCAAGAAGGCCACAAATCATCTCTGTAAATGTAGCAATCTGGTCCCTCATCTTATGTCAGGACCACACCCTCACAAGTCCTGGTATTCCATTAACATTATAGTGACCCTTGGACACCCTGCACGGAGTGCTGGTCCACTGGCACCACTGAATCCTTGGATCAATCTTGATCATAACTGTCCAGCCCTGGCTGGCCAGCGGTTTAAAAACAAAACACAATAAGTTGATTGTGTTTCATCTGTTCTGCACATGGCCACCAAGGTTCAGCGAAGCCTGACGGGAGATAAGAAATATGCCGTATTTGGGAAGTACGTTCTTACATAGATTTCTGTAAGAACAGACTAAGCCAGTTTGAAAGTTGTGCCACATTAGCAAATGTGCAAAAATCAAAAAGAGATGCTCCTCTACAGGATTTAAGTGCATAGATGGGCGGGATGAGCAAATCTTGCACTACTCTCAAAATCAGCCTGATGCCTCAATTTCCAACGAAAAGAAATGTATTAGAATTGGAGCTCCAAAAAAAGAAGTCTGCATTATTTACAACTTTAAATCTTTTTATCGGTTAGAGAGACTGTGGACAGGACCATTGCTCTCTCAACTGTTCTAGGACGAACCATGGACTAATGCGGGCCTGGGGTGCTCTTCCCCACGGGCAGAGCAGGAAAAGCATTCTGCTGATTTCCTGTCAAAGGAAGACTCTCTCAACTTTCCTTGGCATCTAGCAGATGAGTATCGAATTAACCAAAGATGAGTATCTCAGGGAGCTGCGCCTTGAACGAGAAATTAAGGAATATGCAGATGCTCAAGGGAGTGGCTGATCGGCCCCCCCAGTGAATGTGCATAGGTCATTTTTTTCCCCAGGTAAAAAAATCCCAACAATCAAAAGAATAATATTTTGGGGGTGAGGGGAGCCAATGAAGTTTTTGCACTGACCAAACAGAATCGAGAAAGCCTGTAGAGCATGCTACCCCGTGGAAAGAATTCTGTGAAAAAATCAGAGCAGCCACCAGCCCTGTAGTGAAACAATGACAGAAGCTCTTCTTGGGGGAAGACGGCCCTATAAAAACGTTTGCCATTTCAGTCAAGAACATAATATTCAGTTACATGGTCCCTCTTACTTAAAACTTACACGAGCAAATGTGTTAGTCAATCAATTAATGTAGAAACCAAATACCAGAAAAGTAGTGTACTCTGCTTCAGAAAAGAGATAAAAACTTAAAAAAAAAAGGTATCAAACAATTTAAAAAAACAAAATGAAACAGCAGAACAATTGTAATTAGTTTTACCTAATCACCATGCATCTTAGGCACATACTTACCAAAACCATGAACCTCCAGCTTACCCACACACAGAAAACGCACAGTATAGTAGCACTACTGCTCCGATGCCTCAAGGCAAATATGTAGAGAATAGATTTAATCAAAGTCTCAAGTGTAAGGCAGCACAGTAGGTGTAAGAAACAGCTTTTCAGAAAACAGGTGAGCGTCCCTCTTACCTACTCTGCTTCAGTACACACTAGAAAGAAACCATGGCTGCCACCCCGACACTTGCCACAGTTTACACTGTAGACCAAACTGAAAACGCACTCCAGGTTAGACTCTCAACCTCAACAGTCCTCCAGGGTCTTCGGGACTCATCTGCCATAGAACCTTCACCCGTGACAAGGCAGCCTCCAGGCATTCGGTGCAGCACCAGCACTAGCTCACGGCATCCGCCACACAATGCTGCTCTCGCCCACTCACGACACAGAGACACACCTTCCCCAACCAAGACTGTCGTTTCATGTCAACACACAGCAGAGGAGCACAGTCCTGTGCAGAGCTGGAACCATTCCGTCTCACCCCCACCCCACCAAAGCAAGCCAGTTCCATTTCTTATCTGGCAACGCGGCCCCACATCCTTCCAGCTGCTGCCAAGCTACCTCTCACTCCAAAATCAGTCTTTCCCTTTCCATAGACCTGGAGGCATCTGTAAAGCCGCTAACTAGCCCCCAGGTGAGCACAACCCCTGCAACAGAACAAGAGCGTTAGAGCTGGCCGCGGCCCGGCCCCTGGAGACTGTCAGAAAGGATGGTTAGAACTTACTGGTCCACTGAAGCTAGCCAGCTGCGTGATCATCAGGCACACGATGGAGAGGATGAGCCTGGTGCGGCAGAAGATCCACACAACCCTTCGGAGGGAAGCAGCTTCTGGCCCAACTTCATTCAGCTCTTCTTGCCACAGTCTCTCTAGTCTTAACAAGGGCACATGTCCTCCGTTACACATCTCCCCGGGGGATACACATGCCCTAACTTCCCTCCTGCCATCACATTTTGTCTCCAGGCTTGGACACCATTCACACAAGTCTTCCCTTTAATATCAATATTACATACATAGCCTTCACCTTCCAGGGGGAAAATTACCCTTCCTGGGTGATTACATATTTACCCTGCAGAGGGAGCCTCTCGATATACAGTAAATGAGGAGAACAAGTCTTTCCTCCCACCCAGAAAGGTTATCCCTGTATAGAATTTGTTTGTGGATAAGAACTTCTTTTCTCAAAGGTCCCCAACCCTTTCTGAAGGATCCTGTGGCAAAATGTAAACTAAATTTTAATCATGACAATTGGCTACCACAAAAAATGTATTCTGTCACAAGGCCGCAACATAATCTCCCTGTAGACTCAGGAAGAGGAGCGGGGCTGAGAGAGAGAGAGAAAGCCCGTGGTTAAAACAGGATTAATGGTGAAATAGGAGATAAAGCAGAAGAGCAAAGAGAAAGTCATCCCAGGATACCCTCCCTCCAGCAGCTAGCTCAGATCCTAAAACACACAGCTGAGGACTTCACACTGCTGGACCCATACTCCTAGCTCAGGCCCTCCACACCCAGTATGTGGGACACCAGGGCGGACCAGAGACGCCTACCTTCTGCAGTTCACATCAGAAGACTCGTACTTGGACAAAGACCACACATCCTCCATTGAGAGCTCCCCCTTCTTGTGAGCCAGGCGGGCCAGGGGAGAAAGCCAAGAGAAAGTCATACAGGAGAAGAGCCCAGCATTGTCCACTGGGTGCTGGTGTCTAAGGAGAGAAAACCCAAAGCACAAAACTGTCACCACGCACCGGCGGCCAGCTGCATTTATAATACACTGCTTCGTCAACAGCTTCTGACTAAATACAGGGGCCCCGAATGGCCTAATCTTAGCCCAAACTTTCAAAACTGCTTTTGGTACTTCAAAGAGAAGTCATTAACCAGGAGAGCCTCATACTTGGAAGTGGTCCGAATGGGCTTCAGAGCACTTAAGCCGCGATGGTACTTCCCCTTCGAATGCTCCTCATCCAGGATTCTGAGCTGAGAATGCGTACACACATCCAGGGAAAGGCCCTCCACTCGGGCTGCAGTTTCCAAGGCATCTTGGCATTCCAACTGTATGAGCAGGTGGGGAGAGAAGGCATCAGAACATCAGAAAACAGACAGGAGCAAATTTACCTGACATAACAGTTCAAACTGCAAGCCAGATTCATCTTAACTGAGAAATTCCAGCCTGACCAGGCAGTGGTGCAATGGATAGAGCATTGGCCTAGGATGCTGAGGACCCAGGTTCAAAACCCCAAGGTCACCAGCTTGAGCACAAGATCATTCGGCTTTGAGCATGGGTTCATCAGCTTGAGAGAGAGAGCATAGACATGACCCCCATGGTTACTGCCTTCAGCCCAAAGGTCTCTGGCTCAGCTGGAGCCCCCCCACCATCAAGGCATATATGAGAAAGCAATGAATGAACAACATCTAAAGTGCCCCAACGAGTTGATGCTTCTCATCTCTCTCCCTTTCTGTCTCTCTCTCGCTAAAAAAAAAGAAAAAGAAGAAATTTCTAACTTGTATGGTATGAACTCACTAAAGAACATTAAACCAAATACCTAAACTTCTAAACTAATAGACTTCTTTTTTTTCTTAGCCTGCAACCTTGGGCTTCAAGCCAGTGACCCTGCGCTCAAGCTGGATGAGCCTGTGCTCAAGCAGGAGACTTGAAGGTTTCGAACCTGGGACCTCAGCATCCCAGGTCGATGCTCTATGCACTGTGCCACCACTGGTCAGGCTAGACTTCATTTTTACTCTGGGCACTTTTAGGTTCAGAAACATTGAGCAGAAAGTACACAGAGCTCCCATGTATGTTCTCATCTGCCCCCCATCCTCCCCATTCATTTCCCATTATGAATATCTCGCACTAGTGTGGTATGTGTGCTACTGAGAAGCCAATACTGATATGACTATGAACTGAAGTCCATAGCTTATAATAGAATTCACTTTTTGTGATGTACATTCTAAACTTTATTATTTTGTCACCAAACTGTTTTATCTTTCATTTCCCAATATGGACTGAGTGTCAATTACTTCACTACTAACTTCAAAATCTTTTTTTTTTTTAAGTGAGAGGAGGGGAAATAGTGAGACAGATTCCTGCATGCACTCTGAACCCGCAACCCTCATCTGGGGCCAATGCTCGAATCAAACAAAATATTTTTAGCACCTGAGGCTGACACGTTCAGACCAACCTAGCCACCCTCAACACCCAGGGCCAACGCTTGAATCAACTGAGCCACTGGCTGCGGGAGGTGAAGAGGGAGAGAAGGGGGAGAGGGAAAGGGAGAGAAGCAGATGGTTGCTTCTCTTGTGTGCCCTGACTGGGAATCGAACCCAGAACATCCATATGCTGGGCTGATGCTCGACCCACTGACCCTACCAACCGGGGCCCTAATTTCAAATTCTTTTGCCTGTTTTCGATGACAAAAAATTCAAGATCACCCCCAATTACACAGCCCTGTCATGTAGAAAGGGCCAGGGTGTACACATGCCTCCTGTCTTTCCTTCTTATCAGCAACAGGCAGAACAGAACAGGGTTCTCACCCTGGCTGCACAGCTAAAGAGTGCTAATACCCAGATTTCTGCAGCATGAAACAGAGGGTCTCATGAGTTGAAATACAGAGGTACACATATTTGCTATAAAGCTTAGAAATATCAATTCATCAGATGAACAAAATGCATGTAATTCAATATCTGACTGTGGCAGAAGAGGGTGGCCCAAGAATCAGGGCACACCTATTTTCATTTACTCTAAAAGTAACTCAAAGTGTAAGCCTTACTGTCCCAGAAGCAGAAGCATTTTTCCTCAAGTAAAGATTATAAGTACATCATCCTTTTCTCACATTATCACAAATGTTTCCAGCAATTACTGTGAAGTAGAAAGAAAGAATACATTCCCAAATTGAGAACGAGTTAAGAGTTGCAGCACCTAACGCACTCTGCCTTACACAAAGCAGAGTCTCCATTATTACACCCCTCCCCCACTATCCACACAGAACAGATGCCAAATATTAGCTGAACTGAAAGAGCAGCATTCATGCATGGGGATCACAGGCATGGGTGCCTAGGTGGATCACTCCTCGAACACAATAGCTTTAGTTCAGTAGGCACTGCTGCTTAGTACCCAGAAACTACACAGACCAGGCAAAAAAGTTCTGTGCACATTTTTTTTCCTTTTGTCAAAGGCAAGGCAGACCAGCTTCAAGAGAATAAAAGCACAATGACAAATGAGTAAGTCAACATCAAGAAGAGAATTCATACAAAATCCTTAGGCATAGGTGAGCACTTAGCGGGTAAGAGACTATGGTCCCTAATAATGAACTATGCTGAGATTAAAGCACACACAAAACTTTGTTGATGTTTATTTTGAAAAAACTTTTAGGTTGCCTATAACCACAAGGGGAAGAAAAGAAAACCACTGGGTTGATAAAAAAGAAAGTTATACTAAAAATACAAATATACCTACTATACAGAAGTAGAAATTGAAAATACATTCAGAGTGGGCACAGAATCATACAAGGACCAGCCTTATTTGGAGATCCAAAGCTTCAGAAGAAGACAAAAAGTGAAAGTAATACCACTTCAAGTGCACATTGGATACCTGCCAAAACGTACTATTTGTATGGCCGCAAAGCAAACCGCAACCAATTTCAAAAGACTGACATTATACAATACATGGTCTCTGACCACTTGGGAACTTAATTATAATTCAGTAACAAAGATAACAAGGAAAACTATCTCTAAATATTCAGAATTTATGCAACACACTTACAAAGAATGCCAGTTAAAGAACACATCAAATGGAAATTAACAAATAGTCTAAGCTAAATGGTAAGAAATTATAACACATCAAAATTTGTGGGATGAAGCCTGACCAGGTGGTGGCACAGTGGATAGAGCGTCGGACTGGGATGCAGAAGGACCCAGGTTCGAGACCCCGAGGTCGCCAGCTTGAGCGCGGGCTCATCTGGCTTGAGCAAAGAGCTCACCAGCTTAGACCCAAGGTCGCTGGCTCCAGCAGGGGGTTGCTTGGTCTGCTGAAGGCCCGCAGTCAAGGCACATGTGAGAAAGCAATCAATGAACAACTAAGAAGTAGCAACGCGCAACGAGAAAGTGATGATTGATGCTTCTCATCTCTCTCTGTTCCTGTCTATCTCTGCCTCTGTAAAAAAAAAAAAAAAAAAAAAAAATTTGTGGGATGCTGCTAAAATGCAGCATAGAGTGAAATTATGAATGCCTTCAGAGCATATGTTGGAGAAAAAAAGTGAAAAATCAGTGCTCTAAGCTAGCGTGTGGCAAACTTTTCTACAATGGGCCAGATTGTAAATACTTTAGGTTTTGTGGGCTAAGAGGTAAAATTGAAGATATTATGTAGGTACTTACATTACGAAAGAAAACAAACTTCCACAAAATGTTTAGTGACAAAATTCAAAATATATTAATAATAATTGAATGCAATTTTTTTTGCAATACCTGTTTACCAATAGAAGAATACCATTCTTTTAGCGGGAATAACATTTCACCTAATTAGAGTTTAAAATGGTTGTCCCTTTCGAGATTGGTGAAATTATATATACATAACACAGCGTTATAGAGAGCAGAAAAACAAATCCTAGAGGGAAGGGGGAAGGTATTGGGAGGAGGGGTCAAAGGGGATGTTAAGGGGAACACGGGGGTACGGGAGGAGATATATTCGGTGGGACACTTGAATCTATGTAAACACAATAAATTTAAATCATTAAAAAAAATTTCCCACATGTAATCAGAAGTAATTTCTCTACATGTTTGGTCTGTTTCAACATTTCCAAAATGACTATAATAAATCTGTGAATCATGTCTAGAACATTTTTTTTCAGACCACGGTTTCTTTTATGACTTTCAAAGTCTTGGATAAATTACTGCTCATCTCCTTCAAATTACCTGCGTCTCTCTCATGCTAGCAAGTGATATGAACCACATAAGCAACAGAGTACACATTTCTCCCGTGGGGAATGGGCTCCCTTTGTGTAAAGTTTCTCATGCACTAACCTTTTAAAGGATGGAGATGATATTAGTCCGTTTCTAAATGGAATAAAACTAAAATTTATTTAAAAAGTCACAGAAAAAGAAAATGATTGTCCCTTTCATCAAAATCGATTGCAAATCTTTATCTGTTAATGCTGATTTGTGACAAGATTTTATAATTTTACTTTTCAAAATGTCTTTCCACACAGATAGGGACTGCCAAATACTGAAAAGCAATCCATGAGCATATGACTTTAGTTGAGCATATTCACCTCTTGGAAAGTATTATACAATTCTATCAGATCTTTCTCTTGACATTTGACTTTATCATAATATCACAATGCTGACTAATCAATTCCAACTAAAAGTTGGGTAGAAGCTACTGAATGGCTAAATTAAATGGATTTTTAAAAATTGTAGCAAAATATACGCAACGTAAAATTTGCCATTTTTAAGTGTAAAAACCATGGGCATTAATTATATTCACAATGCTGTACAATCACCATTACTATCTATTTCCAAAATAAATGAATCCTGAAATATGGAAATTTCCTTTGTATTTCATGGAGGTTCTGAAAAACACTGCTAGAACTGTAATTTAAGCCCAGATATATCAGATAGATAGATAGATAGATAGATAGATAGATAGATAGATAGATAGATAGATAGATAGATATATCTCCACTACAAATTTGTATGGGAATGGAGATCTCACTTCTTGTTTTAATTTTCAACAGCATGAGAAATATGCAGGGCAGCTGGAACAGTACTTAAGTTTCAAACATTAGCTGTCATGGAAATTACAATGATCACAGTACCATTTTACATTACCACTAGCCACGTATGGGAGACTCAGTTTCTTCACATCATCCTCATCACATGTGATCGTCCTTTTTTATTTTAGCTATTTGAACAGGTGTGGCTTATTTATCAGAATGGCGTGGTGGACCTGCCAACTCCAGTGCCACCTGCCCTGGTCACAGCTGCTATGAACATTCATGTCACAAGGTAAGGGGACATCCCTCAGGTATTTCCCTCCCTAGAGACATCCCAGGTACAGAATACCTACATATAAATCCACTGCAGGTGTCACATTACTTGTCTTGCTGGTCTGAGTGTGGGTGTTTAACATAGAGCGGCCAGCATTAGAAAATCAGCTAGAGATGGAAACAGATGGGAACCATGACCACTGGGGCAGAAGCACCAATTGGAAGGACTCAGGGTCCATAGCAACAAATGCCCTGTGGTGGCTCTGTCAGCCTGGACACTACAAACAGGACCCCCCCTCCCTGGGGCTTAACAACTGGCCCCTGCTTTCCTGAGGAACCTGAGCCCTCACCACCAGTGTCTCTGCAGCTACCTCCCTGCTGGCTCCCAGGTGGCCTCTGTTCCCTTCCTGCACTCGGCCCCGCTGGTAGATCTAGTGCAGTGTCCACCCTTCCTTCACTCTGGGGCCGAAGGGCAGGCCTGCTCCCTCACCTGCTCCTCCTCTGCTCCCTCACCTGCTCCTCCTCTGCTCCCTCACCTGTTCCTCCTCTGCTCCCTCACCTGCTCCTCCTCTGCTCCCTCACCTGCTCCTCCTCTGCTCCCTCACCTGTTCCTCCTCTGCTCCCTCACCTGCTCCTCCTCTGCTCCCTCACCTGCTCCTCCTCTGCTCCCTCACCTGCTCCTCCTCTGCTCCCTCACCTGTTCCTCCTCTGCTCCCTCACCTGCTCCTCCTCTGCTCCCTCACCTGCTCCTCCTCTGCTCCCTCACCTGTTCCTCCTCTGCTCCCTCACCGGCTCCTCCTCTGCTCCCTCACCTGCTCCTCCTCTGCTCCCTCACCTGCTCCTCCTCTGCTCCCTCACCTGTTCCTCCTCTGCTCCCTCACCTGCTCCTCCTCTGCTCCCTCACCTGTTCCTCCTCTGCTCCTCCTCTGCTCCCTCACCTGCTCCTCCTCTGCTCCCTCACCTGTTCCTCCTCTGCTCCCTCACCTGCTCCTCCTCTGCTCCCTCACCTGTTCCTCCTCTGCTCCCTCACCTGCTCCTCCTCTGCTCCCTCACCTGCTCCTCCTCTGCTCCCTCACCTGCTCCTCCCAAGGACTGCTTGGTGCCCACTGCTGCCTGCATCTCCTGTTTGGAAAACTCGGCCTATCTATCAGCAATGAGTTGATGGCCCAGCTCATCCTTCCAAAATCACTCCCACCACCCAAGCCTGACTTGCAAAAGCGGGCAAGATCTTGGGGACCCAACTGCTAAGGAAACCAAACCCACCAGACCATGACACCGAGTGTGAGATACTCTGAGCACCCCCGACTTGGATAACTACCAGATGGCTTGAGCCCAGCCCAACACACACAACAAAGGCACACGAACTCTGGAGCAGAGCTCTCCAGGCTCAAAGGCATCCAGTTCCTTGCAAGAAACCTCAGTGGCTGCCTAGGAAGCTGTGTCCCTCCGAGGGCACAGACTCTAGTGCCCAGAGCAGAAACCCACTTTTCCGCCTGTCTTAGGTTCTAGTTGGAGCATGAAAAGGCAGCCGGGGAAGCAAAGACGACCGAAGGACCAGCTCCCACACATGGGGGTCCCCACCGGCAATGTGAGGTTTGCAGTAAGCAAGTGCGTATAACAACACAAACATATTAAGAGGAGACGAAAGCATTCTTGGTACCTTCTTCCTAAAAACAAAGTACAAAAGTAAAATAAAGACTACTAAGAGCCATTAAAAAAAAAATCTATAAACAAAAAAGTGAACAGACTCAACAACAGAATCCTCTTATTGCTTGAGTTTTGTTTCTTTGACTCTATATAACAATGTCATGTTCCACCATCTTCTGGGTAGAAAGTTACTTCCTGTATTGGAGAATGCCAAATTCAAAAGCTCATCAAATGAGAACTGGCAGGCAAGGTTTCATTCCCCTAGGCCTAGGAGCATTAAGAGTGCTCTACCAGCATTATTAAATGTCTGTAATAATAGAGACTGAGGGCTCATCATCATATGTGATTGTCATTATTTTTTATTTTAGCTATTTGAAGAGGTGTGGCTTATATATCAGAATGGTGTTGTGGACCTGTCAACTCAGTATAATTTTATCCTGACAAAAGTAAATCCCCATAAAAGTGGTTGAAATAGCATCAATCCTCAACTTTTCATATAATAATAAAGCACCGAGTAGCAATTCCCACAGTAAGGGTATAGAGAAGTCTCTATTGTTTTTGTTTGTATTTGGGGGCGGTTTTTTGTGACAGAGACAGAGAGAAGGACAGATAGGGACAGACAGACAGGAAAGAGAGAGATGAGAAGCATCAATTCTTTGTTGCAGCACCTTAATTGTTCATTGATTACTTTCTCATATACGCCTTGGGGGAGGGGGGCTACAGCAGACCGAGTGACCCCTTGCTCAACAAGCCAGCGACCTTGGGCTCAAGCTGATGAGCCTTGGTCAAACCAGATGAGCCCGCACTCAAGCTGGCGACCTCAGCATTTTGAACCCTGGGTCCTCCGCGTCCCAGTCCAACACTCGATCCACTGCGCCACCGCCTGGTCAGGCAAGAAGTCTCTATTGTTGATCTAAGAAAATCAAAAGTTACCACTCTAAGCAAGCCACTTGCCAAGTCATATCCCATTTTTGCTATTCGTTCCTAACCTACTTCCCAAAATGTCAATCTTGTTGTCACATCTTGCTGACTTCTTAGGTGAGAACAATGAAATCTCTAATGGAGATAAGAGGGGATCCTGTTTTGAAAGAAAACAGTTCTACTCTGTAACTGCACATAGCTATTTCAGAAATAGATCTTTCACAATAAGCAACAGGTGTTTAGCTGTTGGCAAGAAATTTGTTAAAATAACATTATCAAGAAAATTAAGAGAAGATCCTCTTTCTCCAAAAGAACTATTTTCTCTATACTGTAGTCTTAAAGTATTAATACCTTCATAGTTGGGGGCCATTGTGCAGCATAGTGATTTTGAACACGGCTTTCAGAAGACAGACGTGGGTTGGCATGCTAATTCTACCACCATTCTTCAGCATGTTACCTAGCCACTTTATGCTTTGGTTTACTTATTTTTATAATGGTACATATACCTACCACACAGTGTTGAAAGGAATTAACAGGATAATGAAAAGTGCTTAGCCCAGAGATCTAAGATGACGTCAAATTAGTGAAAGTTACACTCATCTGCTCCCAGGTCCAAACTAAATTATAGAACAATCAACCTTGATAACCAATTGAAGACTAAACAGAAGTCTTATAAGCAGATTTACAGAAGAAGCCACATGGAGACTGGTAGGAAGACTGGAGAGGCAAAAGGGGTTGGCCCCACTCCCACATGCAGAACCCAGAGGGCTAGCTCAGCTGCAAAGGTCCCCAGTGAGGAGGGATCTCAATCCCATGCAGGGCTCCCCAGCCCAGAGCACCAGAGACAGAAAGAGGAGACCACGTGACATCTGGCTGTGACAGGGACTGTCCACCAGGGAGAGAGGAATCTGCTAGAAACCCAGGCGCCCTTGCAAAGGGCCAATGCACAATTCATGGTCACTAACTCTGGGCTCCAACAGAGAGAGGGCAGATTGGAGTGGACTGGAGTTGTGCGAGGACAAACTAGTTTGTGTGGCTCCAGAAAGAGAGCTGAAGGGACAGCCGACAAGGTCCCTGTGCTGAATTTCTCTCCCACACAGCCCACAGATGCCATCGTTCCTGAACTGAGCACTCCCCTCCAAACAGCACCAGCCTGGGGGACTGCATTAGCCCCACCCTCCCAACTGCCTGTGGCCCCGCCCTACTGAGCTCATACCCTGCAAAGGAGTCAGCTGCCTGGTCAATGGTGTGGACTTCTTGGAGGGCTCTCGAGGGCAAATTCAGGGATGTCCGAGACTGAGTTCTGTGGGTCTAGGTGGGGGCTATCCCTCCCTCTGCAAGTGCCTGACCCAGTGAAGCCACCACATGGGAGATGCACTAGCCCCACCTTATGAACTCCCCACTGAATAGGAGAACATATTCACTAACAATACATCTGATATAGGGTTAATATACAAAATTTATAAAGAACTCATAAAATAATATAAATAACCCAAAAACAATCCAATTAAAAATGGGCAGAGAACCTGAATAGACACTTCTACAAAGAGGACATACAGATGGTCAACAGATATATGAAGAGATGCTCAACATTACTAATTATCAGAGAAAAGCAAATTAAAACCACAATGAGCTATCAACTCACACCTATAAGAATGGTTATCTTCAGTAAATCCACAAACAAGTGTTGGCAAGGATGTGGAGAAAAGAGAAGTTTCATGCACTATTGGTGGGAATGCAGATTGGTGCAGCCACTGTGGAAAATATACTGCTCACAAAAGTTAGGGGATATTTCAAAATGAATATGAAGCTATAAAATATCCCCTGATTTTTGTGAGCAGTATAGTATAGGTTCTTCAAAAAATTAAAAATGAAATGGCCTCCTGACCAGGTGGTGGCGCAGTGGATAGAGCATCGGACTGGGATGCGGAGGACCCAGGTTCAAGACCCCAAGGTTGCCAGCTTGAGCGTGGGCTCATCTGGTTTGAGCAAAAGCCCACCAGCTTGGACCCAAGGTCGCTGGCTCCAGCAAGGGGTTACTCGGTCTGCTGAAGGCCAGCGGTCAAGGCACATATGAGAAAGCAATCAATGAACAACTAAGGTGTTGCAACGCACAACGAAAAACTAATGATTGATGCTTCTCATCTCTCTCCATTCCTGTCTATCTGTCCCTGTCTATCCCTCTCTCTGACTGTCTCTGTAAAAAATAAATAAATAAATAAAATTTTTAAAAAAATGAAATGGCCTATGACCCAGCAATTCCACTTCTAGGTATATATCTGAAGAAACATAAAACACTAATTTGAAAGAACATATACACCCCATGCTCATTGTAGCATTATTTATAATACCAAGATATGGAAGCAACCCAAGTGCTCAATAGATGAGTGGCTTAAGAAAGCTGTGGTAACACATTTATAATGGAATATTACTCGACCATAAAAAAGAATGAAATCTTACCATCTGAGACAGCATGGACAGACCTAGAGGGTATCATGCTCAGAGAAGTAAGTCAGACAGAGAAAGACAAATGCCATATGATTTCACTTATATGTGGAATCTAAAGAACAAAATAAACAGACACACAAACTTGAAAAAGACTTATAGACACAAACAATAAACTGACGGTTGCCAGAGGGGGAAGGGTTGCGGGACTTGGTAAAAGAATTAAAAAGTACAAATTGGTAGCTACAAAATGGTCGCAGAGATGTCAGTATAGCACAAGGAATATTGCCGGTAATATTGTAATAACTATGTATGGTGCCAGATGGGTGCTGGAAATATCAAGGGTGGGGGAGTGCTTTGTAAAGTATATGATTATCTAACACTAAGATGTACACCTGAAACTAATACAAAATAACATTGAATGCAAATGTAATTGAAAAATAAACTTAAGAAAAAGATGCTTAGCAAAAAATGGGGTATGCAATAAACATTTAATATGAATTAACTATATTACCCCAATCTATCCATCTGATAAACCTTACAGCATACCTCAAATATTTCCTGTTTGCTTTAGCTTTCCCAGACTCTTTCAATGGGGAATTAATTTCCCCGCGCCTGTACCCCGCAGTGGGATGCTTCTGGTAGGAGCTCTTGGCGGCAGGCTGTCTCACTCTTGTTTCATCCCTGGCCCCTAGCACAGAGCTTGGCACCTCATTTAAACACAACTAAAACGTCTTCATGTTGCCTCACTATCTGCATGATTATCACTTAATGCTGCACGATACACACTGAGGAGACCTTAACCATTCCACTTCTGTTTAGATTATCTACTGTTTTGCTTATTATTAATAGTTTAGTTTTGTCTTTCTGGATTACTTAGGATAAATTTCATCAGTGGGATTGCAGAACTAAAGAATGTAATGCCTAGCAATTCGACATCTGTCTAGTTCGTTCAATTAAATTTATTATAGATGGTATTCCAGTATAATTGCTAAAGAGAACTGCTATTAGCTTTAGTACTTTCATTTCTATTTTGTATACCTGAGGTTGCTCTTACCTCACCTACTCTGGGACACTACCAAGAAACAGAGGAAGCTAGCACAGTCTTCCTTGTGTATAGTCAGATCACATGATTATCATCTACTTGCAAAGGCAAACTGCTTACTCAGAGGTGACAGGAAATTTTGTACAAATTAATTTATAGCAAACTAACAAGGCATTTACTATGTGCCAGGCATTGTTTTGACTGTTTTACAGATACTAACTCACTTAATCCTCATAACAACCTTATGAGGCAAGTACTATTATTTCCCCCATCTTACAGCTGAGAAAACTGAGGCAGGAATTTGAATCCAGGCTCCACAGATGAGGCTCCTAATCACTATGGTATATGCCTTTAAGAGAAAAAATATATAAGCAAATAAATCATGACTATATACAATGACCTCACATGTACCCTGTTAGATAGCTCTCCGCTCTTCCCCAGGGTGAGTACCAGATTAAAATAAATTATGACTCTCTAACTCTGACTCTCCTAACTAACCTCATTATAAGCCAATGGTAGTTTCCAAAGTCAAAGTTACAAGTAAAGGATTAGAACACTGGGATGCAAACAAACTATTTTTATTTAATTGCACAAAAATACACTTCCTGACTATTTTTAAACCAAAGATGAGCAGATGCTAAAAAATAGGTACATTATAGACTGGTATTTAGACATGAAATACAAGCGAGTTTATACCACCCTATCAGCACCTGCACAGATGTTGCGTACTCGTAACTCTGGGGTTGGATGCCTAAGTCCTCATCCTCTCTAGCCGTCCTAAAAAAGCTTACCTGGCCAAACACGCCAGGAAAACAAAGTACGCCTGTGTAAAGGTAAAAATCAATTTGTCCTACCACAGTAACATTTTGTAAAGTGAGTTATCAGCATTCTAAGGTTGAATGGATTAAAAATGGAAATGAACCAAAAGAAAAAACTTAATATATTCAAGCTATAGGAAAGTATAAATAACACTAGAGGGTAGGGATTCTTGTATGTGCCCTGACCCGGATTGAGTCAGGAAATATATTTTGGGGACCAATATATTCCAGATTGGAGATGAACTAATCTCCAATTATTTTATGCTACTGAACACCACAGAAAACACAGGACAGCCGCTCGAAACGAAGAAGGAGCTATGGCCCCCAGTGTTAGCTGTGCTAAGTACGGTAGCCCTAGCGAGCGACAGAGCTAGGACAGTACTTGATGTACACTATCTAGGTGGATGTGAAGCCTGTTTTTTTATGAATGATGTTTTAAATCTTTTTTTTAGAAGTTATTTTAAAGCCTCTCCTGAGAAAGGATGAGAACCCCCATTTCTCTTTATTTCTCTTAAGGAGCACTACTACAGATTAAACCTCTTCACAGCCATATGACAGGGCCACGGGGAGAGGTGTCTGCAATGGTTGGTTCTCTCCAAAGGGGCAAACACTGCTTGATTCAGGAGTTGAGAAAATATTAAATAAGGAAATACTACTGCTTTCTGTCTTCCTGGAGACTATCTGGCTACAAGACACTGAGCATCTTTTTCCCTACCAAGGTGATGCAGATGGGACAGGATGGGGACACTGGGGAGGTAAAAAGGACAATGAAATTCAGGTTCTGCTATGGTTCAAACAAAGGTCAGGAAAACACAGCCACATACATGCCCATCTGGTGAAATGCGGAACATTCGATCCAGAAGCAAACAGAGATGCTTGCACAGGAGACTTTCCTTACTCTGTGTACACAAACTCGATACCCGGGCTGTGATAACCAGTGCACCCACCACACTGCAGGGACACCGCTTATCTGGCTTGGCCCATCTCATTTTCACACTGCCAGAGCAGAATGTCTGCTGACAGGGCAACCACGGGCTGTCCCCCTGCATGGAGGCCCCTGGGACAAGATAGCAGAGTCCAGAAATCATTCTCCAGGCTGAACAATCCCTTCCTGACAGCAGGACAACAGCAGGGTAGCCTGCCTAAGCCCAGGACTGAGGATTCATCCAAGTTCCTGTGAATGCAGAGATGGCAGGCGTTGCCTGGCAGCAGAGGCGCCTAGCATCTTCCAAGGGCATAAAGGCTACAATACTCCTCCTATCTGGCACGCCCCACAAAGCAGTCTCTGGGGCACTATCAGAATGGACAGGCCTCAGTTCCTACAGTATATTCTCCCTCCCCTCTCCTTAATTCACAAGATCTTAACACAAACACAGAATGGACAGCCTATTCTTTTCAACCTTTCTGGCCCAAGTAAAAGGTTTTCTGTACATGTCCCTGTCCCATAGCTGCCTTTATGACAAACATCTAGAGAGGCACATTTTTAAGGGAACTGCTGTACAATTTTAGATATAGGTTTCAAGAGACTCAAAATATTAAAAACTAAATTAAAAGAAAATTAAAATTTTCCTTTATAATTTTTTTTCCTTTTTTTTAGCAAGAGAGAGACAGAGAAAGAACCAGACAGGAAGGGAAAGAGATGAGAAGCATCAACTCGTAGTTGCAACACCTTAGTTGTTCATTGATTGCTTTCTCATATGTGCCTTGATCTGGAGACTCCAGCCAAACCAGTGAGCCCTTGCTCAAGCCACTGACCTTGGGCTCAAGCCAGCGACCTTGGGCTTCAAGCCAGAGGCCTCTGGACTCAAGCCAGCAACCACGGGGTCATGTTTATGATCCCATGCTCAAGCCAGCAACCCCGCACTCAAGCTGGATGACCTCCGCTCAGGCTGGTGACCTTAGGGTTTTGACCCTGGGTCCTCAGCATCCCAGGTTGGTGCTCTATCCACTGTACCACCATCTGGTCAGGCTAAAATTTTCTTTTAAGTGAAAAGAGATGATATCCTCCCAAGACCAGCTTTCTCATCTTCCCTGTCCCCAAGTTAAAGAAACCTACCAAGGACATTTCCTCTCTCAAAGTCTCAACACACCCTTACTCCAATAGGTTATTTACATGATCCTGATCATCTCAAGCTCCTCCCTTAAGAAATTCCAAATAGTGGCCACTTCAGTCAAGAGGGACAGCAAAATTCTACAATAAAACTTTGATGGGGAGGAAGCAGAATAGAACAGAGAGAACCTACTATTAGTAAGAGAACTAGTCACCTCAGCCCTACAGCTCAGCAGCCGTGAATTAACGCAGCATCTGTAACTACCTGTTCACATACCTGTCATATGCTGTGTCACCTCATGCAGAGGACCAGCTATTAATAAACCAGTGGATTAACTGCACATCAGCACATTGGAAAAACAGGTGTTTTCCTACAGTTCATAATCTAGCAATACTCTATAATCAGTAGGAATTTGTTGTTTGATAAATAAACTAACTTCCAAGGAACTTATTCAAAGTTCCTATTCCGTTAGGGTGTGAGATTAAACTGGTTATTAGAGTGATAAGGGTTCAAAGGATTACACTGAACATGAATCAAAGTGGGTAAAAGAACCTTAGAGGAAACACTTGGAGCTCCATTGGTTGAGGGGACCGGAGAAACTTTATCCCATGAGATCCAGGGCAGAGGTTCTCAGTGCTGGCTACACCACAGAATCACCACAGAGCTTTAAAACAACACTGATGCCTGAGCCCTACCCCAGAGACTGGTTTAATTGGTCTGGGATAGAGCTGCATCAGTATTTTTTTTTTTTTTTTTTTTTTTTTTTTTTTTAACAGAGGCAGAGATAGACAGGGACAGACAGACAGGAACGGGGAGAGATGAGAAGCATCAATCATCAGTTTCTCGTTGCGCGTTGCGACTTCTTAGTTGTTCATTGATTGCTTTCTCACATGTGCCTTGACCGCCGGCCTTCAGCAGACTGAGTAACCCCCTGCTGGAGCCAGCGACCTTGGGTCTAAGCTGGTGAGCTCTTTGCTCAAGCCAGATGAGCCCGCGCTCAAGCTGGCGACCTCGGGGTCTCGAACCTGGGTCCTTCCGCATCCCAGTCCAACGCTCTATCCACTGCGCCACCACCTGGTCAGGCTGCATCAGTATTTTTTTAAAGGTTCTTCAAATGACTTTAATATGCAGCCTGGGCTGAGATCCACTGATTTAGATATTAGAATGTTATGTCTTTTGCATCTGTCAAAACCCCTTAATATTATACAAAAAAATTTAAAAAGCCAAAATGAAATTTATAAATAAAACATCCTTCAGTTCCTAGTACCACGTGTTTGCCCACATTAAATGCTTAGTATAAGATGCAGTAGGTCCATTGTATGACCTCTGGACTGCAGAGCAAGCTGAAACTGCTGACAATGGGGAGAAGCAAACATAAAGGTGAAGATTTGGGCAGTTTGACTATTTTTTGACTGTGAGAATATATAACACTTAAGAAAACTAAGCAACTGCTCAACACCATAGCTGCTTTGGTAAATAGAAGTTTTCATCTGATATAACAGTTGATTCTTTAAACAGCTTAATCAAAAAATAACTTTAAGGAATTTAAACATTTAAAACATCTAATTATCTAAATAAGCTAACTCCCTAAAAAGAACGTGGAGAGGAAAGGGAGAGACAAGCTTAATTACACTAATCAGTGAACTTCAGTGTGGCAAATTAAATTCACATTACTCTGTAATTTTGATATTAACAGATTCAACCCACTGCAAAACCTTCTGCAGGCCTGGTTTCCTATTCCGGTATTGACCTTTTTATTTTTGATTAAGAGAGAGGGAATGAATGATGAGGCATTAAAGAAGGAATTCACAGGCTACCTAAAAGCAAAACCAAGATTTCATTGAAAAAGTTTTCATTAACTATTTGTAACTTCCAAATTATCTATCTTAACAAAATAAAGACTGAGGTATTTAAAACTGCTTAAAAAACAGAAAGTTAGTTCCAAGACTTCTCTTTTTAACAGAAAGCTCCCTTTACTCATGACTCCAGGCTATATTTATTTCCATTAAGCAGCATTTCCTGGGAAAACAGCAGCAGCCTTGCTGCAGACGGCTAAAAGAGCTCCTGATCAAGGCCAACCTCGGGAGACCCACGGCTCTGGCTCAGTCACCATGCAGCAAAGCCACCTGGGCTCTGCACCAATAGCAGCACTGTTGTCATCTCCACTAGAGAGCTCTGGACTGCTATTGGAGACCTATCTCTGGCACCAGGCCAGACACCCATATCAGACATGTCCTGAGCTCTATAAAGCTTTAGGGATATTTACAGGGGGGAAAAAAGGCAAACAAAAAAGCAGGTGTTCTTACTCATCCTGTCAGTGATTGTCCAGAAAATACGCTGAGTCATTCAGTACGGATCAAGAGAAAAATAATGCAGAGACTGCAAATATTAATCTCCTTCGCCCTGCCCTCCCCCTTCCTAACAGCAAGCAGACTCACAGGTACTCTGAAAACACAAGGGCACAGGCAAATTCGCATACCCTTAGTCCCTAAAGAAAAGCTTTCAGAGTCAAACTGTCTAAAAGCATAAGACACTAAACAAAACTACTTCACAATGACAATAGTTGTCTCTGGGTAGAGAGGATAAGGGTGATCTGGTTCTTCTATAATATTCTACAATTTTCCTTCATGATATCATAATTCTTACATAATAATATATATGAGAATCATATTTCCTGGTAATTAAAAGATTTAATTAAAGAAAGACCCATACCCTGATCTTTAAGGTATAACTTCAAAATATTTCACCTAATTATGAAAACTCCAACCAAGGTTAAAGGGTCAGCCCAATACAAAACAAAAGGAAACACTAAGTGAAGGTCACTGGACTTTGTGAATATTTGCTTTGTTAACTTTCCTAGAGGCAGAATATTCTAACTTGGTATAGAGAAAATCTTACCTATGGCACACTTTTGAGCAAAGCAAAAAAAAAAAAAAAAGAAAGAAAGAAAGAGCAGTCATAAGAGCACATGAACTTTAGTTGACTTCCACTTATTTTCCATTCTTCCTCCTTTTCTAGATTAGACATGCTAATGAAAAATAAGTCACCCTAAGCTCTGGTGTAGGAGCAGTAAGAAAGGTTTATAAAGCATTAAATAGCTTTGTTTTGCTTTAGTTTAAGTTTTACTTTAAGGCAACTAAGATCCAAACTCCTTGACCTATTATTCAAGAACACACACATCATCTGATACTCACCAATCTATCTCTTCTATGACTTCACACTTTATGCTTAAAAACAACAGTGTCCTCACTGGCCCTACTCACAACTCCTTCTTCTTCTGCCAGGCATACTCTTCCTTTCTCCAAATTCTATCTACTCCTTAAGTCTCCAATCGAACGTTACCTTTTCCAGAAGTCTTCCCTGATCTCAAAGACTGAAGCACTCTCTACTTCTTAATTTCTATAGCACCTAAATAACAGTAATCTATGTACATGCCTAAGAGTTCAAGCTTCTATTGGAGGGCAGGTAGTCCCTCCCATCAATTTATCTGTCTCAGACCACTTCATTCAACGCTGTGCATGCATCTTGGGGAGTGCTCAAATGTTCGCTGAATTTTTAAAAAAATGAATAAAGAAATAATAATAAATAAAGAAACCCAGGCTTCATGGATTTATGTGACCTACATATGCATCTATACGAGTGCAAGTATAAGACAAGGAGCTGTGCCTGCAGATCTGTCTCAGACACAGGAGCAATGTTACGCAGTGGTCTAGACATAAATCTTAATGCTTGTTGAAATAACGCCAGCCTAACGCCAACCAACGTTAGACTTAGGCGCAAAGAATGAACAGCAACAGAAGGCACCCCTATGAACACTTTAGGATTAAAGGTTGTCTGCTAAGCATGGAATTGTGTGTGGCCACAGCATTAACTTAATAGTCTTAAAGGTAGGAGGAAAATGCATTATTTTTATCTTCCTTATTTCTAAGCAGATGTGATACAAATATTTGAAGATGAGAAGGATTACAGCAATTTTCCCAAAGAGTATTTCAAAGGAAAGATTTGACCACAAGACTAAGAAATGACAAATTGTGCACTCTGCACGTGGCCTACAGATTGGAGAAAAAGAAAAATCACTGGTCTATTTAAAATCAAAATTTGTTCCTTGGCGCTCTGCTTCTGACTTCTGTTTGACAGAGTTTCAGGTCAACTGGACCTATCAAAGGCCAATTGTGGTGAGTAAAATTTGTTTTCCAATTAAGAGCCACAGATGTATTTTTATCTTTTGTTACTTGGAGTAGTTTTTTATTTCCGAGGGATAGTACGTGTACCTGGCAATTGGAACATCCAGTCCCAGATTTCCTAATATAGAAATGATGGTTATGATTATATGACATGAAATTGTAATCTCTACTTAATTACCAGTTTACATTTTAAAAAATATATGTTTGCCTGACCAGGCAGTGGCGCAGTGGATACAGCGTCGGACTGGGATGCGGAAGGACCCAGGTTCGAGACCCCGAGGTCGCCAGCTTGAGTGCAGGCTCATCTGCTTGAGTAAAAAACTCACCAGCTTGGACCCAAGGTCACTGGCTCGAGCAAGGGGTTACTCGATCTGCTGAAGGCCCGCAGTCAAGGCACATATGAGAAAGCAATCAGTGAACAAACAACTAAGGTGTCGCAATGAAAAACTGATGATTGATGCTTCTCATCTCTCTCCGTTCCTGTCTGTCTGTCCCTATCTATCCCTCTCTCTGACTCTCTCTGTCCCTGTAAAAAAAAAAAATACACACACACACACACACACACACACACACACACACACACATATGCTTATAAAGCCATTCTGCTTCCCAGCTACTTATATCACCCATTTTTAATACCATCTCTGAACCAGATATATTTTGTCATCTTGCTGGTTCTATCAGCAAACTGTTAACATATGAGGCAAATTCAAACTGTTAAATATGAGGCAAATTAAGAAATTTTGGGTTTTGACAGGTTAAATGCACTCATGTAGATGCATATGTAGGTCACATTCTAAGTGGTCTGTAAATTTTTGAAAACATTTGCTAGTAGTCCTAGCCAGGTAGCTCAGTTGATTAAGAGCATCCTGATATGACAAGGTTGTGGGTTCGATCCCTGGTCAACCAGGGCACATAGAAGAATCAAACAATGAATGCATGAATAAGTAGAACAACAAATCGGTGTTTCTCTCTCTCTCCTTCTCTCTCTCCCCTCCCTTCCTCTCTGTCAAAATTAAAAAAATTAAAAAAAAATAAAAAACATTTGATAGTTATGCATTCATTTGAATGTGTATAAAAATTGGCTGCATAAACTTATGATTTTATTGCTTAGGTCAAGGCTAAGCAAAAAGAATAAAATAACTGGATGTGAGGGCGATCTGGCTGCGACATCTGTCACCCCATTGATCGCCAGGGTTGATTCGGCTGATCTGCTGGCTAGGCGGGTGTCCCCTTCCTCCCTCACCGCTCCATGTGCGTCCCTCCCGAAGCTGCATGCTTGGTCAAAGAGGACGACCTTCCCCGCTAGAGGAGAGGACCGTTCTTTGGTCAAGGGTATACGAGTAGCTGCACTCCCCTGCTAGAACCTCCAAACAAGTCTCAAGAATAAAAGAACTAATGCAAAATAAAATAATTATTTTTTGTGACAAAGACAGAGAGCAAGACAGAGAGAGGAACAGAAAGGAAGGAAGAAAGAGATGAAAAGCATCAATACAGTACTTTGTTGCAGCTCCTTAGTTGTTCATTGATTGCTTTCTCATATGTGCCTTGACTAGGGGGCTACAGCAGACAGTGACCCCTTGCTCAAGCCAGCGACCCTGGGCTCAAAGCGACCTTTGGGCTCAAACCATCAACCCCACGCTCAAGCCAGTGAGCCACTGCTCAAACCAGATGAGCCCGCACTCATGAAGGTAACCTTGGGGTTTCGAACCAGGGTCCTCTGCATCCCAGTCCGATGCTCTATCCACTGCACCACTGCCTGGTCAGGCCAAAATAAAATTTTTAATTAGAAAGTTCAGAGGGTACAAGGATAAAAATAAACAACAGGACTCAAATTTAAAAGTTTAAGAAACATGAACATATAATAAAAGATAAAATTCATACAGACTCCTGAAATTTTATAAAAAAGATATTAGCCTTCCCCTTTCTTCAAGATAGGGCTCCATCACATGAAGGAGACTTGCTGTCTGATGCCTGACTTTATAACTTGGGGGACAAGAGGCAGCTCTCCGCTTACAAAGGAAAGGCTTAGTGCTGCCACTGTATATCCTAATGTCAGTTCTACTCTAACCAGCTAGAGTGGCACTGTCCTCCAAAATCCCACAAGATCACATACTAGTTTCTCAGGCTCCACCTCTTCCTGCTTGACAAGCCATCCTGGGCAAGCCTGCTCCCTCCCAGGGCTTCACCTGCATGGATGTACTGGTGACTCTAAATTTTTTTCCTGTTCTCCTCTTGCCTGTGCTCTGTCTACCTACTGATCATTTTACCTGGATGCACTTCAAATTCAATGTGCTTAAAAGCAAACTCATTGTTATCACCAATCCTAGGCACCCCAACATGTCCCTCCCCTTCCAGTGACACTCCACCTCATTATTATGCTTGGATACAGGCCTGTGGCCTCTCTCCCACGGGCAAGCTCAGGAGCCTCTAGAATGTTCTCTGTATTTTTTTTCTCTCTCTCTTATACAGGATTTCCTCCCCATAATTGCCTCAAAACTAATCTTACTAAGATAAAATCAAGTCTTAAAAGTCTTGTTTCAGTCTGACCAGGCAGTGGCACAGTGGATGGAGCATCGGACTGAGATGCGGAGGACCCAGGTTCGAAACCCAGAGGTTGCTAGCTTGAGCGTGGGCTCATCCGGCTTGAGCACAGGCTCACCAGCCTGAGCAAGGGGTCGCTGGCTTGAGTAAGAAGTCACTGTCTGCTGTAACCCCCAGGTCAAGGCATATATGAGAAAGCAATCAATGAACAACTAAGGTGCTGCAACCAAGAATTGATGCGTCTCATCTCTCTCTCTTCCTGTCTGTCTGTTCCTATCTGTCCCTCTCTCTGATTCTCTTTGTCTCTGTCAAAAAAAAAAATTCCATATCAGCTCAACCTCATTAGCCATTGGGTCACATGTATTAAGACTGTGATAAGCTATCAGACATACCTACCAGAATGGTTAAAATAAAGATTATGGGGAGGCGGGGGCAGGTAGAAGAGGGTAAACAGGAAATAAATGGTAAGGGGAGACTAGACTTTGGATGGTGAGTGTAAAAAGCAATGTGTATAGGATGTCTTGTAGAAGTGTACACTTGAAACTATATAATTTCGTTGAACAATGTAACCCAAAAAAACTCAATAGAAAAATATAAAGATAATGATAACACCAAATATTGGTGGAAACGCAAAGAAAACTGGATGCATCACACATTATTGGTGGGAATGTAAAATTATAAAGTTACCGTGGAAAACAGTACTGATATTTCTTATGAAACTAAACATGTACTTATCATATGACCCAGCAATTGCATTCTTGGACATTCCAGAGAAATGAAGCTTAGTCACACAAAATCATACACACAAATACTCAAAGCAGCTTTATTTGTAATAGCCACAAACTAGAAATAATTCTCATGTCCTTCAACATGTAAATGGTTAAACAAACTGTGATTTATCTATAACATGGAATACTATTCACAATTAAAAGGAAAGAAATGTTGAAACCCACAACAAACTAGATGGATAAGGGAATAATGCTGAATGAAAAAAAGCCAATCTCAAAAGATCGCATACTACATGATTCCATTTATATATAATACAATGACAGAGATGGAAAATAGAATGATGGTTGCAAGAGCCTAGGGGAAACCACAGGAGGTGGCTGTGGTTATAAAAGGGTAACATGAGAAGTCCTTGGGATAGAGGAATTTTGTATCTTGACTGTGGTGATGGTTCATCCAAATCTACACATGTGAGAAAACTGCATAGAATACACACACACATACACACACACACACACACACACACACACACACACACAAAGAGTGCACATAAAACTAGTGAAGTTTTTTTTTTTTTTTTAAGCAAGAGAGAGAGGGACAGACAGACAGGAAGGGAGAGAGATGAGAAGCATCAGTTCTTTGTTGCAGCACTTTAGTTGTTCATTGACTGCTTTCTCATATGTGCCTTGATGGAGGGGGGGGATCCAGCATAGAAAGTGACCCCTTGCTCAAGCCAGCAACCTTGGGCTCAAGCCAGAAACCTTGGGCTTCAAGCCAGTGACCTTTCAGCTTAAGCCAGCAACCAGGGGTCATGTCTATGATCTCACGCTCAAGACAGCGACCCCTCACTCAAGCTGGTGAGCCTGCGCCCAAGCTGGCGACCTCGGGGTTTTGAACCTGGGTCCTCAGCATCCCAGGCTGACATTCTATCCACTGAGTCACCGCCTGGTCAGGGCATAAACTGGTGAGTCTTAATCAGGTGGATGGACTACATTAATGCCAATCAATATCCTGTTCCGATATTGTACTATAGTTATACAAAAAATTACCATTGGAGGAAGCTGGATAAAGTGCATATGAAATATGGATTCTTTATATTGTTTTCTTTCTTTCTTTCTTTCTTTCTTTTTTTTTAAGAGAGAGGCAGGGAGAGAAAGACTGAGAGACATCAAGCTGTTCCTGTATGTGCCCTGACCAGGGATCAAACCTGCAACCTCTGTTCTTCAGGATGACACTCCAACCAACCAAGCTCTCCAGCCAGGACTCAATTTTTTTATTTAGTGACTGATTTTTAGAGAGAGGAAGCGAGAGAGGGGGAGGGGGAAGGGAAACATTCATTTGTTGCTCCACTCAGTCATACACTCGGTTGCTTCCCATGTGTGCCCTGACCAGGAATCAAACCCACAACCTTATCATTTCAGGATGACACTCTTGACCAACTGAGCTAACCGGCCAGGGCTCTATATTGTTGTTTTACAACTGCATGTGGATCTACAGTTATCTCAAAATAAAAAGTTAAAAGAAAAAGAAACCCTCCTGACTAATATCTAATAGTCCTCCAATGCCTATAGTAAAAGATTCCTTAGCAATTCACATGGAATTTCCCTTATACATCCTGCAATCTAGACAACTAGTCCTAAGAGCTAACATCTATTGAGTACAGGCTACCTGGCAGGTACCATTCTAACGCATTTTATATGTATTATCTCATTTAATCTCCAATGATCCCATGAGTTAGGTTCCACTGTCAATGCTGTTTCATTCATAAACCATTAAGGCACAGAGATGGAACCGTTTGATAGCATACCCACCTAACAATCCTTCAAAGCCTGGCTCCAATGTTACCTTTGTGACTTTCCCCATATTCAAATGCTATACTAACATTGTCAAACACTCAGAAGCTATTCAAAAAATGTTTAATTAACAAGATCCAGACAAAAGGACACACAGAAGTTACAAAACTGGACCCTTAAAAATTTGACACTTTACACTCAATCTGTTCTTCCAAAGTTAAGCTTGCATAGGAAAGTACTGTATTGTATATAGTGGGAACAGAAAACACCCATCAGTGAGAAAATGTTAATGTTAATAAGACAGCCAAAGACGGACAGCTAATATTAGGCTAGTGAAACTCTAAGGCAGGGTTCCGATGTATTTCCAATGGCTTCAGGCAACCCCTGTGTTTTGGTCGTTCGACCCCCGCCGGGGTCGGGACCCACAGGTTGAAAACCGCTGCTCTAAGGTCAGCTGCAAAGCCCACAGCTTTCTCAAGTTTTCAGATAAGAAATACATAAACACAAACCTGACTTCCAAAACCCAGTCACTCCCACTTCCCCTCATTAGCTACTTTTGCAAGTCAAGAAAGTATAATTTCTTTTCTTTCTTTTTTTAAATTTTTTTGTTGATTTTAGAGAAAGGAAGGAAGAGAGACAGAGAGACAAAAACATTGAGCTGTTTCTATATGTGCCCTGACCAGGGATCAAACCTACAACCTTTGTGTTTCAGGATGACACTCTAACCAACCTAGCTATCCAACCAGGGCTATAATTTCTTTTCTTAGAAAAAAGGTATTTCCTCCTGTTTAAAATGTATATTCATTAACTAGATTATTATATGAATTTACTTGAAAAGCTTACTGATTATCTTACAACAATATAGAATTGTTCCAAGTACTGTCTGAAATCTGAATGAGTCTCTCCAAAAGAAAAAACAGATAACAGAAGCAGAGGGGATAAAACAGAAAACAATGTTAAGCACATGAATGAAGTCAATGGTTCAGATTCCCCCTGCTCCATTCCTTCCCTGCTTCCCCTCTAGTAAGCTGTCTTCTCTTAAGCAAAGCCTTTTCAGAAGGCACGAAAGGTGAGCATAAGTGGCAGAGAGAAGGCAAAGGGAGAACTAGGGGGAAGGCTGAGAGCCAACCTCTCCTCTTGAAGTAACCATGAATTCCTAATAGTGACAAAGTCAATAAGGAAAAAAACTTTTCAGCTATGCATTACATTAACAAAGGTGTGGCTTAGTACAACAAGCAGACAAGAAAAGGGGACTCGGGAAAGGAAGTACTGACCGGCCGAGTTCTCTTGTATTTGGAGTCTTCGTGGTCTTTGTCCTGCCCGGAAGTGCTGGTTCTACCTCTCACATTTCTATAACCAGGACTGGGGATGATATATTCTTTTCCTATGTCGATATCCTTCATCTTCTCTGAATGGAGGTGCCAGGGCTCATCAGCTCCCGGTTTCACTTGAGAATTTCTGAAAGTAAAAATTCATCAAGAACAGGTATTTCCTCAGTCGTGCTTAATAATATGCAAAAGTGCTTTAAAATTGAAAAAAGGGCTAAAGCACTAAGATTTTCTACCCATCAATCTATAAAAAAATACTTAAAAATTTTTTCAAGTACTATTTCATATTTTTAAAGAAAAAAATTCAGTATAATAGAATCAAGAATTATCTTCCCCCACTGCTAAGAAAATAAAAAAGATTAGAAAAAAAAAATAAACACACTAATAAAGAAACACCCACCCTCTTCAATTAGGTTCAAACCCAATGTATAGAATGTTTAGGTAGGTCTTTAAAAAAAACAAAAAACTTTCTGGAAAGAATTTAAGTTTGTTCTAAGAATTACAAACACAATTTTTTTTTTTTTTAAATTTTTTTTTTATTTTTTATTTATTCATTTTAGAAAGGAGAGAGGGGGGAGAGAGAGAGAGAGAGAGAGAGAGAGAGAGAAGAGAGAGATAGGGGGGAGGAGCTGGAAGCATCAACTCCCATATGTGCCTTGACCAGGCAAGCCCAGGGTTTCGAACCGGCGACCTCAGCATTTCCAGGTCGACGCTTTATCCACTGCGCCACCACAGGTCAGGCACAAACACAATTTTAAAATGGATATCTCTCCTCCTACTAAAGTTTACTAAATGAAAACTTACAAAGCACTTATTCTACCACTGATCTATCCCATCTCAGCATTTTTATACTTAGGTAATGAGTTAGCTGATATTATTTTAAAGCACCATGGAGTTACATAGCTAACGTACAAAACAATATTATACCTTAACTTTAAAAACAAATTCCTCTTGGGATATAAAAGTGTTCTAACATTAGATAGTGGTGGTGGCTGCACAATTCTGTGACTATACTAAAAAAAAAACAACACTTTCAATAGCTGAATTTCCATGGTTTATAAATTACATCTTAACAAAGCTGTTATTAAAAAACAACAACCAAAACAAACTCCCCACCGTGTCCTACAACCCCTGCTTGCCTGGTTAACTCCAATCAATATCCTGTATCAACTTTGGTTACTTTTGAAAAAATACAACACACACACACACACACACACACACACCTCTGAAACATTCCCCCATTCTAAGATGATTCAAACCTTCCCAATTCAAGCTGAGAAAACCCCTCATAACCGCCTCACTAGAAATTAAAGAAGTGTAGCCATGTTGCCTTTTGAATTCCATAAATTCCTAGCTAGTAATCACTATAATTTAAAAGTACTACTCTGTAGAAAAAATTTTGACAGCTACAATTCATTTTAAGGTTATCAGAAAAATAAAAAGACGACTTACTAATCCTCTAAATAGAAAGGACTAAATCTCCAACATAGAGATGTGTTTCCAGCACAGAAAAAGCTTGATTTCTTGCCTTTCAGAGGTCCGATTGGAGGACCCTTGGTTGACACTGCTAAGTTACTTATCATTAAAAAAAAAAGTTACCTTGTCCAATGACAAACTGCACCACAAAGAACACCAGCTTATAACTAAGAGCACAGCAATCCCGTCACTGAGAGAGACCTCATTAAGCTTAAACTATAAACAGACCTGGCACCTGCCTGTGTCCCCAGTGTCTGGATGCAGCTGCTGATAAGAGTAACCTTTCTTGTTACAGGGGTCACTGAAGTCCAGCCTTCCCTTCCAAACCTTCCTGAGCCTACTAACTTCTGGAAACTGAAAAGATTAGTCCTACTTCGTAAAAAGCAGGAGAGGAGGGAGTCTGAAAGGGAGGGGGCCAAAGGAACTCATTTACAATATCAAATGCTAAGTCCAAGAGGAACATGACCACCTCAGTTGTCTAAGAATTCACGATAACCAATCTCTTTCAATCACTTTATTTCAAGTTATTTGGTGGATGAAGGATGTGGGGAGCAGTTTCCCATCGCCTCTGACACTTGCTTCTTTAATTTCCCAGAGAAATTAGAGGCACAGCCATGACAGTAGGCAGGGCTTGAATGGGCACAAAGTTACTAGCTCCTGACCTTAAACACAGGGAGGATCCCATCTTCTGTGTATCAGGGATCTAAGACAGGGTACTCAACGTGGAAGCCCACCCAGAGCTAGGAAGCCTGACAGGTTTTGGAAAGAAACAAGGCCCACATCTGAAGAAAGCAATTAAGGAGGACTCACGAGGCTAAACTATTTTTTAAATACTATTTGTATTTACCTCACTTCTCCTATTCTCCTTAAAGATATTTTAAAGTCTTTTTAAAATGCTAGCTTTAACTCGTTTTGGCTATTAAGAGACGGGGTAAAGGAAAGGGGTTTTTGTTCGTGGTTGAGCCAGAGCTGTGGGATGGCAATAGCAGAATAATCCCAGTGGGAGAATCCCAAAGGCACGCCAGACTAAAAATTAACAAGAGTTGAGGCCACTCGGTCAGCTGCTTTTTTTTTTTTTCCCATCAAGACTCTTCTTCCAGGGATACAAATGTACAATGAAGTATGAACCTGCATGACGGGTGGAGGTTGTAGAGGATTAAGAACTTTAAGCCAGATTGGTGTTTCCAAATTGTCTTGATAATTTAGGTTTCCAACACCTCAGGAATCTGGTTTCAGGCCCTGAAGCTACACAAGAGGACAGACTTGAGGCTAAAGGGAAGGTTCTTATTTACCACCCTCCTCCAATCCACTTGTTGTGTCTCCAACCTCCTGCACTTTGCACTTACGCTGGAGACCCTAGTATTACCTACCCATCTCCTCCTTCAAACCTGAAACTTTACCGACCATTCCTGTCTGTGCCTCCTGCCTCCGCACCTCTCTGAAGAAATCAAATGACCCTTGTGTAATAAATTCAAAGCATCGTGCACCTCTGTGTGGTGGAAGCAGAAAGGGCACTGATGAAAGTCAAGAGATCTGGATTCCATTCTGGGCTCTGCCCAGGGTTTGCTGTCCGTGCTTAAGTCACGAACATCCATTTACTCATTTGCAAAAAACCAGAGGAGGGTGCCTTGGGACACCCAGGCGCCCTCCCCACAACCTTGAGAATGGGGGCTTCTCCCAGGCCAGCCTCGCCCAGGATGCCCTGGACCCTAGGGCGTTCCCATGGCCAGTTAGGGCCTGGCGAGCAGATAGCGACCCACACCCACGGGCCGCGGGAGCAGCACCCCCTGGTGGCCGAAGCCGGAAATGTAGCCAGGACCCTTGACCGCTCATCCCACCCGACTTGCCTTCCCACGCCAGTACCTCACCACACACCCTCAGAGGTTGCGTTGCAAGGAGGGGGAGGCGGGAAACCAGAGGAAAGCCAGGTCCAGTTTATCAGATCTCTGGCTTCCCCAAAACTCCTTGTATTCTGACCACAGCCCGCCGCCCCCAGAGGAGACACACGGGGGTAGTCCAAGTGACAACCGAGGGAGAAGGCAAGGGTGCGGCGTAGCCGCTACCTACCTGTGCCCCAAGTCCAGCACCGCCGCACCGGCCACTCAACCACGCTCCCGAGCATCAGCTCTGGAGCAAAACAAGCCTTTATAGCGGCATCGGCCGCCAGACTGCGCAGGCGTGCTGCACAAAGACTCGCCAATACTGAAGGGAATTGTAGTCCCCCTTCCAGGAGCCTGAGGCTGGACGCGCGGCGAAGGACTCTCTTTCCCAGAAGCACCCGAGAAGCCCTGGGGGAGGTGCAGGCAGCTCCTTTCCACCGGGCTGTTAGCTCTGCACCGTCCTTCCCAGGTCTTCTGCGACCCTGTCTGCAATCATCTCTGAAGCCCTGTGCCCCCGGTGGATGGCCGCGAGGATTGACAGGAGCCTTGTGTTGTCCAGCAGCCCAGTGTTTGTAAGCAGGGAGATCCCGACGCTGTGCGGCCGCTTATGCACCAGAAATGCCGTGAAGGTCACGGTAGTTTCTACGTCCTTGTCACCAGCCGCTCCCAAACCTTATCTGTTGTGCACTTAACATTTTGCGACTGCTTCTTCAGGAATCCACCCTGCACTCAGATATCACCTTTCCTACTTTTATCCCCCTGCCCAACACGTAGTGTGTGCTGCCTGGTTTCTAGATAACAAAATGCCGTGATGACAGTTTTTAGAGCCTTAGAAACGGTATGACAATTTATTCCTTTCTTTTTATAAATGAAACTGAGGTTCCCAAAGAGACTTATCACTTTATCTCTTTTTAAGTTTCATCTGTACCTTCAACATGATCATAACATAACTACTCGAGTGCCTCCCTACCACTCTGTGAGTGGTGCTTTACATACAGTTTTAGTTTCCTTTCATCATTACAGTGCTATGTGTTCGTATTATGATTATCTCTTTAAGACAAAAAAAATAAAGAAAGGTAAAGTGACTTGTTCACCTTTATACAACTAGATCATATGTCATAAAGCTAAAGTAATTAATAGTGTTCTTGCACAACATATAGTTTGATAGACCGGCAGAATAGAATCAAGAGCCTAGAAACAGACTCATGCATATATATATATAAACTTGATCTATAACAGAAAAAAAAATCAGTAGAGAAAGGAAAAAGATTTCAAAAATATTTGAATATTGGTTATTCATATATATATATCTTTTTTAACTCGGGGATTACTTCATATACATCACACAGAAAAATCTATTTCAGGGAGGTCAAGAGCCTAATGGTGAAAGAAAACAAAATCATTTAGAAGAAAAGGTGAATTATTTTTGGGAACTTGAGATTAGAGAACTTTTTTTTTTTTTATTTAAGTTCACTTCTTTATTTTAAATATTCTATTTGTTCCCGTTTTGTTTTTTTACTTTATTTTTTTTGTTTGTTTTCTTTTTTTAATTTTTTTATTTTTTAATGGGGCGACATCAATAAGTCAGGATATATATATTCAAAGATAACATGTCCAGGTTATCTTGTTGTTCAATTATGTTGCATACCCATCACCCAAAGTCAGATTGTACACTGTCACCTTCTATCTAGTTTTCTTGTGCCCCTCCTCCTCCTCCTTTCCCTCTCCCTCTCCCCACTCCCCCCGTAACCACCACACTTTTATCAATGTCTCTTAGTCTCACTTTTATGTCCCACCTACGTATGGAATAATGCAGTTCTTGTTTTTTTCTGATTTACTTATTTCACTTCGTATAATGTTATCAAGATCCCACCATTTTGCTGTAAAGGATCCGACGTCATCATTTCTTATGGCTGAGTAGTATTCCATAGTGTATATGTGCCACATCTTCTTTATCCAGTCATCTATTGATGGGCTTTTTGGTTGTTTCCATGTCCTGGCCACTGTGAACAATGCTGCAATGAATATGGAGCTGCATGTGTCTTTACGTATCAATGTTTCTGAGTTTGGGGGGTATATACCCAGTAGAGGAATTGCTGGGTCATAAGGTAGTTCTATTTTCAGTTTTTTGAAGAACCACCATACTTTCTTCCATAATGATTGTACTACTTTACATTCCCACCAACAGTGTATGAGGGTTCCTTTTTCTCCACAGCCTCTCCAACATTTGCTATTACCTGTCTTGTTAATAATAGCTAATCTAACAGGTGTGAGGTGGTATCTCATTGTAATTTTTTTTTTTTTTTGTATTTTTCTGAAGCTAGAATCCAGGAGGCAGTCAGACAGACACCCGCATGCACCCGACCGGGATCCACCCGGCACGCCCACCAGGGGGCGATGCTCTGCCCATCCAGGGCGTCGCTCTGTCGCGACCAGAGCCACTCTAGTGCCTGGGGCAGAGGCCAAGGAACCATCCCCAGTGCCCGGGCCATCTTTTGCTCCAATGGAGCCTTGGCTGCAGGAGGGGAAGAGAGAGACAGAGAGGAAGGAGAGGGGGAGGGGTGGAGAAGCAGGTGGGCGCTTCTCCTGTGTGCCCTGGCCGGGAATCGAACCCGGGACTCCTGCATGCCAGGCCGACGCTCTACCACTGAGCCAACCGGCCAGGGCTCATTGTGGTTTTGATTTGCATTTCTCTAATAACTAAAGAAGATGAGCATCTTTTCATATATCTGTTGGCCATTTGTATTTCTTCCTGGGAGAAGTGTCTGTTCATGTCCTCTTCCCATTTTTTTATTGGATTGTTTGTTTGTTTGTTGTTGAGTTTTATGAGTTCTTTGTATATTTTGGATATTAGGCCCTTATCTGAGCTGTTGTTTGAAAATATCATTTCCCATTTAGTTGGCTGTCTGTTTGAAAATATCGTTTCCCATTTAGTTGGCTGTCTGTTTATTTTGTTATCAGTTTCTCTTGCTAAGCAAAAACTTCTTAGTCTGATGTAGTCCCATTCATTAATTTTTGCCTTCACTTCTCTTGCCTTTGGAGTCAAATTCATAAAATGCTCTTTAAAACCCAGGTCCATGAGTTTAGTACCTATGTCTTCTTCTATGTACTTTATTGTTTCAGGTCTTATGTTTAGATCTTTGATCCATTTTGAGTTAATTTTAGTACAGGGGGACAAACTGTAGTCCAGTTTCATTCTTTTGCATGTGGCTTTCCAGTTTTCCCAGCACCATTTATTGAAGAGGCTTTCTTTTCTCCATTGTGTGTTGTTGGCCCCTTTACCAAAAATTATTTGACTATATATATGTGGTTTTATTTCTGGGTTTTCTATTCTGTTCCATTGGTCTGAGTGTCTATTTTTCTGCCAATACCATGCTGTTTTGATTGTCGTGGCCCTATAATATAGTTTGAAGTCAGGTATTGTAATGCCCCCAGCTTCATTCTTTTTCTTTAGGATTGCTTTGGCTATTCAGGGTTTTTTATAGTTCCATATAAATCTGATGATTTTTTGCTCCATTTCTTTAAAAAATGTCATTTGAATTTTGATGGAATTGCATTAAATTTGTATATTGCTTTGGGTAATATGGCCATCTTGATTATATTTATTCTTCCTAACCAAGAACAAGGAATATTCTTCCATCTCATTATATCTTTTTTGATTTCCCTTAACAATGGTTTATAGTTTTCATTATATAAATCCTTTACATTCTTTGTTATGCTTATTCCTAGGTATTTTATTTATTTTGTTGCAATCGTGAAGGGGATTATTCTTTTGAGTTCGTTCTCAAATGTTTCATTGTTGGCATATAGAAAGGCTATTGACTTTTGTATGTTAATTTTGTATCCTGCGAACTTACTGTATTGGCTTATTGTTTCTAGTAGTCTTTTTGTGGATTCATTGGGGTTTTCGATGTATAGGATCATATCATCTGCAAAAAGTGATACCTTTACTTCTTCTTTTCTGATATGGATGCCTTTTATTTCTTTGTCTTGTCTGATTGCTCTGGCTAGAACCTCTCTAGTACCACATTAAATAAGAGTGGAGAGAGTGGACAACCCTGTCTTGTTCCTGATTTAAAGGGGAAAGCCTTCAGTTTTGTGCCACTTAATATGATGTTAGCTGATGGTTAATCATATATGGCCTTTATCATGTTGAGATATTTTCCTTCTATACCCATTTTGTTGAGAGTCTTAAACATAAAATTGTGTTGTATTTTATCGAAAGCCTTTTCTGCATCTATTGATAAGATCATGTGGTTTTTGTTCTTTGTTTTGTTGATATGGTGTATTACGTTAACCGTTTTACGTATGTTGAACCATCCTTGAGATTCTGGGATGAATCCCACTTGATCATGATGTATTATTTTTTTAATATGTTGTTGTATTCGATTTGCTAGTATTTTGTTGAGTATTTTAGCATCTGTATTCATTAGAGATATTGGTCTGTAGTTTTCTTTTTTTGTGCCATCCTTGCCTGGTTTTGGTATGAGGGTTATGTTGGCCTCATAAAATGTGTTTGGAAGTATTGCTTCTTCTTCAATTTTTTGGAAGACTTTCAGTAGAATAGGAACCAAGTCTTCTTTGAATGTTTGATAAAAATTCGCTGATATAGCCGTCTGGATGTGAACTTTTATTTTTGGGGAGGTTTTTAATGTTTTTTTTTCTATTTCTTCTCTACTAATAGGTCTGTTTAGGCTTTCTGCTTCTTCTTGACTCAGTCTAGGAAGGTTGTATTGTTCTAGGAATTTCTCCATTTCTTCTAGGTTGTTGAATTTAGTGGCATAAAGTTTTTCATAGTATTCTACAATAATTCTTTGTATATCTATGGTGTCTGTGGTGATTTCTCCTCTTTCATTTTGGATTTTGTTTATATGAGTGCTTTCTTTTTTTCCTTCGTAAGTCTTGCCAAGGGTTTGTCATTTTGTCAATTTTGTTGATCTTTTCAAAGAACCAGCTCCTTGTTCTATTAATTTTTCTATAGTTTTTCTGTTCTCTATTTCATTTATTTCTGCTCTGATTTTTATCATCTCCTTTCTTCGGCTGGTTTTGGGTTGTCTTTGTTCTTCTTTTTCTAGTTCCTTAAGGTGTGAAGTTAAGTGGTTCACTTGGGCTCTCTCTTGTTTGTTCATATATGCCTGAAGTGATATGAACTTCCCTCTTATCACTGCTTTTGCTGCACCCCATAGATTCTGATATGTCGTATTGTCATTTTCATTTGTCTGTATATATCTTTTGATCTCTGCACTTATTTCTTCTTTGACCCATTCATTTTTTAAAAGTATGTTGTTTAGTTTCCACATTTTTGTGGGATTTTTTTCCTCTTTTTTGCAGTTGAATTCTAGTTTCAAGGCTTTATGATCAGAAAATATGCTTGGTACAACTTCGATTTTTCTGAATTTGCTAATGTTGTTTTTGTGGCCCAACATATGGTCAATTCTTGAGAATGATCCATGTACACTGGAGAAAAATGTATACTCAGTCACTTTGGGATGAAATGTCCTGTAGATGTCTATCATATCCAGGTGCTCTAGTGTTTTGTTTAAGGCCACTATATCTTTGTTGATTCTCTGTTTGGATGACCGATCTAGAGCCGTCAGTGGTGTATTGAGGTCTCCAAGTATGATTGTATTTTTGTCAGTTTTTGTTTTAAGGTCAATAAGTAGCTGTCTTATATATTTTGGTGCTCCTTGGTTTGGTGCATATATATTAAGAATTGTTATGTCTTCTTGATTCAGTGTCCCCTTAGCCATTATGAAATGGCCATTTTTGTCTCTGAGTACTTTTGCTGTCTTGTAGTCAGCATTATCAGATATGAGTATTGCTACACCTGCTTTTTTTTGGATGTTATTTGCTTGGAATATTGTTTTCCAGCCTTTCACTTTGAATTTGTTTTTATCCTTGTTACTTAGATGAGTTTCTTGTAGGCAGCATACAGTTGGATTTTCTTTTTTAATCCATTCTGCTACTCTGTGCCTTTTTATTGGTGAGTTTAATCCGTTTACATTTAGTGTAATTATTGACACTTGTGAGTTCCCTATTGCCATTTTATAGATTGCTTTCTGTTAGTTTTGTGTCTTGTTTGATCCTTCTCTTTCATTTTTCTATCTTTTGTTTTTATTTGGTTGTATTCCATACATCTTTCCTCTGTTGCTATCTTTTTTAAATCATGTGCTTCTGTGGTGGTTTTTTCAATGGTGGTTACCTTTAAGTAATGAAAAGCATTCCTACCCTGTTCATTGTAGTGCACTATTTTGTGAGTACTTTTGCACTCCATCGTCCTTTGCTACTGTTAATCTCCATCCTCTTCCCCCCCCTTTCTTTTTGTTGTTGTCACAGTTTAAATTTGGTTTTATTGTGTTCTTGGAGCTTTTACTTGTGGCTTTTTTTTTGTTGTTGTTGTTCTTTGTATCTGATTGGAGAACCCCCTTTAGTAATTCCTGGAGTGGGGGTTTTCTGATGATAAATTCCCTCATCTTTTCTGTATCTGTGAATGTTTTTATATCTCCTTCATATTTGAAGGATAGCTTTGATGGGTATAGTATTTGTGGCTGAAAGTTCCTCTCTTTAGGACTTTAAATATTGTGGTCCACTCTCTTCTAGCTTGTAGAGTTTCTGTTGAGAAATCTGATGATAATCTAATGGGCCTTCTTTTATATGTTGTATTCTTTTTTTCCCTGGCTGCCTTGAGAATTTTTTCTTTGTCGTTGGTTTGTGCCAATTTCATTATGATGTGCCTTGGAGTAGGTTTGTTGGGGTTAAGAAAACTCGGAGTTCTGTTTTCTTCTTGAATTTGAGGCTTTAGTTCTTTCCACAGGCTTCGGAAGTTCTCATCTATTATTTGTTTGAGTATGTTCTCCATTCCATTTTCTCTCTCTTCTCCCTCTGATTTCCTATTATTCTTATGTTATTCTTTTTGATGGAGTCAGATAATTCCTGTAGAGCTATCTCATTTTTTTAAATTTTTGAGTCTCTTTCTTCTTCTCTCTGTTGTTCCTCAAGTTGCTTGTCTTCTATTTCACTAATCCTCTCTTCTATCTGACCTGTTCTATTAGCTAAGCTTGTTACCTCGTTTTTCAGCTCGTGAATTGAGTTTTTTATCTCTGTTTGATTTGTTTTTATAGTTTCAATTTCCTTGGAAATATATTCTTTGTGTTCATTGAGTTGTTTTCTGAGCTCCCTAAATTGCCTTTCTGTGTTTTCTTGTATATCTCTGAGTATTTTTAGGATTTCTATTTTAAATTCTCTGTCGTTTAACTCCAAGATTTCCAATATATTAAATTTTTTCTCCATAGATTTTTCCTCATCTATCTGTGTTACCTCTCTTTCTTTTGTATCCATGATATTCGATTTTTTCTTCCTTAATGGCATCTGAGGGTGGTTTTGTTGATAGTATTAATGAGATTTAATAAAGAATAAAAAGTTTTAAAAAATAAAAATAAAAAATCAAAAAGAGTTATTGTTTTTTAAAAAAATAATAATGAAATAAAGAAAAATAAAATAAAATAAAAATTTTTAAAAAGGAAATTATCCCCCCCCCTCTTTTCCTCTCCTCTCCTTTCCCCTCTTTCTTGAGAAAATCTTGTGGTGAACTGTGAATTATATTGTACTAAATAGAACAAACAATGCCTGTAATGGAGGGCCTGAATTGGGGAGAAGTAATAAAGGGGCAAAAAACAAAAAACAAACAAACAAACAAAAACAAAAAAGGGGGGTATGGACCCACAAAAAGAAAATAAGGAAGCCCTGGCTGGTTGGCTGAGCGGTAGAGCGTTGGCCTAGCGTGCGGAGGACCCGGGTTCGATTCCCGGCCAGGGCACACAGGAGAAGTGCCCATTTGCTTCTCCACCCCTCCACCGTGCTTTCCTCTCTGTCTCTCTCTTCCCCTCCCGCAGCCAAGGCTCCATTGGAGCAAAGATGGCCCGGGCACTGGGCATGGCTCTGTGGCCTCTGCCTCAGACGCTAGAGTGGCTCTGGTCGCAACATGGCGACGCCCAGTATGGGCAGAGCATCGCCCCCTGGTGGGCAGAGCGTCGCCCCTGGTGGGCGTGCTGGGTGGATCCCGGTCGGGCGCATGCGGGAGTCTGTCTGACTGTCTCTCCCTGTTTCCAGCTTCAGAAAAATGAAAAAATAAAAAATAAAAATAAATAAAAAAAGAAAAGAAAAAAAAGAAAATAAGGAAAAAATTTGGGTCAAGAATAAAATGATTTGCTTTTAGGTGTTGGTTGACTAAGAGTTATGATGAGCGGAATAAGAGGGAAACAGGAAAATGGGGGGACAAATTAAAAAGTTACTATTGTATTTAGTGGAACAAGAACTAGATAAAATGGAGAACCAGGGATGGGAGCACTGCTAGTGAGTTAAAAAGGTGAAGTAAAAACCCCCCAAAATGCCACAATCATAAGTTTGAGTCCCAGATAAGATAATTTGTTCGTTATTGAGGTTTGAATGAGAGGAGACGTAAAGGAGAAAGGAAGAAACTAATATAGAGGGAGAAAAGAAAGAGAGAGAGAGAGAAAAAAAAAGAAGGAACCACTAAAAGAAGAAAAAAGAAAAAAGAGGAAAGAGAGAGAGTTAAGGGTTTTGGAGTGCAACCCTCATAGAGAGATAGGAAGAGGAAAGAAAAGATAATGGGAGATGTAACACTTATGGGTAGTGTAGTTCAAGGAGAGGAGAGAGTAAGACCGGAGGGGAAGAAAAAAAAATCAAGAATGAAGATAAGAGAAACAAACGAACAAATATAATAAAATGGGATAGGTTATAAAGTCTGCGGATTATTCTTGATTTTGAGAGGTTATCTTCTTGCTTTTCCTTTTCTCTCCCTCTTCCTGGTCAGTGACTCTGTACCCCGGGTTCTGCCCCTTTGGCACGCTCAGGTAGAGGTTTGCAGTTGATAAGTTCCTATGGCGATGTCATGTATTGTGCTTCAGTCTCGTTGGCAGTCGAGGCTCATTAGCATTTATAGGCTCCGACAGTGAGAGAGTCTGTGTTCCTGGAGCTTCTCTCCTAGTCTTTCCTTCCTCAATTAGTAGCCTGATAATCCAGCTATGGGGTTGCTGCTGCCTCTGCCTGGATAGTAAGAGGCTCAAAGAGCTGGCAACTCCCCACTCTATTCCCACTCAGCACAGGGCTCTGGGTAAGGCTCAGTCAGTCAGACCTGCTAGCATAATCAGACAGGGCTTCCGCCCACTCAAAGACCTCTGGCTCTGCCACTCTGTTCAGTAACACGGGCGGGCGCCCACTCCCGGGGTGCTTGGAGGAAACTCTTGCTCACTATCTGCGCGCACAGACCAGGATATCAGGCCAGCAGTCTCACACTCTGAGTGAAACCCCCACCCGCACGGAAAAGTTCCAGCATTGGAATTGGCTCTCGCTCCCTCCCCATGCGCGGCGTTTTTAGGGCGGTGGGGCAGCCTGAAATTCCGCTTTGGGCCCACACAAAGGCCCCCAACTCTGCCCCTCTGTGGGATAACACGGGCGCGCACTGCCAAGGCACTCGGAGGAATCTCTCGCTCACTATCTGTGCGTGCCGACCAGGATATCAGGCCGGCCGCCTCACCCTCTGAGTGAAACCCCCGCCCGCACGGAAAAGTTCCAGCGCTGGAATTGGCTCTTGCTCCCTCCCTGTGCGCGGCTTTTTCAGGGCGCTGGGGTGGTCCGGAGATTCCGCTTTTGGCCCACACAAAGGCCCCTGACTCTGCCTCTCTGTGGGGTAACATGAGCGCCCACTGCTGAGGCACTCGGAGGAATCTCTCGCCCACTATTTGCACGCACCGACCCGGAGATGGGGGAAAATGGCTGCCCCGCTTGTCTTTCTTTGTCAGGGTTTGGTGCGAGTGTTAGCTTGTATTGACTGGTTTGCCAGGGCACAGTTTTTCCTCGGCTTGGATCTTCGTGCCACAGCCTGGTTCGGCCATTTGTGCTGCGGCCTGGATCTATTCACCCCCTTTGCCCGCCTTAGTTTCTATATTCTCAGTTCCCAGTGAAAGCCGCCCTGTTTAGGTTAGTGAGGAAGGCAGAGCATTTCTTACTCCCTATTTCCTTCGGGGTTTGATTATATATTTAGCCAATTTTTTGCCCGACCCTACCTTCGGGTGTATTGCGAAACATCTGGAGGCTCCAAGGATAGGTTTTTCTGTTTCTGGTTGAAGATCTTGTTGAGTTTTGGGGGAGATTTATCAGTATCGCTTCCTACCGTGCCATTACTCTGACGTCATCTCCCGAGAACTTTTTAAACAAGATAGAAAAACAAAATAGAAAGACTGATAAACTTTTATTATATTAAAATTTAACCTTTTGTACAAGATCCCATACATGAAGATAAAGCACAAGTTATAAATGATGTTTTTCAATATAAAATATACTAATAATTTCTACAACCCAATAAGAAGTGGCAAATAACCAAACAGGAAAATAGGCCAATGTGTAAACAAATGATTCACAGAAAAGGAAGCAAGAGCAGCCACTCAAATAGGTTTAAAAAGATACCCAATCTCACTAATAATCAGGGAAATGGACATTAAAATAACCACAAGATACCATTTTATGTGCATCTGAGAGCAAAATGTAAATATCTGACAATACCAAGTGTTGTCAAAGATCTGAAGAGAGAGGATATTTCACACATTGCTGATAGAGTACCAACTGATAGAGCCACATTAAGGAACAATTGGCAAATTTAGTAAATTGTATTCCCAAAACTAGTGGCTTGAAGTCAGGAAATTTGTTTCTGGGTGAGTGTACCCGATCAGCAGTGCAGACCCAGGGTGCCAGTGGCTTTGCCAGGGTCAACATGTGGCTTCCAAAGTTGCTCTACTTATTGCTACCAACAGTCACCCAGGTGGGAGGAAGGAAAAAGGAGTGTAAAGGAGGTGTGACCTGCTCTTCAGGCACCAGCCAGGAAGCTGCATGCATCATTTCTAATCATATTCTACTGGTGACAATTTAGTCATATAGTCACATCTAACAGAGAAGAAAACTTCTCTGAGAATGCAGTGCTCAGTGGGGCAACCAGAAGCCACTTACAATTCCATTACAGTGGAAGAAAAGAAGAGATTTTGGTAAAAGCTAATGGTTTGGTTTTGTTTTGCTTTTTGAGAGAGAGAGGAAAGGGTGGAGGAAGGGAGAGAGAAAGAAAGAAAAACATCAACTCATCATTCCACTTAGTTGTGCACTTATTGATTGCTTCTCATACTTGCCCTGACTGAAGCTCAAACCAGCAACCAGGATCGAGCTGGTGACCCTAGAATTGAGCCAGAGATCCCAGGATCAAACCAGCAATCTTGGCACTCTGGGACGATGCTATGTCCACTGTGTCACCAGCCAGGGCAAAGCTAATGGTTTTTTTATGCCTATCCCTATATCCAGCAATTCCACTTCTGCATATATGCTCTCTAGACTAGTCTTTCTCAGCAGGAGCTTCTGCAAGTGAATTAAGCCCTACATAAAATTATTTGAGTGACTATTTTCTTAATTCTCCCAAGGATAACACACAAATAGTATCACCTAGATGCCCAGGGGAAATGAATTTATTTAATTCATTACAAACAATGAGTATCTTAGGACATTAGAATTTAATGCCATTAGCTGAGAAGAGGCGACCAGAAGGGTCTCCTACACATCTGCACAAGGACATACACACTGCTCACAAAAATTAAGGGATCAAGGAACATACAGATACTCCAGTACTTTCAGCCTTTTGTAGTGCATTTTCATCAATGAAATAAAAGTTGGTTTTGCATCTCATTTGCATGATTGAACAACTTTCTTTGACTTGTCGTTTGCTTTTCTGATCTTGTTTAATAAAAAAAATCAAGTGTATTTTTTATGCTTCATATTCATTTTGAAATATCCCTTAATTTTTGTGAGCAGCATATTTTCTGTGCATTGTCTGTAGTAGAAGAAAAATATCTAAATCCCACTACTAAAAGAACAGATAACTGCTTGACTTGTGGTGGCACAGTGGATAAAGTGTCAGCCTGGAATGCTGAGGTCACTGGTTCAAAACCCTGGGCTTTAATGATTTATAAATATTAAAATTTAACAAAGCTTGGAAGTAAGTACACAGGTGCTTCTAATATTATTTGCTCTATTTTTAGCAGCCTTTAAATATTTCATAATTTTAAAGTTTTAATATCAAAAAAGAAGAAAGCACCACCAACAGGTCACACAGGCATGAAGACTCCCAACACACAGGAAGCCAAAGGGCAACAAACCAGGGCACCAGCAGACTGAGCCACAGGGTCTACAAATACGATGAAGAATAAAACCTTCCAAAAGAAACAGAGGTGCAGGCCCTGGCTGGATGACTCTGATGGTTACAGCATCCTCCTGAAGCTCAGAATTTTCTGGCTTTGACCCCTGGTCAGGGCACATATAGGAACAGATGTTCCTTTCTTTCTCCTGTTCTCTCCCTTCCTCACTCTAAAATCAGTAAAATAAACACTTTTTAAAAAAGAAAGAAAGGGAAGGGCAGATCTTCATCCCAGCCCTGCAGAAATATCATGGGCTCCAGAATTTCACTCAGATGGTAGGAAGGCAAACAACTCATCCATCTATCACCCACTGGAAAGGAACATTTCTGGATCAGGTGCCTATAAATCCCTCTCTTTACCTTGTAAAACAGGGGTCTCAAACTCGCGGCCCGCAGGCCGCATGCGGCCCGCCGAACAATTTTGTGCGGCCCGCAGACTAATCCACGAAGTTCAAAATATTTTGGATAAAATTAAGTAAGCCTAGGGGCCTACTTGTATTTTTCATTTCTCTAGCATCCTAGCTAGATATTAGCTTAGTTAACAGCAGTTGTGATGCGAACTACACTTTCTGGTCGTTTTGTGACACTGAGTAAACTGCATGTACGATTGTGCTTGTTGTACTGATTTTTTTTTGTTTTCAACTGCAGTGAGAAAAGTGTTGTGTAACAGTTGCCTTTTGTAGACCTAGTGCGGCCCGCGAATGGTTGTGATCTTGCTCTGCGGCCCACATGCTGAGTTGAGTTTGAGACCCCTGTTGTAAAATATAACAAAATTGACTGTGTCTATGGCCTGGAACTTCACAGAGATGAAAAAGTTTTATCACTTAAAATTTTTTCCTGACAGGATGGCATCATCTCAAATCAGTGATGCAAACCTTGCAAATACCATAACTGGTAAAGCTGTGAAACATGTTTGAGTGCAAGCATGGTTCTAAGGATGGATGGAGAGGGATGGTCTTAGCCCAAGCACCAACCATGAAAGCCTGGTTTTACATTAGTATTGAGAAAGATCTTTTCCTGTACATGTACCAGCTTCTGGATGATTATACAGAAGACCTCCTCCATGTCATGCCAGAGCCCAGTGTGTCTCCTCCAGCAGATAGGGAGCCAGAGGAGCTACAGAGAGGTAAACATGTGGAATATACCAAAGAAGAGGGCTCCACATGGATGGGCGTGGCCATTCAAGTGGAAGCCAAACCCTCTGTGTACTTCACCAAGTTTGAAGGTGATTTCCATATCTATGTCTATGACTTGGTGGAAAAGTCCTAACTGTAAGGGTACATTTTGCCACATTTGTGAAAACAAATGTATACTTTGTAGACATGGAAAATAATGTTGCTTTTCAGTGTATTGGGAGCTTAAGTGTCCCCATTAATTCAACATCTTTGCCAGCATAACTTGTTTTGTTCTGAAAAATACAAATGTATGTGGACATAACGTGCTGTGTGTAAGGACTTTATCATGTGGAACAGATTGGGTGTGTTTGGTGAATGGAGCATGAAAGGAAGGAACAGCTGTAAATTCAGGCTGTGAGTAAAGTTCAGCTAGCATCATTTAAAAAGTTTTAATGTCATAGGCACAAACATTTCTCCTCTCAATGGAGATACGTGCTATGTAACAGACTCTTACAGGTGTGCATGCACACAGTTTCTACTGGCAGGACTTCCTGCCGCTCTCTGGCCCCCGGCAGGATCGGAGCACTTTCCTCAGCACTCCTCCTGGCAGGACTTCCTGCCACTCTCTGGCCCCCGGCAGGATCGGAGCACTTTCCTCAGCACTCCTCGAGCTGCCGCACTTCCACCCGTGCCTCAAACCCTGCAGGACCCAAAAGCTGCATAGCAGATATCTTCATATAAAACAAAATAAAAACTTACAAAATCTCCCTGAAATATTTCAAATATATTAATTATAGGTTTAAAAAAGAGTGGTCATTCAGGCTTCAATGCACTGTGGCACTATTGTGGTCTATCTTAGGATGACCAAGGCAAAGACTTATATTTAACTTATCAACAAGATATTGATCGCAACGCATCCTCTCTTTGAAATGTGTTTGTGTCATGAAGTGTTGGGTGTGGTGGATATGTCTAACACTCAGGCAAGGGGCTAGAGAATCCACTGCAATGCAGACTTGTATATATTTTAAAATAATATTTATATTGTGTGATACTGAATGTACTCATTCATTTAACATATGATAGAGATATAGTGGAGATAAAACAGATGCGTTTCCTGCTGTCATAGAACTTAGAGTCCCAGCTAAACATTAATCCAAATTTAATGTATACCTGTGGTAAGTACTAGAAAAGAAAGGTGTATATTACATCTCAAGGATAGTGGGAGTCAGCAAGGTAAAGGTGGTGAGGTGGCAGAGGAGAGGATACTCCAAGTAGAGAGAACAAAGACCAGGTGGAGGGAGGAGGAAAGGAACATTTTTCCAAGGCTGCAAGACTACAGCAAGGTCTTTAGAGTAAGAGTGAAAGGCAACCATTGCACGGTTTTAAAAGATGAATGGGATAAGGTTGAGAAATCAAATTTGCATTCTGAAAGCTGTACTGCAACTGGCAGACTGGAGAAAGTAATTCTCCAGCTAGTCTGGAAGAACAGAGCGATTGCTCTGTTCTAGGAGTGATTGCTGTCCAGGAAAAAGGGTGGTGGCTTGGTCTAGGATTGTGGTGGAAAAGAAGGAGAGAAGTGGATGGACTTGACGGCAATTTAAGAGGTAATGTCATGGACCTTGTTGATGGATTAGATGCAGTGGAATGAGAAACAGAAATGTCCAGGGATACACAGAGGTTTCTAGTCACACAACTGGATGGACAGTGGTACATGCATAGACATGATAAATGCTTCACTACAGTAGCCTCCTGACACCCGCCTCTACCCAGCTTGTCAGGAACTAATTAATGTCAAATGGTAACAATCATGCCACTTCTGCTGTGGTACTCACACTGACTTCTTCTGCTGGTTATGAAGACAAAGCTTCTCTTTTGCAGATCAGTTTTGCCATGAAAATCATTTTCATGAAACCAGGCTTTAAAAAAAATAATTAATAAGTCAAATCTTTTATTTGACATCATGGAAACTTTATAGTGTGACAGGATACGGCACCTCTTTAATAAAATAATTTTAATAAAATAAAATATGACTGAGTATATTTGAGAAGTAACAATACCAAAGAACATTTTTAAACTCTTATCCCAAAATTAGAACTAGGTGGATGATATGCTGCCTGCAGCACGTGGACCATTGATGTAAAGAAAAAGAAAACTATTCCACTGTGAATGAGTCAGTCTACATTTACATTGCTCAGCAAAATAGAAAAGAAGAGGATCTAAGATGTAAACAATGCCAAATGGTATCAGAGCATGTTATGCACACAAATGTTTCGCAGTATTTTTAATAGAGAACTGCAGTGAGCTGAGTGTTCATGTGATACACAATAGTAGAGTCACAATGTAAGTCACATCACACATTTATCTTATGAAGAAAAGTAGCACACACTCCCTATCTTTGTAGTTATCCTTTCCAAGCTCATTAGCAGTAAGGGTAGTAGTTCGAATGGAATAAAGGATTGTTTTAAAAATTTTTTGGAAGTACTTATATTGCTATGCACTATCAAATGGGTCCAAAACATAACAGATAGGTGTTCAAAAGTTAGTTCTCTGTTAAAAAGAAGAAAATAATTAATAGCAATTACCTAATTTTAGGAAAATAATATTATCCACCATATTAAATGAATATTGTGCTGATACTATAGTCTTATGTGTACATAATCTGTACATTAATTTTAATTTTATAGTGGTATAAGAGCTGTAAGGATAAGGACTTTATGCTTGGTTTCATGAAAGTACATACTTAAATAACATTATAATATAAATAATTTAAGTAAGCATCAGGGATTGAGGAGACTTATTTCCCTTCAAATAGAGCTGAACCTTATGCAAGTTTGTGAGACACTGGGCGTTATACCAAACTTTAGTTTGGTCTTGAAGGTCTTCCAGGATCTGGCCCCACAATAATACCACAGTTCCTGCCACTCTCCTACTCAGATTGGAGGTCCTGACAACAGTGTCACTTCCATGTTTTTACTTTAGCTATTCCCTCCAGAACAAACCCAACCCATCTAAATCTACTCAGCTAAAACAACAAGCACCACACCCCATAGACATCCTTTCGGATTTTCATCCTCCCAGAATGATAATGAAAAGTGATATAGTATGTCTAACATCTCAAATGGCAAGGTATGTGTGGCTCACTCTCCCACATTATTAAGAAGTATGGATTGGACACCTAGAAGGCCACAGCATGAGAGGCAGTAGGGTCCCACTAAAAGAAGCTATGACCAATAGTCCAGCCAGGATGGAGCCTTCTCACCAAAACAGGTGTAGGGACTTCTCAAGTGTTTTGCTTTATAAATATGGGTGCTTTTTTTTTTTTTTTTATTTTTTTTTTTACAGAGACAGAGAGAGAGTCAGAGAGAGGGATAAATAGGGACAGACAGACAGGAACGGAGAGAGATGAGAAGCATCAATCATTAGTTTTTCATTGTGCATTGCAACACCTTAGTTGTTCATTGATTGCTTTCTCATATGTGCCTTGACCGTGGGCCTTCAGCAGACTGAGTAACCCCTTGCTCGAGCCAGCAACCTTGGGCTCAAGCTGGTGAGCTTTTGCTCAAACCAGATGAGCCCGCACTCAAGCTGGAGACCTCGGGGTCTCGAACCTGGGTCCTCTGCATCCCAGTCCGATGCTCTATCAACTGCGCCACTACCTGGTCAGGCTATAAATATGGGCTTTTTATCAGAAGAAGAGACAAGCAACTTTGGTCTATATCGGTAATAACCTTTTTGGCATAAATTCCAGTTCAGAAAAATTAAAAATCTATGGAGGTAACATTAATTTTTCATTAGAAATAGTTCATATATTGAGTCCCAAGATCAAATTATATGTATTCTTAAAATGCAAATGATATACTTTATTGATTAGAAGACCACCAATGAGAAAGATTCCTATTACTTTTCAGCTACTAAAATGTTACTGCCTGCCTGACCTGTGGTGGTGCAGTGGGCAAAGCGTCTGCCTGGAATGCTGAGGTTGCCAGTGTGAAACCCTGAGCTTGCTGGGTCAAGGCACATATGGAAAGCAACTACTACAAGTTGATGTCTCCTGTTTCTCCCCTCTCTTTCTCTCTCTCTCTCTTTCTTCTATCTAAAAACCAATAAAAATATAAAATAAAATGTCACTGTCTGAGTATATTTGAGAAGTAACAATACCAAAGCATCTTTTTTACACTCTTATTTTAAAATTAGAGCTAGGTGGATGGTATGTGGCCACATCAGGCAGGCCATTGATCTAAAGGAAAAGAAAAGAAAAATATTCTTCTTTGAGTCAGTCTAAGTTTATAGTGCTCAGCGATTCAGAAACAGCCTGTAATTCATATTTTACATTCTGTTTGCTTGTAAGTTCTTATAGTTCAAATAATATTTCAGGTTTTAAAATACTTACCTTTTTAAATTTTTTTATTTATTTAGACATGCCACTTGCAGTCTATATTCTATCTGTAGTAAATTTAAGATAATTTCTTCAAATTTTCTTCTTCTGGATTTATTCTATTTACTGAAAGCAGTATTTCCCTCAAATAATCCATGGAGTACTAGTCCTACAAGATATTCTGAGAAGCAGAAATTTGCAAAGCCAACCAAGTTTGGAAAATGATATTTATAATATTCAAGTCAGCCTGACCTGTGATGGCGCAGTGAATAAAGCGTCGACCTGGAATGCTGACTGAGGTCGTGGGTTCATAACCTGCACTTGTCTGGTCAAGGCACATATGGGAGTTGATGCTTCCTGCTCCTCCCCCCTTTCTCTCTCTCTCTCTCTCTCCTCTCTAAAATGAATAAATAAAAATTAAAAAAAAATATTCAAGTCACATGAACAAATATTAGCTAACTATGCTGAGAAATTCTACAATCATTTGAAAATACTAAAATAATTTTTCAGAAACAGCATTTAACATCCTGTAGAACTAGTGCTCTTCAGAAAATGCTTTAAGACATGCTGATCTAAAATCATTTAAAAAAAAAAAAAAAGAAGAAGAAGAAAAAAAACTTCCCAAAGGGGAAGGGATTTTCAAATGGTGAAGTCATGCTGATGGCTGAGGGAGCAACCTTGTCAGTATCTGCTGAGGGGGCTGAGTGAAAGGGCTCATGGGAACGGGGGTGGCTTTAGTCCACCCGGACAGTTGGTTCCGAAAGATTCCATTCAGGCTGAAGCAACCTGAGCAGTCTCAGGTGAGCCAGGATAACAAGAACTATCAATACTAATTCCTGCCATTATTTCTGCTTTAATTTGTTAATTGCTCAGGATGGGAAAAACACTATGCATACATTATCTCTAACCACATAAACCCCTTCAAGATAGGTGTTATCCTCCCAATTTTAGAGATGAAGAAACTGAGGCTGAGAGAAAGTGACATGATTCCGGTAGAAACAGAATTTGGTCTTAGACCTTTTCTACTGCCATCATACAGACCGAGTCTGTAAAGCTTCTTCATTGCAGCAACTGCTCTCCTTTTGTTCTCTAAGCCAGTGGTTTTCACCGTTTTGCACTTGGGGATCGGTGAAAATAGGCTATCTAATTCAGGGATCATGAAGACAGAATCATCCTGAGCATAAATAAATTTGACTAAGATCATTGGGTCTATAATCTTCATACAACATCAGGTGGTTAACTCCTTTGCAGACTGGCATGAAACTTCTGGTGGACCTGTGGTTGAAAAACATTGCACTGATGATCCTCCCTGGAATCTTCTCTAATAGAAATAATTCCAGAGTAAAACAGGTTAAATCATTGGTTATTTTAGCCCATTTAACCATACCATGTCTGGTTTCCTTTATGAACCAAATATTTGCACACTCTAAATCTGACAAGACTTCTGATCACTCAGGCATGAAACAGTAATTTTGAAATTATTTCTCAAGGCTCTTTAAAAATCACATAATATCACTGTGCCTGACCAGGTGGTGGCGCAGTGGCTAGAGCATCAAACTGTGATGCGGAGGACCCAGGTTTGAAACCCCAATGTCGCCAGTTTGAGTGCAGGCTCATTCGGTTTGAGCAAGGTGCACCAGCTTGAGTCTGTGGTCGCTGGCTTGAGCAAGGGATCACTTGCTCTGCTGTAGCCACCCAGTCAAGGCACGTATGAGAAGGTAGTCAATGAACAACTAAGGTGCCACAATGAATTGATGCTTCTCATCTCTCTCCCTTCCTGTCTGTCTGTCCTTATCTGTCCCTCTCTCTGTCTCTGTCACCCCCCAAAAAAATCACACAAGAAAATTAATCTTAATAGTCAAAGCCAACTCAAAAGCTTATAGAGACCAAGCAGGTAACATCAATGAGGGAAGTTGGTCAGGAATAAAATAACATAACAGTTGGTGACAAGAGACTGTGATTGCTCTACCAAAGGGCTTAACTGTTTCTTAGCTTTGGTACAGTGCCATCAAGTACAAACTTGAGCCCAGTATTGCTTGACCTTATTTTTCAAATGAATCCAGAAACAGTTTTTATGTGAAATCTCCCAGTTTTAAAATGTTGACAACTAATTTCTTTAAAACATCAGCATGGCCAAAAACAACATAAACTTGCAGGCTGATTGCTCATGACCCCATAAGTCAGCTTCTACTAAAAACAGTATTACCTCTGCCATCTCCCCACTAAACACTCACTGTATCCTGGGTCCACAATTGCTTCTGACACACTAAAAAATCAAAATTAAGATCGGTCAGTACTGGAGTCATGTTAAAACTCTAGAGTCTAAAGTTGATTATAACAAAAGAGACCCCCAGTTTTTAATGGCAAGAGGGTTAACAATAAGTGCATGTGTCACCTGAAAGCAGTGGTAGTCATTATGTGCCTTTTCCATGCCAGAGTGTCTCCGCAGTATGTGGACGCCATTAGCACTGCTCCAGTGACCAAGTATTTTTGCTTCCTCCTCTCCAAACTGATTTTCCAGATTACTTTTGGAAACTAGATTTCGATCCAGTGAGGTCACAGGGTGGGTAGTCCTCCATAACAGTCTCTTAGCACTAGGGGTGCTTGTTAGAGGGGTGGCTAATGCCACCCGACACCTGTATTATTCAAAGTTGGGGCTCAAGGTGTGGCCTCTGGTCTTTTAAGGTCAACCTCATCGCTAAGTCCCCAGAGAAGAGTCGAGGAGAGGAGGATGGAAAGAGGTTGGCTCCATGGGGAGGGGCGACTCCTCTGCTTCATTCTCCACCTGCTGCTTCAAGGTAACATGGGACAGAGAGCAAGGGCGAAGCAGACATATAACTTTTGGGAAACAGAGAAACCAGGCTAATTCTTTTTTTTAATGTTTATTTTATTGATTTTTAGAGAGAGAGGAAGGGGGGGAGAGAGAGATGGAAGGAGGGACACGAACATTGATCTGTTCCTACATATGCCTTGACCGGGGATCAAACTGGCAAACTCTGTGCTTCAGGATGATGCTCTTGATTCCTAGGCAGTCAATGATTGGATGCTCATTTTGGTAAAAATGGAAACTTATAACACTGATAGCTTTGACCTCTTCCTAGGATCCTAACAGTTAGCTCACTCTTCTCTCCTGCTTTTATTGGCTCTTTTTCCCCATGTCTTTCTCCTTCCTGAGCCAGGGAACATGGGCTGGGCTGGTAAGCAAATGGTGGAAGTTGATGAGATTATATACTCTCTTTCCAAGTATATAATCTTTCCCATGGCTTCTGAATACCAGGTGAATATCAGATGATGTTAAGAAGAAGAAAATTCTTCTTGAAATAGGTGAACTGGAACAGGGAAGAAGCTAAGGGGCAATACATGAATGAAACTTGTCATTAAAGAGGAAAACTTTTTCAGTATAATTTTCCCTGTCTAGAGTATTTTTCCTGTTCATTATAAAAAATGAGCATTGAGGGGTAGTATAACATCAAAGATAGATAAAAAGAGATATTACCACATTATTCTTTGCCTCTACTCCACAAAATATGATTAAAAAGGGGCTGAGTATGAGATTGGTATCAAGGAACTCTCTTTAAGACAGTCTCAGGGGTAATGAATACTGAGTTTAGAAGGACAATAGTAGATAGTGGAGACACATAGAACGTAGTAGAGACACAATAAATACTCATTAAATTGAAAAACTGGGTCCCTTCCTTAAGGTCACACATATCTCATACTACTTACCTGATGCCACCAGTGTGTAAGGCCATACCACCCTGAATGCACCTAATCTCACACTACCTACCTGACTATTCCCTTTATCACTGATATAAGATCATTAGTCCCTTATTAATATAGTGAGGAGGAGGACCGTAATTGCAAAATTTGTCACTGACCTCACTAAGAAGGCTCAAGGACAGAGAGGAACAATGGAAGGACATTGAGTGAAGGTGGAAAGGTTTGTGGCAAAATTGTTAAGAACATATCAGGACACAGAAAATCAGCGGTCAGGGTTAGGTTTGCATACACCTTTGGACATGTTTTGCATGGAGAAAGAAACAAAGGAGTTAAGGATGGAGCCCTGACTCAGCTCACCTCATCAACTTCCACCATTTGCTTACCAGCCCAACCCATGTTCCCTGGCTCAGGAAGGAGAAGCTCCCATCTCCTCCCAGGCCCCCACCGTCTCACTGTGCAGAAACACCCCTAGGCTCCAGCCCTGGCACTCCTCTCACAGGGTCTCCGGGAAGAGGAGACACTGTCACCATCAACTGCTCAGGCTTCGACCAGCATGGGGTGGACCCTGCTGCCTTCCAAGCAGTGTTTGACAAAAAGGCCTTCCTTCCGGTCACCAACAACAGTGGCCCCACTCATGTCAACATCTCCTTCACCCTGTCTGCCATCCTGGAAGTGGTAAGTCCTGACCCAACACTGCAATGGTCTAGTGGTAAGCAGTGGGTCTCTGGACTGGATTTTGTAATATTAAGAGCTCGTTCCTGGAGTAGGAAAATATGACAGGGAATGCTACAATGATATTACTGCAGGTAAAATCTGTCCCTTTTTGCAAATACTCCACAACAAACATAATCCCAATGGCCTCATACTATTTTATTTTGTTTTTTGTTTTATGTGTCCCATGTGCCTTGGATTATTTGACCTACATTTTTCGGTGGCTTATGATTAAAAAGTATAATTGCCACACAGAACAGTCTTGGAAATGAGTAAAGGTGGCATTGAACCTGACTTCATAGAGTTAATGATCCTGGATGAAAATTGTTTTTCCAGGATGCACAGCTTCAACTGATGACATCATTCCTGTGGCTAAACATGGTATGACAGGCTCAGCTTCCCCTTAGTACAGTGCCTTCCTTTTTCTGCTCCTGGGTCCAACTTTGCAGACTGCAATCGGTAAAGCCGAGAATATCCATGAATTAGACAAGTTCAGACAGAGTCAAAACAACAATGAAAACACAAAGCTTCCTGACTATTCTGTCAGTATAAGAGGGCAGAGATGGGGCACAGGAAGAAGGTTGAATAAACCAAGGTCACGGAAGCCAATATTTAAATGGCTCCTTCCCAAGGAATCCAAAGCCAAGCTCAAGGTCTCCCTTAAGAGCACTGAGGGAGAAGTGGAAGTAAGACTGTTAGTGACATTGTCACCAGAGAGTGAAAGAAGGAATGTAGAGTGCAGGAGGCAGAGCAAGGCTGAGACTAGTTCCAATCACAATTGTCCCATGTTGTGGTTTTCTCTAGATCTGGTACAATCCATTTATCAGATGGAACCCAGAGGAGTGTGGAGACATCAGGAAGCTCAGCATAGCAGCAGAGAAACTGTGGCTTCCAGATATCTTCATCCAGGAGTTGTGAGTACCAGGGATGAAAAGAGCAAGACAGAAACCATATTTCCAGAGAAGAGCATAATGTAGCCAGCAGGGGCCACACAAAGACTCAATTCAGAAAGGAGCAGTATCTGAACTAAGGAACCTAATAAATCCCCAGAACATGGAGATAGGTGGGAGGGGCAAATCAGATGAAGGAGGCTGGAGCACAGGAATGGGAGGACCTAAAAGAGAAAGAAGGCCAAGTCTGATGGGGAATCCGCAGCACCCACCTCCCCGTCCTTCTCACATACAGCATGGATGTGGATCACACAGCTACAGGGCTCATGGTCTATGTCGACAGTGAAGGGTATATGAGATACGATAAGCCAATGAAGGTGATCAGCATCTGTAACCTGGACATCTTCTATTTCCCCTTTGATGTACAAAACTGCACGCTCACCTTCAGCTCTTACACTTACACAGGTGAGTGAGGCTCATAAATAGTAGTCTGTTGAGAGGCAGAGAAAGGATTTTGAGAGAGAAGAGGACAGGAGGGTGGCAACAGTGAGAAAATCTGGAAGGGGTGTGGAAGCTAAGTGGCAAAAAATCCAACAGTCTGGGCAAGGGGGTTGGGACACTTGGGGAGGCTGAGGTGTCTCGCTCTCTTTGCAGTGGAGGACATGGTCCTGGGCCTGCTGAAGGAAGTGCAGGAGATTTCAAACACATCACAGAGCCTCATTCAGAGCAAGGGGGAGTGGGTACTCCTGAGTATCCACCAGAGTACGGTGAAGATGACTGTGGACACCAGTCAGTACGACCAAATCATTTTCTATGTGAGCTCAGGGCCCCTGATTGTGATCTTAGACAGCCGCATGCATAGCTTGTGTTCCCACTAGAACATAATCTCTCTCACTAGAAAGTACGCTCCACAAGGGCAGAGATTTTTATCATTTTTTTCACTGATAAAATCTCTAGTATTTAGCACTCAGTAACTATTGATGGACTAAGTCATCCCCGAGGAAGAAACAAAGTCCCTGTGGCAGTGACTCACGTGAGAGTGAGCCCCCAGCCCCCAGGCATCAGGACTTTTTAGAGGACTTTTTATGTTTACTTTGAAAAGGAGATGGTGGAAGACACAGACAAGTATGGAGATTACCAGAGGGAAAGTGGGGTGAGGGGAAGTAGAATAGGATAAATGGGGATAGAAGGAGATGTGACTTGGGGTGGTGAACACACAATACAATACACAGATAATGTATTGTGGAAGTGTACACCTGAAACCCATGTAATTTTATTAACCCATGTCACCCCAATAAATTCGATATAAAATTTTAAAAAAGAGAGAAATGGTGGAAAAGTTATGAAACTCTGTCTTGGGTATTTTATGACTGCAAATTCTAGTAAACCCAAAATACCTGCCACTGCCTTGCTTCCCCTCCCACTGGGCTTCACTTCCCCCAGCAAAGCCACTACTATAGATCTTAGACTTTGATGAGAAGGGCAAGCAGAAATACAAAGATAAAATGCACATGATAACCTCAAAATCCAGTCCCTCAATCCTGCTAAGAGCACACAGGTAGGGATAAAAATGTAAGTAGAGAAAGTTGACACTTTAGGCCAGGAAGGAATGAGATGTTTCAGTGGGGAGCAGCATGGTAGAATCAAATGCTGGGAAGGCAGACTGTGTGATTAAGATGACTTTATTGGAGAGAGAGGACAGTGAAAGTGACTTTTCCTTCCTAGACAATCTGTTGTACAAATCTCAACGCTTGCTCTAAACTTGCTTGGCAACCTCCCAGCCTACTCCTCACTTGCCCCCTCTCTCCTCCCCACCAGGTGGCCATCAGGCGCAGGCCCAGCCTCTATGTCATTAACCTGATGGTGCCCAGTGGCTTTCTGGTTGCCATCGATGCTCTCAGCTTCTACCTGCCCACAGAGAGCGAGAACCGTGCTCCTTTCAAGATGACACTTCTGCTGGGCTACAACGTCTTCCTGCTCATGATGAATGACATACTTCCAGACACTGGCACCCCCCTCATCAGTATGGCCCCTCTTTTTCAGGAGAATAGAAGCAAGGGGGTGGGGGATGGGATGGTGAGAGGGACCAGTGGAACCAGTTCAAACTGAGAAAGTATCTTTAAAAAGAGTCCTTTGGGAAAACAGGAAACAAAATGCCTGAGAGGTGCCACTGGCCCTCACACAGGCCTGCCTTCCCCTCAGGCGTCTACTTTGCCCTGTGCCTGTCCCTGATGGTGCTCAGCCTGCTGGAGACCATCTTCATCACCTACCTGCTGCACCTGGTCACCACCCGGCCCCCACCCATGCCCCAGTGGCTTCATTCCCTGTTCCTGCACTGCACCAGCCCAATGAGATGCTGTCCCACTGCACCCCAGAAGGGAAACACGGGCCTGGGCCTCACCCCAGCCCACCTACCTGGTAAGGAAGTCACCACTGCCCACATGTCCTCCTCCAACACCTCCACGTCTCGCTCCTGCCTCCTTCTCTGTTCCTCTCCCTCTCCAGGTGAGATTTGCAGCCCACGGCTCAGTCTCTGCCTCTCCTCAGGTCTGAACGAGCCCATGGCATTGGTGGGAAAGGTGCCGGGTCCCCCAGAATCAGAGTTAAATGGGTTTCCTGAGTCAACAAGGGTCCAGCAGGAAGACGAGGCTCAGAAGCAGCACTTGGTCAGCCTGTGGGTACAGTTCAGCCACATGATGGACACCCTGCTGTTTCGCCTCTACTTGCTCTTCCTGGCCACTACCATCATCACGGTCACTGTCCTTTGGAACACCTAGGCAGATGTCCACCTGCAAGCTGCAGCCTGGAGCTTCCCTTGCATCTGGAAACCAGCCAGGCTCCCATGCCCATCCAGATCCCAGACTCACCGCCCTGGCAGCCGCCTTGTTTTTATCCAGTCCTCCTGCGCAGGCAGACCAGACCTGGGTGCTTTCCTACACCCGCCCAGAGTCAGGTCCTTGCTCCTGCATGCCACCAACTCTCTTCAGTCCTCCCACAGTCTTGCCTGCTTGTCTCCTCAGGAATATTTCCTTGACTGAACCATCCCTAATTAAACCCCTCTGTAGAAAATACTTGTTCTTTCCTGCATTATATTATAGTATTAAAAAGTTGGGATTAACTTCTTGCAGAAACTTCTCATTACCCCCAAAACTTCTAATTTTCTTTTTTTTTTTTTGGTCTATCTGAGCACATGTGGAAGAGGAAAAGGGGAGAGAAGGGACCAAACCTATTTCAAGGAATTATAATAGAAGAGGGATTAACCTCCTAAATCCAATTATCTTGGATTTAAGCTTCAAAAATTTATAATGTGCCAGAACCAAGTGTTTCTTGCTTATAGAGTGAAGCCTTTTGTCACAGCCTGACATATGACTCATTCATCATTAAGCACTTAGAGTGCTAACATAATCCCAAATTAACATTAACTGTCTGTGTTATAATGAGTTGATTTGCCCTTAATCATGCTAAAAAAGAACATCGGGCCAAGGAAGGCACATTTGAAAATGGCATCGGCTTTTCTTGGAAGTTACACAAATGAACTGGAAAATTTCCCTTCCTAGCACCTGCCTCATGATTTTGAAAGTCTCTGTCTATTGGCCACCTCTCCCACTGGCTGCCGGAGGGGGTGGGGGTGGGGGAGGAGCAGAGGCTCCACTGTGTCACTATACGGGAGATCTGTGGCATGATTTGCTAGACACCCCAGGTTCAGAAAAGTGCAGATTTGAGAGCAACTTAATTACAACTCAAACAACACTTTTTTTTTTTTTTAGCAGTCATTTATTTTCCTTTCTTTCATTTAGTTTACTCTCTATTTGAAGCCTAAATTTCTCAGGTCACAACAGGCTTGGAGTAAAAAGAATATTGTTCAGTAATCAGTATCTTCCGGGTTCCTCCTCTCCACTGTTCTTGCTCAAATGCCTTGGGTTCTGGTTCCTCCCAGTCATGTAGATGCCCAAATGTGGCAAGGCTGCCAACGGTCCTAGCCTGGTGCTCTCGCAGGAGCCTCTGTCCTTCCAGAGCCCAAGCCACAGGCTGTTTCCTGTAGCGCAGATGTTCCCACCAGGACCAGTGGGACTTGCTCTTGCCTTGCAGTCCCCTCCTGCAGGCGGAATTCCGTGAGAGTTGGAGTATGAAGACAGAAATACACTGCTATGTTCCGAATGGCTTTCACTCAGGTCCCCAGTCTTCCACCTAAACTTGTGTCCCTTAATTCTTCTTTTTTTCCTTCCTCTGGATTGTCCATCCAGGAAGCTCTTTGGTTCCTCAGTTTCTAGAACCCTGGCAAGTTTCCCCCACCACCATCACGAGTCCTCCAGGCATGTCCAAGATCCAGTGCATACACAGTCTAGGCTCAAATCAGGAGCCCTGATATTCACTTACATAAATAAGTACACCTCTTACTATTTTAGCAGTTGCTCAACTCACAGCTTTCTGTGACACAGTATAGCAGTAATACTAGCAACCAACATTTATTAAGTTATCAATAGGTCCTGGCTGGTTGGCTCAGCAGTAGAGCATTGGCTTGGTGTGTGGAAGTCCTGGTTCGATTCCCGGTAAGGGCACACAAGAGATACAATCATCTGCTTCGCCACTCCTCCTCTTTCCCTTTCTCTCTCTCTTCCCCTCTTGCAGCTATGGCTCAAATGGTTCGAGCAAAATTGGCCCCGAGCACTGAGGATGACTCCATGGTCTCACCTCAGGTGCTAAAATGGCTTGGTTGCCGAGCAATGGAGCAGTGGCCCCAGATGGGCAGAGCATCCCCCGGTTGGGGGCTTGCCGGGTGGATCCCTGTCAGGGTGTATGTGGGAGTCTATCTTTTTGCCTCCCTGTCTCCCCACCTCTCACTTAATAAAAATAAGTTATGAATATGTGGCAGGCACTTTCCCAAGTACTTTCTATCAGTAATCCTCAGTTGCCCTATGAAATAAAAACTACACATCCAGCCTGACCAGGCGGTGGCGCAGTGGATAGAGCGTCGGACTGGGATGCGGAAGACCCAGGTTCGAGACCCCGAGGTCGCCAGCTTGAGTGTGGGCTCATCTGGTTTGAGCAAAAATTCACCAGCTTGGACCCAAGGTCGCTGGCTCAAGCAAGGGATTACTCGGTCCGCTGAAGGCCCATGGTCAAGGCACATATGAGAAAGCAATCAATGAACAACTAAGATGTCGCAATGCGCAACGAAAAGCTAATGATTGATGCTTCTCATCTCTCCGTTCCTGTCTGTCTGTCCCTGTCTATCCCTCACTCTGTCTCTGTAAAAAACAAAACAAAACAAAACAAAAAACAAAAGAAACTACATATCCATAAACCCTTAGAGCTAAATGTGCTTTGGAATTTGAAAAGTTTTAGATTTTAAAAAGGTAACAATTGTGCATATGCTATATATTCCAAACACCCCAAGTGGGGTATGATGCAGTGCCTTACAATCTAACATTAGTACATCTGCAGTGAAATCTATGGTCGCAAAAGAGAAACTACAAATAGTTTTGTCAGTTTGACTCAGGTTTTGTCACCAAATAATTTGTGAAAAATCATTTGGTTTTCCACGCTCTTTAGGTTTTAGAACTGTAGTTTTGTATTATCCTTAATTAATATGTTCAGATTAATGAGATAAAATAAACGAGAGAATGCAGCACAGGGAAGCGACATAATGGCCACTGAGTTGTCTCCCAAGGCTCCAGAGCTGTGGTTTGAACCTAGGCTGGCTCTAGTTGCTGGGCTCTTAACCTCTCTGCCCTCCAAGCTGAGGGTGAAAACCATACCATTCTTGAGAGTCCCACGTTGAGAGGTCAATACCACTTCAAGTCTTTATCAGCTAGCACTTTAGGGGAATTAAAACACAGCTAGCCTGACCTGTGGTGACGCAGTGAATAAAGCATTGGCCTGGAATGCTGAGGTCACCAGTTTGAAACCCTGGGCTTGCCTGGTCAAGGAATATACAACAAGCAACTACAAGTTGATGCTTCTTGCTCCTCCTCCACCTTCTCTCTCTCCTCTCTCTAAAAACCAATAAATAAAATCTTTTAAAAAGGTGGGGAAACCTGACCTGTGGTGGCGTAGTGGATAAAGCGTCGACCTGGAAATGCTGAGGTCGCTGGTTCGAAACCCTGGGCTTGCTTGGTCAAGGCACATATGGGAGTTGATGCTTCCAGCTCCTCCCCTTCTCTCTCTGTCTCTCCTCTCTCTCTCTGTCTCTCCCTCTCCTCTCTAAAAAAATGAATAAATTAAAAAAAATTAAAAAAAAAAAAAGGTGGGGAAAGAAAGAAAGAACTAGGCCCTGATCTGGGGTCAAAGACAAATTTTTTTTTTCTATCTCCTTTTCCTATCCTTCTCAGTTTGCCCCACTCCTTATGTCCTCCCTCCCCACCCCCATCATAACTCACAACTCCCAAGTTCACTGCCTGCACTTTCTCCATTCCTTTCTAGACAGAGGGTTTTTTGTTGTTGTTGTTTTTACAGAGACAGAGAGAGTCAGAGAGAGGGAGAGACAGACAGGAACGGAAAGAGATGAGAAGCATCAATCATCAGTTTTTCGTTGTGGAACTTTAGCTGTTCATTGATTGCTTTCTCATATGTGCCTTGACCAGGGGGCTACAGCAGAGCGAGTGACCTTTGCTCAAGCCAGTGACCTTGGGTCCAAGCTGGTGAGCTTTTTGCTCAAACCAGATGAGCCTGCGCTCAAGCTGGCGACCTCAGGGTCTCGAACCTGGGTCCTCCACATCCCAGGACGACACTCTATCCACTGCGCCACTGCCTGGTCTCCATTCCTTTCTAAAGTGTGTATTTCTTCAAGCCTAATGAGGACAATTCATCTTCCCTCTGTGTTCTCTGTGGATTTAATTCTTTGCTGCTGATACTTTTAGATCTTCCATTCCTCTGCCCTGTCCTGAGACAGTCCTCTCACCTGGAGATTCACCCTTGACATTGGTGAGTAGCTCATTTACCCAGTGTTTGAGCAGATCTGAAATTACTTAAGATCAAGTTGCATCACTTTGGTTTTTTCCAATCCATCTTCATGGTACATATGTCTCTGCTTATTTTCTTCCATTTTTTCCCAAACAAGTAGCTTTAAGTTTTATTTGAATAGAAAATATACAACTTATCCTTTTTTGACACATAAATGAAGATGCTATATCTCCCTACAGTAAGAGAAGACATGATATAATTATAGTGATTTCATTTTTCTCCAAAATCAAAATTGAACACGTGATCTTAACACATAACTGATAATCACATGGAACCTTTGAAACCAGAGCTTTCCCAGAAAATTGACAGGTATGGTCACTGCCTTTCTGTACTATCTAAAATGGAATCAGATGATAAGCACACATTGCTCTAATTACTTTTCTCTTGTTATGCAGCACACCTCCGAAAGGTTTTGCAAGGTGATTTATGACCTCTTTAGAAAAATGTGCTGCCAGCTGGTCCTGCCTGGACTGTCTCGCATTTGATGGCCTATTTCTGCTTAAAAGCTCCTCATCTTGTCCATCCATCTGCAGCGCTACCCTGTGGTTCTTGCACACATTTTTGGTCACTTTTTTAGCACACATTTTTCTCTAAACCATTATAAGCAGTATTTTCCATATCTTCAGGTTCCATATTAATCTGACATCAAAATTTGTTATTATGCCATTACCATCGCTTCCTCCTCTCCTCTTCCTTCAGACCTGCTTTAAGATATAAAGTGACAGACTTCATTTCAAGCTTATTTTTTTTCTCCTCTCCAACTTTTGATAAGTTTAATAACCTTTCTTATTTGATTTTTCACTGGCACTGGTTCTTTTATGTAGTAGGAAAAAATATTATAGTACAGAGATTTTGGAATCCAGCAACATGGCCGACCTGTGGTGGTGCACTGGATAAAGCATTGACCTGGATCACTGAGGTCACTGGTTCAAAACCCCTGGTTGCCTAGTCAAGGCACATATGGGAGTTGATGCTTCCTGCTCCTCCCCCCATTCCTTTCTTTCTCTCTGTCTCCCTCTCTCTCCCCCTTCTCTAAATAAATTAAAAAAATTTTAATTAAAAAAAAAATGGCATTGGACGATTGGCTCAGTGGTAGAGCATTGACCCAGCATGTGAAAGTCCCAGGTTTGATTCCCAGTCAGGGCACACAGCACAGGAGAAGCGACCATCTGCTTCTCCATTCCTCCCCCTCCTCTCTCTTTCTCTCTGTCTCTCTCTCTCTCTCCCTCTCCTCCAGCAGCTATGGCTTGAATGGTTCAAGCAAAGTTGGCCTGGGGTGCTGAGCATGGCTCCACGGCCTCACCTCAGATGCTAAAAATAGCTCAGTTGCTGAGCAACGGAGCAGTAGCTCCAGATGGGCAGAGCATCCTCCAGTAGGGGGCTTGACAGGGAGATCCTGGTGGGGGCGCATGTGGGAATCTGTCTCTCTGCCTACCACCTCTCACTTAATAATAATAATAATAATAATAATAATAATAATAATAATAAAATAGCTTGAATGTAATCCAGCAACCCTGGGTTCTAATCTAACTCCTTTACTTGCTAGTTGATTAACCTTGTACAAATGGCTTAACCTTACGAGTTTAAATGTCTTTATTTGTGAAATGGAGCTAGTAACACATACTACATTATTTTTTTAAATGTAGGTTTTTTAAAAAAATCGTGGATAAGGCCCTGGCCGGTTGGCTCAGCGGTAGAGCGTAGGCCTGGCATGCGGGGGACCCGGGTTCGATTCCCGGCCAGGGCACATAGGAGAAGCGCCCATTTGCTTCTCCACTCCCCCCCTCCTTCCTCTCTGTCTCTCTCTTCCCCTCCCACAGCCAAGGCTCCATTGGAGCAAAGATGGCCCAGGCGCTGGGGATGGCTCCTTGGCCTCTGCCCCAGGCGCTAGAGTGGCTCTGGTCGCGGCAGAGCGACGCCCTGGAGGGGCAGAGCATCGCCCCCTGGTGGACAGAGTGTCGCCCCTGGTGGGCGTGCCGGGTGGATCCCGGTCGGGCACATGCAGGAGTCTGTCTGACTGTCTCTCCCCGTTTCCAGCTTCAGAAAAATACAAAAAATAAAAATAAATAAATAAAAAATCGTGGATAAGTGTACAGAAACTAGAAAGCCAAATGTGACACACTGGAGAGCATCTATTGATCATGCAGACTGAGACCTAGAGAGCGAAATTAACTTCTAGGTGGGAGGTCATAGACATAAAGAATTACAGACTTTGTAGTTCAATCCTGTCATTTTTCAGATGAGAAAAATAAAATGGAGAAAATTCAAATGATAAATAGGGCATCAGAGGCAGATTAAGGTCAGTTGAGGCCCTGGGCGCAGAAGAAAATATTGGGCTCTTAAAAAATAAGAGAGAGAGAGGGAAAATAAAAATATATGTTAACCATATTTTTAAATAAATAAAAAATATTATGTACTATTAATGTTAAAATTGCACATATGAAACCACACTTGGTGTCATTAGAAAAGGTGCAAAGTTGGGGTTTTGCAGGGCCCTTCAGAAGTTGGGGCCCAGGGCATGCGCCCTGTGTGCCCACCATTGAATCCACCTCTGCAGGGGATACTTACTGTCATACTTCAAGAGAGCCTAGGATCAGAGCTTGGGCCTGTCAAAGAGCCACAGGAGAGTGTTGGTCTATGGGACTATTTTCCCAGATATTTTTCAGGAGTCCCAGGGTCCTCCATCTCTCCTGCTCCAGGCACCATAGCCAGTCTGACTTTAGCTATTACCTCCTCCTGCAGTTGGATGTTTTGGCAGCCTCCTGAACTTCTGGCTCCTGAGCCCTGGCCAATGGTCTCTGTTTGTGATTGCCATCCAGACGGTGTGCAAAACAATGACTCTCACTTCCCCCTTCCACCATCTAATTCTGCCCTTGCCACATTACAGCTGTTTTCCCAAACCTGATACCCCAGGGTCCCAGATAAATGGGGCACCTAGAGGGCCATGCAGTGTGATCTCCCTTTGAATAAGCTAAGGAGAAAGGTGCCAGAGTCTGTGGCTTGCAAAAGTACGGCTCCCATACCCACCATTTAACTTTGGATTCAGGCAGGTCCAGAGATTTCATTGGTGGAAGCCTGGGGTCCTACTGATCCAGTCCGCCAGACCTCCCAGCTCTGGTGTAATGAAAAGAGCAAAGGAAGAACGACAGAATCAGATTGACCTGGGTTTGAATCTGAATTCTACCGATTTCCACCTGGTGGACACTGAGAAAGATTTTTTTGACATCTCTGCATCTCGGTTTTCTAATCTGCAAAATGGGCGTAACAGTTTTGACCTCTCAAAACAGTTGTGAGGATATGAATACTCTAAGTAAAGTGCCTAACATAGTATAGAGCACGTGGCACAAACTCACTTAATAAATGGTTAGGCCATTCTGAATCCGCCCTTTGCTAGAAACCTAGAGGGGGCAATCAGAAAAAAAAGGCGGCCCTGGCCGGTTGGCTCAGCGGTAGAGCGTAGGCCTGGTGTGTGGGGGACCCAGGTTCGATTCCCGGCCAGGGCACATAGGAGAAGCGCCCATTTGCTTCTCCACCCTCCCCCTCCTTCCTCTCTGTCTCTCTCTTCCCCTCCCGCAGCCAAGGCTCCATTGGAGCACAGATGGCCCGGGCGCTGAGGATGGCTCCTTGGCCTCTGCCCCAGGCGCTAGAGTGGCTCTGGTCCCGGCAGAGCAACACCCCGGAGGGGCAGAGCATCGCCCCCTGGTGGGCAGAGCGTCTCCCCTGGTGGGCGTGCCGGGTGGATCCCGGTCGGGCGCATGCGGGAGTCTGTCTGTCTCTCCCCGTTTCCAGCTTCAGAAAAGAAAAAAAAAAAAAAAAAAAAGGCTGTGCCCTGGCTCCAGCCTTCTGGATCCCACCTGCTTCTGCCAGTCCCCACCTCCACTTGACTGCACCCAAGACAGAGGCCCACACCTCAGCCACACCCTGGGAACAGCAGGTCACTTCTCTAATATGATCTCAGGACTCCCATGAGGTTCCCAGCCACTTTTCTTACATCTGCCCAAGGTGCCTGCGTCTTTTTCCCCGAACGGAGTGAACTGACAGGACAGCACACTGCTATATGTCACAAACCGAGGGAAGGAGGGGGTGGGGACAAAACAAGATAAGCTTTCTGCTCTCAGCGAAGTTACAGAGCAAAGGGGGAGGGGAGCTGCACGGGTAAAGGGATGTTTCCAACTGAAGGGTCACAACAGAGTTCAGCAGTGGGGAGAGAGTTGTGGGTGTGATGAGAGGTGCTTCACAGAAGACTGGAAACATGAGTTAAGCCGAATCTTCAAGAATGTATTGGTGAAACAAATGATCAATGATCGAAGATGGTAAAATCATGTATTGAGTGTTGGGGAGCTATTTAATACGCAGTGTTTTTCCATGTTAGTCCAAGGCCCATGAGCATGAGAATCAGCTGTGGATAGTGAAAAATGTAAATTCTTGAGCACTACTGCCTACAATTCTGATTTCGGACAAGAGGGATGAGGGTAAGATGTATGGGGTAATTCTTATACATTTCTTTTTTTCAGTGAGAGGAGGGGAGGCAGAGAGACAGACTCTGGCATGCACCCCACCTGGCAAGCCCTCTAGGGGGCGATGCTCTACCCATCTGGGGCATTGCTCTGTTGCTCAACTACTGAGTTTTTCCTAGCACCTGAGGCAGAGGCCATGGAGCAATCCTCAGCACCCAGGGATAACTCACTCCAATTGAGCCATGACTGCAGGAGGGGAAGAGAGAGAGAGAGAGAGAAGCGAGTGAGGGTTGGAGAAGCAGATGGGCACTTCTGCTATGTGCCCTGACTGTGAATTGAACCCAGGACATCCATACACCAGACTAACACTTTACCACTGAGCCAACCAGCCAGGGCCAGTCTTATACATTTTAAAGCTAAGTACAACTCTTTTAGAACATAAAATCCAAGGCAAAAATGATGGACACATAGGTGAAAGTTAAGCCACAGAGAACCTTTTATCTTTTTTTTTTCTTTCTTTCTTTTTTTGTATTTTTCTGAAGCTGGAAACGGGAAGGCAGTCAGACAGACTCCCGCATGCGCCCGACCGGGATCCACCCAGCACGCCCACCAGGGGGCGATGCTCTGCCCCTCCGGGGCGTCGCTCTGTCGCGACCAGAGCCACTCTAGCGCCTGGGGCAGAGGCCAAGGAGCCATCCCCAGCGCCCGGGCCATCTTTTGCTCCAATGGAGCCTCAGCTGCAGGAGGGGAAGAGAGAGACAGAGAGGAAGAAGAGGGGGAGGGGTGGAGAAGCAGATGGGCGCTTCTCCTGTGTGCCCTGGCCGGGAATCGAACCCAGGACTTCTGCACGCCAGGCCGACGCTCTACCACCGAGCCAACCGGCCCACAGAGAACCTTTTAATCATACGAAGGAGCTGGATTTCAGTCTGTGAGCCTGTGGTTCTCTAAGTGTGGTCTCACGACATGAAACTTCAGCATCACCCAAAAATGTGTTAGAAATACAAATTTTCAGCCCGGCAATCTTTTATGTCTTTTTTATGTTTTTCTAGGTGGGGATGACTATTGCTACTCTGCAACTAAAGTTTAGGAAACACCAGAGGAAAGCAAAGATTCCTAGAAACACCCACCCTTAAGCTGATGGAACCCTCCAACAGATATAAGACTTCTCTTCCAATATGAAGGGCTCAGAAACTCACCCACATCCTCAGCACTGACTCAAACCACCGCCACCTCCCTTTTAATCCCTGCTGCAGGCTCAGTGTTCCATGCCCAGCCTCTGGCCCCTCAGCTACTCTCTCATTCTGACTGCTTGGACATCCTAGGTAGCCCTCAGCCAGAACAAGATGTGTGCCCTAGGCAAGGACAATACCAATCTGGTGCCTCCACAGGCTTCAGAAACTGATAAACGTGACACTTGCCCACATCTAAGAGGGGAGCACACTCTCAAGCCCACTTACACAGACCCTGCTGGCTGGCCTTGATGCTGGACCCTTGGTTCTGGGCCTCAGACACTAGTTCACTTAGGCTCCTAAATGTAGTGTCTATGCCTCTAAGACATCTAGAAGCTTCAGTATTTTTATTTTAAAATTAATTTTAATGGGGTGACATTGATAAATCAGGGTACATATGTTCAGAGAAAACATCTCTAGCTTATTTTGACATTTGATTATGCTGCATTCCCATCACCCAAAGTCCAATTGTCTTCCGTCACCTTCTAACTGGTTTTCTTTGTGCCTCTCCCCTCCCCCAACCCCCTCCCTCTCCTCCCCCCCACCCCATAACCCCCACACTCTTGTCCATGTCTCTGAGTCCCATTTTTATGTCCCACCTATGTATGGAATCATATAGTTCTTAGTTTTTTCTGATTTACTTATTTCGCTCAGAATAATGTTATCAAGGTTCATCCATGTTGTTGTAAATGATCCGATGTCATAATTTCTTATGGTTGAGTAGTATTCCATAGTATATATGTACCAAAGCTTTTTTATCCACTCGTCCTCTGACGGACACGTGGGCTGTTTCCAGAGCTTCGCTATTGTGAACAATGCTGCCATAAACATGGGAGTGCATTTCATTTTTTAAAACATGTTTTTTAAGACTTAAAAAACAAACAGTGCTATGGTGTTCTTGGGGTATATTCCTAAAAGTGGTATAGCTGGTTCAAAAGGCAGTTCGATTTTTAATTTTTTGAGGAATCTCCATACTGTTTTCCACAGTGGCTGCACCAGTCTGCATTCCCACCAGCAGTGCAGGAGGGTTCCCTTTTCTCCACATCCTCGCCAGCACTTATTCTGTGTTGTTTTGTTGATGAGCGCCATTCTGACTGGTGTGAAATGATATCTATTTTATAATTGTGGTTTTAATTTGCATTTCTCTAATGATTAGTGATGTTGAGCATTTTTTCATATGCCTATTGGCCATCTGTATGTCCTCTTTGGAGAAGTGGACATTTCTTTCACCCATTTTTTGATTGGATTGTTTGTCTTCCTGGTATTGAGTTTTACAAATTCTTTATAAGTTTGGTTATTAACCCCTTATTGGCCGTATTGTCAAATATATTCTCCCATTGTGTAGTTTGTCTTTTCATTCTGTTCTTATTGTCTTTAGCCGTGCAGAAGCTTTTTAGTTTGATATAGTCCCATTTGTTTATCCTGTCTTTTATTTCACTTGCCTGTGGAGATAAATCGGTAAATATATTGCTGCAAGAGATGTCAGAGAGCTTACTGCCTATGTTTTCTTCTAAGATGCTTATGGTTTTACGGCTTACATTTAAGTCTTTTATCCGTTTTGAGTTTATTTTTGTGAATGGTGAAAGTTGGTGCTCTAGTTTCATTTTTTTGCAGGTAGCTGTCCAATTTTCCCAACACCATTTGTTGAAGAGGCTCTTTTTACTCCAATGTATGCTCTTACCTCCTTTGTCAAATATCAATTGTCCGTAAAAGTGTGGGTTTATTTCTGGGTTCTCAGTTCTGTTCCATTGATCTATATGCCTGTTCTTATGCTAGTACCAGGCTGTTTTGAGTAAAATGGCCTTGTAGTATAACTTGATATCCAGAAGTGTGATACTTTCCACTTTATTCTTCCTTTTCTTTTTCTTTCTTTTTTTTTGTATTTATTCTTCCTTTTCAAGATTACTGAGGCTATTCATGTTCTCTTTTGGTTCCATATAAATTTTTAGAATATGTGTTCTATATCTTTGAAATAAGTCATTGGTATTTTAATGGGTATTGCATTGAATTTATAAATTGCTTTGGGTAATATAGACATTTTAATGATGTTTATTCTTCCTAACCATGAGCATGGTATATGCTTCCACTTGTTTGTATCTTCCCTGATTTTTTTTATCAATGTTTTATAATTTTCCAAGTACAAGTCTTTAATCTCCCTGGTTAAATTTATTCCTAGGTACTTTATTTTTTTGGTTGCAATAGTGAAGGGGATTGCTTTCTTAATTTATCTTTCTGACAGCTCATTGTTAGTGTATAAAAATGCCTCTGATTTCTGAGTATTAATTTTATATCCTGCCACCTTGCTGAATTCATTTATCAGGTCCAGTAGTTTTTTGACTGAGACTTTAGGGTTTTCTATATACAATATCATATCATCTGCAAATAGTGATAGTTTTACTTCTTTTTTTCCAATTTGGATGCCTTTTATTTCTTTTTCTTGTCTGATTGCTGTAGCTAGGACTTCCAGTACTATGTTGAATAAGAGTAGTGAAAGGGGGCAGCCCTGCCTTGTTCCTGATCTTAAGGGGATTGCTTTTAATTTTTTCCCATTGAGTATGATGTTAGCTGTGAGTTTGTCATAGATGGCCTTTATCATGTTGAGGTATGTTCCCTGTATTTCAACCTTGCTGAGAGTTTTGATTATGAATGGGTGCTGGATTTTATCAAATGCTTTTTCTGCATCTATTGAAATTATCATGTGGTTTTTCTCCTTTCTTTTGTTTATGTGATGAATCACATTGATTGATTTGCAAATATTGTACCAGCCTTGCCTCCCAAGAATAAATCCCACGTAATCATGGTGTATGATTTTTTTCCTGTATTGCTGGATCCGGTTTGCTAATATTTTGTTGAGGATTTTAGCATCTAAATTCATCAGGGATATTGGCCTATGATTTTCTTTCTTTGTGGTGTCGTTGCCTAGTTTTGGAATCAGAATTATACTCACCTCATAAAAGGAGCTTGGAAGTCTTCCTTCCTCTTGAATTTTTTAAAATAGCTTGAGAAGAATAGGAGTTAGTTCTTCTTTGAATATTTGGTAGAATTCACTTGTGAAGCCATCAGGCCCAGGACTTTTCTTTTTTGGGAGTTTTTTGATAACTGTTTCAATCTCATTTGTTGTAATTGGTCTGTTTAGGTTTTCTGATTCTTCCAGATTCATTTTTGGAAGATTATATGTTTCAAGGAATTTGTCCATTTCATCTAGGTTGTCTAGTTTTTTGGCATACAGTTATTCATAGTATTTTCTTACAATATTTTGTATTTCTGTTGTGTCAGTTGATATTTCTCCACTCTCATTTCTAATTTTATTTATTTGAGTACTCTCTCTTTTTTTCTTTGATGAGTCTGGTTAAAGGTTCATCGATCTTGTTTACCTTTTCAAAGAACCAGCTCCTGGTTTCTTTGATCCTCTGTATTGTTTCTTTAGCCTCTATATCATTTATTTCTGCTCTGATCTTTATTATTTTCTTTCTTCTACTAGCTCTGGGCTTTACTTGCTGTTCTTTTTCTAGTTCTTTTAGATGCAGGGTCAAGTTGTTTATTTGAGCTTTTTCTAGCTTCTTGAGATATGCCTGTAATGCTATGAATTTCCCTCTCAGGACTGCTTTTGCTGTGTCCCATAAATTTTGAGCTGATTTATGCTTGTTATCATTCGTTTCTAGGAATTTTTTATTTCTTCTTTGATCTCATTGTTAACCCATTTGTTATTTAATAACATGCTATTTAGTTTCAAAGTGTTTGAGTATTTTTCAGTTTTTCTGTTGTGATTGATTTCTAGTTTCATGCCATTGTGATCAGAGAAAGTGCTCGATATGATTTCAATCTTCTTAAATATGTTGAGACTACTTTTGTGCCCTAACATGTGGTCTATCCTAGAGAATGTACCATGAGCACTTGAAAAGAATGTATATTCTGCTGCTTTAGGGTGAAAGGGTTCTGAAGATATCTATTAAATCAAGTTGATCTAGTATGTCCTTTAAGTCTGCTGTTTCTTTGTCAATTTTCTTTCTTGAGGATCTATCTAGTGATGTTAGTGGGGTATTAAAATCCCCTACTATTATAGTATTGCTGTTAATCTCGTCCTTTAAATACATCAAAATCTGCTTTATATATTTAGGTGCTCCTATATTAGATGTGTAGATATTTATAACAGTTATATCTTCCTGTTGGATTGCTCCCTTTATCATTATGTAGTGACCTTCTTTATCTCTTACTATAGCCTTTGTTTTAAAGTCCATTTTGTCTGATATAAGTATTGCTACCCCAGCTTTTTTTTAATTTCCATTTGCATGAAATATTTTTTTCCATCCTTTTATCTTCAGTCTATGTGCATCTTTTGTTTTAAGGTGTGTCTCTTGTAGACAGTATATGTATGGGTCCTGTTTTCTTATCCATGCAGCTACCCTATCTCTTTTGATTGGATCATTTAATCCATTTACATTTAAGGTTATTACTGATATGTAGTTGTTTATTGCCATTTTATTCTTTAAAACTGTATTCTTCTTTTGCTATATTCTTTTTCTCCTTTGATCTGTTTACAACAGGCCCCTTAGCATTTCTCGCAGCCTTGGTTTGGTTGTAATGAATTCCTTGAGGTTTTTTTTGTCTGGAAAGCTTTTTATTTCTCCTTCAATTTTAAACAATAGCCTTGCTGGATAAAGTAGTCTTGGTTGTAGGCTCTTGTTCTGCATTACTTTGAATATTTCTTGCCATTCCCTTCTGGCCTCAAGTGTTTCTGTTGAGAACTCAGAAGTCATCCTTATGGGGGCTCCTTTGTACATGATAGTCTTTTTTTCTCTATCAGCTTTTAATATTTTCTCTTTATCACTTAGCTTTGGTATTTTAATTATGATGTGTCTTGGTGTAGATTTCTTTGGGTTTCTCTTTAATGGAGTTCTCTGTGCTTCTTGAACTTGTGAGATGTTTTCCTGCCTTAATTGAGGGAAGTTTTCAGCTATGATATGTTTGAACAAAGTCTCTATCCCTTGTTCTTTTTCTTCTTCTTCAGGAACCCCTATGATGCTGATGTTATTTCTCTTCATGTTGTCACAGAGCTCTCTTAGAGTTTCCTCAGACTTTTTGAATCTCTTTTCTTTTTTCTGCTCTGCTTCCATGCCTTTATTTATCTTGTTCTCTAACTTGCTGATTTGATTCTCAACCTCAGCCATCCTGCTTTTAATTCCTTTTATTGTGTTCTTCATTTCTGATATTATATTTGTCATTTCTGACTGATTCTTTTTTATTTTTTTAATGTCCTTTTTTATATTTGCTATCTCTTTACTTAGGTGTTTGTAATGACCATCTATTGTTGTTCTAATATCTTTGAGCATCCTAACAATCGTTATTTTAAACTCTGCATCTGGTAATTTGGTTATATCTGACTCATTCAGGTCCTTTTCTGGGGATTTCTCTTGATTCATTTGTGTTGCATTTCTCTGCCTTCTCATTTTGTCTGTGTAAAAGAAGGTTTTGGCCACTGGAGTCCACTGGGTGTGGCCTTTGTGTTTCCTAGGTGTGGTCTGTCTTCAGGCCTGCCACTCCCTCTGCTGTTGCTGCCTAGAGTGTTCAGGTATGGGCGTTGCCAGTGCTTTCCCACTGGAGCTGTTGCTGTGGTTTCTGCCTCTCCTTCACGGGAGTGGCTGTGATCATGTGCTCAGGTGTACAAGCCTCGGCGGCCTTTGCCTTCGCCCTGACCCCGTGGGTGGTGTTATGCCCGCCCCTGAGGGCAGGGGTGAGCACCTTTGCTTAGCTGTGGGTCTCCACCTGATTCCAGGCTTTCACTCTGCTTCTGCAGGAGGAGCCTGCTGGTGGGACAGCTGCAAGCCTTGGCTCCACAGGCCAGGCAGGACTGCATGCCCATGCTCAGTAGCGGGACTCCACCTGTTCTGGGCTTTTGGCTCCACCCCCGTGGGAGAAGCCTACTCCCAAGACAGGCCACAAGCCTTGGTTCCATGGGCGGGGCAAGGCTGTGCTCCTGTGCCCTTGCTCAAGGCAGGTCTCCACACCTTCCAGGGGTCCTGCCCTTCTCTTGCAGGCTGGATTGCAGGTGGTCCGCAGCTGGGCTTGACCACTTTTGCACGTCCCCTCCTCTCCAGCCAGGCAAGACTGAGCTCACACCTGGACCTCAGTGGTGACCAGCCGGCTTCTGTCCTTGCCAACAGAACCGCGCTTCTGCGTTCCACTGCTGCCTGCCCTCGGGCGAGCCCTCAGCCATGTGGGTGGGGGCGCTGCAGCTCAGACCCTAACACTCACTACTGTTGTCCCGAAGCTTCCTCCTTCTAAGCGACTCTGCTCTGAGTACTGCAGGAGAGCTTGTTTGGCTTGTGTCCTGCTTCCCTTTGCTGGTATTGCTGTTTCCAGGGGAAATATTCACTTCATATTTGGGGAGGGACTCGTCCCAGAAGTTAGGGTGACTGTCTCTCAAAGTGTTTCTCCTTGTGCCTCCTAGATTACACTCTCTTTCTGCTACTCCAGCCCTCTCCTCTCTCCCCACCCCCTGGAGCCCCGGGTAAGTGGTTGTGTGAGAGGTTTTCTATGCAGTCCCTTTAAGAAGAATTCTGGGTCTGAGAAATCAGTCTCTTTCTCACAAACAGTATCCTGTCTTGTTTCTAGCTAAATACTGTCCATATGCCTCTTCTAGGCTCTGGGGCTGCAGGCTGGGGCTTTGTTCCTGGGGCTCAGAACTCTCCCCTCTCTGCTAAACTCAATTCCCTCCACGCAAGTCTCTCCTGGCTGCCGTTCGCTCTGGGGAGCTGGGCAGCCCTCTCCGCATTTCCGCTTTTCCTACTAGTCTCAGTGTGCCTTCTTCAGTGTTCCTTGATTGAAGAGTCCTCTTAGTTTAGTCCAAAGTTGGTTTTCCCAGATGATGGTTCTTAAAATTAGTTTGTAATCCACTGTGGTTCTGGGAGGTGGAAGTTGGTACGTCCACCATCTTGTCTTCCTCGAAGCTTCAGTATCTTGAAGCCTTGGGGAATCTATTGCCCAACCTCCCTTTTCCTGATTCCCCAGAACACAACCATGGAAACATCAGATACTAATAGTAAGAAGCTTGAAAAGGATTCTCAAGTGGCTGCTTACTGTACATCCTGGAAGTTCCATGAGAATATGCCAGGAATTGTCCTGCCAGCCAGAATGAGACATGAGAGGAGAGGACATAGTGGCCATCCTATAATCATTTGGGATTAAAAAGAAAAAAAAGTCTTAAATCCTTAGGACTTTAAGTTGCCAGTAGTTCTCAATGATAGGCAATTTTACCCCCAAGTAAACCTCTGGCAATGTCTGCAGACATTATTAATGGTTACAACTGGGATGGAGAGGTAGTTCTGGCATCTGGTGGTCCAGAGATGCTGCTAAATATCCTACAATGCATAGGACAGTCCCCCAAGCAAATAATTATCCAGTTCCAAAGGTTGAAAGTACCAAGGTTGAGAATCTCTGCTCTGGACAACCCCAGGACCACAATAGTCCTTAAGTGAATCCAGACTTGCCCAAGGAAGCAGTTAAAGCCCACATTCAAAGCCTCTGTCTTTAAATATCTTTCTGAATGCCTAAGACTGCTAGAGATATGTGAACCCAAGTTGGAGACTTCAAAGATGCCCAGAGAAAGCAGAGAGTGTGAAGGAAGTCCCTGACCCTCCCACGATGAGCCCTAAATCAGCTAAGAGTTTCTGAACCATTAGAAGTCATGTTGACTCCTAATTCTGAGTCAACATGAAAGCTCTCTTGGCTTACAAGAGACATGGACCTGGAGCTTAAAATGGGAACCTTAGAGACTCCTCAGGATATACCTGGGAATGTAGGGTAAAGTTATTCCTAGTGCCCTTAGAAAATGATAACCCAGTTACTGAAGCAGTGTCGGAAATATCACAGAGAACCTACTGGAGAAGGGAAGGAAGAGGTAGGCATACCCAGAAGGGATGTCCAAAGCACATTTGTAACAAGGATCTCTGTCCTGGAATGAACAGAGATCTGAGAGCTGGCCTCCTAAATAAACATTTCAGGTACTCAATTATTTGTCTGAGATGGAGGGCTGACCAAAGAGCTCTGAAAGTAGAAAGACCCAATGTCCATGCTGGACTTATATGTGAATCTGATATGGCTTCTTTTTTTTTATTTTTTTTATTCATTTTACAGAGGAGAGAGAGCGAAAGGGGGGAGGAGCAGGAAGCATCAACTCCCATATGTGCCTTGACCAGACAAGTGCAGGGTTTTGAACTGGTGACCTCAGTGTTCCCAGGTCGACGCTTTATCCACTGCACCACCAGAGATCAGGCTGATATGGCTTCTTATAAGCTGTAAGCACTAGAAAATCTACAACCCTAGTTATTTTAAGTACTATCATTTTTATTTATTTATTTATTTATTTTGAGAGAGAGAGAAGCATCAACTTGTTGCTCCACTTAGTGGTACATTGATTACTTCTCATAAGTGCATTGATGGGAAATTGAACCAGTGACCCCAGTTTCAAGCCAGCAACCTTGGGTTTCTTTTTTTTTTCTTTTATTTTTTTTTTTTTGTATTTTTCTGAAGCTGGAAATGGGGAGGCAGTCAGACAGACTCCCGCATGCGCCCGACCGTAATCCACCCGGCACGCCCACCAGGGGGCGATGCTCTGCCCATCCGGGGCCTCGCTCTGTTGTGACCAGAGCCACTCTAGCGCCTGGGGCAGAGGCCATGGAGCCATCCCCAGCACCCGGGCCATCTTTTGCTCCAATGGAGCCTCGGCTGCAGGAGGGGAAGAGAGAGACAGAGAGGAAGGAGAGGGGGAGGGGTGGAGAAGCAGATGGGCACCTCTCCTGTGTGCTCTGGCTGGGAATCGAACCCGGGACTTCCGCATGCCAGGCCGATGCTCTACCACTGAGCCAACCGGCCAGGGCCTTCCGTGTTTCTTTAAAAGATAATCAATTGATTGTGGGTGTTCATTATTTTTGTTAATGATAAAAAAAAAATTTTAATTTTATTTAGAAAATTAAATCTAATAGAGTGACATTGATAAATAAGAGTACAGGCCCGACCAGGTGGTGCTGTAGTGGATAGAGCATTGGACTGGGATGCTGAGGACCCAAGTTCAAAACCCCAAGATTGCCAGCTTAAGCGTGGGCTCATCTAGCTTGAGTATGGGCTCATCTAGCTTGAGCGTGGGCTTACCAGCTTGAGCGCAGTGTCGCTGGCTTAAGTGTGGGATCATGGACATGACTCCATGGTCACTGGCTTGATCCCAAAGGTCACTGGCTTGAAGCCCAAGGTCACTGGCCTGAGTCCAAGGTCGCTGGCTTGATTCCAAGGTAGCTAGCTTGAGTGGGGGGTCACTCACTCTGCTGGAGCTCCTCCAGGCAAGGCACATATGGGAAAGCAATCAATGAACAACTAAGGTACCACAATAAAGAATTGATGCTTCTCATCTTTCTCCCTTCCAGCCTGTCTGTCCCTCTCTCTTACTAAAAAAGAGAGAGAGAGAGAGGACATAGGTTTCAGGTAAACATTTCTATAACATTTGAACTGTTGATTATGTTATATACCCAAAAGGATAAAATTTCTCTTTCCTCAGATTTACTGTGTTCTAAAATATGATTAGGAACTACAAGGTCCAACTTTCATATCTCTATGTCCTTGGCTCCATCGCTTTTCCCCACATACTCTTATCCAATAGTTGTATAGTGGTGTTGTAGGATTTTGGGGCGGATTACATAAAATAAGGTAGGTAAGAAAGACATTACAATGCCTGCCATGCAGTAAGGTACTCGGTGTGCTAGTTGTCATTACCACCACTAGCAGCAATAGCATCTGAGATTTTCAGATCCCAGAGCTGCAACTCTGACTCCCCAGGTAGAAAGCCAACCTGTGTTTTGCTACTTTATTTCTCCTGCCTCTATCATCTCCATTTCCTGGCAGCTAAATCTATTTTTGAGTTCAACCAAACGACTCAGGTGCAGTTTTTCAGCCAACCTTGATAAAACCAAGATATACATCAACCATCGTCAGCCACTTTCAACGGGGCTTGATGTTAACCTTCCCTTCCTGTATCCAACTTCTGGTAGCCTAGCCCACCTGCAGAACTCAAGCCCCCCTTGAAAGTCCTTCACTCCTCGCCAGTACAGGAGTCCAGTGCCCCATGGCTATGTGTCTGTGTGGATACAGATGTAGCAGTACTTTGGTCCTACATGACATCATGGCCCACCCTTCGGCCAAGTTTCCAAAGAAAGAAAGAAATTATTTACAAAGCTTGTGAGACTGATGGACTGCACATATGGCAAGTGTTAAGTGGAAGATATTGCAGCCTTCTCTCCTGTACTTTCCTACTGCGGGCCCATTTCCTGCCTTTCTCAGCAATTTTTATTTAGGGTTGTCATGATCTTTCATCCTGAACAAAGTTTCTTCTGTCTTCTAAAAGAAACTTTACCCTTCTGCAAGACAAAAATTTCCAAGCTTTTCTGGAAATGTAACTAATGTAACAATGCTCCAATTCAGCCATTTGGTGTCGATTATGATTTATAGAGTATGATATAAGATATACTATTGATACATGACATTAATATTGATGTTAGCTAAGATTACTAGTTTATGATATGGTATAACACGATTGACAACATAAAAACATTAAAAACAGCTCTGCTATTTGTAAATTTTATTACTTCTATTGTCATGTAATTAACACATAGAGTACAAAATGCATGCAAGACATTGATTTGAGAAGAATGAATCAGGGAGGCAGAGAGTTTGAAAAGAAAAAATCTAGTTAAGGACTGTTGGAAAAATATAAACAATAGGTGATGGATAATTCTAGATGATCAAAATTATAATTTGGGGCCCTGGCCAGTTGGCTCAGTGGTAGAGCGTCAGCCTGGCGTGCAGAAGTCCCGGGTTCGATTCCCGGCCAGGGCACACAGGAGAGGCGCCCATCTGCTTCTCCACCCCTCCCCTCTCCTTCCTCTCTGTCTCTCTCTTCCCCTCCCGCAGCTGAAGCTCCACTGGAGCAGAGATGGCCCGGGCGCTGGGGATGGCTCCTCGGCCTCTGCCCCAGGCACTGGAGTGGCTCTGGTCGCGACAGAGCGACGCCCCGGAGGGGCAGAGCGCCGCCCCCTGGTGGGCGTGCCGGGTGGATCCCGGTCGGGCGCACGCGGGAGTCTGTCTGACTGTCTCTCCCCGTTTCCGGCTTCAGAAAAATACAGAAAAAAAAAATTATAATTTGGTATTTGCAATGAAACCTAATGACTACCTAGCCAAATTCCTAAATACTGTCACCCTTTCCAACCTTAGATTTTCTGGCCTTAGAAAAACATAATCTTTATTTACCAGTCCACACTCCTCACTAAGGCAAGGCAGGTTATTTAGTCATCGACCTCAGCACAGAGCAGCCGAACGGGCACTTCTCCTGCAGCCTTGGCCCCACCTCCTCCCTGCCAGGAGAAGCCCAGAAGGCAGACCCAGACAGGGGCAAAGCAGGATATTTCCCCATGTATAAGACGCTCTCATGTATAAGCTGCACCTTAATTTTGGGGCCCGAAATTTGAAGAAAAAAAAAAGTGTAATACATAAAGTTATTGAACTCAAGTTTTATTCATCATAAAATTCATACAACTTCTCATCACTGTCAAAACTTCCATCCATTAGCTTGTCCTCATCTGTGTCTGATGACGAAGCACTGTCTTCATATATTGCCTTGTCCTCAGTTCCATCTGTGGCATTTGAAATGCCACAAGCACTGTATAAGATGCACCCAGATTTTAGACCCCAGATTTTCTGGGAAAGAGTGCATCTTATACATGGGGAAATGCGGTACTTTTCTGTGACCTCTCTAGCCACAGCCTCTTACCAGGGAGTAGTCACCTGTCATGAACAGTATTCAAAACTAGGAACAAAGGTGTGGTCCGAGCACCTTTAAGCTCAAGGGATGTGGGAACTCCTGGTGAGTCCCCAGAGAAGAGTCCAGAAGAGGAGGATGGAAGTGGGGAGGCTTGCTGTGGGGGGGTGCCTCTTCTGCATCACTGTCAACCTTCTGCTTCAAGGTAAGATGGGGCAGGAACAGGGAAGACCAGAGTGTGGTACTGAAGGACAGTTAGAATGTGCTCTAGCACTTGGAAGAACATTCAGAATTAACATATTATATGTTTCTTCCATAATATCTGTGTTTTGATTTCCTTTTGGTGACAGATAGAAAGACAGCCCTCTCATCAGGACACACACCTCTCTTCCTTCCTGCGTAGGGATCTACCAAACTGTCCCATTGCACCACCTCTCCAATCCCACCTCTTCACTGACCTCCAGCGCCCCTCCCATGACGTCCCACATTCTCCCCAGCTTTTTTCCTTTGCTACGGTATCTATGGAAAGAGTAGCAACACGGTATACAGAGCTGTGCTGCAGAACTGGGCCCCTGAAACCTGTATAATTATGTTGACCAGTGTCACCCCAATAAATTCTATTTTAAAAAAGTCACTACTAATTTTAAACATGCCCTGGAGGAGTAAGTAAAACACCAAGGAAAGGTTGGGAGAAACCTGAGGCAGAAGGAAGTGGATCCTTTGCTTTCACAAGGGAATATGTGTTCCCAGTCAGGGTCCATACCTTAAATATTAGGTAGAGATGGAGAAGAAAAGGAGCAGGCAGAGAAAAAGATCACAGAAAGATGAAAATAGGACAAAGTTTTGCTCAGGGACTACCCAGGTGGCTCCCTGGCCACGGCCAAGGGACAGCGCCATACAGGCCTCGCTGTGTGATCAGTGTATGGTGCATGCTCAAGGGAATTGCCTACTGAGCCCAGTGCTGGAAATAAACCCCAGATGTCTGAGGTCACTAAATCTGAGATGAGCAAAATAAAACTGCATAGCACCAAGGTAAACATCCATTCAGAATACCTACTACCTATTTCCCATCTCTGCCTAGTAAGTGCAGTTGCTTGCTTCTCTTATCCTTTTGATAAATCAGTTCTTGCAGAAGTCCCTGAGGAAGCAGTGCAAAGGGGAAATGCGTTAGAGCAGACTAAGCCATCGGTTTCCGGTTTCAGGGCAAAGCGCTCAGCGCTGCTACAAGGTGGACCCAAGAGGCATGTGATGGGTACACTAAGACTCCTCAAGTGGCTGCCTTTGCCCCGAGGCTGAGTTTGCATATAGATTTGGGCAGGTTTTGCATGAGGATGAAACAATGGGACTGAGGATAGAGTACTGACTCAGCTCACCACATCAACTTCCACCATTTGCCTACCAGACCAGTTCATCCTCTCCAGCCTTGGCAGGAAGGGCTTTGGCTTTGGGGAGTCTTGGCACAGGAAGGAGGGTTTACCTGCTCTTCCCAGTATGTCGTCTGTCTTCTCTCTCTGCAAAAAGGCTGCAGCCCTGGCAATGGAGACCCTCTCTCACAGAGTCTCCACTCTCTACAGGAAGAGGAGATACTTTCACCATCAATTGTTCAGGGTTTGACCAGCATGGGGTGGATCCTGCTGCCTTCAAAGCAGTGTTTGACAGAAAGGCCTTTCGTCCAGTCATCAACTACAGCATCCCCACTCATGTCAACATCTCCTTCACCCTGTCTGCCATCCTGGAAGTGGTGAGACCTGGTTCCCACTTTCCATAGCTTCTAATAGGGAACAAGGACCCTCTGCCCTGTCAACCCAGCATTGTACTGGTCCACTGCTGATAAATAGTTACTCTGGATGGAATTCCTATAAATAGAGGGGTTTCCTATGGGATGGGGAGACATAAAAAAATAGGCTGTAGTGATATTGTTTGCAAGAAGGATTTATCCTTGAGTCCTGTTATTTCTGAATAGTGGTCTGTCAATTAGAAACAGAAAGAAGTGGTCTGTCAATTAAAACCTGAATTGTACCTAGATACCAGAGGGACAAGTACAGAAAAGACAGTCCAACATTTAGAACTATGCCTAGCTCAATAAATCAGTACATATTAATATGAGGTAGGAGTGGCCAAGTTTTCTTTGCACTAATAACCCTGGATGGGAATGTCTTTTATCAGGACGCACAGCTCCAGCTTCTGACATCATTCCTGTGGCTTAACTTGGTAAGGCAGATTGAACTATCCCTTTACCACTTCCATTTATAAGTCTTATCCAATGTATAAAGCTTTTGGAGACCAAACAACTCCCTTTAGAATGGTGGGGACACAAAATTCCCTGAGCAACTTGGGAAGGTAAAAATGATGACCCAAGAAAAAGGCCAAGTGGTTGCAAGCCGATCTATTGGTATGTTTTAGGGTCTACAGGTATTAGGCTATCTCTAAGGTCTGTCTGAACAAAAGGCCATGAAGGGGCACTTTACCAATGACATTGGCTAGATAAAGAGGAGGAGGTAGGCTGCGGCCACAAAGACATGAGCAGAGTCAGAGGATCAGAGTTGAAAGAAGAACGGGAAAGGCAGGAGAGCCTGGCTGGACACGCTCCAGCATCCCTCACCTCTGTTGCCCGCTGCCCTGCCTGCAGATGTGGGACAACCCTTTTATCAGCTGGAACCTGGAAGAGTGTTTCGGCATCAATAAACTCACCATGTCAGTGGAAAACCTGTGGCTCCCAGATATCTTTATCATCGAATCGTGAGTATCTGGGCTGGGGAAAGCTAGCATAAAGTCCACCTGCAAAGAAGAACTTAGGGTCAAGTGCAGGGCACAGGGACACCAAAAGATTCAGACAGGGCACAGTCTCAAGTAATTGACTCCCACAAAACACTATGAGGAGCAGAAGAGGCAAGAGAGAGAGAGACAGAGAAAGAACCCAGAAGAAGAGCACTGTAGGGGAGGACCTGGGAAGAAAGGAAAACGAAAGCCGATAAAGGTACTCACAGCACACACCTCTCCCTCCCTCTCACAAGCAGCATGGATGTGGATCGAGCACCTTCCGGTCTCACTGCGCATGTCAGCAATGAAGGCCGAATAAAGTACAATAGGCCATTGCGGGTGACCAGCATCTGTAACCTGGACATCTTCTACTTCCCTTTCGACCAACAGAACTGCACTCTCACCTTCACTTCCTTCCTCTACACAGGTGAGTGAGACACCTTTTGGCAGCTATTTAAGATTCAGGGAAAGATAATTAAGTGATATAGGTATTATTAGGCAAAGTTTTAGATCAGTGTTTCTCAACTCTGGCTGCTAAAACTTTTATAAAAATACCAATAACTCTGCATCACCCTAGCAGTTCTAATTTAATTGTTCCAGGTGGGGACCAGGTATGGTTATTTTTAATATAGCTCCCCAGATTTTGCTAATGTGCAGACAGACTTAAGAATTACTGCTTTAATTCCTCAAAAAAAGTAAAAAAAACCCACCACCACCAAACTATTGTTTTGGATCTTGGATGGCCCTTGTACCATACCCGGCCCGGAGCTACTGCAACTCTATAATTTTTAGCTCAACCCTTTTAACTTGAATAGCTAACACACTTACACCAGTAAGTCAATGTGCCACCAGTTATCATGTGGCATATTTGCATAAATCAATCATTATAATGGGCATGAATGTAATTATAAAAATATTGAGCTGTTCAAGATTGAATCCACTAAAACAGCATCACACAATTGGGGAATTGGTAAGAAAAATGGGAGTACCTCATGTTTGAGACATATCCAAAATTCCCATAACAACTTTGACTCACCCTTGCTTTCAACAGCAATAACAAAAAAAATCAGTGCTGCAGCCCACACACATAGAAATTGCTGGTCTTGTAACCCATGTCTGAAAAACAAAATGCCCTGCTCTAAAAAGACAAAGAGAAACATTTGTTGCTGAAACTCAGTGGTGGAGAAATTGACTTTGTGGGCAGGAGGCTCGGGAACACGTGTGGACTGAGCTGCCCTGGCCTCCCTTTCAGTGGACAGCATGGTCGTGGGCACGGACAAGGAAGTATGGGAGATCACAGATATGTCTCGTGACATCATTCAGACCCAGGGAGAGTGGGAGCTCCTGGGCATCAACAAGACCACCCCAAGGCTGTTGGTGGGCAGCAGTGTATATGACCAGATCACATTCTACGTAAGTCCAGGGCTCTCTCTGATTTCTGATATCATTGTTCTGTGATTTTCCTCTTGATCTAAGACTCTTTGAGATATAAAAATAAGCTTTAAGGGGTTAAGCACCTGCTCCCCACTCTACCCTATACCCTAATGCAGTGGTGGGATTCAAATAATTTAACAACCAGTTCTTTGCCCTAATGACCATTTTAAGTATAAAATAACGATATACCAAAAGGTGGTTTATTATTTCATGCATTTAATACTTAAATAAGAACAATAAAAGAGGTACACAAAACTAGATTATGTTATAAGAAAAAGTTTTAAAATATTAAATGATGCCTGACAAAAAGCAATAAAACTGTTATTTAAGATATTTCCATATTACTTCTTGATTGGTATCCTCACTTGCAATTTTTTTCACCTATGAATGGAATGAACATTACTATGTGCACTTAGAATACATGTTAAAAAAGAGTAAGGAATATAAATGTGTGACTTCCACATTGCGTGGCTACCCAGGCACCTACCTTAAAGAGAACCCTGGTTACAAGGACCATTTAACAACAAGTTCGCCAAGCTCAACAAAAAATTAGGTCTCGGTTCTGCTGAACTGGTGAGAACTGGCTGAATCCCACTACTGCCTCAATGGCCTTAAAGAGGGATCCCTGGACCTCTGCCGTGCAGAGAGGAGGAGAGGCTGTGCTTCCACAAGAATGGAGCAGCCACTTACCTGATGCTGCAAAAGGCCCTACTTGCCCCTACACATCTGCAGTTGTGTTCCCAGCAGGTTGGACACAAATAAAAATTAAAAAACAAATTGGGGGGATTCTGCAGAAGGGTATGTGTTACTTAAAGAGATCATCCCAGCCTGACCAGGTGCTGGTGCAGTGGATAGAGTGTCGGACTGGGACGCGGAGGACCCAGGTTCAAGGCACCGAGGTTGCCGGCTTGAGCGTGGGCTCATCTGGTTTGAGCACAGCTCACCAGCTTGGACCCAAGGTCTCTGGCTAGAGCAAGGGGTTACTCGGTCTGCTGTAGCCCCACAGTCAAGGCACATATGAGAAAGCAATCAATGAACAACTAAGGTGCCGCAACAGAGAATTGATGCTTCTTATTTCTCTCCCTTTCTGTCTGTCTGTGTCTATCTGTCCCTCTCTCTGTCTCTGTCTCTGTCAGGAAAAAAAAAAAAAGATCATCCCTTAGCCAGCCGAACAGCACATTAGCAAGGAATAAACAGTCAAATATACATTTGAGTCTCTGGCATCAGTTTAACTGCCACATTATCCACACTCTCTCCTCCCCACCAGGTGGCCATCAGGCGCAGACCCAAACTCTATGTTATAAATCTTCTGGTGCCCAGTGGCTTTCTGGTTGCCATCGATGCTCTCAGCTTCTACCTGCCTGCTGAAAACGAGAACCGTGCCCCATTCAAGATAACCCTTCTGCTGGGCTACAACGTCTTCCTGCTCATGATGAATGACTTACTCCCTGCCAGTGGCACCCCCCTCATCAGTATGGCCTCTCCAACTTTCAGGGAAACAAAGGCAATAGAGGACAGGGAGGGGAATCTGGAGAACTGGCTGCCTCTCTACTTAAGGGAGGAAGGGGTTCTGTGGAAAAATTGGATTTAGGGAAAGAGGCTTAAGAAAAGTGTAGAAGTGATCTGTCCTGGTTTATTTATACTTTGCTTTGTCCTCAGGTGTCTACTTTGCCCTGTGCCTGTCCCTGATGGTGCTCAGCCTGCTGGAGACCATCTTCATCACCTACCTGCTGCACCTGGTCACCACCCGGCCCCCACCCATGCCCCAGTGGCTTCATTCCCTGTTCCTGCACTGCACCAGCCCAATGAGATGCTGTCCCACTGCACCCCAGAAGGGAAACACGGGCCTGGGCCTCACCCCAGCCCACCTACCTGGTAAGGAAGTCACCACTGCCCACACGTCCTCCTCCAACACCTCCACGTCTCGCTCCTGCCTCCTTCCCAGTTCCCCTCCTTCCCAAGTAACCTTCACAGCCCATGACTGGGTCTCTGTTTTTCTCTGCAGGTCTAAAGGAGCCTGTGGAGTTGGTGCAAAAGGTGCCGTGCCCCCAAGAGGCAGAGTTAAATGGGTTTCCTGGGTCAACAAAGGGCCAGCAGGAAGATGAGGCTCAGAAGCAGCACTTAGTCAGCTTGTGGGTACAGTTCAGCCACATGATGGACACCCTGCTGTTCCGCCTCTACCTGCTCTTCCTGGCCACCTTCATCATCACGGTCACTGTCCTCTGGAACACCTAGGCCAATATCTACATCCATTTCTCCCTGTAAATCACAGCTTAAGTTTCTCCTTGTCTTAGAGTGAACTAGACCCTGGTCTCTTTCCTAATCTTAGCCACTCACTGCCAGTGATTACCATGTCCTCTTCTATAGTCCCAAAACTTCAACACAGCCCTGCCAAGTAGGCTCAGAACAGCCATGGCCCTCTCGTGCACCTGGTCCTCTTTCCTGCACACTTTTAGTGTCCCTCGGCCACACATAACTTCTGACTCCCTGATCAATTGAGGCCCAAGTCAGCAGAGTCTCTTCTTGATTGACTATCCTAAGAAACAACTTTCCAGGAAGCACTAGACCCTCAGTACATTTATGACAGGTCCACAAACACTAAGATGGAAAGTCCTGTTGCAGAAGCTTTGATACCTCACCCTAAACAGGTGTAATATGATTTGATATTAAGTCTTTCAGATACCTTTAGAGTTTAAAAGAATATAAAGGCTAAGTCTCATTGCCAAAAAATTACTATAAAATAGTTATAATTGCAAAGTGTTCCTTTCATCAGTCATTTCCATTCCACTTTCTTTTACCTCTATCATTTCTAAAATGGCTCTTTGAAATAAATATTGTTTCATTTTTTTATTCTGACAGTTTCCTCTAATTTCACAAAATCAAACAGAGAGGGCCTTCTGAATATACATGCTTGGAGGAGGGCCAGGAAAACAGTTAAGGGCCTCAATTAAAGAGTGCAAGTTAAATAAATTTTTTCAAGTTAAAGAAATTCCACAGGATGGAATGCTTTGTACCCTTTTAAAGTGAGAATGTAGATCTATGTTAATAAACATGAAAACAGATGCATGATAAATAAAATGGAGAAAATAAGTTATAAAACAGTATGTATGTATACATAATCTTTTGGGGGGGGGAAGCACAGTAGAAAGAAATGCAGAGAAAAGAGTATAAATGTCTATACACCAAAATATGAGCAAACTTTGTCCTGGATAATGGGATTATGAGTAATTGCTATTTTCTTTTGTATCTTTATCTATGTTTTCAATGAGCAAATATCATTTTTACTATCAAAAACATTATTTTAAAAAATTTTAAATAATTTTTCACTTTTAATTACAGTTGACATACTGTGTTATATTAGTTTCAGGGGTGCAACCTCATGATTAGACATAACATATCTTCTGAAGGGACCCCCTGATATTTCCAGTACCCATCTGACACCATACACAGTTATTACAATATTACTGACTGTATTCCCTATGCTGTACTTTACATCCCATGGCTATTCTGTAACTACAAATTTGTACTTCTTAATCCCTTCACTTTTTTAATAGTTAAGAGATTTTACTCTAATAGCTATAATTACAGTGCTTACTTGTCAAAATGAAAACTGAGAAGTGTATAGAAAAGCTACTGATCATGTACTGAAAGCAGTAAGAGGCTTCACGACGCCAGTTCTAGGGTTTAACAGCTCCGATTTCCTCAGTGTTATTAAAATGGGGGAGGGAGGAGTAGAGGTTGTTATTTTTTATGTCAAATCTGACCCCTGCAGGCTGAGGGAGTGAAAGCACATGTGGACTGGGGCTTAAGGGGCTAGTCTCTAAGATGCCCATGGTCCTACTGGTGAGACCCAGACAACCTGGAGTGAGTGAGCCTGCATGGGGGTCAAGGGGGGCTTCCATTCTGGCCAGAGTGGCCCCAGAAAAGCACCTTCATTGGCCCAAGGGAAGGCTGAGGTCCCTCCAAGGGGTCTGTGAGTGGTGGCCGCAAGCCCAGCCCATCCCCTGAGCAGTGGCATAAACGCAGGTACAAACACTAATGCAATGGGATGCAGATAACCCAGAACAGAGCCATTCAGAGACCATAAATGACCAAGCAGATGTACTATGGCTGGTTCTGCCCACCGCAGACCCAGACCAGAGACTGACCAAAAATAGACTGGACTCAAGCCGTTACTGCAGAACCCACACTAGGCACATTTCTCCCTTTTCTGTGTTCAAGTGTCTATTCATCTTGTAACTATTTTTAAAAATGCACTGAGGCCCTGGCCGGTTGGCTCAGCGGTAGAGCGTCGGCCTAGCGTGCGGAGGACCTGGGTTCGATTCCCGGCCAGGGCACACAGGAGAAGCGCCCATTTGCTTCTCCACCCCTCTGCCGCGCTTTCCTCTCTGTCTCTCTCTTCCCCTCCCGCAGCCAAGGCTCCATTGGAGCAAAGATGGCCCGGGCTCTGGGGATGGCTCTGTGGCCTCTGCCTCAGGTGCTAGAGTGGCTCTGGTCGCGACATGGCGATGCCCAGGATGGGCAGAGCATTGCCCCCTGGTGGGCAGAGCGTCGCCCCTGGTGGGCGTGCCGGGTGGATCCCGGTCGGGCGCATGCGGGAGTCTGTCTGACTGTCTCTCCCTGTTTCCAGCTTCAGAAAAACGAAAAAAAAAAAAAAAAAAACAATAAAAATGTACTGAATTAGCCTAACCTTGTGGTGGTGCAGTGGATAAAGCACAGACCTGGAATGTTGAGGCTGCCGGTTCAAAACTCAGCCCAGTCAGGGCACATATGAGAAGCAACTATTACGAGTTGATGCTTCCCACTCTGCCTCTCCTCCCCCATTCTCTCGTTCTCTCTCTCTCTCTCTCTCTCTCTCTCTCAAAATTCAACAAATAAAATCTAAAAAAAAAAGAAAAACGCGCTGAGTTGAGGTTATAAACCAACCACAAAAATGGACCTCAACACAGATCTGAAGCGCAGAGGAGGAGCGTTGGGCTGATCTGACAACAACAGAGGTGCCTAAAAGCCCTCTTGAAACTAAACAGTGGGTTGATTCTATTTTACAATAAAAAAATCTGAGCAATATTGCATAGGCATACCAGGAACTGCTTCACTGGAACCAAGAACTGTCTGCATGAAGTAATGCCCGGTTTCAGGATGCTCTGCGTGTGTACAACATGAAGAAGCACACTGGGACTGAGCGTGGAGAGAGCTCCAGGCACTCACCACAGGAGAGGAAGGTGAGGGTGCAGGAGAAAGGGAGTGGGAGAGGAGGGCGGCTCACTGCTGGTCCTGGGGCTGATTTGACAGCCAGTCCAGTCCCTCACAGAGCCCATCCCAGACGGTGGTACGGTGGCCTGAAAGTACCCGTCCCTGTGGCGCAGAGAGTGCGCGCCCAGCTTGCTGGTGATCTCAGCTGCATTCATGCTGTTGGGGGGCAGGATCTTGTCCTGGCAGCCCAGGTTCCACACGGTGAAGCTGACGTTCTTCTACTCCACAATCTCCATATTGAAACCTGTGGTGGAGATGGCGGTCACAATCTCACCCAGCCTGTTTGTACAAGATAGTGGTATTCCCCACGATGTCCAGGCCTACCATGACAATGCGTGTGTTTTTGTTTGTTTGTTTGTTTGTTTATCAAAAAGGCCCTTGAAGAGGTTCACAAATATATTCTCCATGCTGCAGACGAGGGAGAGACACTAGCTGCTGCTCCCAACCAGGCGTTGGTGTCATCCCCACCAGCTCCCCTTTCACCTTCCCCACCCATCCCCTCCAACCCCTTCCCATCTGGCAACTGTTAAAATGCTCTCTGTATCTGTGAGTCTGTTTCTGTTCTGCTTGTTCATTTACTTTGTTTTTCAGATTCCACGTATAAGTGAAATCATATGGCATTTGTCTTCCCCCGTCTGACTTACTTCACTCAGCACAATACCCTCTAGGTCCATCCATGTTGTTGCAGATGCCAGATTTCACTGTTTTTACTCTTGCCCAGCAAAGCTATCATTAAGAGTCACAGGACAGACAAAGAGCTTTCCAGACAAGAAAAAGCTAGAGTTCATCACCATCAAACCAGTATTACAAGAAATGTTAAAGGGTCTTCAAGAAGAAGAAGAAGAGCCTGACCAGGCAGTGGTGCAGTGGATAGAGCGTCAGACTGAGATGCGGAGGACCCAGGTTCGAGACCCCAAGGTTGCCAGCTTGAGCGTGGGCTCATCTGGTTTGAGCAAAAGCTCACCAGCTTGGACCCAACGTCCCTGGCTTGAGCAAGGGATTATTCGGTCTGCTGTAGCTTCACGGTCAAGGCACATATGAGAAAGCAATCAATGAACAACTAATGTGTCGCAACGAAAAACTGATGATTGATGCTTCTCATCACTCTCCGTTCCTGTCTATCTGTTCCTATCTATCCCTCTCTCTGTCTCGGTGTAAAAAAAAGAAAAAGAAAAAAGAAAAAAAAAAAAGAGGAGGGGAAGAGGAGAAGAAGAAGAAGAGGAAGAACCAAAACTACAAATAATAAAATGGCAATAAGTACATATCTATCAACAGCTACTTTAAATGCAAATGGGTTAAATGCTTCAATAAAAAGACATATGGTGGCTGAAAGGATAACAAAACAAGACCCTACATAAGCTGCACACAGACTGAAAGTAAAGGGATGGAAAAAGATATTCCATGAAAATGGAAATGGAAGGGGGGAAATGCTGTGGCAGCAATACTTATACCAGAGAAAATAGACTTTAAAACAAAAGCTATAGCAAGAGACAAGAAAGAACCCAGCAATTCTATTTCTGAGTATTTATCCAAAGAAATCCAAAACACCAAATTGAAGACACATATACATCCTTAAGTTTATTGCAGTATTGTTTACAATAGCTAAGATATGGAAGCAACCTAAGTGTCCCTGGAATGGACAAAGAAGATGTGGTGCTTACATACAATGAAATAAAAAACCCTATTATTTTGTGTGGAAGTTTTTTTTAGTGAGAAAGAGCCACAAAGGGAGAGAGATGAGAAGCATCAACTTGTAGTTGCAGCACTTTCAGTTGTTCATTGATTGCTTCTCATATGTGCCTTGACCTGGGGGGGGGGGGCTCCAGCAGAGTCCAAGACCTTCTGCTCACACCAGCGAACTTGAGCTCAAGCCAGTGACCTTGGGCTTCAAACCAGTGACCTTTGGGCTCAGGCCAGTGACCATGGGATCATGTTGATGATCCCACACACAAGCTGGCTACCCTGCGCTCAAGCTGGTGAGCCTGCACTCATGCTGGAAACCTTAAGGTTTTGAACCTGAAACTTCAGCATCCCAGGTCAATACTCTATCCACTGTGCCACCATCACTCAGGCTATGGCATTCATTTATACATTAATCATTCATGAAGTCTGTTTTAACTACCTATGATGTGTCGGGCATGATACCATATACTGAGCTAAAAAAATGGATGAGACAGCCTTATTGGTGATAGATCATCAACTCAGAAGGCTGAGGTACCTGGTTTGAAACCCAAAGGTTGCCAGCTTGAGCACAGGATCATCAACATAATCCCAAGGTCACTGGCTTGAGCTCAAAGGTCACTGGCTTGAAGCCCAAGGTTGCTGGGTTGAGCCCAAGGTCACCGGCATGAGCAAGATGTCACTGGCTCAAGTGGAACCTCCAGTCAAGGAACATTTGAGATAATGAACAACTAAAATGCTGCAATTATGAGTTGATGCTTCTAAAAAAAAAAAAAAAAAAAAAAAAAAGAATGCCAGCCAACCAAGAATCACTATTTAACTCATTCTAGGTAGAATCCCTTTATCCCATCCTGGTAGAATTTTTCCCTCTGTATCTAATGTGGAAAATTAGCAGCCCATTTTTACATGTGAATTTAACTATTCTTGAGTTCTTAGAGATGTTACTTATACACTGGTGAAGGCATTCTGCTGGCAGATTCTCTTATGTTTCTTTTTTCCATTACTTGAATCATATTTGTTCTTCAAAAACTCATCCATGCCTGACCAGGCGGTGGTGTAGTGGATAGAGCATTGGACTGGGACACAGAGGGCCCAGGTTCGAAACCTCAAGGTTGCCGGCTTGAACACGGGCTCATCAGCCCGAGCTCACTGGCTTGAGCAAGGGGTCACTCACTCTGCTGTAGCCCCCTGGTTAAGGCACATATGAGAAAGCAATCAATGAACAACTAAGGTGCCGCAATGAAGAATTGATGCTTCTTATCTCTCTCCCTTACTATCTGTCCCTCTCTGTGTCTCCCTCTTTCTGTCTCTGTCACACACACACAAAGAAACTGAACCTTGACTTTTGCAATAACTTAAAGTGTTTACCACATATTTGAGGAATTTCAAGTTTCTTTTTTTATTTTATTTCATTGATAGATTTTACAGAGAGAAGAGAGAGGGGGACTGGGAAGTGAGAAGTATCAACTCAGATTTGCTTCACTGTAGTTGTTCATTGGTTGCTTGTAGTATGTGCCTTGACTGGGCAAGCCCAGGGCTTTAAACCAGTGACCTCAGCATTTGAAGTCGAGGCTTTATCCGCTGCGCCACCACAGGCCAGGCGAATTGCAAATTTCTTAATTTCACTCTTGCCTCATTTCTCTTTCATTTCTCATCTCCACATTTATATTTCTCTAGATGTTTTCTTGCAATTTTTTTTCCACTTCATATATATTTGACTTTAGATTTTTTTGTGCCAAGATAATTATAATTGACAATGTCCTTTGCAAAAGAACAGCAGTTCGTATGTTAGGGTTGAAATGAGCCTTGTGATCTAAAATATGACCTGACAATGAAGCAAAACATTTTAAACTAGAACTAGCCTAGACATGTCAGCAAGAATGTTTGGGACATTTCATAGTTTGGGAGGACATGCTTTTGGTTTCTGATGTCCTTTTCCCATTTAAAAACAAAAACATATATATAAATACATGTGAATTAGCCCTTTTAGTAATAACTTTATTTCCTTTTCTTCCATTTTCTATTGTAAAACTCTGTTAAGCATGTGTGCTGGAAATTTATGAAGTCTTTGTGAAAACCAGACCATTGGCCCTGGATATTCTACTCTCCTCAAATGCTTGATGATGTTTCTAACTTCTTAGGTTGTAATTTCTACTAACTTCTCACTCTCTCCTTTCATTAGCAGTATCCAGAGATAACCTCATTTTCTTTAATTGATTTAATTATTTAACCAATTTAATAAAAATATCCCCCTACTTATTCTTTGGCACCCCCTGTATCTAACAATTCCTTTTTTTTTTTTTTTTTAGGGTGAGGAAGAGATAGAGACAGGAAGAGAGAGAGATGAAAAGTATCAACTTGTAGTTGAATCACTTTAGTTGCTCATTGATTGCTTCTCATACATGCTTTAGCCTGAAAAACTCCAGCCAAGCAAGTGACCCCTTGCTCAAGCCAGTGACCTTTGGGCTCAAGCCAGTGACCTTGGGCTCAAGCCAGCAGCAACCCTGTGCTCAAGCTGGCAAGCCTGCACTCAAGCCGGCAACCTCAGAGTTTTGAACCTGGGTCCTCAGCATCCTAGGTCAATGCACTATCCACTGTGCAACCACCCATCAGACTCTAACCATTCTTTTTTTTTTTTTTTTTTTTTTTTTGTATTTTTCCGAAGTTGGAAACGGGGAGGCAGTCAGACAGACTCCCACATGCGCCCCACCGGGATCCACCCAGCATGCCCACCAAGGGGTGATGCTCTGCCCATCTTGGGGCATCGTTCTGCCACAATCAGAGCCATTCTAGCACCTGAGGCAGGGGCCATGGAGCCATCCTCAGCGCCTGGGCAAACTTTGCTCCAGTGGAGCCTTGGCTGCGGGAGGGGAAGAGAGAGACAGAGAGGAAGGAGAGGGGGAGGGGTGGAGAAGCAGATGGGTGCTTCTCCTGTGTGCCCTGGCGGGGAATTGAACCTGGGACTCCTGCACGCCAGGCCGATGCTCTACCACTGAGCCAACCGGCCAGGGCTAACCATTCTTATTGTATGTTTTGCCTCAGTACTGTCTTTGATTTTTTTTCTACCTTCTGGAAATCCAGAGTATCTACAGAAAGTACCTTAATTTTTATTTATCCCATCTTCTTTCATCTTTTTGTTTCTCTGAAAAACAAGCTCATCTGTCTGATTTTTCAACACCATTTTCTTTCATCTTCCTCTGTTATTACTCTTGTATTATTCCCTATACCAGCATCTTCTATTATTTCCCCTTTGTCTTTTTTCCTAGTTCTTTCAAGAAGATCCCACCCATATCTGGCATTTAAGACAACTAGTCATCTACAGTGTCATCCTGAATAATTCAGAGCTGATAGCCCTGACACTGATTATTCCACACATATAGCATGGTTGTAGAAATCTATACAAAATAAGTAGCACTTTTGAAATACACCATGAAGATGTTTTATAGCATGTGTGGCTGGCTACCTGTCTCAGGGAACCAGGAGAAAAGTTTTGGAGTTTCTCACTAAGCAGCAAAAGGATTTATAAAGGCACAATTTAGCATGCAAACGGTAAATACAACTAGGAACTAAGGAATTCTTCAAGATTCCTTCTTCTGGGTGATTCAATAATTCAGCCAAGTTACCCAAAGCCAACATTTTTCACCCCCAGGTCTCATTTCCTCCCTGACTACCTGCGCCATCCACCCTGTTTTATGATCTGCACTAGAGCAAAAGACCTAGTTCAATCTGCTTACCTAGCTCCTACTTCTGATAAAAGTTAAGTCTTGCCTATTTCTTCATCTGCTTAGATTCCTAGTCTTAGGGATCTTGAGTTCATCAACTACTTTCTTTTCATTCTTCTCTGCTTTACACTTAGATTCCAGCTTTCATGTATTATTTGAGCCAATCCAAGACATATAGCCATCCAAAGTCATGTTTTTATTTCAAGGTTCAATATCCTGAATCATTAACTCAGTCTTTTAATACATCGAGTGCAACACACTGCTGGTACACCAAACCTTACACAATGAAGAAAGGTTTGTGTTCCTAAACCTAATTTTTTTTAATTAAACTGTTTATTGCAATATAAAAACATACTGAAGGCATACAAGTCTATGTGTACCACCTGTTATTAAATTATTAAAATTGCAGAGGTTGCTGGTTTGATCCCTAGTCAGGGAACATACAGAAACATATCTATGTTCCTGTCTCTCTCTAAAATCAATAAAATTTTTAAAAATCTAATAAATAAATTATTAAAATTGATTATGCTTCTAGAACCTCCACCCAGGTAAAGAGATAGACCAATCCTTAGGAAAACCTTCCATGAGGCCCATCCCAATAATTATTCCCATTTATTCTCTTCAAATGTAATCATTAACCTGACTTCTAGATTAGGTTAGCCAGTTTTTAAATGTATTTATTTACTTATTTATTTATTTAATGGATTTTTAGAGAGCGAGGGAGAGAGAAGAGAGGTGGTGAGGAGCATCAACTCATAGTTGCTTTCATAGTTGTTCATTGATTGTTTCCCATAGAGCCTGGGGATTTGAACCAGTGACCTAAGCCTTCTGGATAGACGCTCTAGACGCTCTATCCACTGCGCCACCACAGGTCAGGCTGGTTTTGAATTTTATATTACAGTATGTATTCTTTTATGGTTGGCTTGTTTTCTTCAATGTTATTTTGTGAGATTCATTCATGTTGTGTGAATAACAATAATTTATTCATGTTCATTGTTGTATAGGTTTTCACTTAGTTATTTTAGGTTAATAACTGTAGCCTTATTTATGGAATTAACTCTAGCTTATATTTGATTAAAACCATTGCTCTCTTACTGATATTAAAAGAATATTGGCCTATTGTCTTTAATCATGCATTAAACTAAGAAATTCATTTCACTTCCTATCTCCCTTTATATTCTCTGTTTCATGTACAGTGTGTCCGTCAAGTCATGGTGCACTTTTGACCGGTCACAGGAAAGCAACAAGACAATAGAAATGTGAAATCTGCACCAAATAAAAGGAAAACTCTCCCAGTTTCATACTTACTCAGTGCAGTTCGATGTGGGCTCACGCACAGATTTTTTAGGGCTCCTTAGGTAGCTATCCCGTATAGCCTCTACAGACTCATCACTGACTGATGGCCTACCAGAACGGGGTTTCTCCACCAAACTGCCGGTTTCCTTCAACTGCTTATCCCACTGAGTAATGTTATTCCTATGTGGTGGCACTTCGTTATAAACGCACCGATATTCACGTTGCACTTTGGTCACAGATTCGAATTTAGCGAGCCACAGAACACACTGAACTTTCCTCTGTACCATCCACATCTCGACTGGCATGGCCGTGGGCTGCTCCGCTGTATACACAGTGTTACATCATCATCTACGCATGCGCACATGCTGCCACATCATCTTACAGAAACTGGGAGGGTTTTCCTTTTATTTGGTGTGGATTTCACATTTCTATCGTCTTTTGTTGCTTTCCTGTGACCGGTCAAAAGTGCACCATGACTTTACGAACACACTGTATTTGGGTTTAATATCTTAAATCCTTTTTGTAACAAGGAAGGGAATGAATAGGCAAATAAATACAAACATTCAAATACCAAAATGTAACAGTAAAAGAAAAACTGCCAGTTTTTAATTTAATTAGTACATTTGGATAATTACCAACTTACAGATGAACCATATTCCAAGTGTTAATTTATGAAATCATTAATTCAGAAGTTCGAATGCACTTTCTATAAGAACATATTTCAAATGGCACTCAACAACCAAGTTAAAATATTTTTATATCTGCTTCATCCACAGGCAGCTGAAATACCATCTATGTGCAATGAAACAATAAGTTAAATATATTAAAGAAGTTTTAGAAATGCTATTTCAAAACTAGAAATAAGACAAATAAAATCAATAAAATAAAATTAAAAATTGTGAATTCTACTTCTGTTAAAAATGCAATTGGAATATCAACAGGGATTACATTGAATCTATAGATAGCATTGGCTAATATAGACATTTTAACAGTATTAATTCTTTTAATCATGAACATGAGATATCTTTCCATTTATTTTTCTTCAATTTTTTTAATCAAAGTTTTGTAGTTTTCACTGCAGAGATCTTTTATCTCCTTGGTTAAATGAATTCCTAAGTGTTTTCTTGTTTTTGATGCTATTGTAAACAAAATTATTTTCCTAATTTCTTTTTCAGATAATTCATTGCTAGTGTATAGAAATACTACTAATTTTTGTATGTTCATTCTGTATCCTGCAACTTTACTGAATTTGTTGATGAGCCATAACATTTTTTGGTGGAGTCTTTATGTTTTTTTCTATAAGTAATATCATGTCATCGGAATAGAGAGACAATTTCATTTCTTCCTTTCCAATTTTAATGATTTATTTCTTTCTCTTGCCTGATTTCTCTGGCTAGGACCTCCAGTACTATAGTGAAAAGAATGGTGAGAGTAGCCACCCTTGTCCTGTTTCTGATCTTAGAGTGAAAGCTTTCAACCTTTTACCATTGAGTATGATGTTTGCTGTGGTTTTGGCATGTACATGGATTTTCTTCTATACCCAGTTGGTCAGAAATTTTTATGATGGAAGGGTGTTATATTTTGTCAAATGCTTTTCCTGCAGCTATTGAAATAATTGTCCAATTTTTATTATTCCTTTTGTTAATGTGGTATATCACATTTATTGATTTGCATACAGTAAACCACCCTTGCATCCCAAGAGTAAACCCCACTTGACTGTGGTGTATGATCCTTTTAATGTGTTGTTGAATTTGGTTTGCTAATACGTTATTGGGGATTTTTACATTTCTGTTCATCAGGAATATTGGCCTATTGTTTTATTTTATTGTAGTGTCCTTATCTGGTTTTGAAATCAGTATAATGCTGGCCTAGTAAAATGAGTTTAGAAGTGTTTCCTTCCTCTTCTACTTTTTGTAAGAATTTAAGGATTGGTATTAATTCTTCCTTAAATGTTTGGTAGAATTCATTAGTGAAACCATCTGGAATTTTGTGTTGAGGGTTTTTTCCCTCATCCAGCTTACTGAGATATAATTGATACATAATGCTGTATAAGTTCAAGGTGTTCAATGTGTTGATTTTGATACACTTATAAATTGTAAATAATTACGATGACAGTGTTACCTACCACTTTCATTCTGTCACATAATTACCACTTCTTTTTTGTGGTAAGAATTATTTTTTGAGAGAAAGAGAAAGAGAGGCCTGACCAGGCATTGGCGCAATAGATAGAGCATCAGACTGGGATGTGGAGGACCCAGGTTAGAAACCCGAGGTTGCCAGCTTGAGTGCGGGCTCATCTGGTTTGAGCAAGGCTCACCAGCTTGAGCCCAAGGTGGCTGGCTTGATCAAGGGGTCACTCAGTCTGCTGTAGCCCCCCAGTCAAGGCACATACAAGAAAGCAATCATTGAACAACTAAGGTGCCACAATGAAGAATTGAAGCTTCTCATCTCTCTCCTTTCCTGTTTGTCTGTCCCTGTCTGTTCCTCTCTCTCTCTCTCTCTCTCTCTCTGTCAGAGAGAGAGAGAGAGAGAGAGAGAGAGGAGAGAGAAAGGGAAAGAGGAAGGAGAGATATGGGAAGGATCAACTCGTAGTTGCTTCACTTTAGTTGTTCATTGATTGCTTCTCATATGTGCCTTGACGGGGGTGGAGAAGGGATTCAAATCAAGCCAGTGACCCTTTGCTCAAGTCAGCGACCTTGGGCTCAGGCTATCTATCTTTGGATCATGTCGATGATCCCACACTCAAGCTGGCAACCCCAAGCTCAAGCTGGCAAACCCACACTCAAGCTGGTGACCTTGTACTCAAGCCAATAAGCCCACACTCAAGCTGACAACCTCAGGATTTTGAAGCAGGGACCTCAGCATTCCAGGTTGATGCTATAGCACAACCACCATTCAGGTAAGAACATTTTAGATCTACTTTTTAGCAACATTCAAGTATATGATACATTATTATTGGCTATAACCACATGTACATTAGATCCCCAAACTTGTTCATCTTATAACTAGAAGTTTGTACCCTTTGAGTAACATCTTGTGGGGAGGTTTTTTTATTCAATCTCCTTACTAATAATTGGTCTGTTCAGATTTTCACTTTCTTCATGTCTTGGGAGGTTGCATGTTTCTAGGATATTATCCATTTATTCTATCACTGTAAATGTCCCTCTTAGAACTGGCTTTGCTACATCCCATAAGTTTTGGATGTTGTGTTTTCACTTTAATTTGTCTTAAGATATTTATTTCTCTTTTTGGATTTTTTCTTTAACTCATTGCTTATTCAGGAGCATATTGTATAATCTCTACATATTTGTGAATTTTTCAGTTTTCTTCTTGTAATTGATTTCTAGTTCAGAAAAGATACTTGATATGACTTCAAGATTTTTAAATCTATTAAGACTTGTCTAGTGACCCTGCATATGATCTATCTTGGAGAATTTTATGTGCACTTGAGCAAAATATGTATTCTACTACTGTTGAATGGGATATTCTTTTTCTTTTTTAATTAAGTGAAAGGAGGGGAGGCAATCTGTCTCGATTCCCACATGCACCCCGACCGGGATCCACCAAGCAAGCCCCCTATGGGGCGATGCTATGCCCATCTGGGGCTGTTGCTTCGTTGCTCAGCAACCAAGCTATTTTTAGCCATGGAGCCATCCTCAGGACCCAGGGCCAATTTGCTTGAACCAATCAATCCATGGTTGCAAAAAAGGGGGAGAGAAAGAGAGAGAGAAGGGAAAGGAAAGGAAAGGAGTGGGGAAGCAGATGGTTGCTTCTCTTGTGTGCCTAACCAGGAGTCTAATCCCGGGCCGGGATGTTCTATATATGCCTGTTAGGTTTATCTAATATAAAATGCAGTTTAAGTCTGATGTTTCCCTTTGCTTTTCTGCCTAGATGGTCTATAAATTCTTGAAAGTAATGTATTAAAGTCCCCTACTATTATTGTATGGATTTCTATTTTTCTCTTCAGATCTGTTAATATTTACTTTAAATGTTTAAGTGCTCCAATGTAGAGTATATAAATATTTATAGTTGTTATAAATACTTTAAATGTTTAGGTGCTCCAATGTAGAGTATATAAATTTTTATAGTTGTTATACCTTCTTGATGAATTGACTCCTTTACCATTATATAATGACCTGCTTTGTCTGTCATTACGGTTTGGCTTAAAGTATATCTTTTCTGATATAGTTATTGTCTGCTTTCTTTTGGTTTCCATTTGCATGGAGTATCTTTTTCCATCTCTTCACTTTTAGTTTATGTGTATTCTTACAGTTGAAATGAGTCTCTTATAAGCAGCATACAGTTGGGTCTTGTTTTTTATTTATTCAACCATTCTATGTCTTTTGATTGGAGATTTTATTCCATTTAAACTTAAATTTAAAATTAAAAAATAAAGCAAGGGAATGAATGGTGATAGAGACTTGATTGACTTGGGGTGGTGAACACAAAACACAGTGTACAGGTGATGTGTTGTAAAATTGTGCAGCCAAAACTTGCATAATTTTGCCAGAGTCACCCCAATAAATTCAATACAAAAGAAAAAAAGAAGTAGCTTATGGACCAGCAATTCCACTTCTGGAGAAACCCAAAACACTAATTTGAAAAGATATATGATCCTTGATATTCATTGCAGCATTATTTACAATAGCCAAGATACAGAAGCAACCTAAGTGCCCACCAATAGATGACTGGACAAAGAAGATGTGGTACGTATATACAATGGAATATTATTTGGTCATAAAAAATAATAAAATATGCCTGACCAGGCAGTGGTGCAGTGGCTAGGGCATTGATTTGGGATGCTGAGGACCTAGGTTTGAAACCTGGAGGTTGCCAGCTTGAGTGCAAGCTCACGAGCTTGAGCATGTGGTTGCTGGCTTGAGCTTGGGATCATAGACATGACTCCATGGTCTCTGGCTTAAGCCCAAAGATCACTGGCTTGAAGTCCAAGGTCACTGGTTGAGCCCAAGGTCATTGGCTTGAGTAATGGGTCACTGGCTCACCTGGAGGTCGCTTGTCAAGTCATGTATGACAAGGAGTCAATGAACAACTAAGGTTCCACAACTATGAGTTGATGCTTCTCAACTCTCTCCCTTTCTGTCTGCCTGTCATTCTCTCTCTTTCTTTCTCTCTCTCTCTCACTAAAAATAAAATAAAATAAAATCTTACCATTTGTGACATGGATGGATGTAGAGGATATTTTGCTAAGTAAAATAAGTCAGACAGAGAAAAACAAATTCCATGTTTTCACTTAAATGTAGAATTAAATAACAAAATAAATGAGAATCAAACAGAAATAGACTCATAGATGCAGAGAATAAACTGATGGTTGCCAGATGAGAAAAGGATTGAGAGGCTGGGTGAAAAAAGTGATGGGATTAAGAGGTACAAATTGGGCCTGACTGGTGGTGCAGTGGATAAAGTGTCAACCCAGAATGCTGAGGTCACCAGTTCAAAACCTGAGGTCACCGGCACAGGCTTGCCAGTTTGAGTGTGGGGTTGCCGGCTTGAGCAAGAGGTCACTGACTTGAGCATAGGGTCGCTGATCCAACCTCTGGCCACGGCATGTAGGAGAAGGAATCAATGCACAACTAAACTGAACAACAAGTTTATGCTTTTCTCTCTCTCTTCCTTCCTCTCTCTCCCTTTCTCTCAACATAAAATAATAAAAAAAATTTTAAAGAAGTACAAATTGGTAGTTTCAAAATAGTCATGGCATAGGGAATATTATAATAACTACCTATAGTGCCAAGTGGGTGCTAGAATTATCAGGATGATCAATTTGTAAATTATATAAATGTTCAACCACTATACTGTACACCTGAAACTAATATAAAATGATATTGAATGTCAACTGTAATTTTGAAATAAAAATGAATAAAATGTGCCCATGAAGAAAAAGAACCTTAAATATCATATAACAATGTAAAATGAAAAAGTTTCTACACCTCCCACCTACAACCTACTGTCTTCGAAGTCTGCCACAGGGCTTTCATAGCATATCTATCTCCCTCTCCTCCAAGTAACTGTCCTGTCCTGAATTTTGCCTTTATTATTCTCTTAATTTTTTACTTTTATTTCATATGCATGCATTTCAAACAACATATTATTTAAATATGTATACTTTAGAATACATGAACATTACATAATACCATACTTCATGTATTTTGCAGCTTGTTTTTATCATTCAATATTATGCTCTTGAAATTCAACCATGTTTTTGATGAATAAAGTGAAGTTAACTAAGCTCTTTGCTGCATCGTATTCCATTACATAATTCTGCACTAATACACATGTGGTTATTGACCATTTGAAATATGGTTATTGTTAGAAAAAAGAAAAGAAAAAAATGTGGCTATTGTGACTGGGGAACTAAATTCTTCATTTTAGCTAATTTAAATTCTAATAGCCACATGGGACTAACAGTGCAGTGACAGAAGATACCTAGGAGTAGAATTGATGGGTCTTATGATACATATCTTCTATTTTAAGAGATCACAGCAAATTGGTTCCAAAGTGTTTTACTCCCACCCACAGTGCATGGGTGCTCCTGTGACTCTATAGCTGCACCAACACTTATATTATCAAAGAAGTGAGTGTGAATCAGAACCAGCTGGGAGGCTTATCTTTTTTAATTTTTTACTTACTAATTTTTAGTGAGAAAGGAAGGGGAAGGGAGAAAGAGACAGGAACATTGAGCTGTTCCATTATGTGCTCTGACCGGGGATCGAATTGGCAACCTCTGCTGTTCAGGTTAACACTCTAACCAACCAAGCCATTCACCATTCAGCCAGGGTTGTGGAGCTTTTACACACACACACACACACACACACACACACACACACACACTTTATATTGGTGGGAGGATGTGAGTGCAAGTATTTTCAAAAAGCTCATCAAATGATTTTCTACTCACACACATTCCCTGGTGGCCTCAGGACTGTGAGTCTTTGGAGACAGATAAGGAAGGGTACACAGAACAGTTCTGTCTTAGGAGAATGGCAAAATAAAGGATTAGACCGGGGACAGGGGGATTAGATATCTAGAGGAAACCTGATGAATAAGCTATTCCAACACAAGGGATGCAAACAGGATGACGCAGATCTGCACTATGGTGGCAGCTGTGCTAGCTAGTCAGGTCTATGTCCCAAAAAAAGAACTTACATCTTCAATCGAGTTTCTTAACTCAATCTTGATAATAATCACTGATGTCCACAGTGAGATAAAAATACATTTCTAGGTCTGCAACAAAATAAATACATGTTCTTGCCTTGTAAAATTAGCAGGTGTCCCTGCATAACTGTCCCTTTCCCAGGGTACCAGGCACATTCTCTGAGGCACAGTAACTTCCAAAAGGACCTGATGAGGCTTTTATCAGTGGCCTCACCTGTTCCATCTCCCAAATCATCCATTTTCCCTGAAAAGTACTTGGAACTCAGATTTAAACCACTCATCTAGACAAGGTTGCTAAACAGGCGCCTCTCCCCCTAGTCTTGACCTAACTTCTTCACTGCGTGGAGCTCGGAAAACATGCCCAGACAGAGGCAAAGCATGGCACTCTTTTGTGACCTCTTTGGCCACAGCCTCTCACCAGGGAGTGGTCATTATGAGCAGTATTCAAAACCAGGAACCAAAATGTGGTCTGAGTTCCTTTAAGCTCTAGGGTTTGAGGGGTAGTGGTGAGTCCCCAAGGAAGAGTTCAGAAGAGGAGGAAGGAAGGGAGGCGGCCCTCGAGGGAGAGACTCTTCCTCTGCCTCACTGTCAGCCTTCTGCTTCAGGTAAGATTGGCAAGAATAGGGAATGATGGCAATGCTGTTCTGGACAAAATCTAGAAGCCCTCTCATTCAGAACTAGAGTGTATCTACAGTAGCTGGGTTAAACGTTTCTTTTCTTTGTCGTATCTATGTTTCAGTTTCCTTTGAGGACAGATGAAAAACTGACTTCACTGATCAGGGCACACAGCTCCTCTCTCATTTGCCTGCATAGGCATCTACCAAATTGTCTGTCCTACCATTCTATTACCTTTCTAATTCCACTCCTTTATAATGTTCAGCTTCTCCTTTCTACAAAGATATAGAAACTGTGAACAGGGTAGCTTGGTTCTATTGACAATAACGTAACTCTTTTCCCACTTGATATAGGAAGATCTTGTAGAAGAGCTGTATGAAGGGAAAAAGAAAACATTTTCTTCCCCTTAGTATTTTTCTTCTTATTTTTGGATACAGCTAGTGCTCGATTTACGACCACGATTGGTTCCAACAGACCAGTCGTAACATGATTTGGTCATAAGTTGAGTAGGCTATATGTACAGTCCTGTGAAATGATGTTATAAAAATCTTTAAGTCAAAGACAAAGACAATTTCCTCTTGGTAGACATCTTGGAAGGGGTTTGATGAAAAATATCCAAAACACAAATTGCTGTACCGAGTCTGAGATAACAGTTGAAATGGTGCACGCAGAGATGGTAGTGCTGCTGGAAGCTGGTCCTCACTGTCGTACACCCAGCTGGGCAACGCTTGCGCTGCCAGATGCAGAGCAGTAGTGGCTAGCGATTGTGGTCGTAAAGTCGAATGGTCGTAAGTTGCATAGGTCGTAAGTCGATCAGTACCTGTATGTATCTTAAGAGTTAACTGTTATGGGGATATAGTGGAAGAAGCATGAGAAAAAACATGCCAGGCCACAGTTACAAGAATAACCACAGAGCCATCTAGGTTAGGGGTGCAGAAGGGCTTTTACATTTTCTTGCATGGCTTCCCCAACTACATGGTCAATGATCAATGAGATCCTCTCAAGATAGTGATAATGAAAATGGTTCCCACAGATCTTAGAGGAAGTTACTGAATTTGAGAAGGGCACAGAGCACAGCACACAGCAGGTAGTCAATAAATTCACATTGAATATAACTTCCTTAAGTCTCCACATATTTTACATCACACTTATGTTTACACCTCTCCAAACTTTTCCTTTTAGGAAATGGGAAAACATAAAAGTGGGAAGGGGAAAATTGAGAAAATTTTAGGGAAATTTTGGTCAGTGAATATGAGGAAGAATTATAATAGAGTTAGAGAAAAAAGTATGGTAAGACAAGAGCAACTTTAAGTGCATCTGAAGGTTGCAGCTATGGAAGAAATAAGACTCCCCAGAGAGGCTGTTTGCATACCAATTTGGATAGTCATTGTATGGGAGCAAAAGTACAGGAAGAAAAGTCTGAGTCCTGAGCCCTGAAAGATCAGCTCACCACATCAACTTCCACCATTTGCCTACCAACCCAGCTCATCCTCCCAGCCCTGGCAGGAAGAGCTTGGCCTTCAAGGAGGGGCTCACTTGCCTCACCCCATGTCCATATTTTCTTTCTCTGCAGAGAGGCCCTCAGACCCCAGCCTTGGCACTCCTGTCATTTAGGGAAGGAGGCAAGACTTCCTGAAAAAAATCCAGAATCAAAAGCAGGCAGGAGTGATGTTATCGAGCCATCTGGAAAAGGGAAATGAAACTGTTTTGTAATTCATCTCTTTGAGCCCTACACAGGTCAGGGCTGAAAGTGCGATGAATGAATGTCTGTCTCCCCTGCAGTGGGAAGCATGTTTCTGGGCATGGAAGAGGAAGTGTGGGAGATAGCAGATATGTCACGTGACATTGTCTGCACACAAGGGGAGTGGGAGTTCCTGGGCATCAACAAGGCCACCCCGAAGATGTCTGTGGGCTCCAATCTTTTTAACAAAGTCAAGTTCTGTGTAAGCCAAGAGATTCTGGGCATGGACGTCCATCCCCTGGATCTCCATTATGGAACCCTCCTAAGGCCCACAGCCTCTGGCTTCTTGCCCCAAGACTAGAAAGCCCCAGGGCGCCATAACCTCAACCCTCCTCTTTGCTGAGTCCCCCAAAGCAGCCCTCTTTTCTGAACCTGTCAGCTCTGGCCTTGGTTTTCTTTGGTAGGTATGGGCGAGTCTTGTTAGTCACATGAAAGTTGCTCCTCATCATACAGCCCCCAAAATAGCCTTTGTTGGGATAAGGGCACCAAGAAAAGAAAGGGCTGGCCTGACCAGGCGGTGGCGCAGTGGATAGAGAGTCGGACTGGGACGCGGAGTACCCAGGTTCGAGACCCCGGGTCGCCAGCTTGAGCAGGGGGTTCATCTGATTTGAGCAAAGCTCACCAGCTTGGGCCCAAGGTTGCTGGCTCGAGCAAGGGGTTACTCGGTCTGCTGTAGCCTCCCAGTCAAGGCACATATGAGAAAGCAATCAATGAACAACTAAGGTGTCACAACGAAAAACTGATGCTTCTCATCTCTCTCTCTCTCCTCCTGTCTGTCTGTCCCTCTCTCTGACTCTGTCTCTGTCAAAAAAAAAAAAAAAAAAAAAAAGGAAAGGAAGGGGCTGGAGCCATCCTTAGGTCTCCTAGCTTCAGCTGGCTCTCTGCTCTCTCCTCTCTAGCAGGTGGCCATTAGGCGCAGGTCCAGCTTTTTTGTCATTAACCTGCTGGTGCCCAGTGGCTTTCTGGTTGCCATCGATGCCCTCGGCTTCTACCTGCCTGCAGAGAGTAAGAACCGTGCTCCTTTCAAGATGACACTTCTGCTGGGCTACAGCGTCTTCCTGCTCATGATGTATAAACTACTCCCTGCCAGTGGCACCCCCCTCATCAGTATGCACCCCGCTCCAACTATTGGAAAATGAGAAGAAGAAGAAAAAAAGGAGACGGAAACCAGGTGACCTGGCTAGACCTGCTGAGCAGATAAGGTAAAAAGGAGAGAGAAATCATCTTAAGAAGGGCTCTCTGTGTAAGATAGAAAAAAGAAGGAAGGGGGGCTGGTTGTTCTTCTGGACCCACCTCACCCTGGCATGCTCTTTACCCCCAGGTGTCTACTTTGCCCTGTGTCTGTCCCTGATGGTGCTCAGCCTGCCGGAGACTGTCTTCATCACCTACCTGCTGCACCTGGTCACCACCCATCCCCCCCCCCCATGCCCCAGTGGCTTCATTCTCTGCTCTTCTTCTGCAACCGCCCAATGACATGCTGGAAGACATGCCTAGGCCTCACCGCCACTCACCTGCCTGGTAAGGAAATTCAGCACTGCCCACACTGTCTCAACTTCCACAACCCCCCACTGTCCTTATCCTGTCTCCTTCCCAGTTCCTGGCTGAGTTTCTGTCCTCTCCACAGGCCTGAGAGAGCCCAGGGAGTTGATAGGGAAGGAGCTGGAACACAGGAGCAGAGCTAAGTGGGGGCTCAGGATTGACAAGGGCCCCAAAACTGACCTGTGGGTACAGCCACATGATGGACACCTTCCTCTTTCACCTCTACCTGCTCTTTTTGACCACTACCATCATCACAGGCATTGTCCTCGGAAACACCCAGGAGCGAGATCTAATGTGGCAGAGCACACTAGTGCTCCGTCTCCTCATCCTCAACTGACCGTGCCAGACCCTGCTCTAGTAACCATCTAGATAAGATGATTTTATATACTGATAATTGTGTTGCATGTGCAGTCCCAGCTCCGCCCACGATCCCTGCTTTTAGCCCTCCTTGGGCTTCCATAGAATCACTGCCAACTCCCTCAGAAGCAAGAACTACCACCCCCAATAGGATGGAAAATGGTGCAGATTTTTTAGAAAACAGTTTGGCAGTTCCTCAAAGGGTTGAACCCAGAGTTGCTGTATGACCAGCAATTCCATTCCTAGACATAAATCCAAGAGAAATAAAAATATATATTCACACAAAAATTTGTGCTCACATATTTATAGCAGCATTATTCATAAAAGCTGAAAAATGGAAACAAAACAAATTTCTATTAACTGATGAATGGATAAATAAAATGTTGCCTATTAGTACAATGAAATATTATGCAGCTAGTAAAAAGGAATGAAGCACTGATATACACTGCAACGTGAATGAACCTTGAAAACATGGAAAAAAAGAAAAGCCAGTCACAAAAGACCAGATAGTATGTAATTCCACTGATATGAAATGTCCAGAATATGCTAATCTATAGATCAAGAAAGAAGAACTGTGTTTTCCTAGGACCTGGTGGGGAAAGGGGCAGGTGAATGAGGAACGGCTGCTAGTGGACTTGGGGGTGGGGAATGAAAAAAATGTTCTAAAATTAGACTGTGGTGATTGTTCCATAACTCTAAATATATTTTTAAAAATTTGAATTGTATACTTTAAATGGATGAATTTTATAGCATGTAAATTATATCTCAATAAAGCTGTTAAACAACAAAAAATAAATAAGCCCACCACAAAATTTTCTCTGCTTACCACTTCCCTCCTGCTGATTTTCTCGTTCCACTGTTCCCCGGTGCCATCTCCGCGACTCTCTTCCTGGATCCTTGTCCTCGGCTTCCGTCAGTGTCTGTCCCTGCCCTCCTCCACCACTGATGACTCACAGGGACTCAAGAACCTCAGTCCCCACTCATCTGTCAGGTTTTCATGTATCCTTGATGTTAACATCACCACAGCTTCAGGTCAGACAGTTTCCACCATCATTAACTGTATGAAATTCTCACAACTGGACCAGTTCAGGGCTCCTTAATAGAAGATTATGCAGATATCAGACCTAAGACCAGGGGTCCCCAAACTTTTTACACAGGGGGCCAGTTCACTGTCCCTCAGACCGTTGGAGGGCCAGACTATAAAAAAAAACTATGAACAAATCCCTATGCACACTGCACATATCTTATTTTAAAGTAAAAAAACAAAACGGGAACAAATACAATATTTAAAATAAATAACAAGTAAATTTAAATCAACAAACTAACCAGTATTTCAATGGGAACTATGCTCCTCTCACTGACCACCAATGAAAGAGGTGCCTCTTCTGGAAGTGCGGTGGGGGCTGGATAAATGGCCTCAGGGCCGTAGTTTGGGGACCCCTGCAAGACAGTAGTTCCCAAAGCCTTGAATTACTTTGCATGTGGATGGAGGAGGCTGGGGTAATGCAATGAAGAACAGTAGCCCTGCTTTAGTTTCTGCAATTAAAGGTGAAATTTAGGGCTGTGGTACCTGATAACCACTATTGGTCAGCTGGCAGGTGGAGTTCCTGTACAGGCAACACAACATCAGCCTTAAATGAAAGCTTTTGTTTCTATGGACAGTTCAGTCATTTGATCCCCAGAACAGCAATGTGTAATAAATGAATGAGTGAAGCATTCATTCATTCATTTATCCTACCTTTCCTAAATGTTTACTTATAAACTAGACATTTTTTTCATAAGTGCTGGGGAAATGACAACGAATAAGACAGATAAGAGGAGAATGATTTTCTAAAGTAACAAACTAGATAAGATGATTTTATATACTGATAATTGTTCTGAAGAAAATATAAAAGAGTAATAGAACAGAGAATGACACAGATTAACAAGATGTTCCAGAAAGGCCTCTCTGAGAAGTGAGATTTGGGGCAGCCCAGAAATGAATGATGAGATAAGATGAGATATACCCTGGGATGTCATCCCTGTATATCCATAAGAACGGTTGGGATGAAACATAGCAGGCGCTATATTTATAGATGTCATCTGAGTAGCCAGGATCTTTGGATGAGTAAGGTGAGAAACTGGAAGGAAAGTCCCATGCTGATTCTTCTGTTGCTATTGTAGAATGTTTAAGAATTGTGAAGGTAGCCTGACCAGACGGTGGCACAGTGAATAGAGCATCAGACTGGGATGCAGAGGACCCAGGTTCAAAACCCTGAGGTCACCAGCTTGAGTACAGGCTCACCAACCTGAGTGTGGAGTTGCTGGCTTGAGCATGGGATCATAGACATGACCCCATGGTAGCTGGCTTGAGCAAGGGGTCACTTGCTCTGCTGTAGCCTCCCTCAAGGTACATATGAGAATGCAATCAATGAACAACTAAGGAGACTAAAGAGCCGCAGCAAAGAACTGATGTTTCCCATCTCTCTCTCCCTTCCTGTCTGTCCTTATCTGTTCCTCTCTCTGTCTCTCTGTCACAAAAATAAAAATAAAAGGAATTGTGAAGGTTGCCTCACCAGTGGTGGCTCAGATGATTGAGCATTGGCCTGGGATGCTGACAGCCCCAATTCAACCCTGCGGTTGATGGCTAGAGCATGGACTCATTGGCATGAGTGCACACTTGCTAGTTTGAGCATGAGATCATCAACATGATCCCAAGGTCACTGGTTTGAAGCCCAAGGTTCAAGGCTTGAACAAGTGGTCAGCTTGAGCCTCACCCCCATCAAAGGACATATGAGAAACAATCAATAAACAACTAAAGTGAAGCAACTACAAGTTGATGCTTCTCATCTCTCTCCTCCTCCCCCCCTTCCTGCCTCTCTCTGTCTGTTTCTGTTTCTTTCTTTCTCTCTCACTAAAGGGGGGGAAACAAAGAATTGTGAAGGTAATTATTTATAATCCACTCAAAGCATTTAGAACAGTATCTTTCTGTTTTGATCACAGAATCTATTTTACCAATCCATGCATACTGTCTCACTCAAAAAAGAACTGGTGATAGTATAAATTGAGAAGGAAAAAAATTAAAGTTGCAACAAACATTGCTAAAATTGATATCAGTTTTGATGTGGTTCGCATATGGTGTCATACAAAAAGCATTTTACTGGGCCTGCACTTGGAGAAATTTAGGCTTTTGCAGTAAGATTTATTCAAAGTTGAAATAGAAAATTGCCTATAGGTCCCCAATGTCTCATCTCCATCTGTCCCACCAAGGAAAAAGTCCAGTCTTATCTTTATTAATCCCAGTATAAAGTTCAAAGTCTAGATATTGTGTGCCATACTATAGCCCGTGTCAAAGCTCACCCCAAAGCCTGTACTTGGAAGACCATCGCGCTGCCAGCCCACACAGCATGGCTGCTGTTTGGAGACTCCACAAAAGAACCAGCAGGGCAAGTTTGTTCCCAAGCAGGAAGAGAGACATTTGTGAAGCTTGTGTTTATATTTTCTGGTTTGGGAAAGACTAGCTTTCCTTAAGCTAACCAGTTTCTTTAAAATGTTGTGGGCTTGTATTGGTTCCTCCCACTAATCAATCAGATCCTTCTAGGCTAAACAGACAAGCCTCTATGGTTGCCATTCAGCTTCTACAGCACATGCGTTAAAGTGGGAGCACAGAAGCACCTGCCCCCAGCACTGGTCAGGCAGTGCCTTGGGGAGATTCCTCCCAAACCTGAGTCCGAGGGCTGAAGTACAGTGGAGTCCTGAAATATGCAAACGGAGCCTATGGATACTTTAGCCTTCTAACAAATTAAGCTAAAAGGGAAGTTGCAGCTTCTTACTGAAGCAAGCTTTCCAAGTTTTATAGAATATAATGCTCTCTCTTCCCATCAATATCTAGCTACCTGCCTACATTAACAGAATTACATATGGGGCACTGGCTGGTGGCTCAGTGGATAGAGCCTCGGCACTGCTTATGGACATTCCCTGTCAGGGCACACGTGAGAAGCAACCATCTGCTTCTCTTTCCCTCCTTCTCCCCTTTCTCTTCCTCTTCCCCTCCTGCAGCCAGTGGCTTGATTGGTCTGAGCATGGCCCTGGGCATTGAGGATAGCTCAGTCAGAGCAGGACTGCATCAAGCACTAAAAATAGCTCAGTACTCAAGCATTGGCCCCGGATGGGGCTGTGGGGTGGATCCCAGTCGGGGCACATGTGAGAGTCTGCCTCACTGTCTTCCCTCCTTTCACCTAAAAAAAAAGAAGAAGAATTACATATGGATTTGATTACTAGATACTATGTAAGAGAATTAGTTTACACTGTCTTTTTAATTATAAAACAATACCAAAAACTTTAATTAAGTAATATTTGTATTACAATTATCTTGATATTATATTACAAATTACTTAACTGGTTTGTACTCTCTGAAAGTACATCATCAATATAGTATCACTGCACAAGCAGGTTATGGGGGATTTGTATACAATCACTAAGAAATAGAGACCCAACCACAAAGCAAAACCACTTTTGATGAAAATGTGAATCACAGCACACCCTAAAGAAGGAACCAGACAATCCACGGGACATTGAGTAGATAACTAAACAAAGCTACCATTTTATTACTAAAAAGCATGAATAGCAAGCACCTCAGGTAAATGCTGTTGATGCACTTAACAACAAAAGCCGTGGAAACGAGAGAATTCCAGCAGGCCCCACAACCGCCTGCAAGCAGGAGTTTTGTGACTTTCTCAGAGGCTACAGAATCTTAGAATGCCAAATTTGAATCTTGAGGATATTTGGGTACTGTGCAAATTTTAGTTACCAATGCCTCATTTTAGCAATTCGGAATTGGCATATTCTTAGTAATAAGTAAAATTGAAAGGAAGTCCTAAAGAAAGGACTTGGATTTGTCAGCCCTTCAGAAGGCCCTTACTGCCCTCTAGTGGGTACCCTACTCAGGCCCCTCTGAGATCATTAGTGACCCCAGGATCTGTGCAAACCAATATACCATGCATAGTGTACCTACCTTATCCATACAGTCCTGACTAAAATTTGGACACATTGTCATATTTTTTCTGATTTATAAAATCATTTACATAAATAACCTTATAAAATCTATAAATAAAATTACACTCATAGGCTTAGTGACTTGCCTTTAACAAAAACTCAGTTACATGAAAAGAAATATGAAAGGTGCAAAGGAAACAAAGAACATATATCAACCAACAGGCATCTGTTATTTTTCCATTATTGACCTACTGTTGAATTTAACGAGTTAATGAGATATTACTCCATTTGTCCTTGTTGAGCAAGAACTCTGCTTGTTTGAGTATTAATGGGTCTGTAGCAAAATAGGTATGTGGCAGCTTTTACAGTTGTCATGAAAGGTTGCTAGTTTGGCCTTTTCCTTGGTTTGGAAATAGAAAAGTTATTTTGATAATAATAGCCATCAAATACAAAAGAGTATTTTCTTTTTTTAAAAGATTTTATTTTTATTCATTTTAGAGAGGAGAGAGAGAGAAGGAGCAGGAAACATTAACTCCCATATGTGCCTTGACCAGGCAACCAGGGGTTTCAAACCAGCGACCTCGACGTTCTAGGTCGACACATTATCCACTGTGCCACCACAGCCCAGGCCCTGAGTACTTTCTATATGTGAAGTCCATTACATTCATCATCTCATTTGATCCTCACAACTCTATGAGGAGGATATTAACATTATTCCCAGTTTACAGATAGGGATAACAAAGTAGAAAGAGGTTAAGATCCTTCCCCAGGATCACACAGCAAGTAAGTAATAAAACCATTTTGAACTCAATTTTGTCTAATTCTTAATCCTATGGTTTAACACATCCAAATCAAAGAATGCAGAAATAATAATTCTTGAATATGAAAAATTAAGCACTGGACTCTGAATTCAGAATGATCTCCAGCAAGGACTCTCCCTCAGCACTCTAGTTGATAACTCTTAACCTCAGGGTGTTAGTCTTCAGTGTGGTCACCATCAAGCAGCCTTGGGAATTTCCAGAGCTCGGCGATTCCCTTGCCACTCACTGGGACCCTCAGAAGTGAGCTTGCTCACACATGCGCACAAACAGAGGAATACAGACTGCTGGAATATGAATAAGCTCCATCAAGTACACTGTTCCAAGACAATTTTCAGAACAGACAAAATTATGACTCTCATATAAATACATATTAAAGAATTGATTGAACTCATGCTATATGTGAGAACCAGTAGGATGTTAGAACTAGTTCAAAGGAAAAGGGAAGAACCACAAATTTATATGGTACAAAGGTATTGAATTACAAATAGAGAAAAATTTTCCACAGGAGGACAAGATAGAGTTTGCATATTGATGATGTTGAAATTTACCTGAGCTCTATGTTCCCAGAAAATGTTGATGGTTAAAAAAATCTCCCCAGCCTGACCAGGTGGTGGCACAGTGGATAGAGTGTCAGACTGGGACATGGAGGACTCAGGTTCAAAACCCCGAGGTCGCCAGCTTGAGCACGGGGTCATCTGGTTTGAGCAAGGGGTCACTATGTCTGCTGTAGCCCCCTGGTCAAGGCACATATGAGAAAGCAGTCAGTAAACAACTAAGGTGCTGCAACTAAGAATTGATGCTTCTCATCTCTCTCTCTCTTTCTGTCTGTCCGTCTCTATCTGTCCCTCTATCTGTGTCTCTCTCTCTTTGTCACAAGAAAGAAAGAAAGAAATCTCTCCAATCTAGTCTGATCAGGCAGTGGCGAAGGAAATAGAGCATCAGGGCCCTGGCCGGTTGGCTCAGTGGTAGAGCATCGGCCTGGCGTGCAGGAGTCCCGGGTTTGATTCCTGGCCAGGGCACACAGGAGAAGCGCCCACCTGCTTCTCCACCCCTCCCCCTCTCCTTCCTCTCTGTCTCTCTCTTCCCCTCCCGCAGCCAAGGCTCCATTGGAGCAAAGTTGGCCCGGGCGCTGAGGATGGCTCTATGGCTCTGCCTCAGGTGCTAGAATGGCTCTGATTGCGGCAGAGCAATGCCCAGATGGGCAGAGCATCGCCCCCTGGTGGGCATGCCGGTGGATCCCAGTCGGGCGCATGCGGGAGTCTGTCTGACTGCCTCCCGGTTTCCAGCTTCAGAAAAGTACAAAAAAAAAAGAAAAGAAATAGAGCGTCAGCCTGGGATGCTGAGGACCCAGGTTCAAAACCCAGAGGTCTCTGACTTGAGTGTGGGCTCATCCAGCTTGAGCGCAGGCTCCCTGGCTTCACCGTGGGATCATAGACATGATCCCATGGTCACTGGCTCGAGCAAAGGTTGCTGTCTTGAGCAAAGGGTCACTGGCTCCGCTAGAGTCTCCCTACCCCCGTCAAGGCATATATGAGAAAGCAATCAATGAATAACTAAAGTGGTGCAACTACGAGTTAATACTTGTACTTTTAATCTCTCTCCTTTCCTGTCTATCCCTGTCTGTCTCTCTCTCCCCACTTCATTGAAAAAAGAATTCTCCCTCCTAGAAAAATACAACCTTCCTAGACTGAGTCAAGAAGAAGCAGAAAGCCTAAACAGACCTATCAGTAGAGAAGAAATAGAAAAAACCATTAAAAACCTCCCCAAAAATAAAAGTCCAGGCCCTGACGGCTATACCAGCGAATTTTATCAAACATTCAAAGAAGACTTGGTTCCTATTCTACTCAAAGTCTTCCAAAAAATTGAAGAAGAAGCAATACTTCCAAACACATTTTACGAAGCCAACTTAACCCTCATACCAAAACCAGGCAAGGATGGCACAAAAAAAGAAAACTACAGACCAATATCTCTAATGAATACAGATGCTAAAATACTAAACAAAATACTAGCAAATCGAATACAACAACATATTAAAAAAATAATACATCATGATCAAGTGGGATTCATCCCAGAATCTCAAGGATGGTTCAACATACGTAAAATGGTTAATGTAATACACCATATCAACAAAACAAAGAACAAAAACCACATGATCTTATCAATAGACGCAGAAAAGGCTTTCGATAAAATACAACACAATTTTATGTTTAAGACTCTCAACAAAATGGGTATAGAAGGAAAATATCTCAACATGATAAAGGCCATATATGATAAACCATCAGCTAACATCATATTAAATGGCACTAAACTGAAGGCTTTCCCCCTTAAATCAGGAACAAGACAGGGTTGTCCACTCTCTCCACTCTTATTTAATGTGGTACTAGAGGTTCTAGCCAGAGCAATCAGACAAGACAAAGAAATAAAAGGCATCCATATCGGAAAAGAAGAAGTAAAGGTATCACTTTTTGCAGATGATATGATACTATACATCGAAAACCCCAAAGGATCCACAAAAAGACTACTAGAAACAATAAGCCAATACAGTAAGGTCGCAGGATACAAAATTAACATACAGAAGTCAATAGCCTTTCTATATGCCAACAATGAAACAACTGAGAAGGAACTCAAAAGAATAATCCCCTTCACGATTGCAACAAAAAAAATAAAATACTTAGGAATAAACATAACAAAGAATGTAAAGGACTTATATAATGAAAACTATAAACCATTGTTAAGGGAAATCAAAAAAGATATAATGAGATGGAAGAATATACCTTGTTCTTGACTAGGAAGAATAAATATAATCAAGATGGCTATATTACCCAAAGCAATATACAAATTTAATGCAATTCCCATCAAACTTCCAATGACATTTTTTAAAGAAATAGAGCAAAAAATCATCAGATTTATATGGAACTATAAAAAACCCCGAATAGCCAAAGCAATCCTAAAGAAAAAGAATGAAGCTGGGGGCATTTCAATACCTGACTTCAAACTCTATTATAGGGCCACGACAATCAAAACAGCATGGTATTGGCAGAAAAATAGACACTCAGACCAATGGAACAGAATAGAAAGTCCAGAAATAAAACCACATATATATAGTCAAATAATTTTTATAAAGGGGCCAACAACACACAATGGAGAAAAGAAAGCCTCTTCAATAAATGGTGCTGGGAAAACTGGAAAGCCACATGCAAAAGAATGAAACTGGACTACAGTCTCTCCCCCTGTACAAAAATTAACTCAAAATGGATCAAAGATCTAAACATAAGACCTGAAACAATTAAGTACATAGAAGAAGACATAGGTACTCAACTCAGGGACCTGGGTTTTAAAGAGCATTTTATGAATTTGACTCCAATGGCAAGAGAAGTGAAGGCAAAAATTAATGAATGGGACTACATCAGACTAAGAAGTTTTTGCTCAGCAAGAGAAACTGATAACAAAATAAACAGAAAGCCAACTAAATGGGAAATGATTTTTTCAAACGACAGCTCAGATAAGGGCCTAATATCCAAAATATACAAAGAACTCATAAAACTCAACAACAAACAAACAAACAATCCAATAAAAAAATGGGAAGAGGATATGAATAGACACTTCTCCCAGGAAGAAATACAAATGGCCAACAGATATATGAAAAGATGCTCATCTTCTTTAGCTATTAGAGAAATGCAAATCAAAACGGCAATGAGATACCACCTCACACCTGTTCGATTAGCTGTTATTAGCAAGTCAGGTAACAGCAAATGTTGGAGAGGCTGTGGAGAAAAAGGAACCCTCATACACTGTTGGTGGGAATGTAAAGTAGTACAACCATTATGGAAGAAAGTATGGTGGTTCCTCAAAAAACTGAAAATAGAACTACCTTATGACCCAGCAATCCCTCTACTGGGTATATATCCCAAAAACTCAGAAACATTGATACGTAAAGACACATGCAGCCCCATGTTTATTGCAGCATTGTTCACAGTGGCCAGGACATGGAAACAACCAAAAAGCCCATCAATAGATGACTGGATAAAGAAGATGTGGCACATATACACTATGGAATACTACTCAGCCATAAGAAATGATGACATCGGAACATTTACAGCAAAATGGTGGGATCTTGATAACATGATACGAAGCGAAATAAGTAAATCAGAAAAAAACAGGAACTGTATTATTCCATACGTAGGTGGGACATAATAGTGAAACTAAGAGACATTTATAAGAGTGTGGTGGTTACAGGGGGGAGGGGGGAATGGGAGAGGGAAAGGGGGTGGGGAGGAGCACAAAGGAAACAAGATAGAAGGTGACAGAGGACAATCTGACTTTGGGTGGTGGGTATGCAACATAATTGAACGACAAGATAACCTGGACTTGTTATCTTTGAATATATGTATCCTGATTTATTGATGTCACCCCATTAAAAAATAAAATTATATAATAAAAAAAAAAAAAAAAAAAAAAGAATTCTCCCCATTATAGAATTGTACACCTGAAACCCATGTAATTTTATTAACCAATGTCACCCCAATAAATCCAATTAAAAATAAAATTTTAAAAATATTTTCAATTTTGCCTGACCTGTGGTGGCGCAGTGGGTAAAGCGTCAACCTGGAATGCTGAGGTTGCCGGTTCAAAACCCCAGGCTTGCCTAGTCAAGGCACATATGGGAGTTGATGCTTCCTGCTCTTCCCCCCTTCCCCCCCCGTCTCCTCTCTCTAAAATGAATAAATAAAATATTTTTTAAAAAATATTTTCAATTTTAAAAATTTCCCCATGTTAAAAATATTTATGTTCCACAAAGAATTTTACACATATGTTCATAGCACCATTACTCATAATAATCAAGAAATGGAAATAACCTAAATGCTCATCCATTGATGATCAGTAAACAAATCATATGATGGAATATTATTAAGTTATAAAAAAAAGAATGAGGCCTGACCTGTGGTGGCACAGTGGATAAAGAGTTGACCTGGAACTCTGAGGTCACCGGTTCAAAACCCTGGGCTTGCTAGTTAAGAAACATATGGGAGTTGATGCTTCCTGCTCCTCCCCCTTTCTGTCTCTCTCCTCTCTAAAATGAATAAAATCTAAAAAAAAAAAAAAGAATGAAGTACTGATACATGCATGCCACGACATGGATGAACCTTGAGAATATTATGTAAGTGAAAGACACAAACGACCACATTGTGTCGAGCCACAACGAAGAACTGATGCTTTTCATCTCTCTCTCTTCCGTCTGTCTGTCCCTATCTGTCACTCTCTGTGTCTCTCCCTCTGTCTCTGTCACACACACACAAAAAAGACCACATTCTGTCATACATTTATATAAAATGTCCAGAATAGGCACATCCATAAAGATGCAGGGAGATTGGTAGCTGGCAGGGGCTGGTGCAGAAGGAAATAGAAGGGGGTCGGAAGAATGTAGAGTGACTGCTAATGGGTTCAAAGTTTCTTTATGGGATGATAGAAAAGTACTAAAACTAGATTATGGTGATTGTTGTACATCTTTATAAATATACTAAAGCTATTGAATTGAACACTTTAAACAACTGAACTGTATGGTATATAAAGAATATCTCAACAAAGCTACTAAAAACTAAATTGAGTAACAGTCTGTAAAGTAACGACTGGTACTTCTCAAAAGTGTCAAAGTCATGAAAGACAAGGAGAGACTGCAGAATTGTCATAGATTAAAGGAGACTAAGGAGACAGCAAATCTAAATGCAATGGAAGTGCTTGAGCAAATCCTTGAACAGAAGAAATTATTTTGAAGGGAAAAAAATTATTGACATTTCATTAAGTCTGTAGCTTACTTAATAATATTGTTCCGGTGTTAATTTCCTGGATTTTATCATTGTACTATGGTTATGTAAATTGTTAGTATTTAGGGAAGAATATTAGAAAACTCTCTATACTATTTTGCAACTTTTCTATAAATCTAAAATTATTTCAAAATAAGCATTCTTTTTCTTTTTTTCCAAGTGAAAGGAGGGGAAATATTGAGACATATCCTGCATGCACCCCAGCTGGGATCCAGCTGCAACCCCCATCTGGGGCAGGTGCTCTGCCCATCTGGGGCAATGCTCTCAACTGAGCTATTTTTAGCACCTGAGGTGGAGGCTCCATGGATTCATCCTTAGTTGCTGGGGCTGATGTGCTTGAACCAATCAAACCATGGCTGCAGGAGGAGAAGAGAGAGAGAGAAAAGGAAGAGAGAAAGGGAGGGGAGAATCAGGTGGTTGCTTCTCCTGTGTGCCCTGGCTGGAAACCGAACCTGGCACATCCACATGCCAGCTGATGCTCTACCACTGAGCAAACTGGCCAAGGCCTAAATGAGTATCTTTTAAAAGAGAATTTTTTTTTTAACAAGAGAGAGACAGACAGACAGGAAGAGAGAGAAATTAAAAAGCCTCAACCCATGGTTGCAATACTTTAGTTGTTCATTGGTTGCTTCTCCTACGTGCCTTGACCGGGGGGCTCCAGCCAAGCCAGTGACCCCTTGCTCAAGCCAGTGACCTTGGGCTCAAGACAGCGACCTTTGGGCTCAAGGCAGCAACCATGGGATTATGTCTAGGACCCCACGCTCAAGTCGAGGACACCGTGTTCAAGCTGGTGAGCCCACACTCAAGCCTGAAACTTCTGGGCTTTGAACCTATGTCCCAGTGTCCCAGATCAATGCTTTATCTACTGTGCCCCCTCAGTCTGGTTAAAAGAGAAAATCTTAAGAGACATTTCAGCTAATTGCAATGTGGGAACTTTATTTTGATCCTGAATAAAACAATAAACTATTTTAAAAAAACATTTATGAGTTAATTGGGGAAACTTGAACACTGAGTGAATATTTAATATCAAAAATCATTATTAAATTTCATTTGGACATTGTGATTATTTTTTTTAAATAATCCTTTTCTCCTAGAGATAAATGCTGGAATATTTACAGATAAAATTTTAAAATGTCTAGGATTTGCTTTAAATAACCCAAAGAGAAAGGAGAAAATGGGGGGGATACAGATCAAATAAAATTGTCTATGAGTTTATCATTGTTTCATATGTGATGGGCACATAAGGAATCGTTATATTATTTTCTCTATTTAAATATATGTATATATTTTGTGAGAGAATGAGAGAGAGGCAGGGAGAGAGAGAGAGAGAGAGAGCAAGCTGCTCCTGTATGTGCCCTGAGCAGGGGATCGAACTGGCAACCTTCATGCTCCAGGACAATGCTACAACTAACTGAGCTACCCATCCAGGACTTAATTTTTATTGAGTTTTAGAGAGGCAGAGGAAGGGAGAGAGAGGGGAAGGGGAAGGGAAGCACTTGTTGTTCCACTCAGTTGTGTGTTCTTTGGTTGCTTCCCCTGTGTGTCCCTGACTGGGGATAACCCGTAAACATGTTGTTTTGGGACAATGCTCTTAAACAACTGAACTAACTGACCAGGGTCTACTTTTGTATAATTTTTTAATTATAATTTTTTTTATTAAGTGAGAAGCAGGGAGGCAGAGACAGACTGCTGCATACGCACCAACCAGGATCCAACCGGCAAACCCGCTATCGGGTGATGCTCTGCCTACCTGAGACCACTGCTCCATTACTCGAAAACGGATCTTAATCTCTTCCCAGGCAGATGCATGCCTTGAACCAAACATGATTATTTTGTGTATTCAGAAAGATACAGAAAAAAAAGCACATTACTGGATTTCAAAATACTATCTACAATTAAACTTATGACACAAAATTTAAGGCAGTGCTTCTCAATTTGGGTGTTATGGACTCAGGAAACCAATCTACAGGGTTGGTAAATGCACAGTTATTATCTGTAGATGGAATAAATAGTTACCACATACATATAAAAAGTCATATGTATGCAAATATAGACATATATAACTATTTTTAGAACTACATTCAGTACAGCATTATTTAACAATAATCAAGGTATGGAAGCAACCTAAGTGTCCATTAGTAGATGAATGAATAAAGAAGTAGTGGGCCCTCTCTGATTGGCTCAGTGGTACAGCGTCGGCTGGGAGTGTGGAAGTCCTGGGTTCGATTCCCAGCCAGAGCCCACAGGAGAGGCGCCCATCTGCTTCTCCACCCCTCCCCCTCTCCTTCCTCTCTGTCTCTCTCTTCCCCTCCCGCAGCCAAGGCTCCATTGGAGCAAAGTTGGCCCGGGTGCTGAGGATGGCTCCATGGCCTCCACCTCAGGTGCTAGAATGGCTCCAGTTGCAACGAAGCAATGTTCCAGATGAGCAGAGCATCGTCCCCTGGTGGGGATGCCAGGTGGATCCCTGTCAGGCACATGCAGGAGTCTGTCTCTCTCTGCCTTCCCGCTTCTCACTTCAGAAAAATAAAAAAAAGAAGAAGAAGAAGTAGTGAATGGAATATTACTCAGCCATAAAGAGAAGGAAATATTGCCATTTTTGACAACATGGGTGGATCTAGAGTGAATTATGCTAACTGAAATAAGTCAGAGAGAGAAAAACAAATATGATATGATTTCACTTATATGTGGAATCTATAAAACAAAATAAACTAACAAAGCAGAAACAAACTTGTAAAGAGAACAAATTGATAATTGCCAGATGGGAAGGGAGTTGAGGGGAATGCATGAAAAAGGTAAAAGGGATTAAGAAGTACAAATTGCCAGTTATAGAAATAGTCATGGGGAACCTGACTGGTTATGATGCAGTAGATAGAGCATTGACCTGGTACGCTGAGGTCCCAGGTTCAAACCCTCAAGGTCTCTGGCTTGAACACGGGCTCACCCAGTTTGAGTGCAAGCTAACCAACTTGAGCACGGGGTCACTGGCTTTGAGTGCAAGACCATCGACATGATCCTAAGGTCACTGGCTTGAGCTCCAGGGTTGTTGGCTTAAAGCCCAAGGCAGCTGATTTAAGCAAGGAGTCACTGGCTCAGCTTGAGCCCCCCCCCCATCAAGGCACATATAAGAAGCAATGAATAAATAACTAAAGTGATGCAACTACAAGTTGATGTTTCACAAAAATAAAATAGAGATGTAAAGTACATTATAGGGAATATAGTCAATAATATTCTGATAACTAGAGATGGGTACTAGACTTATTGGGGTGATCATTTCATAAGTTATGCAAATGTCTAATTACTATGGCCTGACCAGGCGGTGGTGCAGTGGACAGAGCGTCGGACTGGGATGTGGAGGACCCGGGTTCGAGACCCCGAGGTCACCAGCTTGAGCACGGGCTCTTCTGGTTTGAGCAAGGCTCACCAGCTTGAGCCCAAGGTCGCTGGCTCAAGCAAGGAGTCACTCGCTCTGCTGGAGCACACACCCCACCCCCCCCCCCCCCCGTCAAGGCACATATGAGAAATCAACCAATGAACAACTAAGGAGCCGCAACGACGAATTGATGTTTCTCATCTCTCTCCCTTCCTGTCTGTCTGTCCCTATCTGTCCCTCTCTCTGACTCTCTCTGTCTCTGCCACACACACAAAAAAATGTCTAATTACTATGTTGTACACCTGAAATTAAAATAATATTGTGTGTCAACTGTAATTTGAATTTTTTTAATTTAAAAAGTGAAAATTTTAATTTCCAAAAAATAGGGTTTTCTTCCTTTTTTGTGACAGAGAGAGAGAAACAAAAAGGGGGACAGAGAGGGACAGACAGACAGGAAAGGAGAGAGATGAGCAGCATCTTTGTTGTGGCATCTTAGTTGTTCATTGATTGCTTTCTCATATGTGCCTTGACCAGGAGCTACAGCAGAGCAAGTGACCTGTTGCTCAAGCCAGTGACCTTGGGCTCAAGCCAGAGACCTTGGGCTTCAAGCCAGTGACCTTTGGGTTCAAGCCAGCAACCATGGGGTCATGTCTATGATCCCATGCTCAAGCCAGTGACCCCGCGCTCAAGCTGGTGAGCCTGTGCTCAAGCCGGATGAGCCCGCACTCAAGCCAGCAACCTTGAGGTTTTGAACCTGTGTCCTCATCATCCCAGTTCAATGCTCTATCCACTGCACCACTGCCTGGCCAGGCAAAAAATATAGGGTTTTCTTAATTATTTTTGTTATTGATTTCTCACTTAATCACACTGTGTTTAGAATACGTGCTTTGAGTTAATACATGTCAAACTTCAATGTGCACATGAATTCCCTAGGCATCTTGTCAAAATGCAGATTCTGGCTCGGGAGGTGTGCAGTGGGGCCAGAGTGGCTACACTTCTAACAGGCTTTCAAGTGCTGCTGCTGCTGCTGCTCTGTGGCCCGTAGTTTCCATGGTATCAAGAAAGGGTCTACGTGACACCAATTCCTTGAAATCTGTTGAGATTTCTGTTTTGCTAAATGTTCATAAACATTGCACAGGCATTTGGTAATAATGTGTATTATCCAATTATTAGGGGTAGTGTTCGATATAAATTCATTAGATCAATATGATTAATTGTGACATCTGTCTTCTGTATTCCACTTCATTAATCTGTTTCATCTATCAAATACTAAGAGAAATATATTTAAATCTCTTGCTATGATGGTGGATTTGTCAATTGTTTCTTTTGTGTGTGTGTGTGTGTGTGTGTGTGTGTGTATTTTTCTGAAGCTGGAAACAGGGAGGCAGTCAGACAGACTCCCGCATGCGCCCGACTGGGATCCACCCGGCATGCCCACCAGGGGGTGATGCTCTGCCCATCCAGGGGGTCGCTCTGTCACGACCAGAGCCACTCTAGCGCCTGGGACAGAGGCCATGGAGCCATCCCAAGCGCCCGGGCCATCTTTTGCTCCAATGGAGCCTCGGCTGCGGGAGGGAAAGAGAGAGACAGATAGGAAGGAGAGGGGGAGGGGTAGAGAAGCAGATGGGCGCCTCTCCTGTGTGCCCTGACCGGGAATCAAACCCGGGACTTCGCACGCCAGGCCAACGCTCTACCACCGAGCCAACCAGCCAGGGCTGTCAATTGTTTCTTACAGCTTTGTCAAGTTTCACTTCATATGTGTTAAAGCTTCATTTTTAGGTACAATGAATTTGACATATTTTGTCTTCCTGGTGAAGTAAAGCTTTATCATTATAGAGTGACCATTTCTATTTCTAGTAAAGCTTACCAGTAGGTTTGTTTTAGAAAGCATTTGCCCAATGCATCTTTTTCCATTTTTTTTACTTCCAGCTTTTCTAAGACCTTATGTTTTACGTGTGTCCCTTGTAAATAGTATATTCTTTTTTTTTTTAAGTTTTTATATTTATGAGAGAGAGAGATAGAGAGAGAGAAACATCAATTTGTTGTTCCACCCACCCATGCATGTACCGGTTGATTCCCACATGTGCCCTGACCAGGGTTCAAATCTACCACTTTGGCATAGAGGGCAATGACACTCCAACTGACTGAGGTACCTGGCCAGAGGAATAATATATTCCTGAATTTTATTATTTGGTCCAGTTTTTACATGAATACAGAAAAGATCTTAGAATGTTTTAACTCTAGTCATCTCCTTTCTGATTTATATGTATAAGTAATTTAGTACTTTTTTTAACTCCCCAATTTAGATATTGATGTTATTTTATATCATCAACACTTGTTTAAATTTACTCACACACTTACAGTTTTCTTTATTAGACCACTTTGCATCTTAGACCTTTGTTCTAGAACAGGGGTCCCCAAACTACGGCCCGCGGGCCACATGCGGCCCCCTGAGACCATTTATCCGGCCCACCACACTTCCGGAAGGGGCACCTCTTTCATTGGTGGTCAGTGAGAGGAGTAAAATACGGTGTCGTTCACGTACAGTACTACTTCCAGTGACGTGGGACGTATGCGTCATGGCTCCGGAAGCGCGTCCTATCACTTGTTAGGGCTAGCAGTGACAAATATGGATCTGGACATTGACCATCTCATTAGCCAAAAGCAGGACCATAGTTCCCATTGAAATACTGGTCAGTTTGTTGATTTAAATTTACTTGTTATTTATTTTAAATATTGTATTTGTTCCCGTTTTGTTTTTTTTACTTTAAAATAAGATATGTGCAGTGTGCATAGGGATTTGTTCATAGTTTTTTTTTATAGTCCGGCCCTCCAACAGTCTGAGGGACAGTAAACTGACCCCCTGTGTAAAAAGTTTGGGGACCCCTGTTCTAGAATTTCTTCTGCTTGAGGTATCTGTTTTAACAATACTATGCAATATGCTGTGGAAAGTGGTAGAAATAGTTTATAACTGCACTGTTAATATACTAACCACTAGCCACATATGATTGCTGAGCACTTGATTTGTGGCAAATATGACTGCATTACTGAATACTTACCATACTTGTAAATAATTTTAATATTAATAGTATCATATGTGGTTAGTGGATACTGCACTGAACTGTATAACTTTAGAAGTTCTATTAGTAAAGGTCTTCGAATGACCAATTGTCTCCATTTTAAATCTGAAAATGTATTTACTTTACCCATGTACAGTACCTGAAAATAATTTCTATGGGAAGACAATGCTAGGGTTAAAAATATTTTCCTTCAACTCTTTGAAGATTTTATGCCATTATCCTGTGGATTCTATATCTATTATAGTGAAGTCAATCTAATTTGTGTTTCCCTTTAGATAATATATATTGTCTCTCTGGCTGTCTTTAATCTGTGTGTGTGTGTGTGTGTGTGTGTGTGTGTGTGTGTGTGTGTGTGGTGTCTTTGCTGTTTTGCAGTTCTGCCACCAGTAAGTGCCACAGTGCTGCTAGCATCCTCTGGTCACCAATGGGGAAACTGGTTATTTTGGCTGGTAAGCTCGTTCCACAGCAGAACTCTTGGCACCTGGTGACCTGTTTGCGTAGTGACAAACCATTCCAGTTTGCCAGGGACTTAGGGTTTTCCTTCAGTCCAGGATGCAGGATTTTCAGTTCTCCAACTGGGATAGTACGGAGCAAATTGTTGCTCACCATTCCTGCTTCTCCTCCTTCATACCCAGCCCTCCCCCTCCTGATGCACACATGTTCCTTGAGCAAGGCTGGACAAAGAGTGGGCCAGGCTCAATGTCACACTCTTCCTACAATCCCTGCTCTGTCTGGATTCGAAACCTTGATGTTCAAGTTGATACTTTTTTTTCCTCTTGACAATGCTATCTCAGGATCCATATTGGCTCTCTCCAGTCCCTCCCCATCCAGGAAGCTCAAGCTCTCCTTGAGAAGGCCAGTCTGTTACATTTGAATCTCAGACTACACAGGTCAAATTCTTTCCCACAGCGATCCATGTATATCATGGATATGGCTTGTCAACTTCACAGCTTTGGAACACTCAATATCAAAAGGTACCAGAACGAGCAGTTGGTGCACAGCATGACACTGCCCTCTAGGGGGAGATGTTGTCTAATTCCACAAGCTATTTTATCAAAGCCCAGCCAGAGGTTTTTTTGTGGGTTTTTTTTTTTATTTTAATGGGGTGACATTGACAAATCAGGGTACATATGTTCAGAGAAAAACATCTCTAGGTTATTTTGACATTTGATTATGCTGCATTCCCATCATCCAAAGTCCAATTGTCTTCCGTCACCTTCTAACTGGTTCTCTTTGTGCCCCTCCCCGCCCCAACCCTCACCCTCTCCTGCCCCCCCATCCCGTAACCCCCACACTCTTTTCCAAGTCTCTGAGTCTCATTTTTATGTCCCACCTATGTATGGAATCATATAGTTCTTCATTTTTTCTGATTTACTTATTTCGCTCAGTATAATGTTATCAAGGTCCATCCATGTTGTTGTAAATGATCCGATTCATCATTTCTTACGGCTGAGTAGTATTCCATAGTATATATGTACCAAATCTTTTTAATCCACTCGTCCACTGATGGACACTTGGGCTGTTTCTAGATCTTCGCTATTGTGAACAATGCTGCCATAAACATAGGGGTGCATTTCTCCTTTTGAAACAGTGCTATGGTGTTCTTGGGGTATATTCCTAACAGTGGGATAGCTGGGTCAAAAGGCAGTTCGATTTTTAATTTTTTGAGAAATCTCCATACTGTTTTCCACAGTCCAGCCAGAGTTTTATTGCACATGTGTCAGTAAAATTTCTTACTTCTTCTCTTCCTTGAAGTTTTTGAGTGAGATTTATTATGAATAATTAACTTGTTTGGACTGAGCTATAGAGAAAGTTTAAAAGATGTTTTCCCACCAATTCTCAGCCTGGAAACAAAGAGGATTGTTACATCTCTGGAGACCAGACATATCTTTGGAGGTGATAGTCAAGATTACAGAAAAACAAACAAACAAAAAGTGAAGAACTCAAAATTTAGTTCTTCTGTCATTTCCTAGCAATCCAGGACAAGAACACTAAAAAACCTCAGCTACCTCATAGTATATTAAGAACCTTCAGCCTGACCTGAGGTGGCGCAGTGGATAAGGTGTTAACCTGGAATGCTGAGGTTGCTGGTTTGAAACCCTGGGCTTGCCTGGTCAAGGCATATATGGGAGTTGATGCTTCCTGCTCCTCCCCATTCTCTCTCTCTCTCTCTCTCTCTTCTCTAAAATGAATAAATTTTTTAAAAATTCAAAGTGCATATGGGTGTTGATGCTTCCTGCTCTTCCCCCCTTTTCTCTCTCTCTTTCTCCCCTCTCTAAAATGAATAAAATCTTAGAAATATTTTTAAAAAATAAAATACTAAAGAATCTTCGACTTACAGAACTCCAGACCCAAAAGTAACTAAAAAAGTAAACAACGTTCATGGCAGTGAACAATGGACTCTGACCACTGAGCAACAAGTGAGCCTCGCTGAGAAGCACAGAAGGCCCTAGAATTTACATGCAAAGTGCTGTGATCCACAGCCTGATGCATGCAATTACTAGAGCCCTCACTTCGTAGAATTAGTAACTAGAAAAGGTCAGCTCCAGTGTGTGCATCAAGGGGTCCTTAAAGGGGACATATCTACTATTATTTTGACACTTGTATTGGGAGAACCTGAAGATGAAAAAAGTGCCATTCAAAGGTTAGAAGAAAACATGTCATGAGGAAAAGCCTCGTAACATTAGATTTGACAAGATTTCTTGGATATGACACCAAAAGTACAGACAACAACAACAAAAAATGGATAAGCTGGACTTCATCAAAATTTAAAACTTTTGCCCTGGCCGGTTGGCTCAGTGGTAGAGCATCGGCCTGGCGTGCGGGAGTCCCAGGTTCGATTCCTAGCCAGGGCACACAGGAGAGGCGCCCATCTGCTTCTCCACCCCACCCTCCTTCCTCTCTGTCTCTCTCTTCCCCTCCCGCAGCCGGGGCTCCATTGGAGCAAAAAGATGGCCCGGGCGCTGGGAATGGCTCCTTGGCCTCTGCCCCAGGCGCTGGGGAGGCTCTGATCGCGACAGAGCGACGCCCTGGATGGGCAGAGCATCGCCCCCTGGTGGGCGTGCCAGGTGGATCCCGGTAGGGCACATGCAGGAGTCTGTCTGACTGCCTCCCCGTTTCCAGCTTCAGAAAAATAAAAAATAAAAAATAAATAAATAAAACTTTTGTGTTTCAAAGGACATGATCAATAGGGTAAAAAGGCAACCCACAGAACTGGAGAAAATATTTGCAAACGATATATCTGATAAGGAATTAATATATAGAATATATAAACAATTTCTACAACTCAACAGCCAAAAAAAAAAAAAAAAAGAAAAACACCCAACCTAATTTAGAAATAGACAAAGGGCTTGAATAGACATTTCTTAAAAGAAGAGGTATAAATAGCCAATAAGAACATGAAAAGATGCTCACCATTACTAGCTAGCCATTACAGAAGTGCAACTCAATGCCTAACCTGTGGTGGCACAGTGGATAGAGCATCAACCTGGAACACTAATGTCACCAGTTTGGAAACCCCAGGTTTGCCTGGTCAAGGCACATATGAGAAGCAACTACTACTATGAGTTGATGTGTTTCCTGCTTTCCCACCCCCCTTTTCTCTCTCCTCTCTCTAAAATCAATAAATTGCATTCTTTTAAAAGGTGCGACTAAAACCACAATGGGATACCACTTCATAACCACTAGGATGTATATTATAAAATAAAAAAATTTTTAAGAAAATAAAAACTGTTGGTGAGGATGTGGAGAAATTGAAACCCTTGTGCATTGTTGGTGGGGATGTAAAATGGTGTAGCTGCTGTGGAAAACAATATGGTGTCTCTTCAAAAAAAAATAGAATAACATATAATCCAGCAATTCTACTTCTGTATATATACCCAAAATAAGTGAAAGCAGGCACTCAAACAGATACTTATACACCTGTGTTCATAGAAATGTTATTCACAATAGATAAAACATGTAAGCAGCCCAAGTGTCCATTGATGGATGAGTGAATGAATAAAATATACCGTATTTTTCACTTCATAAGACATACCTGACCATAAGACACACCTAGGGTTTTAAGGAGGAAAATAAGAAAAATAATCTGAACCAAATGGTGTATTTTTTTTTTTTTTTTTTTTTTTTTCATTTTTCTGAAGCTGGAAACAGGGAGAGACAGTCAGACAGACTCCCGCATGCGCCCGACCGGGATCCACCCGGCACGCCCACCATGGGGCGGCGCTCTGCCCACCAGGGGGCGATGCTCTGCCCATCCTGGGCGTCGCCATATTGCGACCAGAGCCACTCTAGCGCCTGGGGCAGAGGCCGAGGAGCCATCCCCAGCGCCCGGGCCATCTTTGCTCCAATGGAGCCTTGGCTGCGGGAGGGGAAGAGAGAGACAGAGAGGAAAGCGCGGCGGAGGGGTGGAGAAGCAAATGGGCGCTTCTCCTGTGTGCCCTGGCCGGGAATCGAACCCGGGTCCTCCGCACGCTAGGCCGACGCTCTACCGCTGAGCCAACCGGCCAGGGCCCAAATGGTGTATTAAAATATTTAATAGCCTGACCAGGCAGTGGCACAATGGATAGAGCATTGGACTGGGATGCCAAGGACCCAGGTTCGAGACCCTGAGGTCGCCAGCTTGAGCACGGGCTCATCTGGTTGAGCAAAAGCTCACCAGCTTGGACCCAAGCTCGCTGGCTCAAGCAAGGGGTTACTCAGTCTGCTGAAGGCCCACGGTCAAGGCACATATGAAAAAGCAATCAATGAACAACTAAGGTCTTGCAACAAAAAACTGATGATTGATGCTTCTCATCTCTCTCTTCATTCCTGTCTATCCCTCTCTCTGACTCTCTCTCTGTCCCTGAAAAAAAAAAAAAGAATGCTCAAGTTATATGACATAATAAAATATGTCTATTTGTGGGGTTGGGGGAGGGAAGACTAGGAAATAATTTATTTGAACTTCTTGATTTCATTATAAAAGACAAGCACAAAAGCACCACCCACGCCTCTAAGAACATTGGACTATGCACCTTTGAAAAAAGCTTTGCCTCCTTGATCTTCCTCCAGCAGCTGAGTAGTCAACTGTGCCTGTGTACATGATATTGGTTCCTTTGCATCCCGACTGTATCATCATGCAGCGATGAACAGTCTCAAATGGATAGAAAGTCAACCCAGCCACTGTAGTGATGGACTGTGCAATCATTCCAGCTGATGAAGATGTGAGTATTCTTAGGACCTGGAAGAATTCCCTTGGCAGTATCATAGATATCGAAGTAGGCAGCTCTGCCCAGACACAATAAAGCTTTGGTACAGGTTCTTAATCCCCTCAGATTTGTAGATTTTAACCAGGCAGTCACCAAGACCTTTGAATTCCCTTTCAGTTCCAGCTTTGCCCACATCAGCTGCTAGGTGGGTACAAGTAAAATCAAGAGGATACACAAAACACAATGAAGTGGCCCCAGCAGCACCACCTGATAGCAGATTCTCTGCAAAATAGTGCCCAAACTGGATTCTCTTGTACACACCACCCAGGAATATCTGCTTGTATTTATCTTTGAAGGCAAAGTTAAGAGTATGGGTGAGGAAGTATCTGATGATGTTGGCCAGGTTACCACGCCAGCAGGACAGGACTCCTTGTACATTAGGGATAGAACCTTGCAGTCTATAATGCCCTTGAATTGCTTATCTGCCATGATCTGCTTGCTGGCATGCTGTACCTGCAGTAATACTTTGACCTGCTCAATGGGCAATACTGCTGTCTTGGAAATGGCTGCAGCCACTCCACTTGCCAGGAAGTTCTTGGCGAAGGACACTGGCATTTGACATGTTGAAAGGAAAGGAGAAGCAGGTGACTGCAGAACTGAGCAAGTAACCGGCTGGGACTCCGGGGCTCTAAACTGAACTCTACACTTAAAAATACTTAAGATAGTAAATTTTATGTGTATTTCACCACAATTAAAAAACAAAACTAACAAAACAACAACCTGAGCCTCAGTTTAGGAGGGCCTGAATTTACTTTTATTTATTTGTCTAAAGTTGATAAGATTCTCATTACATTTACTGACTAGCAACAAGCAGTCATTTATTCAGCAAATATTTATTAAGCATCTGTCATGTGCCAGGTACTCCTCTAAATACTTGGGATACAGCTCCCGCAAGGGTGGAGCCAAAAGCCCAGAACAGGTAGAGTCCCGCTACTGAGCATGGGCACGCAGTCCTGCCTGGCCTGTGGAGCCAAGGCTTACAGTCATCCCACAAGCAGGCTTCTCCTGCAGGGCAGGGTGAAAACACGGAATCAGGCAGTGACCTGCAGCTGACCAAAGGTGCTCACCCCTGCCCTCAGGGCTGAGCATAATGCCACCTATGGGGGTGGGGCGAAGGCCAAGGCCACCGAGGCTTGTACACCCAAGCACATGATCACAGCCACTCCTGTGAAGGAGAGGCGGAAACCACAGCAACAGCCCCAGTGGGCAGGCACCAGCAACACCCATACCAAAGCATCCTAGGCAGCAACAGCAGAGGGGATGGCGGGCCTGCAGACAGACCACACCTAGGGAACACAGAGGCCACACCCAGTGGACTCCGGTGGCCAAAACCTTCTATTACACAGACAAAATGAGAAGGCAGAGAAATGCAACACAAATGAATAAAGAGAAATCCCCAGAAAAGGACCTGAATGAGTCAGATATAACCAAATTACCAGATGCAGAGTTTAAAATAATGATTGTTAGGATGCTCAAAGATATTAGAACAACAATAGATGGTCATTATGAACACCTAAATAAAAAGATAGCAAATATAAAAAAGGACATTGAAATAATAAAAAAGAATCAGTCAGAAATGACAAATACAATATTAGAAATGAAAAACACAATGGAAGGAATTAAAAGCAGGATGGATGAAGCTGAGAATTAAATCAGCAAGTTAGAGGACAAGATAAATAAAGGCATGGAAGCAGAGCAGAAAAAAGAAAAGAGACTCAAAAAGTCTGAGGAAACTCTAAGAGAGCTCTGTGACAACATGAAGAGAAATAACATCAGCATCATAGGGGTTCCTGAAGAAGAAGAGAAAGAACAAGGGATAGAGACTTTGTTCAAACATATCATAGCTGAAAACTTCCCTCAATTAAGGCAGGAAAACATCTCACAAGTTCAAGAAGCACAGAGAACTCCATTAAAGAGAAACCCAAAGAAATCTACACCAAGACACATCATAATTAAAATACCAAAGCTAAGTGATAAAGAGAAAATATTAAAAGCTGCTAGAGAAAAAAAGACTATCACATACAAAAGAGCCCCCATAAGAAAGACTTCCGACTTCTCAACAGAAACACTTGAGGCCAGAAGGGAATGGCAAGAAATATTCAAAGTAATGCAGAACAAGAGCCTACAACCAAGACTACTTTATTCAGCAAGGCTATTGTTTAAAATTGAAGGAGAAATAAAAAGCTTTCCAGTCAAAAAAAAACTCAAGAAATTCACTACAACCAAACCAAGGCTACAGGAAATGCTAAGGGGCCTATTGTAAACAGATCAAAGGAGAAAAAGAGTATAGCAAAAGAGGAATACAGTTTTAAAGAATAAAATGGCAATAAGCAATTACATATCAATAATAACCTTAAATGTAAATGGATTAAATGATCCAATCAAAAGAGATAGGGTAGCTGCGTGGATAAGAAAACAGGACCTAGCCTGACCAGGTGGTGGTGCAGTGGATAGAGCATCAGATTGGGATGCAGAGGACCCAGGTTCAAGACCCCGAGGTCATCAGCTTGAGCGCAGGCTCATCTGGTTTGAGCAAAAGCCCGCCAGCTTGAACCAAAGTCTGCTGGCTCAGCAAGGGGTTACCCGGTCTGCTAAAGGCCTGCAGTCAAGGGACATATGAGAAAGCAATCAATGAACAACTAAGGTGTTGCAACGTGCAATGAAAAACTAATGATTGATGCTTCTCATCTCTCTCCATCCCTCTTTATCCCTCTCTCTGACTCTCTCTCTGTCCCTGTAAAAATAAATAAATTAATTAATTAATTAAAAAAATTTGAATGAAAAAAAAAGAGCCTCTCACTCCTTAAAAAAGATAAAAAAGAAAAAAAAAGAAATCAGGACCCATACATATGCTGTCTACAAGAGACACACCTTAAAACAAAAGATGCACATAGACTGAAAATAAAGGATGAAAAAAAACATTTCATGCAAATGGAAATGAAAAAAAAGCTGGGGTAGCAATACTTATATCAGACAAAATGAACTTTAAGACAAAGGCTATAGTAAGAGATAAAGAAGGTCACTACATAATGATAAAGGAAGCAATCCAACAGGAAGATATAACTGTTATAAATATCTACACATCTAATATAGGAGCACCTAAATATATAAAGCAGACTTTGATCAATTTAAAGGGCGAGATCAACAACAATACTATAATAGTAGGGGATTTCAATACCCCACTAACATCACTAGATAGATCCTCAAGAAAGAAAATTAACAAAGAAACAGCAGACTTAAAGAACATACTAGATCAACTCGATTTAATAGATATCTTCAGAACCTTTCACCCTAAAGCAGCAGATTATACATTGTATTCAATGCTCATGGTACATTCTCTAGGATAGACCACATGTTAGGGCACAAAAGTGGTCTCAACAAATTTAAGAAATTGAAATCATATCGAGCACTTTCTCTGATCACAATAGCATGACACTAGAAATCAACCACAATAGAAAAACTGAAAAATACTCAAACACTTGGAAACTAAATAGCATGTTATTAAATAATGAATGGGTTAACAATGAGATCAAAGAAGAAATAAAAAAAATTCCTAGAAATGAACGATAACAAGCATACATCAACTCAAAATTTATGGGACACAGCAAAAGCAGTCCTGAGAGGGAAGTTCATAGCATTACAGGCATACCTCAAGAAGTTAGAAAAAGCTCAAATAAACAACTTGACCTTGCATCTAAATGAACTAGAAAAAGAACAGCAAGTAAACTCAAGGGTAGTAGAAGAAAAGAAATAATAAAGATCAGAGCAGAAATAAATGACATAGACGCTAAAGAAACAATACAGAGGATCAATGAAACTAGGAGTTGGTTCTTTGAAAAGGTAAACAAGATCGATAAACCTTTAACCAGACTCACCAAGAAAAAAAGAGAGAAGACTCAAATAAATAAAATTAGAAATGAGAGTGGAGAAATAACAACTGACACAACAGAAATACAAAATATTGAAAGAAAATACTATGAAGAACTGTATGCCAAAAAACTAGACAACTTAAATGAAATGGACAAATTCCTTGAAACATATAATCTTCCAAAAATTAATCTGGAAGAATCAGAAAACCTAAACAGACCAATTACAACAAATGAGATTGAAACAGTTATCAAAAAACTCCCCAAAATGAAAAGTCCTGGGCCTGATGGCATCACAAGTCAATTCTACCAAATATTCAAAGAAAAACTAACTCCTATCCTTCTCAAGCTATCTCAAAAAATTCAAGAGGAAGGAAGACTTCCAAGCTCCTTTTATGAGGTGAGTATAATTCTGATTCCAAAACCAGGCAAAAACAACACAAAGAAAGAAAATTATAGGCCAATATCCCTGATGAATTTAGATGCTAAAATCCTCAACAAAATATTAGCAAACCGGATACAGCAATATATGAAAAAAATCATACACCATGATCAAGTGGGATTTATTCTTGGGAGGCAAGGCTGGTACAATATTTGCAAATCAATCAATGTGATTCATCACATAAACAAAAGAAAGGAGAAAAACCACATGATAATTTCAATAGATGCAGAAAAAGCATTTGATAAAATCCAGCACCCATTCATGATCAAAACTCTCAGCAAAGTGGGAATACAGGGAACATACCTCAACATGATAAAGACCATCTATGACAAACCCACAGCCAATTTTTGCTATGGGCAAAAATGATAAGAAATCCCCTTAAGATCGGGAACAAGGTAGGGGTGCCCCCTTTCACCACTCTTATTCAACATAGTTCTGGAAGTCCTAGCCACAGCAATCAGACAAGAAAAAGAAATAAAAGCCATCCAAATTGGAAAAGAAGAAGTAAAACTATCATTGTTTGCAGATGATATGATATTGTATATAGAAAACCCTAAATTCTCAGTCAAAAAACAACTAGATCTGATAAATGAATTCAGCAAGGTGGCAGGATATAAAATTAATACTCAGAAATCAGAGGCATTTTTATACACTAACAATGAACTGTCAGAAAGAGAAATTAAGGAAGCAATCCCCTTCACCATTGCAACAAAAAAATAAAGTACCTAGGAATAAATTTAACCAGGGAGATTAAAAACTTGTACTCAGAAAATTATAAAACATTGATAAAAGAAATCAGGGAAGATACAAACAAATAGAAGCATATACCGTGCTCATGGTTAGGAAGAATAAACATCATTAAAATGTCTATATTACCCAAAGCAATTTATAAATTCAATGCAATACCCATCAAAATACCAATGACTTACTTCAAAGATATAGAACACATATTCTAAAAATTTATATGGAACCAAAAGAGAACACGAATAGCCTCAGCAATCTTGAAAAGGAAGAATATAGTGGGAGATATCACAGTTCCATACATCAAGTTATACTATAAGGCCATTATACTCAAAACAGCCTGGTACTGGCATAAGAACAGGCATATACATCAATGGAACAGAACTGAGAACCCAGAAATAAACCCACACTTTCATGGACAACTGATATTTGACAAAGGAGGTAAGATCATACATTGGAATAAAGACAGCCTCTTCAAAAAATGGTGTTGGGAAAATTGGAAGCTACCTGCAAAAAAATGAAACTAGACCACCAACTTACACCATTCACAAAAATAAACTCAAAATGGATAAAAGACTTAAATGTAAGCTGTAAAACCATAAGCATCTTAGAAGAAAACATAGGCAGTAAGCTCTCTGACATCTCTTGCAGCAATATATTTGCCGATTTATCTCCACAGGCAAGTGAAATAAAAGACAGGATAAACAAATGGGACTATATCAAACTAAAAAGTTTCTGCACAGCTAAAGACAATAAGAACAGAATAAAAAGACAAACTACACAATGGGAGAATATATTTGACAATACGTCTGATAAGGGGTTAATAACCAAAATTTATAAAGAATTTGGAAAACTCAATACCAGGAAGACAAACAATCCAATCAAAAAATGGGAAAAAGAAATGAACAGACACTCTCCAAAGAGGACATACAGATGGCCAAGAGGCATATGAAAAAATGCTCAACATTGGCCCTGGCCGGTTGGCTCAGTGGTAGAGTGTCGGCCTGGCGTGCAGAAGTCCCGGGTTCAATTCCCGGCCAGGGCATACAGGAGAAGTGCCCATCTGCTTATCCACCCCTCCCCCTCTCCTTCCTCTCTGTCTCTCTCTTCCCCTTCCACTGGAGCAAAGATGGCCTGGGCACTGGGGATGGCTCGTTGGCCTCTGCCCCAGGCGCTAGAGTGGCTCAGGTCACAACAGAGCGACGCCCCGGAGGGGCAGAGCATCGTCCCCTCTTGGGCATGCTGGGTGGATCCCGGTCCGGCGCATGCGGGAGTTTGTCTTACTGTCGCTCCCCGTTTCCAGCTTCAGAAAAATACAAAAAAAAAAAATGCTCAACATCATTAATCATTAGAGAAATGCAAATTAAAACCACAATGAGATATCACCTCACACCAGTCAGAATGGCGCTCATCAACAAAACAACACAGAATAAGTGCTGGCGAGGATGTCGAGAAAAGGGAACCCTCCTGTACTGCTGGTGCGAATGCAGACTGGTGCAGCCACTGTGGAAAACAGTATGGAGATTCCTCAAAAAATTAAAAATCGAACAACCTTTTGACCCAGCTATATCACTTTTAGAAGTATACTCCAAGAACACCATAGCACTGTTTGAAAAGAAGAAATGCACCCCTATGTTTATGGCAGCATTGTTCACAATAGCGAAGATCTGGAAACAGCCCAAGTGTCTGTCAGTGGACGAGTGGATTAAAAAGCAGTGGTACATATATACTATGGAATGCTACTCAGCCATAAGAAATGATGACATCGGATCATTTACATTTTACAACAACATGGATGGACCTTGATAACATTATACTGAGCAAAATAAGTAAATCAGAAAAAACTAAGAACTATATGATTCCATACATAGGTGGGACATAAAAATGAGACTCAGAGACATGGACAAGAGTGTGGGGGTTACGGTGTGGGGGGGAGGAGAGGGAGGGGGTTGGGGGAGGGGAGGGAGATAAAGGAAAACCAGTTAGAAGGTGATGGAAGACAATTGGACTTTGGATGATGGGAATGCAGCATAATCAAATGTCAAAATAACCTAGAGATGTTTTCTCTGAACATATGTACCCTGATTTATCAATGTCACCCCATTAAAATTAATTTAAAAAAATCTAAAAAAAATACTTGGGATACAGTAGTGAATAAAACAGACAGGGCCTACTGGATGGGTCAGTTGGTTAGAGCATCATCCCAAAGCACAGAGGTTGCTGATTCAATCCTCAATCAGGGCACATACAGGAGCAGATGTTCCTGTCTCTCTCCTGCTCTCTCCTTTCTTCTCTTTAAAATCAATTTTTAAAAATTAAAATAATAAAAAAAAATAAAACAGAAAGAAAGACTTCATTTTCACAGAACTTACATTCTAGACCAGGGGTCTCAAACTCAACTCAGCATGTGGGCCGCAGAGCAAGATCACAACTGTTCGCGGGCCGCACTAGGTCTACAAAAGGCAACTGTTACGCAACACTTTTCTCACTGCAGTTGAAAACAAAAAAAAATCAGTACAACAAGCACAATCGTACATGCAGTTTACTCAGTGTCACAAAATGACCAGAAACTGTAGTTCGCATCACAACTGCTGTTAACTAAGCTAATATCTAGCTAGGATGCTAGAGAAATGAAAAATACAAGTAGGCCCCTAGGCTTACTTAATTTTATCCAAAATATTTTGAACTTTGTGGATTAGTCTGCGGGCCACACAAAATTGTTCGGCGGGCCGCATGTGGCCCGCGGGCCACAAGTTTGAGACCCCTGTTCTAGACTGATTGATATTCAAGACTCTGTTTTGTTTTGTTTTTGTATTTTTCTGAAGTGAGAAGCAGGGAGGCAGAGAGACAGACTCCCGCATGCATCCGACTGGGATCCACCCGGCAAGCCCTCTAGGGGGCGATGCTCTGCCTACCTGGGGCATTGTTCTGTTGCAACTGGAGCCATTCTAGTTGCCTGAGGTGGAGGTCATGGAGCCATCCTCAGCGTCTGGGCCAATGTGCTCCAATGGAGCCTTGGCTGAGGGAGAGAAAGAGAAAGATAGAGAGAAAGGAGAGTAGTAGGGATGAAGAAGCAGATGGGCGCTTCTCCTGTGTGCCCTGGCTGGAAATTGAACCCAGGACTTCCACACGCTGGCCAACCCTCTACCACTGAGACAACTGGTCAGAGCCAAGACTTCTTTTGAAACCTAATACTGATATATTACTTTACCAAAAAAAACCAGAACTGACAGTTGACCAAAAAAATACTAATGTCTTTTAACATATGAAAAAATGTTCAAAACACATTTCCCCCCATACAGATTGGCAAACTGTCCAAACTGTTGGCAATATACACTATGGGGTGAAAGGCACTCTCATATATCACTGTATAAGAGCAAAATGGCACAGTTTCCACAGACAGCAATGAATTAGTAACACCATGAGCAATCAAGCCCCATCAGACTTTGCAGTGAGTTCAACAGCACATCCCCTGCTGTGGAAATTTTATCCAATTTGAACCAGTCACTCTACTTTAAAAAGGAGTTCTAAGAAATAAATGTAGCCTGACCTCTGGTGGTGCAGTGGGATAAAGCGTCGACCTGGAACACTGAGGTTGCCGGTTCGAAACCCTGGGCTTGCCTGGTCAAGGCACATATGGGAGTTGATGCTTCCTGCTCCTCCCCTTTCTCTCTCTCTCTCCCTTCTCTCTAAAAATCAATAAATAAAATATTTAAAAAAAAAAAAAAAAAAAGAAATAAATGTAAATATATAGAGCGATCAGTAGGAGGATGCTTATTGCAGCATTGTTAGTAATAGCAAAAATAAAAAAAATTAAAAACCTGAATGTTTATCAATCAAGAAATAATTGGATAAATAATGGTATATTCATACTACAGAACGGAATCATTAAAAATAACTAGATTTAGGTGGGGGCACAGTGGATACAGTGTCTACCTGAATGCTGAGGACCCACATTGGAAACTCTGAGGTCACCAGCTTGAGCGCAGGCTCATCCGGCTTGAGCATGGGCTTACCAATTTTAGAGCGGGATCATTAACATGACCCCATGGTTGCTGGCTTGAGCTCAAAGGTCTGGCTTGAAGCCCAAGGTCATGCTGGCTTGAGTCCAAGTTTGCTGGTTTGAGCAAGGGGTCACTTGCTCTGCTGAAGTGCCCCAGTAAAGGCACATATGAGAAAGCAATCAATGAACAACTAAGATGCCGCAACAAAGAATTGATGCTTCTCATCTCTCTTCTTCTCTGTCCCTTCCCTCTCTCTCTCTCTCTCTTAAAAAAAAAAACAACTAGGTTTGTCTACATCACACTATATAGTAAATAAAAATTAAGTTGCAGACAAAATGCACCATCATAATAATAGCTAATACTTAAATTGTGTTGATAATGTGTCAAAAAAGTGTTCTAAGAACTTTTTCTGTTTTATCCCATTTAATCCTCACAACCTTTTAAGGTTAGGTACTATTATTATCTCATTTCAAGATGAGGAAGTCTAGGCATAGAGAGATTGCGTAATCTGCCCAAGGTTACACAGCTAGTAAATGACAAAGAGCCTGGAATGGAATCCAGGCACTCTGGCTTTGGAGTACCAGCATACAATCACATAATATCTAAACATAAATTTATGTGTGAATATATACATGTATAGGTATTTTAAATAGGTGTATATGGTATGTGCGTGTTTTAGGAGTATATCTACAGATATAGTTATATTGATATGTAAACTTATGAGAGAAATGGAAAGAATACCCACCTAATTATTTTTTTAAATTTTATATATTGATTTGAGAGAGAGAGAGAAAGGATGAGGCAGAGGAACAGGAAGCATCAGCTTGCTTCTTGTATGTGTCTTGACCAGGCAAGCCCAGGGTCTTGAACTGGCAACCTCAACATTCCAGGTCGATGCTTTATTCACTGCACCACCACAGGTCAAACCACCAAATTATTCCTAATGGTTATAACTTTGGAGTTTGAGTAGGGTGAGAGAAGTTGGGGGAGGGATTTTTATTTATTTATTTATAGTGTGTGTGTGTGTGTGTGTGTGTGTGTGTGTGTGTGTGTGTGATTATGTATTGGTGTTTTTTAGTATCTTTCCAATAAGTTTTATCCAATTTTTTAATTGTGGTAAAATATACATAACATAAAATTAAAAAAAAAATTTACTATTTTAACCACTTTTAAGTGTGCACTTTAGTGACATTAAGTACATTCTCATTGTTGTGTTACTATCACCACCACCCATCTGAAACTCTGTATCCATTAAATAATAGTTCTTCATTTCCTCTTTTGCCCAGCCCCTGGCAAGCTCCATTCTACAATCTGTCTCTATGAACCTGACTATTTCAGATACCTCGTATAAATGGAGTCATACAATATTTGTCTTTTTGTGACTGGCTTATTTCACTCAGCATAATATCCTCAAGTTTCATCCATTTTGTAGTCATCATTTCCTTGCCTGACTAGTAGTAGCACAGTGGATAGAGCATCAACCCAGTATGCTGAGGTCCTAGGTTTGAGACCCAGAGGTTGCTGGCTTGAGTGCAGGCTCCTCTGGCTTGGGGTTGCCACCTTGAGTGCAGGATCATCAACACAATACCCTGGCCACTGGCTTGAGCCCCAAGGTTGCTGGCTTAAGCTCAAGGTCACTGCCTTGAGCAACTGGTCACTGGCTCAGCTGGTATCCCCAAGGTCAAGGAACATATGAGAAATCACTCAGTAAACAACCAAGGAGCCACAACTACGAGTTGATGCTTCTCATCTCTTTCCCTTCCTCTCTCTCTCTCTCCCTCTTGCTAAAATAATAGTATTAGTAATAATAATAATAGTAATAAATTTTCGTACTTTTTTAGGAGGATAGTATTCCATTGTATGTATATACCACATTTTGCTTATCTATTCATCCATCAATGGACACTTGGGTTACTTCCAAGTTTTATCTATTGTGAATAATGCTGCTATGAGTGGGGGTGTATAAATATCTATTTGAGTGCCTGATTTCACTTACTTTGTGTACATATATATCCAGAAGTAGATATATGACAATTCTGGATCAGATGACAATTCTGTTTTATATTTTGGAGAACAACCACATACAAAAGGTTCTACAGTTGAACCTACATGTTTTCCACAGCGCCTGTAACATTTTACATTCCTACTAACAATGCACAAGGATTTCGATTTTTCCACATCCTCACTAATACTTGGTTATTTTCTTATTTTCTGTTTGTTTTTTTTTAGTGTTTTTTTTTTTTTTAGTTTTTTTTTAAGATTTTATTTATTATTATAGAGAAGGGGGGGGAGGAGCAGGAAGCATCAACTCCCATATGTGCCTTGACCAGGCAAGCCCAGGATTTTGAACCGGCAACCTCAGTATTTCCAGGTTGACGCTTTATCCACTGCGCCACCACAGGTCAGGCTGTTTTGTTTTGTTTTGATAGTAGCCAACCTAATGAAGCGGTATCTCACTGTAGTTTTGTGTGTGTGTGTGTGTGTGTGTGCACGCGCACGTGTGTGACAGTCAGAGAGAGACAGAGAGAGGGACAGACAGGAAGGGACAGGGATGAGAAGCATCAATTCTTTGTTGCGGCTCCTTAGTTATTCATTGATTGCTTTTTCATTTGTGCCTTAATGGGGGAGGGGTATATAGCAGACTGAGTGACGTGAGCCTTGCTCAAACCAGATGAACCTGCGCTCAAGCTGGCGACCTCGGGGTTTCAAACCTTGGTCTCTGCATCCTAGTTCGACACTCTATCCACTGCGCCACTGCCTGGTCAGGCTTATTGTAGTTTTGGTTTTTAATTCCCTAATGATTAGTGATGTTGAGCATTTTTTTTATGTGCTTATTGGTCATTTATACATCTTCTTTTGAGAAATGTCTACTTAAGACCTTTGCTACCCAGCAATTCCACTTCCAGGAATATATTCAAAGAAACCTGAAACACTAATTCAAGAGAATATATGCACCCCTATGTTTAGTGCAGTGTTATTTACAATAGCCAAGATTTGGAAGCAGCCTGAATACCCCTCAGTAGATGAATGGATTAAAAAGCTGTGATACATTTACACAATGGAATACTACTTGGCTGTAAAATAAAACAAACAAAATGAAACAAGAAGGAAATCTTGCCTTTTGTGACAGCAAGAATGGACCTGAAGATTATTATATTAAGTGAAACAAGCCAGTCAGAGAAAGACGAGTACCATATGATTTCACTTATATGTAGAATCTAATGAACAAAATAAACAAACAAAATAGAAACAGACTCATAAATACAAAGTACAGACTGTCAACTGTCAGAAGGGATGGGGATTGGAGGCCGGGTAAAAAAGGTGAAGGGATTAAGCAAAGGAAAAAAGAAACTTATAGACAGGAACAACAGTGGGGGGACTGCAGGAGGGAAAGGGAGTAGGGAAGGTAAGAGGAGGGTCAAGGGGAGATAGATGATGTGTTATAGAATTGTATATCTGAAATCTGTATAATTTAATTAACCAGTGACACCCCAATAAATTCCATTAAAATTAAATTTTTTTTTAAATCTTTGCTCATTTTTGTTTATTTTGTTGTTGAGTTGATTAAGTTTTGAAACAAAAAAATTAAGTTGAGATTTTCCCAGAGATCATTCACTAAAACCTTATCTAATCAGCTGTCTACAGAATAAGGCCTGAATTTACCACTCATCACTTTCAGAGGTTCAAGGAGTCATTTAAAAATTTTAGCAATTGGCCTGACCAGGTGATGGCACAGTGAATAGAGTGTTGGACTGGGATGCAAAGGACTCAGGTTTGAAACCCGGAGGTCGCTGCATTGAGTGCCGACTCATCGCTCATCCAGCTTGTGAGCAGGCTCACCAGTATGAATGCAGGGTCACTGGCTCGAGCTGGGATCATAGACATGACTCCAAGGGTCGCTGGCTTGAAGCCCAGGGTCTTTGACTAGAGCCCAAGGTCGCTGGCTTGAGCAAGAGGTCACTTGCTCTGCTATAGCACTGCCACCAGCCTCACTCCCCCCAGGCACATATAAGAAAGCAATCAATGAACAACTAAGGTGCCCCAACTAAGAACTGATGCTTCCTGCCTCTCTCCCTTCCTTCCTGTCTCTCTGTCCCTGTCTGTCGTTCTCTCTGTCTCTGTCACACACAGAAAAAAATTTCAGCAAATGAACCTACTTCCTCACCCATCCTCATTCCTACTCCACCCATGGACTAGTTCACCCTTCCATGGATGTGTGTGTGGGTGCGCACAGGGGCACACGCATGCAAACAGGCAAATCACTACCCCTATTTAATCACCTTTCTTTTCTCTTTCCGCCTGTGGGTTTGTAGGACAGTCTAATACCTTCCTCAACAATGTACATTCATTTATTTAAAACCTTTTACATAGTTGACTTCTGACTTTCCTTCTCCAGGCTAAATTTACCAAAATCCTTAAAAAATGGTTTTCTCCTAGCGCTATCATGAACTAGTAGTGGGAAGAAATGACAGATTCCTTGGTCTCACGAGGATTGAGACAGAGTAGGGTTTCAGTAAATGCTGGTAGGCTGAATGAATGAATAATTGAAGACATCATGAAATAGAAATTTTTATCACCCACACAAGTTGGCAGAAAAATTGCAGAACATGAAGTCACGTAAATCGAGAACTAATACTAGGTCTTCCACTTACTAGATGGGTGATCGTAACCCCTCGTAGAGTTCAAGAAATGTTTGTTAAATGAATGAATGTTCTCGCAGAGACAAGTGACGAATTAAATGAGATAATGCTTGCATCATCCTTGGCCACATCAGCACTCAAGTGAATTTGCCTTATTATACCACATTTTGTGTTTATATAGGTAGTAAGTTCCCTGTGTTAAAGTACCCAATCCTCAATTCCGCGGGTTTTCATAGAGACACCAAGTCCAGATGAGTTTTGAAGAGTTTTATTAAAGGAGGAAATTTATTAAATATGCCAGCCGCATATATCTTACATGGGGCAGCAGTCCCAAATCGTATGTGTCTGTAATATTCTAGGGGCTGGTTATATACCTTTAATTATACATGGGCAGGGAAAAAGCCTGACATCACGGCATAAGCTTATAACCTTTGTTTTCACCTATTCAGGTTTGGGAAAAGGATGAAGGGGGGGATGGGACACAATTCATTAGCAAGTTTATAACATCTATAGGATTCATAAAAAGACGCTTTTACATATTAAAACTTACAAGGTAATACAATGGTAAAAATGTTACTTTACATATTAAAAGACATTCCTATATTTTCTAGTGTTCATTTGCTATTCCTTTGTCCAGAGATACATACATTACATGCTTTCAGGAGGGAAGGGGTAGTTTCCATGGGGACAAATGCCTGTAAATGTCCCATGAATATAAGAAAAGATTTAATTTAATCTTTTCTCTTCCTGCACCTGGCTAGCTATTTACTCGCTTCCTTATAGGTGTGGGGGGAGGTCAGAGAATCCAACTCTCCTTCCCCTCTGCATTTACAATACAATGCCATCGGCCATCCTGGTTTTGATGCTAATCACACAAGCATAGAAATAACACTTACAAAATCTTTCTGCACGCCTAGCCCAAATTAATAAAATGTTCTTTAAGCTTCCTAAAATATTAATATTAATTCTATAGCTTTTTGGTACCTTACATCACCTGCAGGAAGGAGATGTCCAATGGTGGGATTCAAATAATTTAACAACCTCTTCTATGCCCTAATGAACGTTTTAAATATTAAAAAAAAAAAGATGCATCAACAGGTAGTTAATTCCATGCATCTAATACTTAAATAAGAACAATTAAAGAGGTACACAAAACTAGATTATAAGAGTTTTAAAATATTAATGAAAAAGTATCAACTAATACCAACAATAAAACTGTTAAGATATTTCCAATGATAGCTTGGCAAATCTCCTGGCTGTTTGGCACTTTTTCTCTTTATGTTATATGTTTGTTTACTGAAGTAACAAACGTGAGGGAATTAAAATGTAGTATTTTGTCAAAGGTATAATGAGTTTAATGACATGAATAAATAAATATTACCAGCATAGTTCATCAAATTTTATTCACCTATGGATGGAATGAACACTACTAGGGGTGCTTAGAATACGCTGTTGTGCAAATGAACGTTAAAAAAGAGTGAGGAATATAAATTTGTGATTTCCACGTTGGGCAGCTGCCCAGGTGCCCATCTTAGAACTCTGGTTACAAGTGCCATTTTAACAACTGGTTCTCAGAACTCAACAGAAAATCAGGTATTGGTTCAGCTGAAGCGATGGGAACCCGCTGAGTCCCACCACTGGGCATATCTGACTTGGTTTAGAACTCACCAAAGTTCCGGGTCATATTAGGTGATTAGAATGACAGAAGAGTACAATTTTTAATGTGCTCGGGACGGGGAAGATTATATATTCCTAATGGATCTGGTCCCTTCGCAGAGACCACAAGTCTCATTATCTTGCAAGAATCTCAGTTTGTTCATGAACAAATGAAGGCCTACTAGCAGGTGGAGTCTGCGGTGCATCACCTTCAGCGTTTCAAGAGGTCAAGTTCGCGGCAGCCGAGACCCACGCCTGGCTCGCAGCTGCTGAGCCCTTTGACAGCGGGGCGCCTAGGTGAGACGCGTGCGCACTCTTCTCTCCTTGTCTCCTCCCACTCTCCCTTTATTAGTGCTTCGCGTTTAGAGTACTGAGTCCTTTTTGTCCTCTACTGCGTACGGTGTCGGTTTTCGTGCGGAAGTGGTGGCCGTGAGAGAAGATGGCGGCTACTGTGGTGGTTCCCCCTGGTGCGGTGTCCAGTCGGGCCGCCAAGCGCAATGTCTGCGGGCCAGGAGGCGGTGGCGGCGCTGGGGGAGCCCGAGGGGCGGAGGAGGAACCGCCGCCGCCCCTACAAGCAGTTCTGGTGGCAGATAGCTTCGACCGCCGCTTCTTCCCCATCTCCAAGGACCAGCCTCGGGTGAGCGCCGTGCGCGAGAGCAGCCAGAGGGCCCGTCGTGCTGGGGCTGGAGCTCTTGATCCTTTCGTCTGCCTAGGGAGGCGTGCTCTGGGAGGACGTGTATCCAGCCTCTTTCCCTGAAATCGGGTTTACCTGGTTAGGAGGAAGGCAGACAGACTGTCTAAAGCCCTGATGAGTGCCTGGCCAAGGGAGTGGCTGGCAGCTTAGGTAGTGCTGTCTACCTCAGGTTTGGGACGCATGCAGAGGACTAACTTGTAGAAACAGTGCTTGTGAGAAGCCTACATGCGGGAATTCAACGCCCCAAGAGAAGGCTGCACGCCCTCTAAAGATAAACGGAGGGGGAAAAAAAGAGGTCCTTGGGTGAAAGGGCACCTCCTTTTGCCCACAACATGGAGGTCATATGCCTTAAAAAAGGCAGACTAGTCTGATCCCGTATTAACAGCTGTTTTGGATCTTGGTACGGTGTGCTTTTCTCCCTTCCAGGTTTTAATGACAGCCAGTACTACCTGTCTTAAAGGAGGATAGAACCGGTTTAGTGGCTGGTTACCACCAGCCTCTGTCTTGTTGTCTAGACCAGTGATTTAAAACCATTTTCATCTCAGGGCACACATAAGCTAATTATTAAAATTCTGCGGCACACCAAAAAAATATATTTTTTGCCATCCGACCAAAAAAAAGGGGTATGATCTTGATTCAGCTATGTGTTTGCTGCTGTCATTTTTCAAATTTGACAATCTAAGAGAAAAGAGGTCCATGCCCTTGACTAAATAGTCAGGTGTTGCATGTTTTAAAAATTCTTGGGCCTGACCAGGCGATGGAGCAATGGGTAGAGCGTGGGGCTGGATGTGGATGACCCAGGTTCAAAACCTGGAGGTCACTGCCTTGAGCGTGGGATCATAGACATGACCACGAGGTCACTGGCTTGAGCAAGGGGTCACTTGCCCTGCTGTAGTTCCCCCCACCGCCCACCCCCAACAAGGCACATAGGAGAAAGCAATCAGTGAACAACTAAGCAGCCACAACGAAGAACTGATGCTTCTATCTCTCTCCCTTCTGTCTGTCCCTATCTCTCTCTCTCTCTCTCTCTCTCTCTCTCTCTCGCTCTCTCTCTCTCACACACACACACACACACACACACACACACTGTTGGGGCACACTGGTTGGAAATCCCTGGTCTGGACATTAGGGAATTGGACTGAGCTAGTCCTGGGGATTGCTGGGTCATTGAACCATCCCTCATTCAAAAAGAGAGAACTGTATTCAGTTCAGAGAAAATCCTTAACTCCTCTCTCCCAGCAGAAAGCCTAAGGTCTGTTCATTTTGGACAGGTGATTGAGGTTGGCTAGACCTGGACTCTTAAAAGGGATCAAGGAAGGAAATTTTATGGGGAAAAGGCCTTAGTGATGCTTAAATATCTGGAGATATTACTGATTTCCAGTATTCTCCTTTTCCAGAGGTGGTCTCCTATTCTATAGCAGCTCTGTGTTTAATGCTAAGCAATTAGATTCTATCCTTACTATATCCAGATTGCAACACTTTAGACTCTAATGCTTAGAGCATGCTATAAACATTAAAGGCAGAAGCCTGATTACTTTTAAGTTGGAAAGATAAAACTATACTGTTGGAAAAAGTGATATAGTAGTGAAAATTCTGGTTGTAGTGGGAGAAAGAATGGTTCACAGAGGCCCAGATTCAAGAGTTCATTCACATTTGCCTGGCCAGTGGTGATGCAGTGGATAAAGCGTCAATCTGGAATGCTGTGGTCACCGGTTCAAAATCCTGGGCTTGCCTGGTCAAGGCACATACAGGAAGCAACTACGATGAATTGATGCTTCCCGCTTCTCCCTCCGTCTTTTTCTCTTCCTTCTCTCTCTAAAAATCAATAAATAAAATCTAAAAGAAAGACTTCATCTCCTGCCCTCCAGGTCCTCTTGCCCCTGGCCAACGTGGCACTAATTGACTACACTCTGGAATTTCTGACTGCCACAGGTGTACAGGAAACCTTTGTCTTTTGTTGCTGGAAGGCTGCTCAGATCAAGGAACACTTACTGTAAGGCCCTGTAATTTTTCTTTCCTTGTTTCACCATTTTTTCTTAGTTTTCCTACGATAAATATAACTAAATAAGGGGAAATTGTGAGGGGATAATGTCTCTTTGGATCCTATGATAAAGTCTAAGGGTATTCTCTTAACTTGTTAGGAGGTGAGCAGCTGAAACTGTGATGAAGATTAAAGAATAACTTTGGGGTTTTTCTGACTCTTAAATTTTGGCCCCAGTGGGTTTTGCTTTTTATTTAATGGCTCCACCATGGAATTTGTAAGAGTAACATGTTTGTTTTTCCACTGAGCTTCTAAATAATGAGCTGTTCCTCATCTTTGCATTCACAGTGCCTAGCTTAACACCAAGCACATACTGAGCACTTAACAAATGTTTGGTGAAATATTCTTGAAAAAGAGTAAACGTCAAGATTCATGGAGGCTTAGGAAATAAAGACGTGGATATTAGCATAGTCTCCATTAGACAGCTCCTCAATTTGGTCTGAGTTTTGGAAAAAGAAAAGTGTATTCCTAGGAAACTTTGTGTATCCTAAGTCTCGGCAGCATTTTGAATTCAAATCCATGTTTGGGCACAGGGTTCAGGCTATGGAGAGGAAATAACCATGTTTCTCTGACCCATAAAACAAGCCTGGTAGCAGAGGATGCTGAAACCATTAATTATAGTTCGTAAATCTCTTTGAAGTTGAGGATGCTGGCCGGAACCCAAAAAAGCCATAAAGAAGGAGTATCAGTGTTAAATGGGGGAGAAAAACAAGTAAGCACTACATGATCTTTATGCTTGATGTACTCATTCCCTTCACCCACTTCCTTTAGAAAATCTAAGTGGTGCCGCCCTACATCCCTCAATGTGGTTCGAATAATGACGTCAGAGCTATATCGATCACTGGGGGATGTTCTCCGTGATGTTGATGCCAAGGCCTTGGTGCGCTCTGACTTCCTTCTGGTGTATGGGGACGTCATCTCAAACATCAATGTTTCCAGAGCCCTGGAGGAACACAGGTCAGGATGGGAAAATAGTGGGGACAACAGTTTTGGACCAGCAGTGCCTTAAGGCCCTCTCTCCTATCCTTTGTAGGTTGAGGCGAAAGCTAGAAAAAAATGTATCTGTGATGACGATGATCTTCAAGGAGTCATCCCCCAGTCACCCAACTCGTTGCCATGAGGACAATGTGGTAGTGGCTGTGGATAGTACCACAAATCAGGTTCTCCATTTTCAGAAGACCCAAGGACTTCGACGGTTTTCTTTTCCTCTGGTGTGTGGGTATCTGGGTTCCTTAAGTTGGGAAAGTGACAAGATTCAGCAAGAAGGACAGGTTAAAGTCCTTGTAACTTCTCTCCACAGAGCTTATTTGGGGGCAGTGGAGATGGAGTGGAGATTCGCTACGATTTACTGGATTGTCATATCAGCATCTGCTCTCCTCAGGTGAGCCCTTCAGGGCCAGGAGCGCAAGTCAGAGAGGAGAACTCTGAGGTTGTATTACTCCCCCTAGAATGCCAGGGTGTGTTTCTTCTCCCTCTTTTTCTTATCTGTTCTGCAGCAAATAGTTGCTGTCATCATGACCCCAATATTGGGAGCCTGTTGGGGATTCTGGCCCATGTCACTGTCATAGGGTTTCTTAGGGCTTATCTTTGCTTCCAGAGAATAGTACTTAACCTTGCCCCGGTCTGCTTTTTCCTCCACAGGTAGCTCAACTCTTTACAGACAACTTTGACTACCAAACTCGGGATGACTTTGTGCGAGGCCTCTTAGTGAATGAAGAGGTAAGAAAAGGCTCCCAATGCTTCTTTAAATGAGGGCTAAGATTTTATCTCATGTAGATAATATTTGGTTCTCTTTTGTGTTTTATTGAGCCTTAGGAGGGAGGAAAATAGCTGGGGTAAGGGGCAAGCAGTACACAGAAGTCTCAGGCCATTTGGCTATGACATTGAGAGGCAGAGGGGAACTTAAGAAGGTAAGAGAAGTGTTATACCTGGGGGTGTTCTTCCTCTCTTGCTTGCTAGGGTGACTTGCTTGCTTGCTTCCTTGTCCTTATTCAGATCCTAGGGAACCAGATCCACATGCACGTGACAACTAGGGAATATGGTGCCCGCGTCTCCAACCTACACATGTATGCAGCTGTCTGCACTGATGTCATCCGCCGATGGGTCTACCCTCTCACCCCAGAGGCAAACTTCACTGACAACACAACTCAGAACTGCACTCATTCCCGGCATAACATCTACCGAGGGACTGAGGTCAGCCTGGGCCATGGCAGCATCCTGGAGGAAAATGTGCTTCTGGGCTCTGGCACCGTCATTGGCAGCAATTGCTTTATCACCAACAGTGTCATTGGCCCTGGCTGTCACATTGGTGAGCACAGGTGGGGAAGTCAAGCCAGCCATCCTAGGAGCAGCAACCTGGGGAGGCCCAAGTCTCCAGAAAAGGAAACAGAGGAATAGTCCTTGAGAATAAAGAACTAGAGAGGCTACCTTAATAAAGGAGGGAGCAGAGATATAAAAATAGTAATGCTTTAATTTGTGGCCTTGAGCTTCTTACTGGATGATTCTTCACATTACAGGGTCCCTATATTCATATTCAGGTCCAAGTGGCTAATTTTCATGCAATAATAACATCTGTGCATTACAGCTTACAAAGACCATTTGCATGTATTATTTCATTTAATCCTCACTAAAACTTTGTGAAGTAGATATTTATCCCATTTATAGATAAGCAGACTGGCTCAAAGAGGTTGTCTCTCCCCAGCTGTAGCTGATAAGAGGCAGTACTAGGACTTGAATCTGAATATTCTGATTATTAAGTTTAGTGTTCTGTTTACTATATCATACTGCCTGGTTAACTCTTGGTGACTCACTTTGGATGTAGGAATGTGATACTTTAAAGGAACTTCCCCTTTTAAAAAACAACAATAAGATTCTAATTCTAAATGTACAAGAAGAGGTAGAATAGATATAGACATTATTCCAATAAGGTTGTTGGGCCCTAGGGGTCCCCAGAAATCTTAAAGGTTTTCAGGTTCATAAGTCCTATGTGATAGTCTGTAACTGTCGTAAACCTGGTAGAGGATGGTCAGGCTGAGCAATGTTCTACTCTAAAGCCTGGGCTTACTGGGGAAGAGGGTATTTCTGGTGAGTTGGGGGATGGAGTATTTGAGCTGGGTGAGAGCTGTGCTAGTGTCAGTCAGCCGTGTCTTCCAGGAATGGCCCTGGTCTGGAGTTGAGCCCTGAGTGACCAGAAGTCCTTCCTGTCCTGAGCCAGGTGATAACGTGGTGCTGGATCAGGCCTACCTGTGGCAGGGTGTTCGAGTGGCTGCTGGAGCACAAATCTATCAGTCTCTGCTTTGTGACAATGCTGAGGTCAAGGAGCAAGTTATATTGAAGCCACGCTGTGTCCTCACTTCCCAGGTGAGAACCTGTCACATACTGCACACAGGCCCCAAACTGAGGAGTGGTCATGCTGAGCCAGAAGGGGCCTCTGTCCAACTGTAATCCAGCCTGAATAGAGAGTCCAGATCCAGTGGGTTCATTTGCCTTCCACTTGGCATAGTAACTCTCATTGTCACCCTCACTGTCAAGATGTACTTTTCCACAACACACTAATGAGTCTGTGCCACCCACTCCTGTTTTCTTCCCTAGGTGGTAGTGGGCCCAGACATCACACTGCTTGAGGGCTCGGTAATCTCTTTGCACCCTCCAGATACAGAGGAAGATGAGGATGATAGCCAGTTCAGTGATGATTCTGGGGCTGACCAAGAAAAGGAGAAAGTGAAGCTGAAAGGTGTGAGATTCAGCAGGTGTGGGGCATCTGTGTGTGTCTCTGCCCCATACAAAAACCCGTGTTTCCTCCTGGAGGGATTGGGACTTGTCTTGAGTCTCTGCTAAAGATTCGTTCCTTTCCAGGTTACAATCCAGCAGAAGTTGGAGTTGCAGGCCAGGGCTACCTCTGGAAAGCTGCAGACATTAACATGAAAGAAGAAGAAGAACTACAGCAGAGTCTATGGGGTGAGCTAGGCCTTATTCCTGTAACACACACACACCTTCTCTAAATCAGACTATTTTGAAAGAGAGTGAACACTTCAGAGTCAGGCTACTTGTCCACTGTTGCTTTATTCATGCAGACTGGGCATATATACTGCTCACAAAAATTAGGGGATATTTCAAAATGAATATGAAGCTATAATATATCCCCTAATTTTTGTGGGCAGTATATATGAGTCTCTATCAATGGCTCTTTCCTTATTTTTCTTTTTTCTCAATGTTTATGGATTATCAGGAGTCACAATCAACATGGAAGAAGAGAGTGAAACTGAAAGTGAGCGAAGTATGGATTCTGAGGACCTGGATAGCCGGGCAGGCTCCCCACAGATGGATGACATCAAAGGTGCATGGCCCGGGAGCAAGCAGTGTCTTGGGACAAAAAAGGAAAATCTCCAGTTTACTCTTTACTTGGATCAACTAGCCATAGACTTGTGTTCCTCCCAGGAAGGGTTTGGTATAAAGTCAGGACGAGATGGCCAGACACATTCTGGAGTGATGTAGGCCCACAAACTTATTCTTGCTTTTATTTTAGTGTTCCAGAATGAAGTCCTTGGAACACTGCAGCGCGGCAAGGAGGAGAACATTTCTTGTGACAATCTAATCCTAGAGATCAACTCTCTCAAGTAAGAGCCACAGTCCCTATTTTCTTCTCCTCGGGTAATCCCAAGCAAATAGAGGTTCTCCCTGTTTCTCCCCCACATAGGAACCTGTTCCCTTGGCATCCCAAGTGGACAAAGCCAGTAGTATTTGGAGCAAGGAGAATACTAAGTTTTCGCCTTAGCATAGATTCCTCCTTCCAAAATCCTCCCCTTCCATGTTGTTCCATCTGACTTCGTCTTCCCGTGTCCTGCCAGAGTCAGTGCTATAGCGTGCTGAAAGGGCCAGGGAAGGCCCTGGCGTCACCACAGTCTCCCTGCAGGTACGCCTACAACATAAGCCTAAATGAAGTGATGCACGTACTGAGCCACGTGGTCCTGGAGTTCCCCCTGCAACAGATGGATTCCCTGCTTGACCCAAACCGCTACTGTGCCCTGCTGCTTCCCGTGAGCAAAGATTGGGGCTGCGTACAAGGGGTTGGGTGGAGGCAGATACACATCCTTGCTGTGGTGACTTAAAAAGGAACCAAGAGTAGAGAAGGTCTTGTTGTAGGATATTATGTTACTCGCTGTTTCTTCTCACCTCTGGAAGCAGATTGGATTCTGGAGCAGCCTTGGTAGGACTAGAGGAGTTGAGTTAGGTTCAATACTGAGTGGCCTTCGAGACTCCAGGCTTCAGACCGTACCAGACCTCAAAGGTGTATCCAGAAGAGACCTAGACTTTCAGACTGACTGTAAATTATTTGACCTGGAATGAGATCAACCCGTAGTCTGGGAATAGGTTTTCTTTTGAGGCAGCATCCATATCTGACCCCCTTTCACCAACCTTCCCTGGGGAACCTCATTTTCCCCAACCCTGACTGCTAACAATTCCTAAGTCTCCCTGACGTGACCACAAGGCCTGTATCATCTCTCTCTTGTCTTCCTAGATCATGAAAAATGCATGTTTCCAGTATTGATTGTCTTTGCTGTTCAAGTGTAGGCACATGCCCAAGAATATGTTGCAGCTCCATTCTCCTTTCTTCCATAGCTGCTCAAGGCCTGGAGCCCTGTTTTTAGGAACTACATAAAGCGTGCAGCTGATCATTTGGAAGCACTGGCAGCCATTGAGGACTTTTTCCTGGGTCATGAAGCTCTTGGTACTTCTGTGGCCAAGGTGAATACCACCTCAAGCTTCATATTCCTGCATTTGCTTTGAAACAGGCCTTGATGACCTCCATGGAATGACACAAAACAGAATGACATGAACCCAGTATGAAGTTTGGTACAGCACTGTCCACCCCTGGTATTGTGCGTGTCGCGGGGACAGTACAGCGTGGACAGGCTAGGAAGTGGCCCTGGGAACGTGCAAAGCACTACTCAGCAATAGTTACAGAAGTTGTACCTGTCCCAGGGCCACAGAGACCAGCATACTCCTGTCTGTTTTGGAGGAGGCTTCCTCAGAAGGAAGCTGAGACCCTGGTAGAGAAAGGTTCTGAGCTCTTACCTCCTCTTCCTTCCTCTGGTATCCACTATATCTTGCTGGACTCTGCATTGTCCCTGAGATCTCTGCTGGCCTTCTGCAGGTTCTGATGGCTTTCTACCAGCTGGAGATCCTGGCTGAGGAAACCATCCTGAGCTGGTACAGCCAAAGGGATACAATTGACAGGGGCCAGCAGTTGCGTAAGAACCAGCAGGTGAGTCAGGCTGTCCTCACCATGGTGGTTGTCTGGCTTCCTGGCCCTTGGCCAGCAGGTTGGTTGGTCCCTGGGACTCTGGTTGTTCAAGCTGTTTATCCACTGAGGAGGGCGGGGGGGCTCTGTGCGGCTCCGTCAGCAGCCCCCACCGAGGGGGGGGCTCTGGGCGGCTCCATCAGCAGCCCCCACCGAGGGGGGGGCTCTGTGCGGCTCCGTCAGCAGCCCCCACCGAGGGGGGGGCTCTGTGCGGCTCCGTCAGCAGCCCCCACCGAGGGGGGGGGGGCTCTGTGCGGCTCCGTCAGCAGCCCCCACCGAGGGGGGGGCTCTGGGCGGCTCCATCAGCAGCCCCCACCAAGGAGGGCGGGGGGGGCCTCTGGGCAGCTCAGCCCCCACCGAGGAGGGCGGGGGGGGGCTCTGGGCAGCTCAGCCCCCACCGAGGAGGGCGGGGGGGGGGCTCTGGGCGGCTCCGTCAGCAGCCCCCACCGAGGAGGGCGGGGGGGGGGGGGCTCTGGGTGGCTCCGTCAGCAGCCCCCACTCTACTTTCTTCCAGCTGCAGAGGTTCATCCAGTGGCTAAAGGAGGCAGAAGAGGAGTCGTCTGAAGATGACTGAGGTCGCACTGCCTGCTCCTGTGGGAGTGGGTAAAGGCCCTCCTGGCTTCTGGGCCAGGGCAAGTGGGAAGCTAGTAGAAGAACATGAGAGACCACATCCTGGCTGAGATTTAAAGAGCAGAAGCTGGAACTCCAGTATTCCTCCCACTGCCAGCAATCATGTGCCTCGCATCCTGACTGGGGAGTTGGGATGGAACAAAACTCTGCCTGAGGAGGAGCTAGGCAGGCCCTGCAGTTAGAGGAAGGCCAGAGGCACAGCTGGGTGCTTTGGCTTTCCCTTAGGAAATAGCAGAGAGCCACTGGCCATCTCTGCTGCTTGTATTTGTTAATATTAAAAAAGAGAGGGGATGTGTTTGGTTTCTCTCCAACTCTGACTGATCAGCTGTTGAAGTAGGTGATCAAGGTGTTCTAAACCTCTGACATGGCAGCCTTTTCTTAACACCTGGGGGAGAGGGGTTGTTATGTCTACTAGGTGGTACTGTGGTGCCTCAGTAATTGACCACTGCCATGGCTCATAGGTAATAGAGGACCTAGACTCTTCTAGCCTCTGTGGACCGATTTGTGGTCCTGAAGTAGCATGCCTGAGCCTGTTCCAGAAAGCACCCTAATCCAAGCACTTTTCTGCAAGAAAGTGATGCCAAGCGTGTGTAACCACCTGCCAGCCCCTCATGCCTTGTCCAGTTGATCCAGTACTACTTACTACTTTCAGGGAAGCTGGGCTACTCTTCAACTTAAAAATAAGGAAATTTACTCAAGGTTTCATCACTCTTGAGGGATAGAGCTAAGGATTTGAGCCTCATAATTCAGAATTCTTTTGGCTTCAGCAGATTTAATGTCTAGATGAAGGGAAATTGCCCCCAGGGCTAATATAACCCCAAGCCAGCAGTGGATATCTTAAGAACAGGAATATCCTGCAAAATGGGTTTTCCTCTAATATTGAAAGTGTTTACTATGTGTAACAGGCATTTTACTAAAAACAACTTACGTGTTATTTTAGTTAACCTTCAGAGAGGTCCCATAACTCGTAACTGATAGAGCCAGGATTTGTTACTGGATTCTAGAACTGAGTTTGTCACTGCTGTATTTCCCCATTAACCTCAACCTATGCCCTTCTATCTCATCTTTTTGAGCTCTTTGTTTTCTTCATATAACACTGCTGACACTTAGACATGGAAGGTGTTACCAGTAACAAGTGGCCCTCTTAGAAATCACAGATAAAATGGTTGCCTCCCTTCATTTCAGTCAAGTGGAATGGAGTTAGCTAAAGAAGAGGATACTGAACTGTACTCGGGGTGTGAAGGGGCATTACTGAGTATTTCTAAATAAGAAAAACCAGGCTTGCCAGGATTTGGCCTTGTTTACTTTTCTTATTCCTTGAATCTCTATCAGATATAGGACTAGAGAGCATATAAAGGTCCTATCATGGACCTAATAGGGTCAGTTAAATACAAATAATTGAGCACCACTGATTTGTTCCCAGAGGGTGGCAGAGATCAGAATGGCTTATAGAACTTTTTAGGAGGAAGAAATTCCTTCCAGTTGCAATGATGAAGGCTTATAGGATTAAGACGCTTGAGTGTTCTAAAAAGAAAAAGGTGGAAGGGAACGTTAGAAGCAAAGGAAAGAATTTCTATTTAAATATGCTAAAGTAGCCTGACCAGGTGGTGGCACAGTGGATAGAGCATCAGCCTAGGACGTGGACCACCCAGGTTCAAAACCACAAGGTCGTTGGCTTGAGCAAAGGGTCACTTGCTCTGCTGTAGCCCCCGGTCCAGCCAGGTGTTTACCCTTATTTCTCCCCTGCAACAAATGGGAGATGTAGTAATTGGAGAAAATTATCAGGAAGTACAGTATTCTTAAACCCAAAGGTCATGCGTATCTAGACTGATAGCCCATGAGTGCCCAGCGTAATGATTGAATTAGTGCCACAAAATTTCAGAACCTCAGGGAAAAGGTAAATTATTAGAATGTGGGTAGGGGAGGGCAGGAAGCATCAGCTCCCGCCTGTGCCTTGACTGCAAGCCCAGGGTTTCAAACCAGAGACCTCAGCATTCCAGGTTAACACTGCACCACCACAAATCAGGTGAGCCTTTAGATTCAACAACAGCTATGGTAGGAATGGGGGTGAGGGGCTAGATTGAGATTAAAGGATAGTGAAAGTATATGAGTGTTGGGGCTCTGAATATTAGCACACACTGATTTATATCTCCAGGCAAAACCAAACAACACTGCAGGAAAAGACGTAGAAATGTTTGTTTCTTCTGGAGGGAATAAGAGCCATCTTTCCCCCCACCTGATCACCCTACATTGGAGTCTTAGATATTAAGCATTGTACATAGACAGCTTCCAGTCAGCTTTTCAGTATTTCACTCTTAAATGTGAATAGACTGCCAAGCCCCATCAAACATTTGAGGGAGTTTCCAATGTAGAAGACCGAGACCAAAACAAAATTGAGACCAAGTTAAACAATGATGGGAGATTTTTTTAAAAACTTCAGGTGTGAAGATATCATTCCCAAAATTCAAAGGATGAAGGCAATGCTATAAAAAGGAAGAACTGGAGAACAAAATTTTCTTTCCTATTTTCCAAGAGGAGGAGAGACTCCCACAGGTTCCCTGACCAGGATCTACCTGGCAACTCCCATCTTGGGCCATGCTCACAATCAAGCTATTTTTAGCACCTGAGGCGGAGTCTCCACAAAGCCATCCTCAGCCACTGGGCTGATGCACTCAAACCAATCCAGCTACAGCTGCACGATGGGAAGAGAGAAAGAGCCTGACCAGGCGGTGGCACAATGGATAGAGCGGCGGACTGGGATGCGGAGGACCCAGATTCTTGACCCCGAGGTTGCCAGCTTGAGTGCAGGTTCATCTGGTTTGAGCAAGGCTCACCAGCTTGAGCCCAAGGTCGCTGGCTCGAGTAAGGGGTCACTTGGTCAGCTGTAGCCCCCTGGTCAAGGCACATATGAGAAAGCAATCAATGAACAACTAAGAAACCGCAACAAAGAATTGATGTTTCTCATCTCTCTCCCTTCCTGTCTGTCCCTATCTGGCCCTCTCTCTGACTCTGTCTCTGCCAAAAAAAAAAAAAAAAGATTTAAAAAAAAGAGAGAAAGAAGGGAAGGGGCCCGACCAGGTAGTGGCGCAGTGGATAGAGCGTCGGACTGGGATGCAGAAGACCCAGGTTCGAGACTCCCGGGGTTGCCAGCTTGAGAACGGGCTCATCTGGCTTGAGCAAAAAAGAAAAGCTCACTAGCATGGACCCAAGGTCACTGGCTCGAGCAAGGGGTTACTTAGTCTGCTGAAGGCCCGCGGCCCGGGCACATATGAGAAAGCAATCAATGAACAACTAAGGTGTTGCAACAAAAAACTGATGATTGATGCTTCTCATCTCTCTCCATTCCTGTCTGTCTGTCCCTGTCTATCCCTCTATCTGACTCTCTCTCTCTGTCCCTGTAAAAAAAAAAAAAAGAAGGGAAGTGGGGTGGAGAAGCTTCTCTTATGTGCCCTAACGAAGAATTGAACCTGGGACATCCATACCCTGGGCCGACGCTCTGCCACTGAGCCAACCAGCCAGGACCAAAAGAGTTCTTAGAAATTAAAAATAAAAGAATTGTTTCTGTCTGACCTGTGGTGGCCTGGAGTGCTGAGGTCACTGGTTGAAAACCCTGGGCTTGCCTGGTCAAGGCACTTAAAGAAGCAACTATGAATTGATGCTTCCTACTCCACCCCCACTTCTCTCTCTTTCCTCTCTCTAAAATCAATTTTTTTAAAAAAAAAGTTGTGTATAAACGCTTAGGAAAATAAGTCAAACAGACCACTTAATAACACTGGGAGCTAGAACATAGTGGATGATGCCTTTAAAATTCTAAAGAGGCCCTGGCCGGTTGGCTCAGTGGTAGAGCGTCAGCCTGGCGTGCAGAAGTCCCGGGTTCGATTCCCGGCCAGGGCACACAGGAGAAGCGCCCATTTGCTTCTCCACCCCTCCCCCTCTCCTTCCTCTCTGTCTCTCTCTTCCCCTCCCGCAGCCGAGGCTCCATTGGAGCAAAGATGGCCCGGGTGCTGGGGATGGCTCCTTGGCCTCTGTCCCAGGCACTAGAGTGGCTCTGGTCACAACAGAGCGACGCCCCGGAGGGGCAGAGTGTCGCCCCTGGTGGGCGTGCCGGGTGGATCCCGGTCGGGCGCATGCGGGAGTCTGTCTGACTGTCTCTCCCCGTTTCCAGCTTCAGAAAAATACACACAAAAAAAATTCTAAAGATAAATTATTTTTCACTCAATCATATTTTCAGATTTGCAAGTTCTCAAAATTCTTATTTCCCATGCTTTCCTTTGTTTTTTTGTTTTTAAGCGGGAGAGAGACAGGAAGGAAAAGAGATGAGAAGCATCAATTCATAGCTGCATCACTTTAGTTGTTCATTGATTGATTCTCATTCATGCCTTGACCAGGGGCTGTAGCCAAGCCAGTGACCCCTTGCTCAAGCCAGTGACCTTTGGGCTCAAGACAGTGACCATGGGGTCATGTCTATGATTCCATACTCAAGCTACTAATCTCACCCTCAAGCTGATGAGCCTGCACTCAAGCCAGCAACCTCGGGGGTTTTGAACCTCAGGGTCCCAGGTTGATGCCACCACCAGCCAGGCTGTTCTTTTTTTGTTGTTTTGTTTTTAAACATAATGCTATACTGCACAGTTAACAATGTATAGTGTAAACAACTTTTTATGCACTGGGAAACCAAAAATTCACATGACTCCATTTGCTTTATTGTGGTGGTCTGGAATCGAATCCACAATAGCTCCCAGGTATGCCTGTATTTCAGTGAACAAAATATATATTGAGAAACTATTAGATTATGTACAAAGATTTAATGATAGGTACACTATGTGACATGAACAAAGCAACCTGACCTGTGATGGATAAAGTGTTGACCTGGAATGCTGAGGTCACCAGTTCAAAACCCAGGGCTTGCCTGGTCAAGGAACATATGGGAATTGATGCTTCCTGCTCCTCCCCCCTCCTCTCGCTCTCCTCTGTCTCTAAAAGTTAATAATAATAATAATAATAAAAGCAATGAGAAAGCAAGGCAATAATACCAGGAGAAACAAAAAATTATGAAGGAACCATAATTCATAATTCAAAATGTCAATACTGAATACTATATTGACTTAACCAAAAAGTGGGTTTTATGTCTGACCAGGCAGTGGCGCAGTGGATAGAGCATCGGACTGGGATGCAGTGGACCCAGGTTCGAGACCCCAAGGTTGCCAGCTTAAGTGCGGGTTCATCTGGTTTGAGCAAAAGCTCACCAGCTTGAACCCAAGGTCGCTGGCTCCAGCAAGGGGTTACTCAGTCTGCTGAGGGCCCGCGGTCAAGGCACATATGAGAAAGCAAGCAATGAACAACTAAGGTGTTGCAACGCGCAATGAAAAACTAATGATTGATGCTTCTTATCTCTCTCCGTTCCTGCCTGTCTGTCCCTGTGTATCCCTCTCTCTGACTTACTCTATCTCTGTAAAAAAAAAAAAAAAAAAGTGAGTTTTACTATTTTAAGGGGTTACAGGCAAGTGAAAAAAAAATTCATCAGCCAAAATTAAAAATCAATAATGTCTAGACTGCATAAATCAAGAAACAGTATGAACTGAAAAAAAGTATACCAGGGTGGGGAGGGGAATAGGACAGAGGATGCTGTTAAAAACTTTCTTAATACTACAGTGTGTCCGTAAAGTCATGGTGCACTTTTGACCGGTCACAGAAAAGCAACAAAAGAAGATAGAAATGTGAAATCCGCACCAAATAAAAGGAAAACCCTCCCAGTTTATGTAGGATGATGTGGCAGCATGTGCACATGCGCAGATGATGATGTAACACCGTGTATACAGCGGAGCAGCCCACGGCCATGCCAGTCGAGATGTGGATGGTACAGAGGAAAGTTCAGTGTGTTCTGTGGCTCACTAAATTCGAATTTGTGACCAAAGAGCAACGTGAATATTGGCGCGTTTATAACGAAGTGCCACCACCTAGGAATAACATTACTCGGTGGGATAAGCAGTTGAAGGAAACCGGCAGTTTGGGGGAGAAACCTCGTTCTGGTAGGCCATCAGTCAGTGACGAGTCTGTAGAGGCTATACGGGATAGCTACCTAAGGAGCCCTAAAAAATCTGTGCGTGAGCCCACATCGAACTGCACTGAGTAAGTATGAAACTGGGAGAGTTTTCCTTTTATTTGGTGCAGATTTCACATTTCTGTCGTCTTTTGTTGCTTTCCTGTGACCAGTCAAAAGTACACCATGACTTTACAGCCACACTGTATTTGACTATGCGCACAAATTGCTTTAATATATATTTAAATTGCCTGACCTGTGGTGGCATAGTGGATAAAGTGTTGACCTGAAATGCTGAGGTCGCCACATCAAAACCCCAGGCCTTGCCCAGTCAGGCACATACTAGAAGCAGCTACTCTAAGTTGATTCTTCATGCTCCTCCCCTGCCTTCTCTATCTCTTTCCTCTCTCTAAATTCAATAAATAAAATCCTTTTTTAAAAAAAGTTTTGAACTTTATTAAAAAAAAACAGTCGGCCCTGGCCATCTGGCTCAGTGGTAGAGCATCAACCTGGCGTGTGTAAGTCCCAGGTTCAATTCCGGATCAGGGCACACAGGAGAAGCAACCATCTGCTTCTCCCCTGCCCCCTTCTCTCTCTCTTCCTGTCCTATAGCCATGGCTTGATTGATTTGAACTGCTTTGGGCCCAATTGATTTGAGCCATGTTGGCCTAGTTGGCTGAGGATGAATGACTGTGTGGGGCCTCTGCCTCAGGAGCTAAAAATAGCTCCATTTGAGAGTTGGCCCCAGATGCCTATAACATTGGCCCCAGACAGGGGTCGCCAGGTGGGTCCTGGTTAGGGGCACTTGCGGGAGTCTATCTTCCTTCCCCTCACTTCAATTTAAAAAAAAAGAGAAAAAAAATTAAAGTAAAGAGAAAGTGTAGTACACAATACAATATACAGATGATATAACAGAATTGTATACCAGAAATCTATGTAATAAAAAAATAAAAGGAAGATATGAAATGAAAATATACAAGTTTTGTGTAGGAGCTAGCTCACAGGTTGATTTGCCTAAGTTAAATTTTTTTTAATTCAGTGACAGGAGGGGAGACAGACACCCGCAGCTCACGGATGGGGATCCACCTGGCAAGCCCACTAGGGGGCAATACTGTGCCCATCTTGGGGATTGCTCCAGCTCTTATTAGAACCTAAGGTGGAGATCATGGAGCCATCCCCAGTGCCAAGGGCCATCTCGCTCCAAACTATGGCTGCAGGAGAGGAAGAGAAAGAGAGAAGCAAGAGGGGGAGGGGTGAAAAAGCAGGTGGACGTTTCTCCTGTGTGCCCTGACCAGAAATTGAACCCAAGACATCCACACACCAGGCTGATGCTCTACCGCTGAGCCAACCAGCCAGGGCCCTAAAGTAAAATATTTAGCTAGGATATAATGAAACAAAAAGCTATAAAGGTATTGGTTAGATTATTTATGAAGGGCTTTCAATATACTAAGGATATTTGGAAAGCACTGGGGAATGTGGAGAAGTTTCTGAGCAGAGGTGCCAGAAAGAGGTACTTACTATTGAAATGCTAATTTGGCAAGAGTATACAAAATGAAATGGGAAGCCTCCAGCCAGGTTGCTCAGTAGGTTAGAATTATCCTTCTATACCAAGGTTGCGGATCATTGAGGTCAGAACAAATAAAAGAATCAACCAATGAATGCATATATTAGTGGAACAACTGATTGATGTTTTTCTCTCTCTAAACTCAATTTTTTTTTAAAGTGGGAGGAGCCCACACTTGTTACTGTGACCTTAAAAGACTTGTGTGAGCTGGTCCCAGTCTCCTTTCCAGCCTCATCTAACACTATCCCTGTAGTCACAATGGCCTTCTTCTGTTCCTCAAATTTGGCAAGTTTACGCCTGACCAGGTGGTGGCGCAGTGGATAGAGCATCGAACTGAGATGCGGAAGACCCAGGTTCAAGACCCCGAGGTCTCCAGCTTGAGTGCAGGTTCATCTGATTTGAGCAAAAGCCCACCAGCTTGAGCCCAAGGTTGCTGGCTCAAGCAAGGGGTTACTCGGTCTGCTAAAGGCCCACGGTCAAGGCACATATGAGAAAGCAATCAATGAACAACTCAGGGGTTGGCAATGCGCAACGAAAAACTAATGATTGATGCTTCTCATCTCTTCGTTCCTGTCTGTCTGTCCCTGTCTATCTCTCTCTCTGACTCTCTCTGTCTCTGTAAAAAAAATAAAAATTTGGCAAGTTTATTCCTAAATTGAGCCTTTATACTTGGTTTTCCCCTCTGCCTGGAATGCTCTTCCCCTAGACCAGACCTTCTTATAGCAGCTTCCGCATTAGTTCTAGGTTTTCGCTCAAATGGAAGAGGTGTTCTCTAACCACCCATAATCCTCTTTCCCGTCATATCACATCACTCCATTTTATCTTTTTCATAGCATTTGTCACTCTCGTTTATTTACAAGCCTCCTTCCAGATAAGTAGAGGTCCTGAGGTCAGCCTTATCTGTCTTGTTTTTGCTGTATCTCATGCAGTTTGCCTTGCACACAGTAGGCACCCAGTATTAAACAAATTATAAGCTAAGGGATGAGGAAATCTGTTAGGAACCAATTATACCTGGTTCGGGTTTGAGACTCACTGTCCCAGCCATGCGCACATCTTCATTCTTGCACTCATTCTGCATTCAATCCATTATTAAATCACTGCTTTGCACCTAGATACTGAGATTTTAAGAAGGGCTCAGAACTAGATCCTGTTCAGTCCTCAAGGATCAAATTTAGTAGACTCAATGACAGCAGCTATGTTTCTTAACAGAGCCTAAAGGGCCACGTCGAGGTTACTTTCCCCCAGTGATACATGGTCAGAACCGCCACCCACCCACCTATGGGGACCAAAACGACCTCTGCATTACCCCTCGCCCAGCAGCAGAGGAGCAGCCGATCCCGATGAGTCGGAGACTGGGCCTTGAAGTCCAGGGACGCGGTCATCCTGGTGAGATCAGTCCCTCCATCACTGGAGTCCTAGGCTACTGCTGCCACGCTCCTCGCGGGCCTGCGTGGGCGGGGTGTCCGCGGGGCCCAGCCGAGGGCCAGGCCATCTGCCGCGAGGCCAGCGCGGCTCGGCCGCGGCCGGGGGCGGGGCCGGGGCGGGGCCGCGCCGGGGCCGGAGGAGGGGAGCGGCCCGGCCGCAGCCTGGAGCCGGGAGGGCCACGGCCACCGGAAGAGTCGCCGTCGCCAGCAGAGTGGGGAGAGTGGGGAGCGGAAGCAGCGGCCGCGGCGGCGGCAGGAGGCGCTGGGACCCGGGAGCGGCTGGAGAACAAGGGAGCTGGCGCCGCGGCTGGCCGCGGGGCTGGACTGAGCCGCTGGGCCGCGCCGAGTGCCGCCGCCGCTCGAGAGGCCCGGCCCGGCCGCCCGAGCAGGCCGCGCACGGGCCGCCGGGCCCGAGGCCGGAGCCATGGGCGAGACCAAGATCATCTACCACCTGGACGGGCAGGAGACTCCGTACCTGGTGAAGCTGCCCCTGCCCGCCGAGCGCGTCACCTTGGCGGACTTTAAGGGCGTTCTGCAACGACCCAGCTATAAGTTCTTCTTCAAGTCTATGGACGACGATTTCGGGTGAGGATGGCCCCCGGCTCGCCTCCGGGAGACCCCGGCCCCTCCGGCTTCTAGGGCGACTCGGCCAGTCTGCAGTCCCCTTGCTACACTGGCTTCTAGTCCTACTCAGGATTCAAGGGGACGGCTCGGCCATTGGGGCTCCCCTTGGTTTTTTCAGATGCTGGAGATCCAGGCTCTCTAAGGACTCTTCTTTCGCTCTTGTGGGGACATTGATTTGACCCCCCCTAATTTCGGGAGACGTCTAACATCCCAAGATCAATCAGAGTAGGAGCCCAGGAAGCCCCCGACCTCTCAGAAACCTGCAGCCCACACAGACAGACACACACCCCCTCCACCCAGTTCCAGAGCCGGAGTTCCCCCTCCTTCCTGCCAGGGAGACACCTTTTTAACCCAGAGTTGGGGTGTTTGGCACTCGGCCTGTCCCTTCTCCATCTTTTCAGCCCCACAACTCCGAGCCATATTTGGAGTCCCATGCATCTCAGGGCCGAGCTGTGGGACTTCGAACTGAGGGGAGGGGAAGCTAGGGGTGCTTAGGCAGCTAAGGCCTGCAGCCCTGGTGTTTATTTAGCTGTTCCCCTTTTCCTTGTGGGATGTGTGAGATGTTGTCAAGGGAGCAGAGCACCTGAACCCTAAGGAGTCCCCACTAGCCTAGGTGCTGATATCCTCTCAGAATTGGGGCCTTTTTCTTCCAAATGGTGGCCTTGGAAAAGGCCACAGAGCCTGGATTGGAGGGCCAGGAAGAGTCTCTTGGTGTTCATCTTTCCTCCCTGGCGGGGTCTCCCTCCACCCATCTACCGGGGGCTTTGAACAAGCAGAGTTTGGAAGCAATGACTTCCCCTTTAAGACGGGATGGAATGTTGGAGCCGGAAGGTTCTGAAGCAGCTGGCTTGGGAGGCAGAGCCTGGCCGTCCCCTCACACCCACCCCCAACTCCGGGGGGACTGGGGGAGGAGGAAGCCCCCACACTAACTGGGCGCGGGGCCTGGAGTCCTGTGGGGAAGGCTTCCCAGGCCCTCCAGGCCTAAAAGTGGTCTCTCCAGCCCTGGGCAGAGGCCTGCACTACTCTGGAGCCCAGGCCCCGGAGCTGAGTGAAGGAGGACATTCTTTTCCCCAGTGTTCATCAGCCTGGCTTTTCTCCCACGGTCCAGCCTTCCTGGTCCTGGGAAGCAAGCACCTTTCCCCTCTCCTGCCTGGCAGGTTTTGCTGTCAACTTTACCCCTGGAACTCAGGGTTTGATGAGCCCATGAGACTCGTGTGAAAGTGCTTTTACAGTAGGAAGTGCTGTGGAGTTGTCGAACTATTCTTGTTTCTGTTGTTGTTGTTATACTTACCCCGGGGTGGGGAACTCCTGGTGTATAATGATTATCTGGCTTCTGTACAGAGACAGATACCCCTGATTGGAAGATTCTGAAGAGGGCTGAATAGATCTGCAAGGGATGGGAGTGAGGGGTTGGATGCCTTGGCCTGGTGAGAGAAGAATAGAGTTAGGAGGCTGCAGACACTGCCTCAGGGTCTGGCATAGGGGCAAATCAGCTGGAGTCCAGTGCATGGGGCTACCCTGGGGCCAGAGCCCACTCTCCCCAGGCTGCTGTTAGGCCAGACCTAACTGTAGTCATAGGACCATCCACATTACACCATTAATGTTGTTCTTTCCTTTTTTATTTTTTAAAATTTGTTTATTGATTTTAGAGAGCGGAAGGGAAAGAGAAAGAGAGAGAAAGAAGCACTGATCTGTTTTTGTATGTCTCCTGACCAGGGGTCCAACCTGCAACCTTTGTATTGAGCAGCGCTCTAATCAGCCAAGCTATCCCACCAGGGCAATGTTGTTTTTTAAATCCACTGTCAGTCCACTCATTCTTTCTTACCTTGACCAAGTCAATAATATGAAATTACCCATCTGATCTTCTATTTCTATTTCTTTCTAAGACATATTAAAAATAAATATTAACTGTTGAATTGAGCAGTGTTCATTCAGGTAACACCTAAACACGTCTTGTATGCATCACTGGTACTTGAACCATCTTTTGCAAAATGTCAGAGTAGGCCATTTTAACAGGGTTGAGAACAATGCTAAAAATAAAGTGGAGGAGATTGATTTTGTTTTTATCCCAGAAGGATTAATGAGCAGACTTCGTAGGGTTATAACATAAGACTAATAGCTGATGAATATGTGTGTGTGTGTACGTATACATTTATTTAACAAACTCTTTATGGTGCTTATAGTATACCATGTATACTATATTATTATTGTCACTATTTTACAGATGTGTCCTCTGAGGGAGATGCTGAGCCTTGGCAAACTGTAGAGGTGACAGGACTGCCACCTATCCTAGCCCCATGAGAGGCAGGTCAGGCACAGGCCAGAGGGGAGGGTGGGTTAGAGGAGGAAGGATGCTGTCTCCCTTCTCTCCAGGCTCACCCTCCAAGGTACTGGTAGTGTGGCCTGAGGACTCCCCAATGCCCATCTGGTCTCCAGAAGGATTTGTCACGCTTAGGGTAGGCCCAAACCTCTTAAATAATTTGGAAAATGGAGGAATAGTAAACATTTTCAGCACTGAGGAGATAGTGGGTAGAAGAATGAGGTACCCATTGTTAGAGTAGCCCTGAGCTGTGGGAGGGTGCAGTATGGGAAGTGGGATCACTATGTTGCTCCCTGCTCCAGGTCCTGCCTCTGGGCACACTTCTTTCTTTCCCTGGCTTCTCCATATCCACTTCTCCTGTCCTCTGGATTGAGCTTTTAGATTTTATTTATTCCTTTTAGAGAGGTGAGAGACACTGAGACAGAGAGAAAGAGAGATGAAGAGGAAGGAGCAGGAAGCATCAACTCCCATATGTGCCTTAACCAGGCAAGCCCTGGGTTTCAAACCAGTGGCCTCAGCGTTCCAGGTCAACACTTTATCCACTGTGCCACCACAGGTCAGGCCTGGACTGAGCTTTTAAAGTTATGGTACTTATCCTATTTATCTGTACTCCTACTTTGCTTCTAGCCAGGACCTGACACCTAAGTACCACTCAGCATATGTCTGTCTAGTGAACACCTCTGCTGGTCTTACTGCTCTTTCCACTTCCCACATGTAATACTCTTGTGAACTGTCCACTGGACCATAACCTCTCTGAACAAGGCAGGCTCCAGGTCTAAGGCTTCTTAAGACTCCTACAATGGCAAGCACAGGACTTAAATCTCACTGGGCTCTCAACAAAGGCTTTTTAATTGCATGTACAATGAATAATGAGCAGGTTTGTTTGGTCCCTACCCTTACAAACTTATACCTAGTTGGAAAGAGTATGGATCCTGCTAGAAATTGACAAACTTAGAAACTAGCTTTATTGTATGCCTGGACTATACATTTACGAATCCCATTTACCAGGGTGTGACAAAGGCTTGGAGAAGTTAGGAAACTTCTTTAAGATGGGAGGGCTAGTAAGTAGCAGAATTGGAATTTGAGCCCAGATTTGTGAGACTCCACTTGGAGTGTGTGTGTGCATGCACATGTGCGGGTGCAATGGAACCATGAGCCATTTCGCTCCACTATGTGTGTGTGTGAGGGGCTGTTTGATGTCCCCCAAGGCTGCTGAAGATCAGCTGATCCTTGTGAGTCAGCAGAGCCTTGGCGACCTGTCAGTGACCCCCAGAAAGAGAGGAAACATCTGTAGCTGGAGCTGTGTGGTGAGGCCTGCTGAGGGAAGGGGGTGGGGAGACTCGGCAGCAGTTTCCCACCACTGGGGGATCCTCTCTGAAGCAGGTCACGGAGTCCCTGCCATGTGGCCCACATACCCCCTTTTCTTTTGAGCCGCAGTTCCCATAGGGGGCTGCAAGCTCAGGGTACTCTGTGACCAGACTGGCTTATAGCTACCTCTCTCTTTGTCCCTTCTTTTCAGCTTGTTTTGTCTCCAGGCTTTCTGCCGTGATGGCCCTGAGCAGGATGATTTGAGCTGCTTTCTTGGGGTTGCTGTGGGGTGGAAGAGCCAGAGCTGGATGGGGGGAGGAGGGTAGGCTCGGCCTTCGAACTTGGCTGTGAGTCCAAGAATGTGAGCATCACAAGGAGCCAAGCACATTCCCAGCTCCGGGCAGGAGCTCTTCAAGAACAGAGAGAACTGAGCTGCACAGCCTCCTTCCTTGCTATCTTCCCTCTCTGCTCACAATTCCAGGCATGTGTCTTTTTGCCCCCAATCAAGTCTTTCCAGCTCTGTTCTCCTGTGTGTTTGATGCAGTCTGAGAAACTCAAGCGTTTCCAGTTTTTTTTACTGGCCCCAAACTGTAATCATGGTCTGACTTCTTGTCTCACTGCATGCCTGTGACCACATCCCACCCCCTAAACCCCATATCACTGTCTCCATCACTCCACCCTCCACACAGACCCAAATCATCTCTGTCACTGTCCAGGAAAGAATGTGAACTCAAGCCAGTGACCTCAGGGTTTTGAACCTGGGTCCTCAGCGCTCCAAGTTGATACTTATCCACTGTGCCACCACAGGTCAGGCTCTAGTGCTTCGCTTATTAGTGGTGTGATTATAAGGGAATTTCTGAGCCTTAGTTTCCTCATCTGTATCTATTTTACAGCATTGCTATATTAAATGAAATGATACAAGTAAAGTGTTTGTTTAGTGCTTGGCCCACAATACATGCTCAACAAATGAGAGCACTTGTTACTATTATCATAATGGCAGTGGAGGCCTGGCCTGTGGTGGCGCAGTAGATAGGGTGTCGACCTGGAATGCTGAGGTCACCAGTTCAAAACCCTAGGCTTGCCTAATTAAGGCACATACCGAGAAGCAACTACTATGAGTTGATACTTTTTACTCCACCCCCTGCCTTCTCTTGTCTCTCTGTAAAATCAATAAGTAAAATCTTTAAAATAATAACAATAGTAATAATGGCAGCAGAATGCCTTCTCCCCGTTTCTTTCCTAATTTCCTTAAATTCCTTGTCCATAGCCCCCAAGATTCCCAAGTGAGAATGGGAGGACAGTAATCAGGATGTGCTTTTTCCCTAGTATAGAGTCAGAGGGAAAGAAAAAGTCCAGGCCATGAGAGCCTTATTGGAGATAGGTAAAGCACTCTGGAGATTCTAGGGAGTGGGGGACAGCAATTTGTCAGGTGTAATTTGCAGTCACCTGATGACTGAGAGGACACCCCAGGCACCCATACTCCCATTTGAACAGGCTCATGCTGGTGGTTTGATTTCTGGTTTAGGGTGGAGGAGCCGCTGAGAGTTGCGGTTGCGAGGACACCTCCACTTCTACCTGAGGAAGCTCACTGACACCCCTTCTCTCCCTGCAGAGTGGTGAAGGAGGAGATCTCAGATGACAATGCCAAGCTGCCCTGCTTCAATGGCCGAGTGGTGTCCTGGGTAAGGATCCTTCCTCAGCATTTCCGCTGCCCATGTCCCTGCTGAGGGCTGGACAGAGGAAAGGCATCGCTAAGGTGATAGCTGGTGGTTCTATGCCTCAATATCTGACTCCTCCTTGAGTTTCTAACTAAACAGTTTCTATCCCAGATGCTACTGCCTTCGTGAAAAGTGGGGGAGTAGTGTTAAGGGGAAAGGCAGATACAGAAACATGCTGGGCTCTGGTCGGTTGGCTCAGTGGTAGAGCGTTGGCCCGGCATGTGGAAGTCCTGGATTCGATTCCCAGTCATGACACACAGTAGAAGTGACCGTCTGCTTCTCCACCCCTACCCCTCCCGTTCTCGTTCTCTCTCTCTCCTCTCTCTCTCTCTCTCTCTCTTCTTCTCTTCCTCTCCTTCAGCCATGGCTCGATTGGTTTGAGTGCATTGGCCCCAGTTGCTGAAGATGGCTCCATGGAGCCTCCACCTCAGGTGCTAAAAATAGCTCAGTTGGGAGCATGACCCCAGATGGACAGAGCATCAGCCCCAGACAGGGGTTGCTGGGTGGATCCTGGTCAGGGCACATGCAGGAGTCTGTCTCCCCTCCTCACTTGGAAATGAAGAAGAAGAAAAAAGAAATATACAGTGGAGACAAAATTGTCTCCTATGCCCTTTGAGGCACTTTCCCTTGTGTCACCTGCTGAACTCTGCTTTGGACCTTGTTCTCTGTCCCTCTTCCCGCTCCACCAACCCATGCCTCCCTGCTACTTTATCAGCCTGTCAGTGGGTCTGCTCCTCCTGTCAGCAGCTTTCCTATAATCCTCTCTTCTCCCTCCATGTCCACTGCTTTATTCTCCCTAAATCTTCATGCCCTGCCAGAAGCCAGCGATCCTACTGCTCCCTGTTACCCCTGTGCATACTACTTGTTTTCTCCCCATCAGCTGGTGTCAGCTGAGGGCTCACACCCTGAGCCAGCTCCCTTCTGTGCTGACAACCCATCCGAGCTGCCACCGCCCATGGAGCGCACAGGAGGCATTGGGGACTCCCGGCCCCCCTCCTTCCAGTGAGTGTGGCCTGAGGGTGGGCAGGGCCTGTGGGGGAGGGCTATGTCAGCTCAGCCCAGGGCTGGGGGAGGGAGCCCCCAGCCTGCCCCCTCCCCCACCAAGTCCTTTCTTCCCTGCAGCCCTCATGCTGGTGGGGGAAGCCAGGAAAACCTGGACAACGACACAGAGACAGACTCCTTGGTGTCTGCCCAGCGCGAGCGGCCACGCCGGAGGGACGGCCCAGAGCATGGTGTGTCTTCCTTGAACAGATGCCTTCCCCACCCTCTGCCCTCCCCATAGCTTCCACTCAGCTGCCCACCTCTTTGCCTAACTTTCTGAGCTCCAGCTGTGACTGCTCCCAGTGCAGCCCCTGGCTTGCACCTCTCTCCCCCCTTCCTCCTGCACTGGGCACCATGAACCCAGCTGCCTCCATCCTCCGCAGCAACCCGGCTAAATGGAACTGCAAAGGGGGAGCGGCGGCGAGAGCCAGGGGGTTATGACAGCTCATCTACCCTCATGAGCAGCGAGTTGGAGACCACCAGCTTCTTTGATTCAGAGGAGGATGACTCCACCAGCAGGTGGGGCTTTGGTTTCATGAGTACTGTGGAGCAGGTGACCCCTGAGGAGATGGGGCCCCTGGGAGGGATGTGGGCCTTTGCTGGGGTCTGGGCCCTGCAGTGCCTCTTACGGGGCAGGGCTAGGCCAGCCTGGTGGGGAACGACTGTGGGCCCCACAGGTTCAGCAGCTCCACCGAACAGAGCAGTGCCTCACGCCTGATGAGAAGACACAAGCGGCGGCGGCGGAAGCAGAAGGTTTCCCGGATCGAGCGGGTATGGGGCCTGGGGTACTAGGGGTGGGTGAGGCAGGGTCAGAGCTGTGCTTCACTAGATCCCCCTTGGGTCAGTGTTTAGAACTTCAGAGGGAAGGTGGTATGAGAGCTCACTTTGAGGAGGAGTTAGGTGGGAGCAGTGAGTTCCTGCCACCCCGCCTGCTTGCTGCTTAGAGTCTCTGTCTGTTCCAGTCCTCGTCCTTCAGCAGCATAACGGACTCCACCATGTCACTCAACATCATCACAGTCACTCTCAACATGGGTGAGTCTGTTGAAACAACACTGTTGAGTGCCTACTATGTGCCAGACACTGGGCAGACTTAAGGAGTTCAAGGAGGCACAAGATATGTTCCCTGTCCTCAAGGGGCTCTCTTTCATAAACTGATTATTTCAGTATCTCGTGATCAGGGCTCTGACAGAGAGAAGTACAGAGAATAGTGGAAACAGAGAAAGGCATCAGGGAAGGCTTCCTGGAGGAAGTGATTTCTGATTCCTTCCCCCTTCCGGTTTTTCAGCTGTTGCATTCTTGCCCTCTGATGTCTGCCCTAGGTACTCTCTTTAGGAGAAAGCTGGATGTAGTAAAAAGAGTGCCATCTTCGGAATTTAAATCTGAGTTTGAGTGCTGGTTTTACCATTTAATGGCTTAGAAAAATCACTTAAATTCTCTGAACCTCAGTTGCCTATTCTGTAAAATGGGACAGTGTCCTTGCCTCACAGCCAGCAAGGATTAAATGAAAGCCTATTTGAGTACGCTGAACACAGTGCCTGATTCCAGTTCAGTAAATGTTAGTTCTTATCCTTTTCCACTCTTTCTATTAAGGGGCTCAGAATTTGGGTAGGTTCCTTTCTCCCCTCTCAAGGTCTTATTACTCCCTGTAGAAAAGTATAACTTCTTGGGCATCTCCATTGTGGGCCAAAGCAACGAGCGCGGTGACGGAGGCATCTACATTGGCTCTATCATGAAGGGTGGGGCCGTAGCTGCTGATGGACGCATCGAGCCAGGAGATATGCTGTTACAGGTACCATTGTCCACCATGGCTGGTGGTGTGGATAGGGAGTTGGGGAGATGTACCCTCTGTACTCTCTCCTTCCCACCCTCTATACTCTATTCAGAGGACCCTTCTTGGTGGAGAAGACCACCTGACCCACTAAGCTTCCCTAACTCCCTCCCCAGTGCAGCTGCTTATCCCACTCCTGGTCCTCTTTCCCAGGTAAACGAGATCAACTTTGAGAACATGAGTAATGATGACGCAGTCCGGGTACTGCGGGAGATTGTGCACAAACCAGGGTATGGATGGATGTGGCATTGCAGAGGAGGGGGAAAGCACTTCTGACTATCAGGCTTAGTCTGGCTTCCACACATCCTGCCCTCACTAGGGACACCCTTGCTTTCAGGCCCATCACTCTGACTGTAGCCAAGTGCTGGGACCCAAGTCCACGTGGTTGTTTCACGCTGCCCCGGAGTAAGTGGATGGGAGATCGGCCCTAAACTAATGCCTAGCATATGTGAGCCCTGTCTTTCCTACCTTCTGTGTTGCCCTGAACCCTCACACCTACCCTGTTGGGCCTGGCACTGGGTAGGCTGAGCAGCCCCTAACTCCTCATCCTCCCTACAGGCGAGCCCATCCGGCCCATTGACCCTGCAGCCTGGGTCTCCCACACTGCTGCCATGACTGGCACCTTCCCTGCCTACGGCATGAGCCCCTCCCTGAGCACCATCACCTCCACCAGCTCCTCCATCACCAGCTCCATCCCCGACACAGAGCGTGAGTGTCCAACCCTGTCCCCTGGGCCCAGCAGACAGGGCCAGGTGAGAGGAACTGACGAAGGCCCACGCAGACTCTTGTTTGAAAGTCAGAGGGGGCTGGAGAGGGAACTCAGCTCATTCCAGCTGTCTCACACTGCAGCTTCCCTCAGTGGACACCCGACCCTCACTTAACAGTGTCAGCTTCTAAACCAGTATTGAGCACCCAGTGAATCTCAGTTTCCTCTTGTAAAATGGGACTAATTATGTATACTTTACCAGGTTCTTGGGGGGGGGGGGGGTTAATGAGAGGATATAAATGAGACATTGATCACAGTGTGTGGCATAAGGTAAACACAATAATGACTGACATTATCATTGCACACACACTGTGCACTGTACTAAACACCTTCATTTACATTATTTAATTCTCTTCAAATGTCCTTGTAAAATAGATTGTTAAAGTTCCTATTCTTTTATTTTTATTTTTTATTGATTGATTTTAAAGAGACAAAGCAAGGAAGGGAGAAAGAGAAAGAGGAAAGCATTTATTTGTTGTTCCATTTAGTTGTGCGTTCATTGGTTACTTCTAGAGTGTCATTCCAATATGCAAAGGTAACAGGTTGAATCCCCACTCAGGGCACATACAAGAACAGATCAATGTTTCTGTCAGTCTCTCTCTCTCTCTCTCTCTCCCTCTCTCCCTCCCCATTCCTCTCTCTCTCTCAAATCAATCAATACATGTTTTAAAAATACTGTTATTAAAAAAATTAAAGTCCCCATTTTTATAGAAGGGGAAACTGAGTGTCCAAGAAATCAGTAATGTGCCCAAAACTGGTTCATATTTATTAGGTGGTAGAGCTGGAGTGCAGCCTTCTGTCTGCCTAACTCCACGTCCCCTTTCTGCCTCATGCTTTTCCCTCCCACCCCCAGGCCTAGACGAGTTCCACCTGTCCATCCACAGTGACATGGCGGCCATTGTGAAAGCCATGGCCTCCCCTGAATCCGGGCTGGAGGTCCGAGACCGCATGTGGCTCAAGATCACTATCCCAAATGCTTTCATTGGTGAGAAGGCCTCATGGTGGGATGAATGACAGGGTGGGCCCTGAGGAAGCAGAACAGGCTGGGGGCCCAAGAACTCCTGTAAACGGGAACCAGGCCCAGCCTCGTGGCTTCTGTGAGGCCAGATGAACCCAACTCAGGCGGGCTTCCCAATCAAATGGCGGCCTTGCCCCCAGGCTCAGATGTGGTGGACTGGCTGTACCACAATGTGGAAGGCTTCACCGACCGGCGAGAGGCCCGCAAGTACGCCAGCAACCTGCTGAAAGCCGGCTTCATCCGCCACACCGTCAACAAGATCACCTTCTCCGAGCAGTGCTACTACATTTTCGGTGACCTCTGCGGCAGTACGTGCCCCCCACCTCTTTGCTCTGTCTCCTGGCTGGGAGTGGGGTAGTGTCCAGGGATGTGGCAGCAGACTCCAGGGAACCCAAGGAGGGGGCAGCAGAGCTGGGGTCCCAGGTCAGGACCTGAGAGTTTTGCGGTGGAAGCAGAGTCCAGGGCAGCCTCTTCACCTGCCTTGCATCTCCCTGGAGGGGCTGGTGTTTTCTAAGTGCCTGTTCTGTGCCTGGCACCATGCTGATTGTTACTAAAGCATCATCTCACTCTATCACTCAGTCCTCAGCCTCTTCCCACCCTAAGGGAGATGGATTACTACCCCTGTTTTCAGAGAAGGAAACTGAGACATGTGGAGGTTAAATAGCCCACCCCAGGTCTCACAGCTAGAAATAGAGGAGCTAGGCCATGGGTCCAGGCATTTCTGGCTCCAGAGCCCTTGTTTTTCCCACCATCTGGGGTTAACTGGGTGTGTAGTGTTGCAGAAACATTGTCTTAGCAAGGCCAGGGCTCCTGTTCTTGGCCACTACTCACCATCCCAACATCAAGCAGGTTTCACCAGGTCCATGTTGTAGAGGACTCTGTAAGCTGTACCAGGGAGTTGGACTTGATCCTGAAAGAGTGCAAAGCCAATGAACGTAATTAAGCAAGAGAGGTCTGCATGGAACCACCCCAACCCCTTCTCCTTCTGAAACTAAGGACAGCCCTTGCGAAGGGGAGTCTTCAGAACAGGACAGCATTGCTCAGGCTGGGCACTGAAACCCCACCCCAGCAACCACCTTGGCCTGAGGGAACCTTCTCTCAGCCCATTGGTGCTGGCCAGAGTCCAAAAACTAACTCTTAAAATACAACAGATTAGGTTCTAGGGACTAGACAGACTGTTTCTGGAGGGCACAGAGCACAGGGCCTACTAGAGGATGGGTCCCTGGCCCTCTGCAGCTCCAGTCTGGCCCATGGAGTACTGATAGATTCACAGGGTTTTGGAGTTAGACAGTTCTGAGTTCCAATCCTAGCTCCACCCTTAGTGTGTGAACAGGAGTGACAGTGACACAGCCTCTTTTTTTTTTTTTTTTTTTTTTTTGACACAGCCTCTTGGTGCCTCAATTTATTGGTCCATAACGAGGAGGTAATAGAATCTACCTCATAGAGCTTTTTTGAGGACAACGTAATGTATATAATGCTTTTAGTACCATGTTTGGCCCACAGTACGTGCCCTAAAAAAGTCCATTATTTGTATATTTAATTGATTCTAAGATGAATACTTGTTTTGCATTTCAGTATATCTGAAATTGAAAGTGCATCTATTTTTTTTCCAGTTGTTTGTCTTTGTTTTTGTTTTTCTTTTTTTTGTTTGAAGTGCATCTTACAATCAGTAGCTTCTTAGACTCAATCAAATGTGGTTATTGTCATCCTTAGCAGAAGTCAGCCCTGGCCCCTAATTTCTAGGGACACATAAAAGCTTTTCAGAGTAGCTAAAGCTTTTGCTCAAGAGACATTGTTCCATCCCTGGGGCTTCCTGCATCTTCTGCTCATGGACCAAGGCCACCAGAGGCCCAGCTCAGGGGGATGCTGACAGAACAGGCCTTTTCCTTCTCACTGGCTGAGGTCTCCTAAGCTGGGGATGCAGCGGGCTTAAAGGGAAGAGCTGAGGACCCGGGTAACCCCAGGGACACACAGTTATTCCCCGTGGGACAACAGCCAGCAGGCTGAAATAGTCACCAGCTCTTTGAGCATGAGCCAAGGCAGGCTTCTGCTTTCCACTACCAACCGCACCACCCTCCATGCTAGCTGCTGGCCTTGACAAGTTTATGACTTGGCTGGCAACCTTCACTGACTGCTGCTGCCCCCACAGAGTCCCCTCTCCTCATCGCTTCTCCCTTGGAAGATTAAGCTGGCTTGCTTACTGAAGAGCTTAGAACAAAGGGCTCAGTCTGTATTTGCCAGTTGACCTCTAGGACAGTTACAGCTCTCACAGAGCTCTGGGACCTGGTATAGATATGGTGTGAGCAAGGGGTGTCCAAGGCAGATCATTAGTCCTGGTGGCCCCTTACACTCCCGTTCAGGTAGTTACAACATTGCTGGGGGCACCCTTGCCCTTAATGGGAAGACAGTTTACTGGGGGAGTCAGAGTCATGAAGACGTGATGTTAATACAGTGAGACAAGTGCTGTGAAGAACCAGGCCTGGCTGGTAATGGGGTAGAGCACAGAGGAGGCACCTAAGCTGGTCTCTTTCAGGGCCCTTCCCACCCCACTCCCCCCCTCAGCAGCACCGGAAAGTGGATTCAGGCCAGTGGCCTTCTAAATGGAGAGGCTCTGAAAGGCCCTATGTTCATTGTGGCTTATAATCGTCATTTTTTAGTGTTAGGTTAGAGGGGAGGGCAAAATTTCACCAAAATTTCCCCAAACTGCTACCTACTCCTTACTAACAACCTCATCTGGAAATGTAAAAACGTAAGCAACTTTTAGCTTCTTGTTCTGGCTACAATTGAGGTTGACCTCAGGCTGGTCATTTAACCTCTCTGGGCTGCACTTACCTCATCTGGGGAAAAGGTGCCTAACACCTTCATAGGGCTGTGGTAACATCTGAATGAGCTGAAGTGCTTTGTATTATATCTAATGAATTGCAGGTATGCTAGTGGTGGTCTGATATTTCAGCCTCTCACACTCCCCTACCTTCTACTCTCTAAGTGAACAAGGAGAAAATTGCCGAACAGTTTTGCTCCCACCCCCAGTCCATGCAGGAAGGAGGAAAAACTGCTGAAAGGCTTGGTAGGAGCTCTCCGGGGGACTAGGAGCTGAGTGCCAGGAGTTGGCATTGAGGCTGGTGACTCGGGGCCTCCCTAAGAAGGGTGTTCCCTCAGGCTGTCTGCAGGGCTACCCTCTCTACCCTCTCTGCTGGGTGGCAGAGGAATCTGAGGAAGGAGAGAGAGCTCTCTGGCCTATGCCTCTTCCCATTCTGGCGGAAACTACCTCTGCAGTTGCTGTCATCTCAAATGCACCCACCCGACCTAGGCTGGGGACCTTCCTGTCCTGACACAGAGGTGCTAGGGTATGGGAGAGTCCCAACATTCAGCCCTGTCCTGCCCTCCACAGATATGGCCAACCTGTCCCTCCATGATCACGATGGCTCCAGCGGTGCCTCTGACCAGGACACACTGGCCCCTCTGCCGCACCCGGGGGCTGCCCCTTGGCCCATGGCTTTCCCCTACCAGTATCCGCCACCCCCGCACCCGTACAACCCACATCCAGGCTTCCCGGAGCTGGGGTACAGCTACGGAGGGGGCAGTGCCAGCAGTCAGCACAGTGAAGGTAAGGTGGAAGGGGGGACCACAGACCAGCCCCAAGCCTCCTCCACAAGCTCTTGAGCGTCCCCCACGCCCTCCCTGCCTGTCCCTTACAGGCAGCCGGAGCAGTGGCTCCAACCGAAGCGGCAGCGACCGGCGGAAGGAGAAGGACCCGAAGGCTGGGGACTCAAAGTCAGGCGGCAGTGGCAGCGAGTCAGACCACACAACCCGCAGCAGCCTGCGGGGGCCGCGGGAGCGGGCGCCCAGCGAGCGCTCAGGGCCTGCCGCCAGCGAGCATAGCCACCGCAGCCACCACTCCCTGGCCAGCAGCCTGCGCAGTCACCACACGCACCCAAGCTACGGCCCCCCTGGTGTGCCCCCTCTCTACGGCCCCCCCATGTTGATGATGCCCCCACCACCCACGGCCATGGGACCCCCGGGAGCCCCTCCAGGCCGTGACCTGGCCTCGGTGCCCCCCGAACTGACCGCCAGCAGACAGTCCTTCCGCATGGCCATGGGAAACCCCAGTGAGTTCTTTGTGGATGTGATGTGAGCAGGGTCCCTTCCCAACTTCCATCCCACCCTTAACCTGGCTGGCTGCGTCCCTCTCTCCATCCGTCCAGTCTTTTTTACTTTGGTACCTGAAAGGGAAATAAATGGAACTAAATCCAGGCGCACTAACTGCTCGCTGGGCTCAGCGAGGGTGGGGTGTGCCCACCCATCGCTCTTAAGCCCCTAACCTGCCATGAGCTCCAGCTTGCCCCGCTGCCCACTAACCACTGCACAGGACTTCCCAAGATCCTCCATGTCCTGGGACCCAACTTGCTGGTGCTGCTCCTTACTCCTCTCACCTGTGTGTACACTTCAGGAACTGCCCCCAGCCGTGCCCTCGAGGGCCTGCGCAGCCCTTTCCCCGCCTCAGTTCTCACCGTTCATTCAGCTACACCAGCCCTCTGAGCCTCATCCCCTCAAGCATGTGTGCCAGTCTCTTGACTTTTCATCCACAATACTGACACCAAAAAAATACTGGCTTCATCTGCTCCTTTTAAGTGTCCCTTGCCTGCTGCCTAACTGTCCTTTGCCTGCTGCTTGCACCCTAGAGCGGTGGTCACCTTTAGTAACCATCCATGCTGTTCCCGCCTGCACTGGGCCCTTGACCAGAAGTCCAGCGAGGGCCTTAGTTGCCTGACCGGCTAGTGGCTTCCAGGGAGCATTCCTGCTCTACCTCACACCACCCTTTGCCTGCAATTATGTGCTGGTTCCTTCAGACCCCTAACTCGACTAACCAGCAGGCTCATCTCACCTCTGGGCCTGAAACATTTCTTTTCTTTCTTTTCCTCCCCAATCTTTCCTGGGCCTGGAGCAGCCAAGAATTTCGGGCTGTTTGACTTTCTGTGAGCCCCCAGCGAGGGGAGGCCCAGCCTCCGAGGATACCAGGAGCCCTGCTTCAGCAGCCCCTCGGGGCTGCCCGAGGACATTCAGCCCCACACATGTTGAGTCACTAGGCTTCTGGTGAGGGCTTGAGCCTCTTGCCCATATATATATATGACACTCTGTTCACCTTTCCAGAGAGTATGCGTGCTCGCTCTCTCTCTCTTTCACACACATACACAGACACACAGGTGCCTAAGCAAGTCCACTTAAGCCTCAGGGCTGGTCCCTGCCCAGAGGGCTGGCCCCTCTCTCCCAATCTTCTCCCAGGTTACGGGGCTGGTCCCCTGACTCACATCTACCCTTCTTACCTTCCTCATAGCTCTCAAGCCTCCCCTACATGTCCCCATCATCTTCCTACCTAGATCAAGCCCATAAGCTGGGCTCAGCAGAGGACTCCCCAAACAACTGACTGGCACACTCCTTCCTGTTTACCCCAATCACCATGATACCCCAGAGTATGGTTGGGCAGGGGGACTTCTGAAACTTACAGAGAGAGGGCCAGGTTTTTATTTTTAACCTTATTTTCTAGCTTAAACAAATAATGACTTTCTCTTTAAACCTCATCTATAAATTCTCTTGGCTCATTTAGGCTCCCATATTTTCAGAACTGGGGTGTCAGTAGTAAGACGAAGTACTAAATTGCAGGTTTTGGGGCAAACCAGAGTAGGGGCATTTTTTAAGTATATTTTTTTAAGAAATTTGAGGAGGTGACATTGATAAATAGGAGTACACAGGTTTCAGGTGGATGTCTAGTATTTGAACTGTTGATTGTGTTGTGTGCCCATTACCCAAAGTCAAATCATTTTCTGACACCATATATTTGTCAGGTAAGGGCATTCTCGCAGTCATTCATTTAACAAACACTTCCTAGAGTTTTGGTCAGTGAAGGCTATGTTCGAAGTTTGACTCAGTCTTGCCTTCCTTCAGGCAGCTTTGGTTTGCTCCCAACCCAGGCCATGGCTTCCTCTAGCCACCAGTACAGGGCTCCCTCCTATAATTTTTTCTTCTCTGTCTCTGCCATGTCCAACTCTCTTGAGAATTCTTCCACTATTGCTCATGCTTTCAGCATTGGTGCTCTCTGTGTTCTAGCTTCAGTCAGTCCACTTCTCTTTCCTATTTACTCCCCAAATGGTGTCATCCATCTGGATGTCCCTAATTGCCTTTGATATGCTGGTGATTCTCATATATCTATCCCCAACTTTCTACCAATCTTTGGATCTGTGTTTTCATCATCCGCTGGACATCTCCATGGACATGTACATATGGGCCCCCACCTCCTGAATTCCAATCCTAGTTATCTTCACAATCTATACAGGCTCACCAGCTGGAAACATTATGGGCTTAAATCCCTTCCCATATCTTACTATTCAGCAGTTCATATCCATTCCACTCCAACAGTCTTTCTTGAATTAGGCCCTCTGCCTCTACTCTAGTTCACAGAAGCATGGAATTTGAAGCCACATCATTCTGGGTTTGAATCCCACCTCTACTACTTTTTGCTTGTGTGATTGGAGACTTTTTTAATCTCTCTGAGCCTCAGTTCCCTCATACATAAAATGACAATAATAATACCTACCTCACAGGGTTGTTGTGAGGATTTAAATTAGATATTGTACGAAAAGTGCCTAGCACAATGCCTGGCACACAGTAGAATAGGTGCTCAATAAATTGTAGTTGTTATTATTTTTATTATTTGCTCTAAATTGGTAAGGATTTAGGGTGTTTATTGAAGATAAAGCTTTGAGAAAGATAGAAGTGATGCCTTGTGTGCTGGTTTAAGGATCAGAAATGCCTATATTTGGTCACTTAATGGCTTCAGATTTTGACTACGGTTTGAATGAAGGAGGCCAAATCTTCATCCTGCCACATCTTGGATTCTGGCAAGAGGATGCTAGGGATAATAAGGCTTGTAACCAGGTTTGTCTTTTCTTGCCCTTCCTCCCACGACGGGCTGAGCCGTAGCTAGAGAAAGGCGTCAGGGTATCTCTCCCTATAGAACAAGAAGAGCCTACAGATGTTCTTCAGGTCTTGCAAACCAAGCAGGCCTTTCATGTTCGAGGACTGGCTCTGTCTTCTCTTCCCAGCTTGGATGTGAAGATTAACTCTGTTCAGAGAAGGGATTTATCCCATGGCCAATTAAATTAGACTCATCAATGGTTTTCTAAGCAACATACCTGCCTGTCATTAGAGAGCACACAGGTTCTGGCCTTCAGGAACTGACAGTCACATAGGTATACCTAAAGTACAACATGGACATATTCTTGAAAAGCTTTCACTAGTTTCTTCCAAGTATTTGCCTCCTCACTCCCTTTCCCCTTCTCTGGAGATATGCTCATGTGTGGCACAAATATATGGTGAAAAAAGAAAAAACACTTGGGAGAATCAGAGGTGGTGTTAGCAGTAAATTCAGCGCAAACACATTGGTCAAGTTGTGTGTTGTGTAGAAAGTGAGGACAGCCAGTCCTCGGCCTCTAACGACATTAAAGGCAGTCCCCAACCTTTTTTGGGCCACGGACCGGTTTAATGTCAGAAAATAGCCTGACCTGTGGTGGCATAGTGGATAAAGCGTCGACCTGGAAATGCTGAGGTCGCCGGTTTGAAACCCTGGGCTTGCCTGGTCAAGGCACATATGGGAGTTGATGCTTCCTGCTCCTCCCTCCCTTCTCTCTCTGTCTCTCTCCTCTCTCTCTTTCCCTCTCTCTCCTTTCTAAAATGAATAAATATTAAAAAATAATAAATAAATAAAAAAAAAAAAAGAAAATATTTTCACGGACCGGCCTTTAGGGTGGGACGGATAAATGTATCACGTGACCGAGAAGAGTGAGTCTTAGATATAACAGAGGGAATCTGGTCATTTTTAAAAAATAAAACATCGTTCAGACTTAAATATAAATAAAACGAAAATAATGTAAGTTATTTATTCTTTCTCTGCGGACCAATACCAAATGGCCCACGGACTGGTACCGGTCCACCGCCCGGGGGTTGGGGACCACTGGCCTACAGCAATCCAAGACTTAACGGATGGACTTCAAACAGCACTAAACCTCTGAGGCTCTACTAAACTCTGAAGTATGCACCGGAGGGACTGCGAAGACTACAATTCCCAGAATGCTCAGTGGGGAAAATAAAGTAAGCGGAATGGGGTAGGCTGAGATGTGTATTTCGGGTAGGGTTTGGATAAAGCTACTCCTATCCCTGCCCAAGGAGCCCCTACTCTCCTCTTCGAAGGTTTTCGAAGGCAGTCGGTAGTTGTAGTTTTGCTAAACCTAGGAAACTTAAAATTACAAGCAAAAAGGTGGAGAGCCTGACGGGACTTGTAGTCTTTGCGGGAGGGGGCCGCGCACGCGCACGCGCAGCTGAGTCCAGGGCGGAGCGGCGGCACTGCGGTGAAAGCCAAGGCAGCGGGCGGCGAACAGGGGGCGGGCGGACATCTTGGTATCCCGAGAGTGGCCGGGCCGGCGGAGCAAGGGGCCGCGGACACTAGGTGAGCTCGGGATCTGTCCTTACGGGGTGAGGGAGGTCGCTGCCCAACTGTATGTAGCTTTGCCCTTACCTGCACTGCGTACGGGGAAAGCTGCGCACACCCGGGAGTGGCCTTAGCCTTCAGATCCTGGAGGGAGCTGACGGCGGGTGGGGACGCCCAGGGCGCTGTTGCAGGGCTGACGGGGAGCGGCATCCACCACCTGACCCGCTGGCGCCTTCCTTGAGAGGGAGACCTACTAGAATCCACCCAGCGCAGGGACGTTGCGCGGCGCCCTCTTCCCTAGGATTGTGACAACACCCCTACCCTTCGGCGCCTCCTCTCAGTGCTAGGACAGTTTCCCCGTCTCCCAGGACAGTGACACCCCTTGTGTGGCCTCCCTGGACTATGCAAGCTTCCCACCTCGTCCTCCCAATTGAGTGACACTCCGAGGCTCTTACTCCTCAGACCTGTGACAGCCTCGAACCCCGTGGAACCATCTTCTGCGATGTCTTCCTCCCCAGGGCAAAAGTCCACCACCCCCTCACGCCTCTACACCTGAACCCCTACGCAGGCTCCGTTTCCCAGCGCTCCCTTATTCACCCCTGTCAGGCTCCTCCTACTGTTTTTTTTTTTTTCTTCTGTTTTTTTTTTCTTCAAAGTCCTGACCTTTGCCAAACTGAAACTCCCGCAGGTACCCCAGTCAGCCCGTGGCTGCTGTGCGCTCATCTTGAGTATACCACCTGGCTGTTGCTGCCAGTTTTTCCCTTCAGTAAATATTCCGTCCTTGTCCTGGGCCCCACCTCTGCTTCTCTGGTGCCCGGGTTCCCTATCACTTGATACCTGTGAACTTGGTTCTTTGCCCAGGGCTCTACTTCCATTTTGCCTTTCCCAGCCCAGCCTCTTTGGGACTGAGGAATGGATGTGTCCACTACCGTCAGAGACCTCTCACTGAGTCTGGGAGACCCTGAGGGCCACAGTGAGGGCTTTATTTTACAGTTTAGAAAAGTCTGCTGAATTACCCCTTGTGAAACTAATACCAGGTCTAATCCAGAAGATCTAGAACTAAACCCTTTTTGCCCTTGCAAACAGTCTACATTATTTGACCCAAATAATTTGGATAACGCGGGCATCCTGCCCCTCACTTGCAGGCACTCGGGGCAGAAGTGTTGTGGATCTGGAAGCACACAGTTTCCACTGGAAGGATCTCTTAATTTTATGTATCTGCACTCCGCCTTCCCACCCCCACCACCCTTATTTTACTGCACTTGGGAGCTGGGAGCCCCCTCTTTGAAAGGGGGCTTGTCAAAAATAACTAACTACCAAGCAGCCTGGGCCATTTAAGTGTAGTCTGCTGGGGCTCTGCCCTTTCTGCTCTGCTCTTTGCCTGCTTATCTGACTGTGGGAGAGGTTGGAGCCACACTTCTGGGTTCAGGTCAGGGCCTAAGGCCTCCCGTCTGTCCTCCCCCCCCTGTACACCCTTTCCTGGAATGTTTAGATTTCTGTGAATTAGAGAGCCAGAGATTCAGGCCTTGCCTCCTCAGAAGGTTAGTGGTGACTGAGACTGGGTGCTCCTAAAGCTGTCCCTGAATTCCCCGTGAGGCCTGAGCCCACTAGAATAATTCCTGCCGCCATTCTTACAGCCTCAGGCGGGCCTTCACAGTGACTCACTGGTGAGAGCCTGAGAGCTTGCACAGGAAGGGGCTGGAGAGGATCCTTGCTGAGCTCAGCTCTCTGAAGAGGGGGAGGGGGCTACTCTCTGGGCTTAGCCCCAGAAAAGGGAGGGTCCGAATGGCCTTAGAATTCTGGGCCCAATCCCTCACCCCATCCTCTCCCTTCCAGTGTGGGATAAACAGGAACTGGAGCCTGGCGAAGGGGAGGGGCATGCCGCAAGGGCTGCACGATCACTTGCTGGAGGGTTGAGTCAGGAAAAAGCCCAGATTGTGACCTGCACAGCCCCACAGGGGACGTTGGCAGGGGTTCTGAGGCCTTCCCTTACCCTGCCTCTGCCTGCCCTAGGTCTGTTCTCAGAGCGATGGGCCGTGGAGACTGAGCTGCCGCCATGATTGGAGGCTTATTCATCTATAATCACAAGGGGGAGGTGCTCATCTCCCGGGTCTACCGAGATGACATCGGGTGAGTCCCCTGACTGAGCCAGCTGTGCCCCCCACTTTTCCATCCCTTCTTCGCAGCATGCAGGACTAGGTCTGTTCCTATCAGATGCTTGACATGGACCACCCCACCCCACCCCCACCCCTGCTCCATCATGGAAGCTCGGCAAGTGCGGCCTGGTTGCTGTGAGGTTTGGTAGTACTGGCCTAGCAGCCAGTTGCTTGCCGCTATGTGGGACCTGTGGAATGGCGTGGCCCTTACAATCTTAGGAATTCCTGTCTTTCTTGCCTTCTGTTTCCCTTAGTGACAGACCTGTTTTCCAAAGATGAGTACTTTTGCCTGGGCAGGTTGATTGCTCCTTTGAGGAGGAGGGAGATCTGTCTCCAGGGTGGAGTTAGTGGCCAGGTTGGAGGTACTACTCCATCTAAGTCTTGCTTTCCAAGCCCTTCTCATGATGAGAGCCTTCTTTTGAAAGCCTCTCCAGGCTACCAAATCCTCTTCCACTTCTTTCCTCAGAAGGAGGCGGGCTGCTGACTAAGCTGTTTTCGGTTCCTCTGGGCCCTTCCTGGAGGATATCCATTGTGAGCAGTAGGCACTCTCTGGGTCACTGGGGGAAAGACTGAAGGCTAGGGAGGCCATGCTGCCCTTTCTGGCCTATCAGAGTAGACCTGAATTAGCTTCTTGTTCTGGGTCCGTCAGACCTTAACAAGGAGGTGCAGCCTTACTTCTCATTCTGCCCGACCCTGCATGCCACTGTTCTTTCTTGGCTGAGCAGACATGTCCTAGCCTCAAGAGCTTAATGAGATTAGGCTCTTCTGGTCTGTGCTGCCCTGTTTTTTTCCTCAAAGATTTTGAGATAGACTGGGTCTGCTGCGGTGCCCCAGCTTGATGTCTCCTGGCTACCAGGCTAATGGGCTGGCGTGACCTTTGTGGCTATTTGTCCATTGGCTGATGGTGGGGTATGAGCTAGTTATGGCAACACCTGGCTTGCTGAGCCTGGCTGGCTGCACCCATCCACACCCTGCTCCGGCCCTGCATGGACCTGGTTAAGCCAAGCTCAGGGCATACACCGTCTCGCATCCCTCGCTGTGCTCTCCACCCCTTGCCTATCACTTCTCTGCTTTTTTCTCATCATGTGTGCTACCTACCCCAGTGTGTTGTGTGTCTAACCCTCTCTCTTGTTGCTGTCACTCTCCTCTTCTTGCCGGCGTCATTTCTCTCATCCCATCTCATTGGCTGCCATAGCAATAGGTAAGCAGCCTGCCAAGCTGCCACCCAGGCACAGGTGGGGGGTGGGGGTTCAGCCTCCCCCGTTATTGTTTTCTTCATTTTTTTTCACTCTCTGAGCTTGCCCTGGAATTGGATCCTGGACAAAAATGGGTGGCCAGGCTCCACAGCCCCTTGGTGCTTCTCAGTTAGAGCTTTCTCTGAAGTCACACTGGCTTTGTCTAACTTCTGGGGGGGGGCCAACCTTCCCCACCAGTGGCATCACTAGTGGGAAGACTGGGGTTAGAAGCAGGGTCTTCTTATGTGGGCCTGGAGCTCACTGAGAAACTAGAAAAATGACAGCTGGGAAATGGTAGTCAAGAGCATACCTTACTAAGCCTGATGGACCTCACTTTATTCAGGTTCCATCTGTTTTCCTGTCATTGGGCTGTAGAGTGTATGTCAGACTTCATCAGTGAAGTGGGGGTGCTGTTAGCAGCTGTGACTAATTCTTGGAGAGTGGAGTTTGCCTGGGTGCTGAGCAGCCCCTGTCTACACTTTTCCCTCAGGAGGAATGCAGTGGACGCCTTTCGGGTCAATGTCATCCATGCCCGGCAGCAGGTGCGCAGCCCTGTCACCAACATTGCTCGCACCAGTTTCTTCCATGTTAAGCGGTCCAACATCTGGCTGGCAGCTGTCACCAAGCAGAATGTCAATGCTGCCATGGTCTTCGAATTCCTCTATAAGATGTGTGACGTAATGGCTGCCTACTTTGGCAAGATCAGCGAGGAGAACATCAAGAACAATTTTGTGCTCATATATGAGCTGCTGGATGGTGAGGCTGGCGGAGTGGTGGGCCTAGGGTAGGGATGAACCTGATGGGGCCGAGCATAGAGGTGGGAGTAAGTCTGAGGCTCCATTGCCTTCTGAACTTTTTTTCCTGACTGTCTGGTCTTTTGAGCCCTGACAACATCAGTCCAAATCCAGACCTAACGGCTACTCTGAAGTGGAACACAGAAGTAGGCTAGTGAGTGGAAGGGGTCTTCCCGGGGGCTAGGAACCCGACTGGGATTTGGTGGCTGGGCCTCCTGCAGTTACCCTCTTTCCTTTGTGGTTTGGGCCTCACTTACTGGCATCCCAGCTTTCCATCTCGACACCTCAGTCTAGGCCAGATGGTGTAGGCCCTTCAGGTGCATTGCTTTGTATCTTTGTTCCTCTCTAGGGTATGATTGAATTGAACAGAGTCATTCCACCTTCCCAACATCTCTCTGTTTTCTAAGGCTCGGGGCTTCTTGACCTCTCACCCACTGGCCATGTGACTCTTCTGCTGATTTTCTCTATTTGAAAAAAACTGACATAGTCATTGTTTTCTTATGAAGCACAAATCCTAGAGTAAATACTACAAAGTTAGAAGATCTTGCTGCAGATGATACCACACTCTTTTGGAGCTGTACTGGCTAGACATGTCTAGGCCAAGGAAGAGATGGGAATGAAGGATCCTTCAGCTTTTTTTCAGGGGCTGACAGTTCCCTTCCTTTTGCAGAGATCCTGGACTTTGGCTATCCACAGAACTCGGAGACAGGTGCACTGAAAACCTTCATTACACAGCAGGGCATCAAGAGCCAGGTATTCAAATTATACAGCCACCGTTAGGTTGGAGCCCAACCTTCCTTCGTCCCAGCTGGTCCCTGAGCTTTGTGCTAGCTGACTCATAAGCCTGTTTCTGACAAGAAGTGCTGGCCTGATCTTTTTGCTATGACTGCAGGACTATTTCCCCCTGTGTGGCCCTCTCCCAACCCAGGAGCACCTGACTCAGCATCTCTATTACTGGGAACACAGATCAAGCCGTTTCCTTCTGCACTGGGGGAAGGAGGACTGGGGGCTACTCTGGAGGCCTGGGCTCCTTCAGAGAAGAGAGCTTGGACCCTCTTCTAGGATCCAGGCTCATAGCCTTCTCTTCCTTCTTTTCTGCCTGCCTCTTCCCGTCTGTGCTTCCCTGCTGCTTCCTGTGGGCTCCACATTGGCCCTCTGGCCTCCAGCATCAGGTAAGTATTCCTTCAGCTTCCACCCTCGCAGCTTTGCTCCGTTTTCTCCAGGCCCTGCCCCATGGGATTTAAGGGGGAAAATAGGTTCCAGGGTGGGGACTAGAGGAAAGACGGATGAGGATGGAGTGAGGGCAGAGACAGGATGATTAAAAGTGAAGAGGAGTGAGGCCGTTGCTATTTGTCTCTATTCCCATACAGACAAAAGAAGAGCAATCCCAGATCACCAGCCAGGTGACTGGGCAGATTGGTTGGCGGCGGGAGGGCATCAAGTATCGCCGGAACGAGCTCTTCCTGGATGTGTTGGAGAGTGTGAACCTTCTTATGTCCCCACAGGGTGAGAATCCTCTCGTTATGAAGCTGAAAGCTGACAGGGGCAAGCTCCTGGTCCTGACTCAGCTTTTCCATTTGTTTGTCTGTCACCAGGGCAGGTGCTAAGCGCTCATGTGTCGGGCCGGGTAGTGATGAAGAGCTACCTGAGTGGCATGCCTGAGTGCAAGTTTGGGATGAATGACAAGATTGTCATTGAGAAGCAGGGCAAAGGCACAGCTGATGAAACAAGCAAGAGGTACCTGAGGCAGGGGAGCTGGTGGGAGAGGGTGGACCTTGGAAGGCCAAGGGCAGCCTGGTGAATCACAAGTTCTTTCTGGACATCATTTCTGCAGTAATGCAAACTCCCTCTTCCCAAGGGTGTGCTTGGTTGGTTGCTCTTGACATCTGTGCTTGAGAGAGATGAGAGGATTGTCCTCATCCTACTCAGAGACTAAGCCCCTTTGTTTGGTCCCCAGGACCAAGGCTATTCTGTATATACTGATGGCTTCTGCCCGGCCTGTCTGGAAGTTTGGGGTTCCAATTAGCAGGGCTCTTGAGATCATGAGCTTACAAAGCTCACATCCTTAATTCGGTGGCAAGAACCCCTAAATCAGCTGCATCCTGGCAGGTTTTTTTTTTTTAGTATGTCCCAAAAGGAAAATTTATTTTTCTGGAAGTTTTTTTGTTGTGCTTTGTTTTTTGAGAGAGAGAGATGAGAAGCATCAATTCAACTCGTAGTTGTGGCACTTTAGTTCATTAATTGCTTTCTCGTATGTACTTTGACCCGGGAGTGGCTCCAGCTGAGCCAGTGACCCCTTGCTCAAGCCAGCGACCATGGGATCATGTTAAGGATCCCACATTCAAGTCAGCAACCTTGGGGTTTTGAACCTGGGACCTCAGCATTCGAGATCAATGCTTTATCCATTGCACCACCACCAGTCAGGCCTGGCAGCTTTTGATAGTGTGTCGTGGAAGCGTCACCCAGGTTCTGGCAGCCTTTGTGGGTGGGGTAGCCTCTCAGCCCAACTCTCTCCTGCCTCTCTCCTGTACCATTGAGATTTTCTGCCCCTGCTTACAGTGGGAAGCAATCAATTGCCATTGATGACTGCACCTTCCACCAGTGTGTGCGACTCAGCAAGTTTGACTCTGAACGCAGCATCAGCTTCATTCCACCAGATGGAGAGTTTGAACTCATGAGGTGCCATTGGGGTGTGAGGAGGCAAGGGGAGGAAGTGGGGAGAGGGAGGGCAGGCTCTGCTACACTAACCTTGCTCCCCACTCCTAAAGGTATCGTACCACCAAGGACATCATCCTTCCCTTCCGGGTGATCCCACTAGTGCGGGAAGTGGGGCGCACCAAACTTGAGGTCAAGGTGGTCATCAAGTCCAACTTCAAGCCCTCACTACTGGCTCAGAAGATTGAGGTGAGGACAAAGGACTCGGGAAGGAAGAAGCACTTGTCTTCAGAAATAAAGACAGCTAATGTCAGGGCTCGACAGAGCTCCCTGACAGGTGTGTCTCTTCTAGGTGAGGATCCCAACCCCACTAAACACAAGCGGGGTGCAGGTGATCTGCATGAAGGGGAAGGCCAAGTACAAGGCCAGTGAGAACGCCATCGTTTGGAAGTGAGTCTTTCCTTCACGAGGCTACAGCAGGGCTCAAGCATTGTTGTACCCTCTTATTCAACATTACCTCTTGTCCTCTGAGTGTGTGGTGTGTGTCTTGGGGGGAAAGTGCCTGTCTGCTTCTTCAGGAGCCTCTGCTTCCTCTCACCCTCTGTACCTCCGTGTGAATATGTGCATGTTTGTGCTTGGGTGCACACAACATGTACTTGTCAGGATGCTTGAACGTTTCCCTACTTGCCCTTGTGATGTGCTTGTGAAGTAAACAGTAAAGGATGGCACGCCCATGTATCTAAGCAGAAGCTGCAGCCCACAGTGCTAAAGCAACAGCAAACCCAAGGTTCTTTGCAAGTGGTTATCAGTGTCCTCACCACATTTCCTTGTCTTCCCACAAACTCCTGGGTTCTTCCCCCCACACCCTTGAAATTCTTCTAAGCTACCAGGGGCAGTTGCTGCCCATTGCTCCTGTGTTCCCAGGATCAAGCGCATGGCAGGCATGAAGGAATCACAGATCAGCGCAGAGATTGAGCTGCTGCCCACCAACGACAAGAAGAAGTGGGCTCGACCTCCCATTTCCATGAACTTTGAGGTATGGCAAAGGAGGGGCCTAGAGCCATAGCAGATATGCTAGTAAAGATCCTAGAGATCATTCAGATGAACCGCTATAACCTACCACCTGCAGATGAGGAAACAGGCCTAGAGAAGGGAAGTGACTTTAATTCCAACAAGGAATTGTTGTTCACACTTAGAAAAATGACTCTTTTGGCTTGTTGTAAGGTAATTCTTTGGAAAATGTTAGATTGCTTAAATGCCAGATAAGACACAACGTTTATTTATTGACAGGAAAAGGGGCCGACTTTGTACAACTTGTATGTCAGACATAGAATTTTCTCCACTTTATGTTTTAAGAACACAGGCAGGTCTTCGGTTGCTGCTTTCTGTAGATTAAGGGAATTGATTCACGTTATCACAGACAGGGCCTGACTTCAAACCCAAATGATTGCTAGTCACCTTTGGATACGCTTTCTTCTTTAATAACCTCTTAAAGGACTCCCTCACTACCCCAGCTTCTTTCAGGACCCTAATCATTCAGTCGGCTGTAGTAGAGATGAAGTAGGGCAGGGCTATGGAACTTAGCAGAAAGGAGAGGCTGTGACAGGAAGGCCACTTTCCTAACTGAAGCTGTCCCTTGCCCAGGTGCCATTCGCGCCCTCTGGCCTCAAGGTGCGCTACTTGAAGGTGTTTGAACCGAAGCTGAACTACAGCGACCACGATGTCATCAAATGGGTGCGCTACATTGGCCGCAGTGGCATTTATGAGACCCGCTGCTAGCTGCCTAGTGGCAGCTGGCCCGCCTCCCCACCCACCCTCTTCCACAGGCCCAAGTGCCCTGGCTACCGCACATCAGTGTCTCCTCCCTCCTGCTTTGCTGCCTCCCTGTGCACCAGCCCCTGAGTCTAGGTCTGGACCAGCCACATCGCAAGCAGGACTGGTGGAGCTGTCCCTGGGCTTCCTGGGCAGGGTGGTTTGGGGGCTCCTGCTTCATTCATCTGTCTGCCTTGGCCCAGTGCCAGGCTCTGAGTTCTGTGACCAAAGTCAGGTGGGCTGCTCCTCCCTTCCCTTGTGGCCATATCTCTCTAGTGGGAGGGTTGGCTGCCCCTCACTTCAGAGCTCCCCCAACAGCTAGTAACAGACCCCTAACCCTCAACCCTTACTCTGCTTTGGGATAGTGTGAGCTTCATTTTGTACACTTGTGACTTTGTCCAGTTAAAGACCCAATAAACTATGTAGAACGGAGTTGCTGGCGAAGTGTTGATGCAGGAGCTAATGGGAGGGAACTGGTGGGACTGCTCTTCCCCTGCCTCACCTTGCCTGCTTTGAGTAGAATTTTCTGTTACAAACTGTCTCAAGGCTCCTTCCCTTGCCTTGGTCTCGATTGTTAGGCCCCTCCAAGGTCATCTAGTCTCTAGTGTTAACCCCAGGTCTCCTGCCTCCTCTGAGAAGAAAACAGCTTCAAGGGCAAGCAGCACCACCGGGCCCCAGTTTCCTAAGGGTAGAGATTCTTTTCCCTAATTCACCTTTAGTTTTAGGCAAGTACATTCTTTTTTTTTTTTTTTTTTTTTACAGAGACAGAGAGTGAATCAGAGAGAGGGATAGACAGGGACAGACAGACAGGAGCGGAGAGAGATGAGAAGCATCAATCATTAGTTTTTCATTGCGCGTTGCAACACCTTAGTTGCTCATTGATTGCTTTCTCATATGTGCCTTGACCGTGGGCCTTCAGCAGACCGAGTAACCCCTTGCTCAAGCCAGCGACCTTGGGTTCAAGCTGGTGGGTTTTTTGCTCAAACCAGATGAACCCACGCTCAAGTTGGCAACCTCAGGGTCTCGAACCTGGGTCCGTCTGCATCCCAATCCAACACTCTATCCACTGTGCCACCGCCTGGTCAGGCTAGGCAAGTACATTCTAATTAGAGACTAAGCAAAGTTTACATTTGGTCTTTTTTTTTTGCTTTCCTGAGAAACTGACCTCTTAATTCCATTCTCTTCCCAATTGCCCTGGCTTCCCAAACCATGGTAGGTAGGTGGGTAATTAAAGGGAAAATTTGACTCCCTAGGCCTCTAAAATACCTCCCTTCTATACCTCCCCCTCTTTGAAGAATCCTATGGCAGCCTAGTGCCCAAGGGAGATACAGTGTTCCATAATCTGTTTGTGGATTGGAGCAGATAAAAGCAATGATTTACCCTCACCAGTTTTCCCTTGCTTGGTTTCAGCCTTTTCAAACCTAAAAAAATGTATTAGAAAATTCCAAAAATAAACAGAAGTAGGCCCTGGCTGGCTGGCCTAGTGGTAGAGCATCAGCCTGATGTGTGGAAGTCCTGGGTTCTATTCCTGGCCAGGGCACACAGGAGAAGCGCCCATCTACTTCTCTACCCTTCTCCCTCACCTTTCTCTCTATCTCTCTTCCCCTCTGCAGCCAAGGCTCCGTTGGAGCAAAGTTGGCGGGGGCGCTGAGGTTGGCTCAATGGCCTCCACCTCAGGTGCAAGAATGGCTCTGGTCCCAGATGGGCAGAGCATCGCCCCCTGGTGGGCTTGCTGGGTGGATCCCAGTCAGGCTCATGCAGGAGGAGTCTGTCTCTCTGCCTCCCCACTTCTCACTTCAGAAAAATACACAAATAAATTAAAATTAAAAATAAATAAACAGAAGTAGCAAAATATAATGAACCCACATGTCCCATCATCCAGCTTCAACAATTATCAACTATGGCCAGTTCTTCACATCCAATCTGTGTTCACACTTAATTCACGTGTCCTATAAAACTTTTTACATTTTGCATCTGGATCCAAAGTCCATTGTAGTTGATGAATGCTTCTTAAATTTTATAAACCACAGATTCTCCCTCAGCTCTTGGCAATATTGAAGAAACCAGATAATTCTGTACATAGCTTCCCCATCAGAATTCCTATTTCCGTGTGTTTTCTATAAAGTGGTTATGAGATCTAGGGGCTTAATACTGTAGCTTCTATAGTTTTATTTTAAATATTAGGATTGACTGATTCCTCACAAGGATGAATAAATTATAGCAGGACTTGGTTGCAAACCGAGGATAATAGACACCCAGACAACTTGATCGAGGAAGGATCAGTAGCCGGAAGAGCATGTGAGGATAGTAGCACCAAAACTACGAGCTCCCCGAAGTTAGATTTCTTACACCTTATATACCTTTACAGCTTTAGCTTTTACGTGTCAAGTGCCTGATTCCTCTGACTTGTTTGTTTGCAGACCTACTGACTTGTATCTCCAAGAGGGGAGGGGTACGAGGAGGTTTGACCATCTTATCTTTGACAATTCACATAATCCATGTTTCTTGTTGCTGCTGCTGCAAGTTTATTTCAGGGAACTGATAATAAGGACCACAGCTGTGGTTTGTTCCTTTTCAAACTTTCTCAGTCAGCCCTTCCTCAGTCCAAAACGAAACGCTGAGGTCACCGGCTTGAGGGTAAGATCACAAACATTGCAGGGCCCCCTCTCCTGCATTCTTCTGGTTTCTCCTCTCTCAGGATAATGTAATTTTAGTTGACAATTTTAGAGCGGGATTGGAAAAGTACTCACGTTAAAATGTAAAGCAGTAGCATCATTAACTTCCTCTTGAGAGCATCAGTGAAAGGAAGTAGCCTTTTAGAGTCGTTTACTGAGGTTCAGTTTGCAGAGGTCTGTTTTGGGTTTGGGTGGGAAATAAATACCGATGGATTTAGGCTGTGTTGTCCATCTGATTTTCTTGCCCTTTGGTGGTGAGTGAAACCGCTCTGGGGTGGTGGAAGGACTGAAGAGGCCTAATTTGGACTGAGACGCAGGTCTCAGGCGGGCGGGCTACCAGGCTGAGACAAGAAGCCCATAAAGATTGGGAACCAGAAGTTCCATGCTGAAGGTCTGCCATGAGGAAGGTCGCTATGGCTTTAGAGATCTTGGTTCTCCTGGCGGTGTTGATGTGGCCCCGTGCCGAGAACATACATGTGAAAATCAGTTCTATGTACTGAATGATGCTCGAAGTTACCCCACAAACATAGCAGCCGTCGCTATATGTTCGCTGATGAACTACACCTGGGATCAGGCTGTCCTGTGACTCGGATACAAACATATGCATATGATTTTATATATCCTGTTTATGATTGTGGTATCAGGACACAGGTTGTCTCCGAGCATACTCTCATTTTTCGAAGCGAGTTGTACTATAACCCGAGGGATAGACATCACCACGGCCATACAGTCCCTCTGGAGTGCTCTGCCATTAGGAAATCAGTGTGGCTCACACCAGTTTCTACAGATGAAATACAGTTGGATCCCAGTCCCTTTATTGCCGACTTTGAGACCACGCCAGAAGAGTTAGGATTATTAAATTCTGATTAAACTGACTCCCTCTTTAAGGAAGAATAAAAACTTAAAATTGGAAGAAAAAAAAAAAGATTGGGAACCATAACAAAACCCGTGGCTGCACAGAACTGCGAAAGGGGCTTTTGACAATTCAGGGAGGAGCATGAATCAGCTACGGGAACTGACTCCAAAATGGACCTGGCTAGGTGCTCAAACTATTAAGGCCAATGTGCTTTATCAATTACCCGCTGAACCTTTGGTGTCTCGCGGCCTCATAAACCGCGAGTTCTCCGGCACACACACCCCGCCCCCATCCCCGTCCCCGGCCTTCTCCATCGTCACCTCCCAGAAGGTAGCGAAGACCGCACATGTGGCTAATTTTTCAGCGGAAAAGGCGGGGCGCAAGCGTAAAGAGCAGCACTTGCGCACGGTCCCTCCTCCATCCGGGTCAACCCGCCCACCGGGCTCTTTGCCTTTATTACGTCATCGTACGCATGCGCTTTGAAAGGAGGGACGCTCCAGGGAAGGACAGGGGGGTGGTCCTCGGCTGGGGTCTCATCGCGACTGCGCGGAAGGGAGTACGACTGGAACATGGCGACTTGCGCCGAAATCCTGCGGAGCGAGTTTCCCGAAATTGACGGACAGGTCTTTGACTACGTGACGGGTGAGCCCAACCGAATTAATACACTGGGGAGGCCGAAGTGGAAGTCGGGTGGGAAAGACTAAGGGAGGGCAGTGCCGGGGCCGCTGCTAGGCCTCTCCTCTGCGTGACCTCTTGTCCCGAGGGCGACTTGGATCTGGAGCCCGGACTGGGGTCGCGGTTCCGGGGCTAAACTTATTGTATGTCCACGCTACCCGGTATCTTCCTCGACCTGCCACGCCTGGCCCAGGCGTCTTGCACAGCGGCAGCGCGGACTTCGAGTCTGTGGATGACCTGGTGGAAGCTGTGGGGGAACTGTTGCAAGAGGTGTCCGGGGACAGCAAGGATGACGCGAGCATCAGAGCCGTGTGTCAGCGCATGTACAACACTTTGCGCCTGTACGTGCAAGGGCAGGGGGATTTGTGGGGAAGGTGGGAGGGAGGACGGTCAGGAGACAGGAGGTAAAGAAAGAAGGTCTGATGGCCTTAGATCTTTCTCCTCAACTCCTAACTCTGTGCTTTCCGTTCTTACTGTCAAGGGCTGAGCCACAGAGCCAGGGAAGCAGCCAGGTGCTGCTAGACGCCCCCATCCAGTTGTCAAAGATAACGGAGAACTACGGTGAGAGTGAGAAAAGATTGAACTAGCTACCCTCTCCTTTTTCTCAGCCTCCAGGCCCTAGCCAACTGCCTCCTGGAGCTCAGAACTACTGGTACCTCTTTTCCATAGGACAAGATTGTAGAAGCTAGTTGATGTCTTTACTGAAGGCAAAAGAGCCCATGATGAAGGGAGTAGGGTTGGAGGGTTCTCCAAGCTCTTGGCAATGGTAGGAAGCATATGGGCTTTGGAGCTGGACAAACTTGGGTTCACATCCCCAACCCCCATTTTTTGACTTACTAACCAACTGCATGCTCTTGTAAGAGTTGTTTATCTGCCCCAGCCTTGTGTCCTTAATCTGAAATATTTTTTTAAGTGCGGGGAGGAGGATCACTGTCTATCTTCAGTATTGTAAGGCTTTCCTGAAAATATCTGTGTCTGGTTTATTTTAGTTACTCAAAATACTAGTTTCCCTTCCCTCAGGGAGAAGGTGACTGCTTTTCTTATCACCTACAGACTGTGGCACCGACCTTCCAGGACTGCTGAAGAGGGAACAGTCCTCGGTGAGAAAGAAGAAAGGGAGGGGCTTGTTTATGGTTGGGGTCAGAGTTTACTGTTTCTAAATACTGGAAAGTTTTTCTGGGGGATTTCTGATCATGTCTTTCCCTGAGTCTTGAATTCTGTTCATCATGGGTAAATTGAGAAGGTTAACTTGAGGTGCTCTCTCCGGGGGTTCCTTTATGGCCTACACCCAAGGGTGAAATGGTTTTGTTTGGATCCTTAGACAGTGAATGCAAAGAAGCTAGAGAAGGCTGAGGCTCGACTAAAGGCAAAACAGGAGAAACGCTCGGAGAAGGATACACTCAAGACCAGCAACCCTATGTGAGTTTAGCAAGAAGGGTTAAGAGAGCAGAGCGGTCTCTACAGGGATGGAAGGGTGGTTCGGAGGGCCAAAGCCATCTATTTCTTCCTTTAAGAGTCTTGGAAGAGGCATCAGCCAGCCAGGCAGGCAGCAGAAAGGAGAGTCGGTTGGAGTCATCTGGCAAGAACAAATCCTATGATGTGCGAATTGAGAACTTTGATGTGTCTTTTGGCGATAGGTGAGGGAGTGGCAGTGGGGTACGTGTGATGTTTTTCTTTTATCAATTAAAGAACTTGGAGAGATGAAATGGGGCTAAAAATAATCTTAGGTTTCTGTTGTTAAACTTGCAGTACACCTATATCTAGAGCACCCTCTGTTTTCTCCTGACACCCCTGCAGGGTACTGCTGGCTGGTGCAGATGTGAACCTGGCATGGGGCCGTCGCTATGGGCTGGTGGGTCGCAATGGGCTGGGAAAGACGACCCTGCTGAAGATGCTGGCCACCCGGAGCCTGCGGGTTCCAGCCCATATCTCCCTGCTGCACGTAGAGCAGGAGGTTGCTGGAGACGACACCCCTGCGCTGCAGAGTGTGTTGGGGAGCGACACTGTGCGAGAAGACCTCTTGCAGCGAGAGCGGGAGCTCAGTGCCCAGATTGCTGCTGGCAGGTGAAGGCTTCAGGCTAAGAAGTAACTAGCAGCAGCTGGCCTTCATAAAGGACAGTATGCCTGCTCTACTGTCACAATCCATAATTTGCATGCCCAGTGAGCAGCAGAGCTTAGAACTTAACACTGAGAGGCTCTCAAGCCCTTGTTCTTCCACAGTGCCCAAGGCCCTCAATGCTGTGAGCACGTTCTTCCTGTATTCTGTTCTTGTCCCAGCCTCAAGGCAGCCAGTGGTCTGCTTTCCAACTGCATGGGGTGCAGGACATCCTCTTGGATTGCCCCTCCTCAGGCGGATTCCTCTCTCCCTCGTTTCAACCCTAGGGCTGAAGGCTCAGAAGCGGCACAGCTAGCAGAAGTCTATGCCAAGTTGGAGGAGATTGAGGCTGACAAGGCACCTGCCAGGTATTTAAAACTCCCCCTTCCTTTCTTCACATTTCACCTTTCCCTTCTGTTACCTGTTCCAGCTACTATAGTCTTCAACTTCTTTACTTCTAGAGCATCAGTCATTCTTGCTGGACTTGGCTTTACCCCTAAAATGCAGCAGCAGCCCACCCGGTGAGTGACCCTTACCATTCCTGACTGAATACTGTTGGCTTTGCCTTGCCCGTGCTGGTGAGCACCAACCTCTAATGCAGCTCCGTCTTTCTTTAGAGAGTTCTCAGGTGGCTGGAGGATGAGACTGGCCCTGGCCCGGGCCCTGTTTGCTAGGTGAGTCTTCTGGGCCTATGTATGGATACTATGGAGAATGGGCCTTGGCTCTGGGAGGTAGCAGTGAGTGTCTGGCGGAAAACCTCAAGCCTCACATTGTTCTTTTCCACAGGCCAGATCTTCTGCTGTTAGATGGTGAGTTTGAAATGGGGCACCCTAACTTCAGGCTGGGGAAAAGTGGCAACACTCATGTTCCTAATTCTCCAGCCCATCAATCCCAAATATGTCTACTTTTCCAGAACCCACAAACATGCTGGATGTAAGGGCCATCCTGTGGCTAGAGAACTACCTTCAGGTGAGTGCCTACAGGTGCTGGAGTAGGTCTGGGCAAAGTCTGCCTCCAGGACACCTAGGCCCTGGGAGCTGGTTGCCCCTGCAAACTGGGCCTGCTGTCCTGTGCCCCCTCAGACTTGGCCCTCCACAATTCTGGTTGTCTCCCACGACCGCAACTTCCTGAATGCCATAGCCACAGACATCATCCACCTGCACAGCCAGCGGCTAGATGGTTACCGGGGAGACTTTGAGACCTTTATCAAGAGCAAGCAGGAGCGGCTACTCAATCAGCAGCGTGAATATGAGGCACAGCAGCAGTATCGCCAGCATATCCAGGTGTGGGGCAGGCAGGGCTGAGGGACCCATCCCATGGGTATTAGAGTTGCAGGGAGTGAGGGAACCTGACCAGTGCCTGCACTCGCCACCTACAGGTTTTCATTGACCGGTTTCGCTACAATGCCAACAGAGCCTCTCAAGTACAGAGTAAACTCAAGATGCTGGAGAAACTGTGAGTACTGTCCTTGACTGGGCCCTGGCTCCTGTTCTCTTTCATTTCTTGCCTTATTTTGCAGGCCACCCCTTGCCCTCCCATTCTAGGCCTCCCCTTTTGTAGAAACCAACTTTAACCTCCTCTCCTGCAGGAAAGTAGAATGTTTTATGCTGCTCTCAGAGAATTAATCTTGCCCCAGGTCTAGGCAGTAATCTACTTTCTGTATATATTTGCTTAGGTTGAACATGTAATAGAAATGGAATCATAAAATGTGACCTTTGTATCTGGCTTCTTTTACTTAGCATAATATTTTTAGGGTCATTTATGTCATAGTCATATTAGTACTTCATTGCTTTTTATGACCAGATAATATTCCATTGTATGGATAATACCACATTTTGTTTATCAAGTCATAAATTGATGGACATATATAATAGATTTTCTGGCTTTTATGAATAATGCTGCTGTGAACATTTGTGTACAGGTTGTTGTGTGGACATTTTTTTTTTTTTAAGATTTTATTTATTCATTATAGAGAGGAGAGAGAGAAGGGGGGAGGAGCAGGAAGCATCAACTCCCATATGTGCCTTGACCAGGCAAGCCCAGGGTTTCGAACCGGCGACCTCAGCGTTTCCAGGTCGACGCTTTATCCCACTGCGCCACCACAAGTCAGGCCAACATTTGTTTTCTATTCTCTTGGGTACATATCTAGGAATGGAATTGCGAGATTCTATGATAATTTTGGTTTACTTTTTTTGTGTGTGAAAGGGACAAAGAGAGAGAGACAGATAGGGATAGACAGACAGGAAGGGAGAGTGATGAGAAGCATCAGTTCTTTGTAGCGGCACCTTAGTAGTTCATTGATTGCTTCCTCGTATGTGCCTTGACTGGGGTTCTATACCAGACAGAGTGACACAGAGTGACCCCTTGCTCAAGCCAGCCACCTTGGGCTCAAGCCCATGTGAGCCTTGCTCAAACCACTTGAGCCCGCGCTGAAGCTGTCAACTTCAGGGTTTCGAACCTGGGTTCTCCATGTCCCAGTCCAACACTATTCAGTGTCACCGCCTGGTCAGGCCCCTGTCTGTATTTACCAGTCTTTTTTTTTTTTTTTTTCTGTATTTTTCTGAAGCCGGAAACAGGGATAGACAGTCAGACAGACTCCCACATGCGCCCGACCGGGATCCACCTGGCACGCCCACCAGGGGGCGACGCTCTGCCCACCAGGGGGCGATGTTCTGCCCCTCCGGGGCATCGCTCTGTTGCAACCAGAGCCACTCTAGCGCCTGGGGCAGAGGCCAAGGAGCCATCCCCAGCGCTTGGGCCATCTTTGCTCCAGTGAAGCCTCGGCTGCGGGAGGGGAAGAGAGAGAGAGGAAGGAGAGGGGGAGGGGTGGAGAAGCAGATGGGTGCTTCTCCTGTGTGCCCTGGCCGGGAATCGAACCCGGGACTTCCGCACGCCAGGCCGACGCTCTACCACTGAGCCAACCGGCCAGGGCCCATTTACCAGTCTTTTTAATTTTGGCCATTCTGGTGGCTGTGACGTGTTATTCTGTTATAGTTTTGATTTGCGTTCCTTAATGACTAAGGATGGTGAGCTTTGAAGGTTTAATCTTGAAGCAGCCTTTCTTTTCTTTTTTTTAAAATTATTTTTATTTTTTATTCATTTTAGAAGAGAGAGAGAAAGAGAAGGAGGGAGGAGTAGAAACCATCAACTCCCTCCTATATGTGCCTTGACCAGGCAAGCCCAGGGGTTTTTTTTGAACCAGCAACCTCAGCGTTCCAGGTCGATGCTTGATCCACTGCGCCACCACAGGTCAGGCCTTGAAGCAGCCTTTCTAAAAGTGCTGGTGGTCCTGGCTGGTGTTCAGTGGATAGAGCATTAGCCCTGCATATGAATGTCCTGGGTTCAGTTCTGTTCAGGGCACACAGAAGAAGTGACCATCTCTGCTCCTTTCCACTTCCCTCTCTTCCTTCTCTCCCTCTTCCCCTTTCATAGCCATTGGCTTGATTGGTTCAAGCATGGACCTTGGGTGCTGAGGATAGCTCAGTTGGTCCGAGTGCCAGCCCCGGACGCTGAGGATGGCTCGGTTGGTCCGAGCATCAGTCCCAGGTGCTGAGGATAGCTTGGTTGGTTAGAGTGTCAGCCTCAGGCACTGAGGATAGCTCAGCTGATTCAAGAATCAGCCCCAGATAGGGGTTGCCAGGTGGATCCCTGTCACGGCGCATGTGGGAGTCTGTTTCACTATCTCCCCTCCTCTCACCATAAAGAGATCGATGGATAGATAGATGAATAGATGGATCAGATAGATAGATAGATAGATAGATAGTGGTAGGAGAGCCTAAAATTATAAGGCTTAGGATTTTGTGACATGGAAACATTATGTTAAGTAGGAGGACAAAAAGACAATCTTTTTTTTTTTTCTTTTCTTTTTTTGTATTTTTCTGAAGTTGGAAACGGGAGGCAGTCAGGCAGACTCTCGCATGCGCCCAACCAGGATCCACCCAGCACGCCCACCAGGGGGCGATGCTCTGCCCATCTGGGGCATTGCTCTGTTGCAACCAGAGCCATTCTACGCCTGAGGCAGAGGCCATGGAGCCATCCTCAGCACCCAGGCCAACTTTGCTCCAATGGAGCCTTGGCTGCGGGAGGGGAAGAGAGAGACAGAGAGGAAGGAGAGGGGGAGGGGTGGAGAAGCAGATGGGCGCTTCTCCTGTGTGCGCAGTGGATAAAGTGTCGACCTGGAAATGCTGAGGTCACCGGTTCGAAACCCTGGGCTTGCCTGGTCAAGGCACATATGGGAGTTGATGCTTCCTGCTCCTCCCCCCTTCTCTCTCTCTCTCCTCTCTCTCTAACTCTCTCTCTTCTCTCTCTCTCTCCTTTCTAAAAAATGAATAAAAGAAAAATAGCAGGAAAGAGTTCTCTGGACTCTCCTTTAAAAAAAAAATAATAATAATGTTATCTGGGTGTTGGGAGTACAAGCTATTTCTAAGTTTTCTCTGAACACAGATTACTTGTGTTATAGAACAGATAAAAGTCATAAATCTGGAGTGCCCCCTCTCTCCTCAGGCCAGAGCTGAAACCCGTGGAAAAGGAGTTGGAAGTAGTGATGAAGTGAGTGCAGGGCTGGAGGGGCTGGTGGAAAGCTCTTGTTTCTGGCCGCCCCAGTGCTCTTCACCCCACCTTCCCTCCCGCAGGTTCCCTGATGGCTTTGAGAAGTTCTCCCCACCAATTCTGCAACTAGATGAGGTGGATTTCTACTATGATCCTAAACATGTCATCTTCAGCCGTCTCTCCGTCTCTGCTGATCTTGAGTCTCGCATATGTGTGGTATGATTGCTGTTTCTCTGTTCCATGAGCTGGGACTCTCTCATCCCACTATGTGCTGTAGATTGGCCCAGATCCTCGGGCTACAGAGGCAAGAGGTCGCTGGAGCAGGAGTCCGGGCCTGAGCCAAGGACTCTGCTATACTTATACCGTCCTCATCCTCCAGCTTCTCGGGGCTGCCCTGTAGAGATGGCAGCCTAGCATGTTTTTTTTGTTTGTTTGTTTGTTTTTTATTCATTTTAGGGGGGGAGAGAGAGAGGAAGAGAGAGAGAGAGAAGGGGGAGGAGCAGGAAGCATCAACTCCCATATGTGCCTTGACCAAGCAAGCCAGGGTTTTGAACCGGCAACCTCAGTGTTTCCAGGTTGACGCTTTATCCACTGCGCCACCACAGGTCAGGCGGCAGCCTAGCATGTTTATTTTTTATTTATTTTATTTTTTGTATTTTTCTGAAGCTGGAAACAGGGAGAGACAGGCAGACTCCCGCATGTGCCCGACCAGTATCCACCCGGCACGCCCACCAGTGGGCGACGCTCTGCCCACCAGGGGGTGATGTTCTGCCCCTCTGGGGTGTCGCTCTGTTGCCACCAGAGCCACTCTAGCACCTGGGGCAGAGGCCAAGGAGCCATCCCCAGCGCCCGGGCCATCTTTGCTCCAATGGAGCCTGGGCTGCGGGAGGGGAAGAGAGAGACAGAGAGGAAGGAGAGGGGGAGGGGTGGAGAAGCAGATGGGCGCTTCTCCTGTGTGCCCTGGCCGGGAATCGAACCCGGGACTTCTGCACACCAGGCCGACGCTCTACCACTGAGCTAACCGGCCAGGGCTTAGCATGTTTAACTTTATGAATACTTAAAGCAGTATTTTTTTTTAAAACATTTTTACTTTTTTTACAGGGACAGAGAGAGGGATAGACAGACAGACAAGAACGGAGAGAGCGCCTGACCTGTGGTGGCACAGTGGATAAAGCATTGACCTGTAAATGCTGAGGTCACCGGTTCGAAACCCTGGGCTTGCCTGGTCAAGGCACATATGGGAGTTGATGCTTCCAGCTCCTCCCCCCCTTCTGTCTCTCCTCTGTCTCTCCCTCTCCTCTCTAAAATGAATAAAAAAAAAAAGAACGGAGAGAGATGAGAAGCATCAATCATCAGTTTTTTGTTGCGACACCTTAGTTGTTCATTGATTGCTTTCTCATATGTGCCTTGACCGTGGGCCTTCACCAGACCGAGTAACCCCTTGCTGGAGCCAGCGACCTTGGGTCCAAGCTGGTGAGCTTTGCTCAAACCAGATGAGCCCACACTCAAGCTGGCAACCTCGGGGTCTCGAACCTGGGTCCTCTGCATCCCAGTCTGATGCTCTATCCACTGCGCCACTGCCTGGTCAGGCTTAAAGCAGTATTTTATCGTACTTGTCTCAGCTCTGTGTTTTCTCAAACCATGAAACAGCATAGGCTTCAGGGTCAGACGTCAGAACCTGACTGCCATTTCCTAGCTTTGCTATTGAACAGCTTTCTCATCTTGAACATGGAGATAGCGTCTACCTCACTTGGTTAATGGGATAATTAAGTCTCACTTAGTAAGTACTTAGTATTGGGTTCTGTTTACCTAGTACCAGCACTTAGTAGGTACTAGCACTTAGTAGGTACTCAGGTGTTAGGTTCTCTTTACATCTTGACTACTTCCTTCATTTTTCTTGTTAGTTTTATTTATTTTTTTAATATTAAGTGAGAAGCGGGGAGGCAGAGACAGACTCCCGCATGCGCCTCAACTAGGATCCACCTGGCAAGCCCACTAGAGGGGATGCTCTGCTCATCTGGGGCCGTTGCTCAGCAACTGAGCTGTTTATTTTAGTGCCTAGGTGGAGGCCATGGAGCCATCTTTAGCGCCCAAGGCCAACTTGCTCAATCCAACCAAGGCTTGGCTGTAGGAGGAGGGGAGGAGGAGAGTTGGAGAAGCAGATGGTCGCTTCTCCTGTGTGCCCTGACTGGGAATTGAACCTGGGACTTCCACACCCCGGGCTGATGCTCTACCGCTGAGCCAAATGGCCAGGGCCACTTTTTAGTTTCTTAAAAATATTTTAGTTATTGAAAGAGTCATTGGGGCTACCTGAGTCCAATTCTCTTTTCCTTCTCTCCTGTGTCTCACACACACATTCTTTAAAGTTCTTATGTTTCTTCTTCCAGGTTGGGGAGAACGGGGCTGGGAAGTCGACCATGCTGAAGCTGCTTATGGGGGACCTAACACCTGTTCGGGGCATCAGACATGCTCACAGGTTGGGCCCATACCTTCACTCTCCAACTACTCACACACTTGCAGCTACACTTTTTATGGTCATGGCCTTTGATTCCCTCTTCCCCTTCATTTCTGCCTGCAGGAATCTGAAGATTGGCTATTTCAGCCAGCACCACGTGGAACAGCTGGACCTGAATGTCAGTGCTGTGGAACTGCTGTCACGCAAGTTTCCTGGTGTGTTAGGGATTGGAGTTGAGGGAAGAGGGCCAGGGCTGCTGCCTTCAGTTAGGCAGCTCAAGATGCTATCTTTTTGGGGAGGATGGGGGGTTATGCTGAGCAGCCCAACCAGGTCTAGGTATAAAGGACAGGGGCATTTGGAGGTGGGGCTGTTGGGGAGGGTGACGGGAGGGAGTAGGGCTGTGATGTGATGGGGTCTATTCCAGGGCGGCCTGAGGAGGAGTATCGCCACCAATTGGGCCGATACGGCATCTCTGGAGAGCTGGCCGTGCGCCCTGTGGCCAGTTTGTCTGGGGGCCAGAAGAGCCGGGTGGCCTTTGCTCAGATGACCATGCCCTGGTGAGGCCCCATGTTTCAGAGTTCTTGCCTTCGTCTGTTCCCCTCTTGCCTAGTAGAAAACGATCATCTTGTCTTAGTGTCAGAGCTTGTGGTTCCTCCCACCACCCGTAACCTCCCTGGGTTCTGCCTTCCAGCCCCAACTTCTACATTCTTGATGAACCCACAAACCACCTGGATATGGAAACGATTGAGGCGCTGGGCCGTGCTCTCAACAATTTTAGGGTGAGTGTGTCTTCATACTGCCTACTTTCCACAAGGCCACAGCACTCTTTAGGGACCCCCTCAGTGCCTCTGGTCTCCTGTTTTTCAGGGTGGCGTGATTCTGGTGTCTCACGATGAGCGCTTCATCAGGCTGGTGTGCCAAGAGTTGTGGGTGTGCGAAGGAGGCGGCGTCACCCGGGTCGAGGGGGGATTTGACCAGTACCGTGCCCTTCTCCAGGAACAGTTCCGCCGTGAGGGCTTCCTCTAGGCCCAGTAGGCTGAGGACTATGCTCAGGACATGGACTGGGCTCTCAGACCCCTGGGCCACTGTGTAGGCCACCATCTCCAGGCCGTGGACCTCCCCTGATTTGGGGGACAGCCTTATTCTCAAATCTCTCCTTATGACTGGAGCATCCTCTGCACAATCCAGGAAGCCTCATTTAAGGGTCTGTGAGGACTGGTCTTCTAAGTGGAAGGGGTGGAGGGTGGCCACTGGAGTCATACATTCCCCTCCACTGCCCCAGCTCTGACTGGGCCCCGAGTGGCTGCTATGTAAATTAAACAGCTCTGACTGGGCCCCGAGTGGCTGCTATGTAAATTAAATCTTCCTTGCCTCTTCTCTGCTGTTCTTTGGCAGGGCTGCAGCGTGCTAAGGGGTGTGAGCTCTCTGATTTGGCATTTTCCTGTGACATTTGTTTTATCACAAGGAGGAAGTGATGGCATCGCCAGCTTTGTCCCTGGAAAGAATCATCATTAGAGCTCTGGGTCACCTGGCTGACCTTGTGATGGGCGGGGCTGTTGGAGTGAAGGGCAGTGTTACGTCACTGCGGTGCTGGTCCCTGTGTCCTGGGCTCAGCTTCAGCTGCAGGGTCTCGGAGTCTGCCGTCTCAGCCTCACCACTTGGGAGAGTGAACTGGTTCTATAAACCTGCCGCTTTAGATGTGGTTTGTCAACTGCTTCCTCCCATGGTCTCTGGCCCAGGCTCACCCTGCTTCTCTGATCTGGACCTTCAGAAGGGGCTAAATAGAAATTGTCTTTGTCCCATTTTGCTTGGGTGATTTTATTTTCTTTATTTCTCCTCCAGCCATGCAGGATGGGCCTGAAGTAGGGAATTGAAAATGGGATCTAAAAAAAAAAAAAAGAAAATGGGATCTAATGGGAAGAAATAGAGCACTTTGTTTTCAAATTAAGCAGCCTTTAACAGGGGGATGTTTAACAGAGGTAATAGAATTTATAAATGTTTCTTGAGGGCTCAGCCACTGGATGTAATTGCTGTACAGAAGACACCAACAGACACTGCTTTGCTCTCAGTGATAATGGAGAAACCAGTCAACAGAAGGAACTTGCTGACGGTGGAGAATCAGTCACAAAGCTCAACCAATGAGTTTTAACTCAGCTGCTGAGGTTAATCACGGTGCAGGAGGCTGGGGGAGAGATACTTGCGTTGGAGTAAAGGACAGTAAAGACAGGAAGGCTCTGTTGGTGTACCTCAGAATAGGCAGTGATGGATGGATGAAGCCAGCAGAAGAGCCACTAATTGGCCTGCCTCCTCACCTTCGCTCCCTTTCAGAAGTCCAGAGATGTCCTTCCAACTGTGTCTGTGGCCAAATGCACCCTTACACTGCTGAGAGCTTTCTCACAGACCCCATCACTGCTGCCAACTTGAGACCTGCAGGTGGGCCAGCCGGGGTCGTCTGATGTATGGTCTTTTCCAGGCTCTTGGCCCCTTCACCCCTCACAAGCTCATGAGTCCCAATGTGAGTTCTCTCAACTCCTTAATGTTAGTGAGAGTGCAGCCGAAGGGTTCTGTGACACAGAATCTGCTGCTTTTGGAGGTAGGTGACTATACAAAGAGCATCAGAGTTGGAGTTGGGTCTGAGATCAAGTCTCAGCACTGTTGCTGTTGATTAGAAGGAGTTAGCAGAGTAAGAAATAGCTCAATAAGAGGTCACTTATCCTTTTGAACACCTCTGCTTGGTTGCTTTGTAGGATTGTGTTGAGAATTAGCTGACAAGCACATAATATGCACTCACAAAGTGATTGAACAGCCTCTGATTTGAAGAGCTATCGTGAGAAAAGTAGATTTTCTCTGAGTGACTCCAGAGGTAGACAAGTTTGGGCTCAAAGGAAGGAAAACTTTTTGAATAGCTCAATGCCTTCTGAGAATGAGTTCCCGGTCTCTGGGACTGTTCAGCCCTATTGGGCTCTAGAAAAGGACTCTCTTTCAGGTTGGCTTTCAATTCTGTGATTCAGTGAACAAAATGGGAAGATCCTGTATATAATGACAATACAGGCCTACACTGCAGTCCTCCAGAAATTGGGGTGAATAAATGGTAGTGTAGGATGAACTTTGGGAGATAGGAGGGGAGTTGACAGAAGACAGTTGTCCTGAGGGAAGATACAATATCAGCTTCATTCAGAAAACAGAGAGGAAAGAAATCTGATGTGCAATACAGACTGCCCATCACAGCAGTCACCCCTTTCATGCCATATTGGAAGCTGGTCTTTCCACAGCTGCTGATGCTGGAGCTGCCCACTGATGTCAGGCCTGACAGCCAAGGAACTGGCCAGGTTGAAAGTCCTCTACCTGCAGGATCTTCATTGAGGTCCTGGCCTCATTCTCAGGCCCCCTGGCTGGTCCCCAGTGGGAGGCAGAATGCAGAGGTGCCACTGTTCCCTTAGCACCAGTCTACAAGGCTTTCGAAGGTTCCAGTCAGAACTGTTTTTGTTTTGTTTTTTAAATTAAGGAAGGCAGAGAGACAGACTCTCACCTGCACTGGACTAAGATCCACCCAGCAAACCATCTACCAGGGATGCTCTGCCCATCTTGTGTTTGCCCTGTTGCTCAAGTAGCTGAGCTGTTTTAGCGCCTGAGGTGAGGCCCTGGAGCCATCCTCAGCGCCTGGGGTCAACTTTGCTTGAACCAGTCAAGCCATGGCTGTGGGAGGAAAAGAGAGGGGAGTGGGAGGGGTGGAGAAGCAGATGGTCGCTTCCTTGTGCCCTGACTGGGAATCGAACCCGGGACTTCCACACACTAGGCTGCCACTCCACCTGGAGCCACTGGCCAGGCCCTCAGAACTGTTTATTCCAATGTGGTGGTACTGTAGAGATTTGTTGGACATAGACAACATTTTGCTAAGTTCTCACTGGTTTCCAGGCAACTTTTAGCATGGGATAGGGGAGAAGGTACATTTGCCTTTGCTGGCCATGCCCCAGCTGAGTTTGTCATTTTATTTTATTTTTTATTATTTTTATTATTATTTTTTTTTACAGAGGCAGAGATAGACAAGGACAGACAGACAGGAACAGAGAGAGATGAGAAGCATCAATCATCAGTTTCTCGTTGCGCGTTGCGACTTCTTAGTTGTTCATTGATTGCTTTCTCACATGTGCCTTGACCGCGGGCCTTCAGCAGACCGAGTAACCCCCTGCTGGAGCCAGCGACCTTGGGTCTAAGCTGGTGAGCTCTTTGCTCAAGCCAGATGAGCCCGCGCTCAAGCTGGCGACCTCGGGGTCTCGAACCTGGGTCCTTCCACATCCCAGTCCGACGCTCTATCCACTGCACCACCACCTGGTCAGGCTGAGTTTGTCATTTTAGAATGTAATGTTCTAGTAAAAGCCATTCCCTATATGTCTGGCCCACCCACAGATGCACATTAAACACCCTCACCAGCATCATCAGCTCACGGCTCTGTACCAGCCTGAACATGCAGACTGGATGTCCTGACCTGTGGAAATCTCAGCAGGCTGCAGACTGGGTTCATAACCTGGCTGAAGGGCCTCTGGGCTTCCTGAGCCTGGAGTGATGGACTCCCCTCAACCCTACCTCCCTTCAAGTGGGCTTCATTGCACTTTGTGCTTCCCCGTTATAAGCTGCCTGCCATTATTAAAGTTGCCACTCTACTTTGCCTTGGTGGCCTACGAAGCTAGACTGTGGCTTGCTCATCTTTGTATCTTCTATGCCTGCCACAGGCTGATTTCCCTGGGAAACAGCATGGAGATACCAGCATGCAGGGTATTTATTTATTAGTGGAGCCCCTGGGACTAACACAGGTTGAGCAGAGGGACAAGTTGAGCAGCAATAAAGGCCTCAGTCAGCCCCACATTCTGGAGCTGGCTAGCCCTGGGGAATTGTCCTGAATTGAGGCGATGGCTCAGGCAGGCCTTTATTCTGCTGAGTTGATCAGTCTTGGAATGCTGGCTGCTACCAGAAGGAGATATGAAGCTCAGAGTGTCTTCTTCAGCTGAGACACTTACCCCAAAGAGTGATGGCTGAGGACTTCCTGCTGTCCGCAGCTAGGGCAACAAGTCTTTCCTTCCAGAAAGGGGTCTGGGCAGCTCATCACAGCATCGACAGTGCCTAGCACATAGGTAAGTGCCAGTAAAGATGCCAGAGAAATGAGCATTTGGGAAAAATTATTTGAGGAAAAGTAGAGAATGGAAGAAAAGAGCAAAACCAAGAAGCCAGCATGATGGCCATAACTAAAATCCAGTCCTAAGGGCATGGTCAGCATGGAGCAGGCGGAGAAGAGACTAAAGAGGGTGGTGTGTGCCTTCAGCAAGGGGTTTCCTGCTCTGCCCAAATGGGAGAGGACTTTTTCTGGGCCAAAGTCTTGAGTTTAGGAATATGAAAGACAATAAAGGGGACCTTTTTTGTTTTTAAACCTCTCAGATCCTTTCAAGACAATGCTAAGGAAATAATGACAATATCTATTGAGCTCTTATTGTATAACAGACCCTGTTGTAAGTCCTTTACCCACATTAAATCAGTCAATCTTCACAACTCAATTATTCCCACTTTATAGAAGAAGGTTGATGTAGTCAGTGGCAGGACTGGGGTGCGGGCCAGTCTGGTTCTGGAATGCAGCTCTTACCCGTCATGCTGCACTACAGCTCAGCGCCCGTGTGACCTGCTGAATAGTTGGAGTTCGTTCATCCGTCACTTAAAACTCATCAATTGCTTGAGGCAGGGGTAGGAGGAAGGGGATTTGAACAAGCTTCCCTCAGCAGATGTTGAGTAAGTACCTGGCTGATGAGTGATTACCTGGCATTGTCTGGCACGCTGGGTGTTCAGTGAAGTAGTTAAATTAATGACTAAAAACACATGGTATAGTGGAAAAATCCTGCGCTGGGATTAGCCCAGCCCTACCACTAATACCATCTTGGGCAGTCAACCTCTCCTGAGTAAATTATCCTTATCCATAAAATGGGCATAACCCAATTTGTCTGGCCTGCTGCTTTGGGTAGCTGGAAAGATTAAATGAGACAAAGCCTTGTGAAAGCTGAATAAAAATTTTTGTAAGCTGCCCTGGCCAGCTGGCTCAGTGGAGAAGAGCCTTTTCCTGGCATGTCAAGGTCACAGGTTCAGTCCCCAGTCAGGGCACATACGAGAAGCAACCAATGAGTGGAACTAAATGGAGCAACTCCTGGAACAAGTTGATGCCCACCCCCTCAAATCAATAGGAAAATTAAATTTTTTTGGTAAACTCTAAAGAGCTATGGATCCAAAAGATGTCTTTTCATGGATGAAGTGATAGGGCGGCAGCCTGGGGCTACCTCTGGAGACACACAGACCTGCACGTGTGCACACAAACGGTCCAGACCATCATCAAGATGACTGCCCAGGAGGGCCACTCAGCCTCATTTGTTGAGTCAGGAATCCCAAAGCATGCACGTAGGAGTGCAGCATGAGACTGCCTGGCACCTCTGAGCTGCATGGAGTAAGGCAGAAATCACCATGCAAATTAAGTCCATTCTAGTAATATATATAGGTCATGTCCTATTGGTAATTGTAGGTTTCTGGTTTTTTTAGGTTAAATAAATGGGTAGTTAGGAAGTGATTTCTGCTTTACTGTACATAGGCCTTGAAACCCAAAATTAGAATAAATATTTGTCAACCCATGCTACAGCATTTTTTTATTTTATTAAGTTTATTGGCCTGACCTGTGGTGGTGCAGTAGATAAAGTGCTGACCTGGAATGCTGAGGTTGCCAGATTGAAACCTCGGGCTTGCCTGGTCAATGCACATATGGGAAGTAACTACTATGAATTGCTTCCTGTTCCTCACCCTTCTCTTCTCACTTTTCTCCCCTCTTTCTCTCTCTCTCTCTCCTTTCTGAAAAAAAAAATCAATAAATCTTTAAAAATAAATAAAAATTAAATAACATTTGCCTGACATGTGGCGGCACAGTGGATAAGGCATTGACTTGGAATGCTGAGCTCGCCAGTTTGAAGCCCCAGGCTTGCCTGGTCAAGGCACATGCAGGAATCAACTTCGAGCTGATGTTTCCCGCTCCTATTGGCCTTGGCCTGTTGCTCAGTGGATAGAGCATCAGCCTAGTGTGTGGACATCCCAGGTTTGATCCTCGGTCAAGGTGCATATGAGAAGCGGCCATCTGCTTCTCTCTGACTCTCCTCCCCTTCTCTTTCCCTCTTGTTGCCAGTGGCTCAGCTGGTTCACCATCAGCCCCGGGCACTGAGGATAGCTTGTTTGATTCGAGCATCAGTCCCAGATGAGGGTTACTGGGTGGATCCTGGTCAGGGCACATGCACATGTGGGAGTCTATCTCTTTGTCTCCCCTCCTCTCACTTAAAAAAATTAATTGGGGTGACATTGGTTAATAAAATTATATAGGTTTCAGGTGTACAATTCTATAATACGTCACCTGGATATTGTATTGAGTGCTCATCATCCCAAGTCAAGTCTCCTTTCATCACCACTTGTTCCCCTTTACCCTCTTCTGCCTCCCCCATCTCCCTTGTCCTCTGGTCATCACCATACTGTTCTCTGTCTATGGGATTGCTCTAGCATTTTTAACACAAGGAGTACTTTCACAAATGTTCTCTTTTGGTCTTCTCCATAATCTGGTGTTAAGTAGCTCCTGTTGAGTTATTTCCATTTTATAGAACTGGAGCTTGAGTCAGAACAATGATAAGTGTCTTACTTAGGTTTAGATACCTATGTGCATGTAGAGATGGGGCAAGATCTGAGGTATCTGGGCCCCCAGCCTTCTTACCTCTCTCCAGATCACTATTCTCAATTTTGTTCCACATGTTTTCATACAATGGGTGATGTTCCTATGTCACACATGCCCATGTATGCTCAAGGTCATGTTACCTTCTGTCCTTTAGGGAAGTGTTTTGAACCCAGAATGAGAGGGAGTGACTGTGAATCTGATTTAACTAGTTTTTACCTTGTCAATTAGGGAACCAAGTGTGAAGTTAGAAAGAACTACATCTGAGTCTGATCCTCTTAATAGTTTTGTGACCTTGGCAAATTGCACCTCTTAGTGTCTCAGGTTTTTGATATGTAAAATAGGAATAATAGTGGTCCTTACATTGTATGGTTATGGTGAATATTAAATAAGATAATACAAGCAAAACTCTCACTATGGTTCCTGGTAGTTCCATAAATGTTACCCATTATGATGATCATTTGTATTTGTTGTGACCCTCACTGTTTTATTAGTTTTTAGTGGGCTGTTGTTTATGATTCCTTGTGGCTGAAAACCACCGTATTTAGTCACGATGCCTCAGCCAAAATGACAGGTACCTACATCTACTTTTTTTTTTTTTTTTTTTTTTTTCTTTTTTCATTTTTCTGAAGTTTGGAAACAGGGAGAGACAGTCAGACAGACTCCCGCATGCGCCCGACCGGGATCCACCCGGCACGCCCACCAGGGGGCGACGCTCTGCCCACCAGGGGGCGATGCTCTGCCCATCCTGGGCGTCGCCATGTTGCGACCAGAGCCACTCTAGCGCCTGAGGCATAGGCCACAGAGCCATCCCCAGCGCCCGGGCCATCTTTGCTCCAATGGAGCCTTGGCTGCGGGAGGGGAAGAGAGAGACAGAGAGGAAAGCTCGGCGGAGGGGTGGAGAAGCAAATGGGCGCTTCTCCTGTGTGCCCTGGCCGGGAATCGAACCCGGGTCCTCCGCACGCTAGGCCGACGCTCTACCACTGAGCCAACCGGCCAGGGCTACATCTACTTTTTAAGTCTGATCCAAACTGCCTAACGGAGGGACGTGTCAGTCCACAATGCCCACCCCAGCACTGCCTAGAAGGGTGGCCTGGAGGCTGCTTCGGACACCAGCATTCCTAATCGGAGACTTTCCTGTAGAAATGAAAGGATCAGGCAGGTATGCAGAGTCTGGTAATCACAGCACCACCCTCCTTGTGGGGTTTTTTTGTTTGTTTGTTTGTTTGTTTTTGTATTTTTCTGAAGTTGGAAACGGGTAGGCAGTCAGACAGACTCCCGCATGCGCCCAACCGGGATCCACCCGGCATGCCCACCAAGGGATGATGCTCTGCCCATCTGGGGCGTTGCTCTGTTGCAACCAGAGCCATTCTAGCACCTGAGGCAGAGGCCATGGAGCCATCCTCAGCGCCCGGGCCATCTTTGCTCCAATGGAGCCCCGGCTGCGGGAGGGGAAGAGAGAGACAGAGAGGAAGGAGGGGGGGGTGGAGAAGCAGATGGGCGCTTCTCCTGTGTGCCCTGGCCGGGAATCGAACCCGGGACTCCTGCACGCCAGGCCGATGCTCTACCACTGAGCCAACCGGCCAGGGCCACCCTCCTTGTTTTGATTCCATGTTTCTAGGTGGATCCTGGTCGGGGCACATGTGGGAGTCTGCAGTTCCTTGGGGGTCTCACTCCAGTGGAGTTGGCCACTAGAGAAGACATGGCCAAAGCCTGAGCTCTGGACCGGGACAGGGCTGGCTGCCCTGCCTGCTCCAGCACATAGCATCTCAGTGCCCTGGACCAAGTTCTGAAACTTCTCAGAATACAGTTTTCCTTTGGATAAGATGGGATGCTAATTTGCATACGGTAATTGAAAAGTTTAAGAGAATTAATCCACAAAAAAGGGAGGAATGCCTCCGGAGGAAGGTGAGAGTCCTGTTAATGAGAAGTCCTAATGCTCTGCACATTGTGGGGGCTCAGGCTGGAGTAAAGCGATAACTGGATTTCACAAATGTGGTAGGAAGACTGGAGTTGGAATGTCATTGGGAAAAGAAGGCAAGAGAAGAGATGCATGTGCCCTGAGTCTGGGACACCTCAGTGAAGATGGTAAGGGGACCAATGCCAGTTTCCTAAAGGCGGAGTGGCCAAAGGATATTTAAGGACAGTGAGGGTTTAGTCTTTGATTTGAAGTTATTTGCATTTCTGAAGTGCTAAACCCTCTTCCAGTTATCTCAGATCTTTATAAAGTCACTTATATTAGTGATTTCTGTCATTGCTTTAATTTTTGCTTTTTGAAATTAAGGAAGGGCCTGGATCAATGCAATATGGAACAGATAAAATAAGGAAGCCAGAGGTGATCACTTGGCTGACTTGATCATAAGAATGAAAATAGCCTGACCAGGTGGTGGCAGAGTGGAAAGAGCGTTGGATTGGAAAGCAGAAGACCCAGGTTTGAACCCCGAGGTCGCCAGCTTGAGTGCGGGCTCACCAGGTTGAGTGCGGGATCGTTGGCTTGAGCATGAGATCATAGACATGACCTCATGGTCACTGGCTTGAGCCCAGGGTCACTGGCTTGAGCAAGGGGTCACTTGCTCTGCTGTAGCCCCACCCCTACCCCCGGTCAAGGCACATATGAGAAAAGCAATCAGTGAGCAACTAAGGTGCCGCAACAAAGAATTGATGCTTCTCATCTCTCTATCTTCCTGTCTGTCCCTATATGTCCCTCTCTCTGTCTCTCTGTCTCTGTCACCAAAAAAAAAAAAAAAGGAAAACACAAATGTCCAACTGCTGGGAACTTGCAGAAAATTTATTTTTATTTTATTATTATTATTATTTTTTGTATTTTTCTGAAGCTGGAAACGGGGAGAGACAGTCAGACAGACTCCCGCATGCGCCGGACCGGGATCCACCCAGCACGCCCACCAGGGGCAGACGCTCTGCCCACCAGGGGGCGATGCTCTGCCCCTCCGGGGCATTGCTCTGTTGTGACCAGAGCCACTCTAGCGCCTGGGGCAGAGGCCAAGGAGCCATCCCCAGCGCCCGGGCCATCTTTGCTCCAATGGAGCCTCAGCTGTGGAAGGGGAAGAAAGAGACAGAAAGGAAGGAGAGGGGGAGGGGTGGAGAAGCAGATGGGCGCCTCTCCTGTGTGCCCTGGCCGGGAATCGAACCCGGGACTTCTGCACGCCAGGCTGACGCTCTACCACTGAACTAACCAGCCAGGGCTAACTTGCAGAAAATTTAGAAAGGGCTTTAATACACAACTAAATACATGACTTCCCCTGTATTTTCTTTTTATTTTATTTTTTTTACTCTAGTGTGATTGCTGCACTTTTTTTTTTCAGATAACTTGGATCTATTTAAGTTTAGAGGCATTTTACCTGATAAAGTGTCTCAAGGGTAAAGAAAAACAATTAACATATTTATTATATGAATAATAACTAATATATTGCTAAATATAAGTTTATCCTATGTCTCTTCCTTTCATGGTGTAGGCTGAACTAAAGATATACATTTAGGCAACATAGCTCCATTCATTTTTTTTTTCTTATGGGAGAGACAGAGAGAGTCAGAGAGAGGGACAGATAGGGACAGACAGGAAGGGAGAGAGATGAGAAACTCAATTCCTTGCTGTGGCTCCTTAGTTGTTCATTGATTGATTTCTCATATGTGCCTTGACCAGGGGGCTACAGCAGAGCGAGTGAGACCTTGCTCAAGCCAGTGACCTTGGGCTAAAGCTGGTGAGCCTTGCTCAAACCAGATTAGCTCGCACTCAAGCTGGCGACCTCGAGGTCTCGAACCTGGGTCCTCCACATCCCAGTCCAACGCTCTGTCCTCTTCACCACCGCCTGGTCAGGCAGCTCCATTCATTTTTAAGGTTCTGAGTCAAACCCTCGGCAGATGTGTAAGTGGAGGATTGGTTGTTGGCAGGAGGCCTCAGTTCCTCACCATGTGGACCTCTTCCCAGAGCTTCTTGAGTGTTCTCACAACATGGTGCCTGGCTTCCCCAAAGCAAGTCATCCAAGAGCAAAAGCCACATTCTTTTTATGACCTATTCTCATAAATCTTCCACCATCGCTTCCATCACATTCTTATTGTTAGAAGCAACTCACTAGGAATAGTCCTCATTTCACCTAACCTCTGGTGGCACAGTGGATAGACTGTCAACCTGAATGCTGAGGTTGCTGGTTCAAAACCCTGGGCTTGCCTGGTCAGGGCACATATGAGTAACAATCAATGAACAACTAAAGTAAAGCAACTACGAGGTGATGCTCCTCACTCTCCTCTCTCTCTCTCTCTCTAAATATAAATAACCCACACTCAAGGGCAGGGCAGTTGGGTTCCATTTCTGTGAGGGAGTATTAAAAAATTTGTGAACTTATTTAAAATTGGCATGTGGGGCCCTGGCCAGTTGGCTTAAGCCAGTGTGCAGATGTCCCGGGTTCGATCCCCAGTCAAGACACAGTTGAGAAGTGACCAAATGCTTCTCTACCAAATGCTTCTCTTCCCCTTCTCTCTTTTCCATTCTTAATTTTTAAAATTTTATTTATTCATTTTTAGAGAGGAGAGAGAGAGACAGAGAGGGAGAGAGAGGAGAGAGAGACAGAGAGAGAGAGAAGGGGGGAGGAGCTGGAAGCATCAACTCCCATATGTGCCTTGACCAGGCAAGCCCAGGGTTTCGAACCGGCGACCTCAGCACTTCAGGTCGATGCTTTATCAACTGTGCCACCACAGGTCAGGCTCCTTCTGTGTCTTTATTCATGGACACAGTATATATAACTGAATTTTACAGCCATGGTACTCTTACTGTTTTGTATTTGTCTTTTTTTTTTTTTTAAGTGAGAAGGGAGGAGAGGGAGGGACAGACTTGCACCCTCACCGGGATCCACCCGGCAACCCCTGTCTGGGGCCCATGCTTGAATCAACCAAGCCAACCTCAACACCTGAGGCTGATCCTGGAACCAACCGAGCCACCCTCAGTGCCCGGGCCAATGCTCAAACCAATTAAGCCATTGGCTGTGAGAGTAGAAATGAGAAAGAAGGAGGAGAGGGAGAGGGAGAGAAGCAGATGGTCACTTCTCCTGTGTGCCCTGACCAGGGATCAAACCTGGGATGTCCACACGCTGGGTCAATACTCTATCCACTGAGCAAACCAGCCAGAGCCTGTATTTGTTTTTAAACTTAACATTAGTTTTATATAAAAACTTTCTTTTTTTTTATAATTGCTGTTACGATTTTCATTATGAAATTTTTTTTTTTTTTTCATTTTTCTGAAGCTGGAAACAGGGAGAGACAGTCAGACAGACTCCCGCATGCGCCCGACCGGGATCCACCCGGCACGCCCACCAGGGGGCGACGCTCTGCCCACCAGGGGGCGATGCTCTGCCCATCCTGGGCGTTGCCATGTTGCAACCAGAGCCACTCTAGCGCCTGAGGCAGAGGCCACAGAGCCATCCCCAGCGCCCGGGCCATCTTTGCTCCAATGGAGCCTTGGCTGCGGGAGGGGAAGAGAGAGACAGAGAGGAAAGCGCGGCGGAGGGGTGGAGAAGCAAATGGGCGCTTCTCCTGTGTGCCCTGGCCGGGAATCGAACCCGGGTCCTCCGCATGCTAGGCCGACGCTCTACTGCTGAGCCAACCGGCCAGGGCTTTTTTTTTTTTTTTTTTTAATATTTTTTTAATTTTTATTTTATTAATTTTTAGAGAGGAGAGAGAGTAAGAGAGAGAGAAAAGGGGGAGGGAGGAGCAGGAAGCATCAACTCCCATATGTGCCTTGACCAGGCAAGCCCAGGGTTTTGAACCGGCGACCTCAGCGTTCCAGGTCGACACTTTATCCACTGCTCCACCACAGGTCAGGCTGAAAATTTTTTATGGCTATTAAATAGTCTACTGAACAGATGTACCATAACTTATTTAACCTTATCCCTATTTTTGGCCATTTGGGTTGCTTCTAAATCTTTGCTCTTATGAATAAATGCTACAATGAACATCTGTGTGCACATTATCTAAGTTTTCAATTGTTAATATAAGAATTGAAATATTTACACCAAAGAGCTATAATAATTCAATGAGATAATGTGTATGAAGCATCTGATAGTTTTTCATACAATAGATACAAAATAAATGGTGGTCACTGTATTATCAGACCCTAAGTCATATTGATTTTTAAAAATGTTTTTTTTATTGATATGAGAGAGAGAGAAACCGATTTACTGTTCCACTCATTTATGCATTCATTTGTTGAGTCTTGCATGTGCCCTGACCAGGGATCAAACCCGCAACCTTGGTGATTGGGACGACACTGAGCTACCTGGCCAGGGTATAATCCATACTGATTTTTTTTTTTTTTTTGTATTTTTCTGAAGCTGGAAACGGGGAGAGACAGTCAGACAGACTCCCGCATGTGCCCGACCGGGATCCACCCGGCACGCCCACCAGGGGGCGACGCTCTGCCCCTCCGGGGCGTCGCTCTGCCACGACCAGAGCCACTCTAGCACCTGAGGCAGAGGCCAAGGAGCCATCCCCAGCGCCCGGGCCATCTTTGCTCCAATGGAGCCTCGGCTGCGGGAGGGGAAGAGAGAGACAGAGAGGAAGGAGGGGGGGGTGGAGAAGCAGATGGGCGCTTCTCCAGTGTGCCCTGGCCGGGAATCGAACCTGGAACCCCCACATGCCAGGCCGACGCTCTACCGCTGAGCCAACCGGCCAGGGCCTGATTTTTTTTTTTTACAGAGACAGAGAGTCAGATAGACAGGGACAGACAGACAGGAACAGAGATGAGAAGCATCAATCATTAGTTTTTCATTGCGCATTGCAACACCTTAGTTGTTCATTGATTGCTTTCTCATATGTGCCTTGACCGCGGGCCTTCAGCAGACCGAGTAACCCCTTGCTCAAGCCAGCGGCCTTGGGTCCAAGCTGGTGAGCTTTTGCTCAAACCAGATGAGCCCGTGCTCAAGCTGGCGACCTTGGGGTCTCGAACCTGGGTCCTCTGCATCCTAGTCAGATGCTCTATCCACTGTGCCACCGCCTGGTCAGGCTCCATACTGATTTTGACCAGACTTTCTTTTGTGTACATGCCAAAGATTTTTAAGAGAGAAAAAGGAGCCAGAATCTGAAAGGATGTCTTAAGGCTGCAATTACTCATTAAAGAACCACTAATTCGCCTGACCAGGCGTTGGACTAAGATGCAGAGGACCCAGGTTCGAGACCCCGAGGTTGCCAGCTTGAGCGTGGGCTTATCTGGTTCGAGCAAAAGCTCACCAGCTTGGACCCAAGATCGCTGGCTTGAGCAAGAGGTTACTCGGTCTGCTGAAGGCCTGCGGTCAAGGCACACATGAAAAAGCAATCAATGAACAACTACGGTGTCGCAACGAAAAACTAATGATTGATGCTTCTCATCTCTCTCCATTTCTGTCTATCTCATCTCTCTCCATTTCTGTCTATCTGTCCCTATCTAACTCTCTCTGTCTCTGTAAAAAAAAAAAAAAAAAAAAAAAAAGGCCCTGGCCGGTTGGCTCAGCCGTAGAGCGTTGGCCTGGCATGCAGGAGTCCCAGGTTCAATTCCCGGCCAGGGCACACAGGAGAGGCGCCCATTTGCTTCTCCATCCCTCCCCCTCTCCTTCCTCTCTGTCTCTCTCTTCCCCTCCCGCAGCCAAGGCTCCATTGGAGCAAAGATGGCCCGGGCGCTGAGGATGGCTCTGTGGCCTCTGCCTCAGGCACTAGAATGGCTCTGGACGCAACAGAGCGACGCCCCAGAGGGGCAAAGCATGGCCCCCTAGTGGGCATGCCAGGTGGATCCCGGTTGGGCGCATGCGGGAGTCTGTCTGACTGCCTCCCGGTTTCCAGCTTTGGAAAAATGAAAAGAAAAAAAAAGCATCTGTTGCATCCAAGTTGAAGGACAAGGGATTCATCCCAGAATCCCCAGTGGAGCCATCATGAAGACAGGTACCCAATAGTGATACTCAGAAAGGTTTGTAGAAAAGAATCTTCTTGTTTCCATAGCTTCATGTCACTGGCAACTCCATAGGATTCTTTGACAGTTTAGTGGTGTGTGTGGTTCTTTTGGTTGGAACATCTGGTGCAACTCCTTTGGGAGCAAAAACATGGTGCAGCACTGGTTGGACATCCCTGTTACCATGGTTGCTGGTCAAAATATTAGCTATGCATTTCTCTTGCTACTGCAAGGCTTAATCTTGCAAAAACAAAAACAAAATGATACTGTGTCTTCTCTTTTATTCTGCAGCACATATTTTAAACTATTTATTATGGAAAGTTGTAAACATGAACAAGAGTGCAAAAACAGCATAATGAACCCCTATGTGAATGTTACCCAGCTTCAACAGTTTTCCTTCATGGTTCAGGCTGGTTAATCTGTTTCATCTATACTCCCATACTCTGTCTTCCCTGTGACTCCTGACCCATCTCTCCCGCTTGCACCCCCTCCTTGTACCAAAATAATGTGTATTAGTGTTACATACTCTCATCAGAATATAATGTCCGGTTTATATTTTGTGATAGTTTTATATTTTTTTTATTTGTTTTTTTACAGAGCCAGAGAGAGAGCCAGAGGGAGGGATAGACAGTAACAGACAGACAGGAAAGGAGAGATGAGAAGCATCAATCATTAGTTTATCATTGCGTGTTGCGACACCTTAGTTGTTCATTGATTGCTTTCTCATATGTGCCTTGACTGCGGGCCTTCAGCAGACCAAGTAACCCCTTGCTTGAGCCAGAGACCTTGGGTCAAGCTGGTGAGCTTTTGCTCAAACCAGATGAGCCTGCGCTCAAGCTGGCAACCCTGGGGTCTCGAACCTAGGTCCTCTGCATCCCAGTCTGATGCTCTATCCACTGCGCCACCGCCTGGTCAGGCATTTTTGTGATAGTTTTAATATTTATGACAGAATAAGCTTTCGTCTTTTGTTTCCTTTAATTTTCTTTGCAGTTTATAAAAGTTTTTCCTATGGAATTAGTAGTGTAAAATGTCATTACACATACAGCCATTTTTTAGTAATCATGATTACACTACCTAAATCAGCACATCATAAAGATGTAATTTTGTTGTGAGAAGTAAAATTCTTGTATTTTTAAAAGTATACTTTATTGCCTGACTGGTAGTAGCTCAGTGTGGAGAGCATTGACATGGGACACTGAGGTCCCTGGTTCAAAACCCCAAGGTCGCCAGCTTGACAGCAATTTTATTGACATAATCCCAAAGTTGCTGGCTTGAGACCAAAGGTCACTGGCTTGAAGCCCAAGGTCGCTGGCTGGAGCAAGGGGTCATGGGTATGACTGGAGACCCCCAGTCAAGGCATGTATGAGAAGCAATCAATGAACAACTAAAAGAGCCACAACCAGAAATTGATGCTTCTTGTCTCTCTCTCCATTCTAGTCTGTCTGTCTCACTCTCTCACTAAAAAAACAAAAACAAACAAAAAACAAGGACTTTCATTATATAACTGTAGTACAATTATCAAAGTCAAGAAATAAATATTGACACAGTATTATTGTATAATCTATAGAGTTCACGCAAATTTTTCCAATTGTACCACCCACTTTTTTTAATACAAAAGTATTTTTATCTAGAACCACATTAAATTGTATTTAGTTGTCCTGCCTCTTTAGCTTCTTGTAATCTGAACAAATCTTTGGTCTTTCTTTATCTTTCATGACCTTAACATTTGGAAGAGTACAGGACATTTATTTGTAGAATGTCCCTTAATTTGGGTTGTAAGTCTGGTGTTTCTTTCTCCATGATTAGATTCAGGTTATGCATTTTGGACAGGAATATCACAGAAGGCTGTGTCTTCTCAGTACATCTGATCAGGGGCATGTAATGTCAATTTGTCCCATTACTGTTGATGCTGACTTTGATTACTTGGTTAAGGTGGTGTCTGCCAGGTTTTTATGCTGTAAAATTGCTGTTTTTCCCTTTTTGATGAATAAGCATCTTATAGAGAAGCAATACTTAACTTCTATATAATCAAAATCATTGTTTTACAACAATTTGTTTTTTTGTTTTTATAAAGCTTTTTTTTCTTTTTTTCTTTTTTTTAGAGAGGAGAGAGAGAGAGAGAGAGAGAGAGAGAGAGAGAGAGAGAGAGGAGAGAGGAGAGAGAAACCGGGGGAGGAGCTGGAAGCATCAACTCCCATATGTGCCTTGACCAGGCAAGCCCAGGGTTTCAAACTGGCAACCTTAGCATTTCCAGGTTGACGCTTTATCCACTGCACCACCACAGGACAGTCATGATTTGGGTTTTTTTTTGTTTTTTTTTGTTTTTTATTTTTTTATTTTTCTGAAGCTGGAAACAGGGAGAGACAGTCAGACAGACTCCCGCATGCGCCCGACCAGGATCCACCCGGCACGCCCACCAGGGGGCGACGCTCTGCCCACCAGGGGGCGATGCTCTGCCCATCCTGGGCGTCGCCATGTTGCGACCAGAGCCACTCCAGCGCCTGGGGCAGAGGCCACAGAGCCATCCCCAGCGCCTGGGCCATCTTTGCTCCAATGGAGCCTTGGCTGCGGGAGGAGAAGAGAGAGACAGAGAGGAAAGCGCAGCGGAGGGGTGGAGAAGCAAATGGGCGCTTCTCCTGTGTGCCCTGGCCGGGAATCGAACCCGGGTCCTCCGCACGCTAGGCCGACGCTCTACCGCTGAGCCAAACGGCCAGGGCATGATTTGTTTTTTTTAAAAAAAATTTTATTTATTCAGTTTAGAGAGGGGAGAGAAAGAGAGAGAAAAGGGGGGAGGAGCAGGAAGCATCAACTCTCATATGTGCCTTGACCAGGCAAGCCCAGGGTTTCCAACTGGCGACCTCAGCGTTCCAGGTTGACACTTTATCCACTGCGCCACCACAGGTCAGGCTGATTTGTTCTTTTGAAGTGTTTGAGTCCTTATCCACCATCAGTAGGTGAGAGAGATTTTCTGCAACATTCTTTTTTTTTTAATTGAATTTATTGGGGTGACATTGGTTAATAAAATAATGTAGGTTTCAGGTGTATAATTTTATAAATATATCATTTATTTCCCCTCTACCCGCCTCCACCTCCCTCCAGCCTTCTTTCCCTCCTGCAATCTCCACACTGTTGTCTCTGTCTATAAGTTTTATTTTTTGCTTAATCCCTTCACCTTTTTTCACCCAGCCCTGCAACCGTTCTCTCCTCTGACAGCTGTCAGTATGTTCTCCCTAGCTATGAGTCTGCTTCTATTTTGTTTGTTAATTTATTTTGTTCATTAGATTCTACATCAATCCCTAGCTTGACAGCCCTCTGATGACTTCCCACTGGTTTTCAGGTAAATTTTAAAATCATTAACAAGACTCTAAAGCCCCGAATAATTCAGTAATTATACAAAACTTTCCCTCTAAGACTTTAAGCTTTCTCCTAACTCATAGCTTCTGTTCCCTCTGCTGGAAACCTTCTCCCCATCCTCTGCTTAGCTAATCCTTACTCCTTCAGTTATCATTGTTCAGAATAGCTATCTCTAACCCTTCCTCGAAGATGGTCAAGTTCAGGGAAGGGTCAGAGATAATTGCATAGAACAATGTAATCTCTTATAGCCATTATTATAATTATGGTTTAAAAGTCTAAGTCAAAAAATGAATAATAAAAAAGATCTAAACAAATAGAGAAGGATACCATATTCATGGATTAGAAGATTCAGTATAGTAAAGATGTCAATTCTTCCTAAATTGATATACAGGTTTAATACAATTCCAATCAATATTCCAAGATTTTTTTTTGTAAATATAGACAAGATTATTCTAAAATTTATATGGAAAGTCACAGGAACTGGAATAACTAAAACAATTTTGAAAATAAGAATAAAATGGGAGGAATCAACCTACACAATTATATATCTTACTATGTATGTCTTCAGTAATCCAGACTATTTAGTACTGGCAGAGGACAGACACATAGATCAATGGAACAGAATAGAGAACCAGAAGCAGCCCTGCACAAGTATAATCAACTGATTTTTTGACAAAGGTGCGAAAGCAATTCAATGGAGGAAGAACAGTCTTTTCAGCAAATGGTGCCAGAGCAATTGGATATCTATAGAGGAAAAGAACGCCCTTGACCCAAACCTCACGCCTTATAACTTTATTTCAAACGAATCAAAGATTTAAATATGAAACTGTAAAACTTCTAAGCCCTGGTCCAGTAGATCAGTTGGTTAGAGCATCCTCCAGGAACACCAAGGTTGTAGGTTCGATCCCCAGTCAGGACACATTCAGGAATCAACCAATGAGTATAAATAAGAGGAACTACAAAAATCAACCTTTTTATTTCTCCCTTTCTCTCTCTAATCAATCAATAAAAAATTTTTTTAACTGTAAAACTTTTGGAAGCTAACATCTTTGGGATCTAAGGCTTAATGCAAAGTTTTTAAAAAAACTTATTTATTGATTTGAGGAGAGAGGAAAGGAAAGAGAGACACATCGATTTGTTGTTCTACTTATGCATGATTCAGTGATTGATTCTCATATGTGCCCTGACTGGGAATTGAACCCACAACATTGGTGTATCAGGACCATGTTTTAACCAACTGAGCTATCCAGTTAGGGCGAAAGTTCTTTAAATGATACCAAAAGCATGACCTATAAAAGGAAAACACAATAAATTTAGATTTTGTTGTGTTGGCAAGATGTGAAAAAATTGGAATCCTTGTAAAATTTTTCAACTCTTATGGAACACCTCAATATGTTAAACATAGAATTACCATATGACCTATAAAATCCACTCCTGGGTATGTACCCAAAAGAATTGAAAATAGATGTTCAAACAAAAACTTGTACATAAAATTTTATAGCAGCACTATTCACAATAGCCAAAAGGTGGAAAAAACCCAATGTTCATAAACCGATGAATGGATAAACAAAAGTGGTATATCTATACAATAACATAATTTATCCATAAAAGGAATAAAGTACTGATATATGATACAACATAGATGAACCTTGAAAACATTATGCTAAGGGAAAGAAGCTGGACACAAAACAGAATATAGTATATGGTTTCCAGGGACAGAGAGGAGGGGGAATGGAGAGTGCTTTTTTTTTGACAGAGACAGAGAGAGGGACAGATAGGGACAGACAGACAGGAAGGGAGAGAGATGAGAAGCATCAATTCTTTGTTGCGGCACCTTAGCTGTTCATCAATTGCTTTCTCGTATGTGCCTCGATGGGGGCCGGGGTGGGGCTACAGCAGAGCAAGTGACCCCTTGCGCAAGCCAGTGACCTCAGGGTTTCGAACCTGGGTCCTCCATGTCCCAGTTCGACACTCTATCCACTGCGCCACCGCCTGTTCAGGCTGGAGAGTGATTTTATTTTAAATGGATATGAGGTTTCCTTTTGGGTGATAAAAATGTTCTAGAACTAAATAGTGGTGATGGTTTCACAACATTTTAAACGCACTAAATATCACTAGTTGTAAATTTTATTTATCTGTATTTTACCATAATAAAAATGGTGAATTTTATTGTATATAAATTATACCTCAATTAAACTTACATAAAATACTAATTGGGCCTGACCAGGCGGTGGCGCAGTGGATAGAGCGTCGGACTGGGATGCAGAAGGACCCAGGTTCGAGACCCCGAGGTCGCCAGCTTGAGCGCGGGCTCATCTGGTGTGAGCAAAAAGCTCACCAGCTTGGACCCAAGGTCGCTGACTCCAGCAAGGGGTTACTCAGTCTGCTGAAGGCCCACGGTCAAGGCACATATGAGAAAGCAATCAATGAACAACTAAGGTGTCGCAAAGAAAAACTGATGATTGATGCTTCTCATCTCTCTCTGTTCCTGTCTGTCTGTCCCTATCTATTCCTCTCTCTGATTCTCGCTCTGTCTCTGAAATAAATAAATAAATAAATAAATTAAAAATATACTAATTGGGACATTATTGGATGCTACCATGTGCAGGTAAGATTTTGATGAAGATTGGGATAGTGACATAGACTCAAACTGTGTCTCCACAAATGTACTTATTTAATCACAAAAAGACAAAATAGCATTACAGTGAGAAAACCTGGCAACCTTACCTGTGATAGTTCATTTCATGAGTCTTGGAGGGCGAATTTGGGTGAGATTAACATTTAAATTCGTGAACTTAATTAAACAGACTGCTCTTCATAATGTGGGTGGGCCTTATTCAATCAGTTGAAGGCCTGAATAGAATAAAAAGACCAGCCTCTCCAGCAAGAGGAGATTCTGTAGTAGACTTCCTTTGGATTTTACCTGCACCATCAACTCTGGTTCTCCAGTATACTGGCCCACACTGCAAATTTGAACTTGCCAGACTCCATAATTGGGTGAGACAATTCCTTATAATAAATAAATACATACATACATACACAAATAAAAAGATAAACACACATAGCTATAGCTATATTTCCTATTGGAGAGCCCTACTACACACTTTAATCTGACGGCCGAAGTTAACATCACCAATAATAGTAACTGACAGGCATATCCTAATGCGGTATAGTGAGAAGGCTACAGTACTTACATAGTATACCTGCCAAAAGTGAATATCCTGAATTTAATCATGAGCAAACAACAGACAAACCCAAAATGAAGGACATTCTACAAAATAACTGGTCAGAACTCTTTATCTCAGTACTGTGAAAGGCAAAGAGAAATGAGAATCTATTTCTGTTCAGCATATGAGCCTTTTTCATCAAAGTATGAGCCTTCCAGACAGAGACTGTATCTTCTTAGCTCTGTATTGCCCACACTCTCCCTTATGCCTGGCACATAGCAGACCACCCAAGCTCAATATATGATTATGGGCTCTCCAGAGCTGAGCTGTCCCTTCCTGTCCTCAGCAGTCTGCCATGCTACACAAGCACTACCACCAGAGTGCTCTCAGCCGGGTCTCAGACGCTGCTTGCATTGCCTACTACTAAGCCTGTCTTCTCTCTGGTGCTCCACAGCCTGCACTGCCGGGCCCCAGCCTGCAGGGTGCTTTATTCCTTTTGTGGAGCTGGAGCTGCTGACCTGTCTCTATCTCCGTTTGCCTCAGCTAAGACAGCCTTCCCAGTGAGGCTGGTCCAGCTTCCCAGCAAAGCTTGGCTTCTACCAGTGTGTAATTCAGTCTCTGATAGGAACACCATCTTCCTGGGACACTTTTGTACACCCAAGCCCTCCTTAGAACCAAAGAGAAGGACCTCTTTTTCCATTTCCCTGTTTTTGAGAATCCCTAATAACTGTTCCTTGCAGCTTCATGTTAGGCCTGAGGGCTACATGTAGCTCTTGGTTCATTTGCAGAAGGGACAGCACAAAACCCCCACAGGGAGATGGCTATCGCCTGGACTTCCAAGGAGCCCTCAGAGCCTGGGTTGGTCCTGCTTAGAGATCTGGACTACCTAAAGGGCCCATCTGCCCACTTACCACCTATTTCTCCCTAAGCCTGTAAGAGGAAAGCTCACTCAGAATGAGGCTGGGGGCAAGTTTAGCAGAGAAGAGAGGAGAGGTGTCAATGGCACCATGGCTCAGATAGTGTGGAAAGAACAGGGATAGAATACAGCTGGAGCTCCCTGTGGGCTACCTCATTGTGAGGGTGTCTTTTTTGTTGTTATTTAAAATTTTTTATTTATTGACTTTATGGGGGGGGGGACTATCCACTCACAGTTGCTTCACTGTAGTTGTTGGTTGCTTGTTGTGCATGCCTTGACCAGGCAACCCCAGGGTTTCAAACTGGTGACCTCAGTGTTCCAAGTCATCGCACTATCCACTGTGTCATCATAAGCCAGGCCATTGTGAGGGTGTCTATGTTTTTAGTGCCTTGTGCATTTCCATTCACGAAGTTCCCTGGGATAATGCCAAGCATAGGCCACCATACTAAATGATTTGAGCAAAGGAAAGGATTGTGGTTAAGGGCTTAAGTGCTCAAGGAGTCAGGGTATCCCCCCTGGGGAAGAATGGTGGTGATGGTGATGAGTCAGAAAGATCAAGTGGGGAGGGGTAAGAACCTACGTCTTGCTTGAAAGCCCACTCCCCACCTGCTGTGCCCTACTCTCAGCTTTCCTCAAGTTTTTTTGCAGACTCTGAGTGTGGCCTCTGCAAAAGAGCTTGCATGATTGACACCCCCCAACATGGCCACTTCTCCAGGGCTCCCAGACTCCCCCAAGGACTGGGGAAAGGTTTTACAGACTCCTCTAAGCTCTTGTAGCATAACACTGTCAAGTTGTAGGAAAAGTCTCCTAACATCAAGGAACCTGTTTACAAGCAGGTTTCTCCCAATAACAGTGATGGGGGTGTGGGGGGGAGGTCACTGCTACAATGGGGTTTAGTCTGCAGCCACTAGAAGGTTCTGAAGACCAGAAGGCCTAATTGCCAAGGCGGTGGGCAACTGAAGTATAGGGAGTTAAAGCCTGAGGGGGTGATCCTGCCCACCCCCAGAAAAAGTGGGGAGATAGTACTGCAGTGGTGGAAAAGCTATCTTGCTTCCCGGCAGGGGCAAGTCGCTGCAGTGTGGGGGACCCTTGCTTGGAGTGAGTGGTCATTGAAGTGATCACACAAGCTGAAGATACCTGCAGGTTGAGGAAAGGTTTCTGCAGTGAGGAAGGGGCTCTTTGCAAAAGAAGGGATGGCTTGTTAGGGTGTGCGGTCCAACGATGATAGGTTCGCTGCAGTGATGAGGGAGGGTCACTGCAGACCTGGAAAGCCTGGCTAGGGGGAGAGGCTGGTATTTGGGCAGCTGTGGTCGCTGCAGGGCTGGGGGCTGCAGACTTGAGCAGCTCTGCCGCATTTGGAAGACGCCTCACTTCCTGAAGGACAGAAAGGGTGGGGCCTCGGAGGCCTCAGTCCCGCATTGATGGGGGCTGTGCGGTGGCAGAGACGCGGTCCCTGCACTGCGGTGCCCTGTCTGGCTGGAACCGCCAGGACCGGCGCGGAGGCGGTACCGCACGCGAAGGGGGAGGGGGCCGGGTGAGCCCGGAGCGTCAGCCCCGCCGCAGCGACGGGCGGGGCCGAGGCGGCCCAGAGGGGCGGCCCTTCCGAGCGGGGCGGGACCAGCGCCCCGAGGGCCGACGCCCCTGCGTGGACGCGGAGCGGCCGCTGCGGGAGTCTGGAGCCGGAGGCCCGCAGGTGCCGGGACTGAGCGCAGCACCTGTCGCAGAGGCGGCGCCACGTACCCAGTCCCGTCGTGAAGCGCAGAGCTCCGCAGAGGAAGCGACGGTGAGGCTGGGCTGCCCGTGGGGAAGGGACAGTCCCTCGGTCGAGCCCGCAGCATCCCCTGGCCGCTGGGCTGTGGGGAAGGGACAGTCCCTCGGTCGAGCCCGCAGCATCCCCTGGCCGCTGGGCTGCGGGGGCCGCGGCTAGTGCAGCCGACCCCCCCACCCCCCAGACGAGCTCTGCTGGGGTCGAGAGCGGCGCCCTGGACGGACCCCCGGCCCCTCCACTGCTGCCCGGCCCGGCCTCCGGAGGGCCCCCCTCCTTTCGCTGCCCTGCCTCGTTCTTCCCAGCCCAGCCCCTCCGCCCCGCCCGCGGTCCCTCAGCGCCCAGGTCCGGGGAGGCGCTGGAGGGAAACTGCGGCCCTGGGGCTCCGCACCCCGCGCCGCCCCGCGGTCCCCGGCCGGGCTGGGGGCGCCCAGGGGGGTTGTGGCCCTTTGAACCCTCACTCCCCACCCCGAGCCCCTTCCGTCTCCCCACCCGCGCCGCCCCCGACAGGTGGCGGCCTCGGGGAGCCCGGAGCGGGCTACGGAACAGCTGCGCCCCCCGCCCGAGAGGAGCCGGCGGCGGGGCCGCCTGACGCCCTGGGCGCCGGTTAATCATTAACCCTCAGCCCCCCGCGCTCCGCGCCGCCCGGAGCCGCGCTCCGCCCCGGCTTCCCGGGGAACCGTCGAGGATGCGGGTCTCGCCCTCCGCCCTCGCCGCCTCCCTTGCCGCCTCTCCCCGCTGCGCCTGTCCGCGGGGCCAGCGCCCCCGCCCGGCCCTGCGCCCCCTGCGGGTCCCGTCCTCCTGCGGGAGTTGGAGCTCCAGCGGGCTTTCCCGAGCGCGGGGGCTGCCCCGGGCTCTCGGCCGCCCCTCACCGAGCGCTCCCCGCAGGCGCCATGCCCGGCCTGTACTGCCCCTCCAGCTGGACGCCGCTGCCCCTCACCGACTCCTGGGTGCGGGCCTGCGCCAACGGGCCCTGCCTCAGCCTGCGGGCCCGGCTCACCTACCGCAACCCGCAGCCGCAGCCGGTGGACGGTGAGGCCCGGAGGGGGCGCAGGGAGGCGGGGAGCGGGCGCCAGGCGGGACCCGTGTGCCACCTGTGCCCCCCGCCCCAGGCGTGTTCGTGTACCCGCTGGCCGAGGCCGAAGTGGTGTCGGGGTTTGAGGCGGAGGCGGCCGGACGGCGCGTCTCCTTCCAGATGCAGAGCCGGCGCCGCTCTCAGGCCGCCTGCTGCCGCGCGCTGGGTCCCGCGCTGGGGGCCCCGACGCCCCGCCGCTGCGCGCAGGGTGAGTCCGGGGGGCCCCGCCGCGTCGCCTCTCCCCCGCCAGCCGCCCTCTGGGTCCTGCACCTGCTCCCGTCCCGCCCCGCCCTGCCTCCTACACCCTCCAGCTATGAGCTTCTTCATTCATTGACTCATCTCTTTATTCAACAGTGGTAGACTGGGCAGCAGACACGCACCAGATGCTGGGGGACTGTGACCCAGGTCTGACCCCAGGTTTTCAGCTGGGCAGACAGACACAGCAGGCAGTCACGTCTCTCTCCCCCTCTGGAGCATTAACTCCTGAGCCTGGGGCAGAGTTTTGGTCATTTCCAAGTGCCAGTATCTCGCACCACAAAGGGGTTCAGTGAGTGCTGGTGAGGATGGAAGCCCACTCCCGTGTTAGGTTTCGTGACTTGCACTTCATTCTCTTATTTACTTATTTTACGTTCACTTGATTTCTGCACATGGGATTTACCATCCTGGTGAGAAGAGGACAGACTTGGCATAAGCCTGGCAGGTAATTAGAAGCCGGAGTGAGAAATGTTCCAGAAGGAAGTGGAGCCAGCGTTTGACTGATAGGAAGGAGTACTGGTGAAGTGGAGAGGAGGGAAAGGCACTCCGGGCAGGGGCAATGGTGGAGGTGAAGGTTTGGAACTGAGCTGTACTAAGTGGTGGTAAGAAAATGCCTCGTGTTATAGTGATTTATTTATACTTGACAAAGCCCAGTCACTGGTATCACCTCATTTGAACCCGGAGATGTATGTAATGTGAGTGCTGTTCTCCCTTTTATAGGTGATGAAAATAAGAGCAATGATTTCTTACACGTTGGATGCTTTGCATATATTATTCATTTCTTCCTCACGATGATCTTTGACATATAGTTACAGTGGCCCCCATTTTATGAATTAGGAAACAGGCTCCTCAGGACAAGAGACTTACCAAAGGACAGAATCAGACAGTTAGTTACCAAAGCGACAGAGCCCATAGCAATCTGTGTGCTCTCCATGGTAGCCGGCTGTGCTCAAGCCTCAGCTGGCTGAGAAGGGAGCCCCTTTCTTCTTCCTTCCCTTCCATCTCCCCCCCCCCTTTATTCAGCAAACATTTCTCAAAAGAATGGATGAATGATTAGGCTGGTGCCATGTAAGGCCTGACTGCACTGTACACACCTGGCCATTTTTCTTTTAGCAGCTGTGGTGACCCCCACTCTACCCCAGTCCCCAAATAAATCCATGACCTAAGTAAAATGGTGTGCTTGGTATGCAGATACACCTTTATGTCCTCTAGCTATTTTCCAAGCAGGTTACTACTCCGAATCTTCTCAGGTAGAAAACTCTGGAGCCACTTCTGGTGGGCGGTGGGGAACTCCTTGCTATTCATGAGCAGGGCATTTGTGGGTCCCAGGCTATGGGAGATGTCAGCCCACAGGATAGTTCATTAGGAACATGATACTCAAGGGTTGAATGGATGTGGGGCAGAGGGACAGAGGGTGTGGGTCCCCCAGGATCTTGGTGTGGTGCGGACATGCCCCACTTTCCTCAGCACTCCATCAGTGTTGTCACTGCTGCCCTTCCTAATGACAACCAAATCCTTTTACCATCAATCTACCTCTTTCTACGGTCACTCATTCCATGTCTCCGCCCTGCATTACAAAATGCACTAGCCCACTGTCTCCCCAACCGCAGAGTACACCCTTGCCCAGGCTCCCTTGACTCAGTGCCTGCTCCCACCCCGTCTTCCCTCATCCCTTCTGCTTCCAGCCCCCTCTGACCACTTTTCTCACTCGTCATAGGTCATCTTGTCTTGGATCTGGCCCAGGCCCGGTCCACACTGGTGGTGCCCACTGGCCTCATCACCCCAGCCGGCACCATGACAGTGACCCTGTGTAGCAGCCGGGAGCTGCCCTCAAGGCCTGATGGGGTGTTGCACGTGGCTCTGCCCTCCGTGCTCACCCCACTGGCCCCCCCAGGTCCTCCGGGCCCCCCCAGACCTCCGGGGCTCTGTGACGACAGGTTGGGCCTATGGTGATTCTCTTCGTCCCTTCCTCGGCTTCTCTGGGTCTAGTGCGGGTGAGGGGGCTTTGGCAGGGTGCTCCTGAAGGTGGACAGGGTGGAGAAGGGCTGGGTCCAGTCAGCCAGACGGGCTAGGGGCCTTGGTGGTTGCCCAGTGACCCTCGTCGTGCTCCCTTCCAGCCCTACCAGCTGCTTTGGGGTAAGCAGCCCTCAGGAGGAAGGTCTGGCCTGGGAAGAGCCAGCTGCCCCTCTGGACGTGTTCTTAGGCCCTGCCCGCTGCCCTGCCCCATACACCTTCTCCTTCGAGATGCTGGTGACTGGGCCGTGCCTGCTGGCAGGTGGGTGCCCCTCCCAGTGTAGCCGATGGGAAATAATTCAAGGCTTAGGAATGGGAGGAACACAGGACAAAAAGAAGACAGGGACCTAAGACTTAGGAGCCTCTAGTCTCACAGTGGGAGCATCCCCTGAAGGCTTGTATACAATACACACACCCCTTAGTTTGTCAGTGTCATTTATTTACATATGACTCACCAACTCACCAACGGGAAGAGAAAGGTGTACTGTGAGACCAGTCCACGTGACGAAGTCAAGTTTCCTCTCCTGGTGGGAGAGGATGATAAATCGGCAACTGGTTTGACCAGCCAGGAACAGCCGGGATTCTGCCTTCCAGCCCATGAAAGCAGGCAAATCCCTCTTTGTTCACTGAGCCTGTGATCAGGGTCTGAGAGCTGGGCTGAATCAGTCGTGATCCTTGTCTCCCCAACCTGATGGTCTGGGGAGGTGATGTTTGTGTTCCTAGTGCGGACTTGTAGTAGGGCAGTCATCACCCTCCCTGCCTCTGCGTCCCTCAGGCCTGGAGAGCCCATCTCATGCTCTGCGGGCAGATGCCCCACCTCATGCCAGCTCAGCAGCCACCATCTGTGTCACACTGGCAGAGGGCCACCACTGTGATCGGGCCTTGGAGATCCTGCTGCACCCCAGTGGTGAGAGAATGGGGCACAGTGGGCCAGCTCTGACCAGCCTCATGACCATATGCTGGGCCCCAAGTCAGATGGACCAAGTCATCTGTGAGGCGGACCTGGTGGTGCAGGATGGCTGGACCTACAAGGTCCTCCCAGGACCGTGGGATTGGGCTGTTGGAGTCCAGAGTCAGGGACTTCCCCAGCAGAGCTGTGTCCCCCTCCTCCCCAGAGCCCCACCAGCCACACCTGATGCTGGAGGCCGGGAGCCTGAGTTCAGCAGAATATGAGGCCCAGATGAGGGCTCGCCAGGATTTCCAGAGGCTACAGCGAAAGAACAGTGATGGGGACCGGCAGGTATCATTTCCTGGGGCTCTGACTTGGCCCCTGGCCTGGCTGCTAGCTGCATTTGAGCATGAGGAACAGAAGTGCAGACTCATGTTGGGATGAGTAGGGGGCCTCTGCTCTCAGTAAAACCTCTCAGTAGCCGCCACCACCATTCCAAAAGGCGGATGAGCATTGCCACAAAAGGGCCCATACATGCTTCCCTGGGATCTTTCTCAGAGAATGGGTGCTAAGTCTGACTTACGCCGAAGACAGCAACCTGCCTCTGCCCTTGCCTTTATTCAAATGACTACAAAAAGATGACTCCTCTGGGTGGATTAGCTAGAAAAAGTCCCCCGGCCTGGGTCCTGCTGCCAACCCAGGGTGGAGTTCACTAAGCCTGGCCCAGGATGGCTCTGGACTCCCATACTCCCACACTCAGGTGTGGTTCCTGCAGCGACGCTTCCACAAGGACATCCTGCTGAATCCCGTGGTGACGCTGAGCTTCTGCCCAGACCTGAGCTCCAAGCCTGGACACCTGGGCACAGTTACCAGAGAGTTCCTTTTCCTGTTGGATGGCAGCTGCTTAGCACACAAGGCCTGTGGGGGCACGGTGTGGGCAGGCCTGGGGGTTGAGTGGGGCAGCGGGTCTGATGTGGGCTGCAGCAAGCGTGCCGTGCACACACATGTACACACACACACACACACACACACACACCCCTTCTCTTTCTTTCTCATACTCACAAAAACGTTTCTATCCAAGAGTCCAAGAGTCTCTCTCATACATAAAGTTGCCTTCAGTCCCACCTAATCCAAAGCTAAGTGTCATATGCACCTCCAGAGTCCCATACACAAGTGTCTCGCACACACACTCAGAGTCTCCCTTACACTCCCAGGGTCTCACTCACAGTCTTTCTCACACTCACAGCACAGGGCCTCTCCCAGATTACCTCATCCAGGCCCTCATTTTACACATGGCTTGAAGAAGGTAGGCAATCCAGTGTCCCTTGCTCTCCACCGGTGCCCAGGGGGCCTGCCTCACACTGCCCTCCCTGTCCCTCCCCAGGATGCCATTGTTCTGGCTGTGAAGTCGCTCCCACCCCAGACTCTCATCAACCTGGCCATGTTTGGCACGTCAGTGCAGCCGCTCTTCCCAGAGAGCAGGCCCTGCAGTGATGTGAGTGTGGTGCAGGCATTTGGGGGCCCCGTGGAGACACCTCAGCCCAGCATGGCCCAGCCTGTGCCTTCTCTCCCCAGGACACTGTGAAGTTGATCTGTGAGAGTGTGGAGACCCTTCAGGCGGCGGGAGGCCCCCCAGATGTGCTGGCCGCACTGGACTGGGCCATGAGGCAGCCCCAGAACAGGGCCCACCCTCGGCAGCTGTTCCTGCTCACTGCTGCCTCGCCTGTGGCCGTCACTACCCAGCAAACCCTGGAGCTCATGAGGTGGCACAGGGGGGCAGCCAGGTATGGTGTGGGCAGAGGCAGGTGCCTGAGACTGACCCTCTAAGAGGCTCCTGAAGGTCACAGCTGCTTCCCTTCCTTCACCAGGTGCTTCTCCTTTGGGCTAGGGCCTGCCTGTCACCAGCTGCTCCAGGGTCTGTCTGCCCTCAGCAGGGGCTGGGCCTACTTCCCGAGGCCTGGGGAGAGGCTGCAACCCATGGTGAGCTTGAGCCTGGGCCCTGTTCCCTACTCCTGAAAGCCCTTCTCCCAACTCACAGTCTGGTTGTGGGGTCTCCTGGCTCCTCGCCCCCACCAATCTCTATTCCCCCTGGGGATGCCGATCAGGGGAGGAGCTACAGGTGCTGCTATGGGATGCGTCAGGAGGCTAAAGGTCGGGGGCATCGCCTCTGACAACCCCCCACGTATTAGTCTCTGTTGTGTTCTGGTACTGAGTCTTATCCTTAATAAGTCTTGCCCCGTTCCCATAGCACAGCTCAGGCCGGAGACAGACCCAGCTCTGAGGATTGGGCGCTCAGTCCCCTTTGCTTGTTGCTACTGCCATCCATTCACGGGCCCCAGCCGGACTCTGCCCCCCTCAGCCAGAGCCGGGCGGATGGCAGCAGGGGAAGGGCAGCCCTCCAGCTCTGTCAGCTGTGTGGCACCTCTTTCTCTCCCATGGCCTCCCTCCGGCCATCCCCACAGCTGGTGCAGGCTCTGCGGAAGGCCCTGGAGCCTGCTTTGAGCGACATCTCTGTGGACTGGTTTGTGCCGGATGCAGTGGAGGCGCTGCTGACCCCCCGGGAGATCCCAGCACTCTACCCTGGGGACCAGCTGCTCGGTTACTGCACACTCTTCAGGGTGGATGGCTTCCGGTCCCGCCCCCCTGGGGTAGGCCTGGGCTGGGGTGCGGGAGGTGGGCCTGGGATGGCTGAAGCCCCTTTATCTCTTCAAACTCTACTTCCATTTCTTGTGCCTCTCTGCCAAACTCTCCTACTACCTCCAGCCTCCTCAGAGATCACACTGGACCCCCAAGGTGATGCAACCTGCTTCCTCTTGAGGTCCTCCACCAAGTCGTCCTATAAACTGTTGACCTTGGTTTTTACCAGAGGTCACTAAATCACACAGACACAGAGAACAGCTCCAGCAACTGCTGTGAGATTTTTGTCAAAACTTGCTCATTACTTCACACAGCGCCCTGCAGAAGGCACTATCCGATACTTCCTGTAACATTCAAGGCAGATGGAACACAGTCTAGTGAAATCTCATCTCGACTCTGCCAGCTACTAGCCATTTGATTTTGGGCAAGTCACTTAACGTCTCTAAGACCATTTCCTGATACTGACTTTTCCCATAGGGTTCTTGTAATTAGAGGTCATAATGTGCAGGCTCTTGGTAAGATACTTGACACATAATAGGAGCTTGAGATATATATTTTTATTATGAAAATCTTTCTCTCTCTGGAAGAACTAAGCATGTTTCTTCCTTTTTGATCACGAGAGCTATAAAATGGACTGTTTGCCCTCTTGCCTGGTTGCCAGGGAGCTCAGGGCCAAACCCGAAGCTCAGCCACAGCAGCCCCATTAACCCCGTGGGCAGCACAGGTGCCTCCTCCGCCCTTAGTACTGGGCTTTCACTTCTGGTTTAATAACTTCATTGCCTCTTGCAGTTAGCCATCTTCAACCAGTTTGGAAAGAGGTAGTGTGTAACTACAGTCTGGGTTTTTCCCCAATGACTATTCCTCTCTAGGTCCAAGCACCTGGCTGGCAGAGTTTGGGTGGCTCCGTGTTCCCATCCTCAGAAGAGGTGCTGTCTGCCACCAGCCCTGGCACTGAGCTCACTGGTACTGCAGAGCCACTGAGAACAGGCGCTGTGTCGGGAGCACTGTCCAGCCCATGCGCTGCTGGGGACTCGGAGCAGAGTGAGCGCTGGGTGTATGTAAATGGCTGTGCTGGAGGAATGGGCAGTGGGAGAAGCCAGGGCTGGGTCCATTCTCCTGCCTCCCTTAGGTGCTGATGCTCTGACAGACCCCGTCACGGACCCTGGACCCAACCCCTCTGCTGACACAGCCATATGGCGGCGCATCTTCCAGTCCTCCTACATCCGGGAGCAGTACGTGCTCACCCACTGCTCCGCCAGCCCCGAGCCAGGCCCCGGCTCCACAGGCAGCAGTGAGGCTGCTGGCTCCAGAGGCCCCGGCTCCCCCGAGAGCAGCCTTCCCCGGGACCCCCCCTCCCAGCAGGGCTGCCGCAGCCTGGCCTGGGGGGAGCCCGCAGGTTCCCGCTCCTGCCCCCTGCCTCCACCCCCTCCAGCTCCAGTCAAGGTGAGACTCAGTCCACATCCACTTACTGTATGTCCAGCAAACACTGACCCTCTGCTGTGTGCCATACACTGTGCAGTGGTTACTACAAGTCTAGCTGAAGAGCTAGGTGGGTATGATACCAGGCAACATACAGTGAGAGCACAGGGACATGGTGCTCTGGGGGCTTCGAGTTCAGGGGACTAACCCTGTCTGAGGGAGCGAGGAAAGCAAGAGCCATAGTTAGAGGAGTAAGCAGAAGAAGCCGGGCAAAGAGAGAGACGGCGTGAACAAAAACAGACTCGAGTAACAACTTTCAGTGAGAGATAGGGTGGAGTGAGATGACACTGGGAAGGGGGCCAGAGGCCAGGAGCCCGGCCTTTCTCCCAAGGGTGGTGAGCAGCCGTTCAGGGTTTCAGACAAAGGGACATGTGGCCAGTTACATGTGCATGATGGCCAGGATCTCTGCATCTCTTGACCAGTGGACCCCACTTCTCACATGCAGGCTGGGGCCCTCAGTGCTGAGGTGCTGGGCCGTCAACGCAGAGCAGCTCTGGCTGGCCGAAGCCTCTCCTCACCCCCTGGCCAGGTGAACCCATTCCCTGGCTGTCCCCGACACCCCTCTCTGGGGGCACCAGATGGGCCAGGCCCTGAGTCAGGGCAGCAGCTGGGACAAGGGCTGGATGACTCGGGTAAGGGTTGCTTAGAGATGGAGTCTGACACCCAGAAGGCCTTGGGAAGGTGGAGCCCAGGGCACCACACTGCCCCTGTCGCTGCCATTGTCTCCTCAGGACACCTGCTCTCCCCAGCCCCCATGGACTGGGACATGTTGATGGAACCACCCTTCCTGTTCGCGGCTGTGCCCCCTGATGGGGAACCAGCCGCCCCAGCAGTGCCACTGCCTCCCCAGGCTCCATGCTGCCATGTGGTGATCCGGGCCCTGTGTGGGGAGCAGCCTATGTGCTGGGAAGTGGGTGTTGGACTAGAGAAACTGTGGGGGTCTGGGGACGATGGCTCACTGCCTCCAGCACCCTGTGAAAGAGAAGGTGCTTGGGACCAAGCACTCCATCGGCTGACAGCAGCTTCTGTGGTCCGGGACAATGAACAGCTGGCTCTCCGAGGGGCTGAGACCATAGCTGACTGGGGTGAGTTGCCGGTGGGCCCAAGGAGCCTATATGAGGCAGAGGTATAGTGTTTGATCACTCTCTATATCTTACCTTGCATACAATTTGAGGTGGCTCACCCACATTGAAAGGGAAAAGAATTAACCAGGGCAATGGGAAATAAAAGGGATAGAAAAAGGAAGGGGAGAATCAGGTTTTATTAAAGATGCACACCATGTGCCTTTGCAAGCATGGGTCACAAAATTGGGAAGCTTCTTAGCAGCCAATAGAGGGAAATGAGGTCTTGTAAGGATTCAGTGCCAACATAAAGAGCACATCATTCAGGAAGACTATTAAAACCAAATCAAGTTAAAATTTCAGTTCTTCAGTTACGCTAGCTCTATTTCAAGTGTTTGTCATACATGACTAGTGGCTACCATACTGGACCATGCAAATATAGAACATTTCCATTATCACAGAAAGTTCTACTAGACCGTGCTAAAATGAGCGGACAGAAAAGGCAGCAGTCAATGCTTCCTGAGTGGTGTCTAGGATGTTGAATTTCTGGGCGGCCAGGGGGCCTAGCCCTGCTATGGATTGAGGGTTCAGCCTAACCGCCTAACCACTTCTTGTCAAAGTTGGGGAGTCCAAGCTGGTCCTGACCCTGAGAAATGCCATCCTGTTCAAAAGGGGACAGAAAAGCTATGGGAGCCCTGAGATTCCTTTCTACAGAGCCCTCTGTAGAGGGTGGTGGGAGTGCAACCCTTCCTGTTCAGCAACTGTTCCTTGGTTTCATAGGCCACGCCCGGAGGTCCCGGCTCCGAGCCCTTCAGACCAGCAGGGTCAGCTCTGCCCCCTCCTGCTTCACCTGCCCTGTAGCTGTGGATGCTACCACTAGGGAGGCCCTGCCCTCAGTCCTGCAGGTGCGAAGCTCAGGTAGAGTCCCCCCAAGGTGACCTCTCAGCTGCTGGCCCTTCACTGGCCACCCTCCCAGACAAACCTCAGCCCTGTCTTCTGTACCCCCGCAGAGCCAGCTGAGTCACCAGACACCCCTCCTGCCTCCCAGGGCCCCCTACACGCAGCGCCTTTGCCCACAGCTGTCCACTGTAAAGGTAACACTCAAGTTTGGGGAAGTGGTAGGGAGCACCTGGGCTTAGGGATCACCACTGGCACTGACTGGCTCCACTGCAGCACTTCAGGGAGGCTCTCTGGCAGGTGGCTCGAACCCGGACCAAAATGACAACTCTAAGTCTAATCTGAGGGACCCTGAAGCCCCTAGGAGAGATCTTCAGCACGTGTCACCTCAGCCTCCTGTGAGGCTCAGCGTGGGCTGCCGGAGAGCCAGAGGCCCAGACAGCCTGAGGCTCAGCTCCAACGCAGGCCAGGCCAGTGACAGCAACAGTGAAGGCAGTGACCACGACTACTTGCCCTTGGTGAGGACTCGGGAGGTGGAGGGTGGCATTGCCAGGGCCATGGCACCGTCTCAGCTCACTTCTCCCCCCACCTCCTCTCTCCTCAGGTGCGGCTGCAGGAGGCACCTGGCTCCTTCCGTCTGGACGCGTCCTTCTGCACTGCAGTGCACATCCCGCAGGAACGCCTGCGCCGGGCCTCCCCTTTCGCTGCGCACCGCGCCAGCCTCAGCCCCACCTCTGCCTCATCTCCCTGGGCGCTTCTGGGCCCTGGTGTTACAGCCTCCTGCAGCCTGCCCCCCAGCTCAGGCTCTGAGGGGCCAGGCCAGATGGACAGTGGGCAAGGCTCAGACACTGAGGCCTTGGAGGAGGCAGAAGGGCAGGGTGGGCACGACCTACGGGACCAGGCGTGGGCCACAGCAGTGGCACTTGCATGGCTGGAGCACCGCTGTGCCACTGCCTTTGGCGAGTGGGAACTGGCAGCAGCTAAGGCCGACTGTTGGCTGCGGGCACAGCACCTGCCTGATGGCCTTGACCTGGCCGCCCTCAAGGCTGCGGCCCGGGGTCTCTTCCTGCTGCTGCGTCACTGGGACCAGAACCTGCAGCTCCACCTACTGTGTTACAACCCAGCAAACATGTGAAGGGCTGTCCACTACAGGGGGTGGCACCCCCAACAGACTCAAGTCACTGCCACCTGGGCCGGCTTCTTGGTGCTGGGAAGGGGGAGGTTGGTGATAGCCTGCCCCTTACTGCTTCTCATCCCCTCCCCAGAATCCTTGCCCCCACAGAAAGTGCCTGCCTGTGCTCTCTCCTGCTCCGTCCACCACCTGCCCCTGAGCTCTGTTCAGTACAGTAAAGGGGAGAGCCACAGTCCCCAGATCTTATGCAATAAAGTGCCTCTTAAAACTGCCTGACAAGTCCTTGTCTGCCACGGCACACCCCTCCCGCTTGGTCTAAGCACCTCCATGCACGCTGCACAGAAGGGGGCTTGGGAAGGTTTATTGGGAAGGGCTGAGTCCATCCACGTCCAGGGCCCTGAGAATGGGGAAGAGCTGGATCTCAGTGGGCTTTCTTGCTGTGCTGGATGACCTTGGGGAAAGGCTGGGGCCCCAGCCAGAGCTGCAGCAGGATGACAGCATGGCATATGTGCAGGGCAGCAGAGCTGCAGGATGTAGATGGGTATGTGTTCCAGGAGAGCTCAATGAGCCCTAGCACCAGCAACCTGGGGATGAGAAGTAAACCCCAGTTTTTGTCTAGTTTTTAGGACCCAGCCCTTCAGCTCACCCTCAGCCGGTCCATGGCCACAGCTTTGGGATGAGGAGCTCCCTAACCCCTCCTCCACCCCCAGGTTGTCCCAGCCGTACCTGAGCAGGTGTGTGAGCCAACGTGCAGGCGTGGCCCACAGGAGGTAGGGCAGTGTGTGGAAATACCAGACATAGAACTGATAGTGGAGAGAACGGCTAAAGCAGATGCCAATGAAGTTGGAGGTGAAGAGGGTAGAAACAATCTGTACGCAGTGGTCAAGGCCAAGGGCAGAAGGGGCAATAGTTGGGGGTGGGCGTGGGGGCAGGCAGGGAAGTTCCAAAGCACAGGGGTCAAGTTTTTGACTCAGACAGCCCCTGGCTCTACCGTTCCCAGACACATATCTTTGGACAAGTTTCTTTCTTTCTTTTTTTTAATTTTTTTAAAGACTTTTTTATTTATTCATTTTTAGAGGAGGGGGGAGGAGCAGGAAGCATCAACTCCCACATGTGCCTTGACCAGGCAAGCCCAGTGCTTCGAACCGGTGATCTCAGCATTCCAGGTTGACGCCCCGTCTACTGCGCCACCACAGGTCAGGCTGGACAAGTTTCTTAACCTCTCTGGACCTGCTCCTCAGTCTAAGGTGGAGACTGCAATTCCTAGGGCCATAAGGCCTAGCAAGGCCATCACTTCCTAGCTGACCTTGGTAAGTTATTTAACCTCTTAAAGCCCTGATCTTGCCATTTGTAAATGAGGATGATAAAAATGCCTCCCTATAGCAGGGTCTCCTGTAGCTTTAAATGTATATAGATCTCTTGGCACGGCACCAAGCAGAGAATGTGCACTCATAATGACAACTCAGTATCTAAAACTAAGAATAAATATGCTTAAATATGTAAATGCTCAGCACAGTGTTCAGTACAGAGCAAGGACTCTAAGAACGAACTCTGTGACTATAACTAGCGCCTCTTTTTCTCTCCCCCAGGTCACCAGCCATCCAGGGCTACCTGACCAGGGACCCTATCTGTACCTGTGGAGGGCAAGACTTACCTTCCCACAATTTAAAGGATATGATTTGGTGTGAGGGGCTGGGGTGGGACCTTTCTTTTGGAGGGATCCTTCAGCAGTGACAGGATACTTTCCCCTGTCCTGGGGAGAAGCCATTCAGACATGTATTGAGCCCCCATCATGGGCCAAGCTCTAAATTCACCCGCATGAGCTCACCATCTTCCCCAAACAATCCCTAAGGCCCAATGCCATTTACTCCTTCCCCTAACTTTGCCCATGACACTTTCCCCATCTCTCACCTGTGCCACCTGCAGAGAACAAAGAGCAGGAGCAGGGTGAGGTGGGTGGCCAACAGTGCCAGGTGGAAGGCACGATGCAGAAAGAATGGCTCGGGGAGGAAGCGCCAGTTCACTGTCCAGCGGAAGAGAAACTGGCGGCCAAGGTCAAAGGAGCGTGCTAGGTAGCCAATGGGGTTCTCCAGGAGGAAGGGCAGCCCCAGCACCACCTGCAGACGGGTATGATGTCAGCAGAGGTGCCCAGGCTCACTCCCAGCCTCACACTAATTAGGGGAGTGGGAATAGAGTGTAGGTCTCAGAGATTCCTTAATTGCTATGAGGTATAGCAAGAAAAACAGCCCACCCCACCCCTGCCAGACTGGGGCCAAAGAAGCTGAGAAAGCAGATAATGACAGTGCTTTAAGTTTGGATTCACTAAGTCAGAAACAGGCAGAGCTAGAAAAGCCCTAAGAACAACCTTATTTGGCCCTGGCCGGTTGGCTCAGCGGTAGAGCGTTGGCCTGGCATGCGGGGGACCCGGGTTCGATTCCCGGCCAGGGCACATAGGAGAAGCGCCCATCTGCTTCTCCACCCCCACCCCCCCTCCTTCCTCTCTGTCTCTCTCTTCCCCTCCCGCAGCCAAGGCTCCATTGGAGCAAAGATGGCCCGGGCGCTGGGGATGGCTCCTTGGCCTCTGCCCCAGGCGCTAGAGTGGCTCTGGTCGCAGCAGAGCGACGCCCCGGAGGGGCAGAGCATCGCCCCTGGTGGGCGTGCCGGGTGGATCCCGGTTGGGCGCATGCGGGAGTCTGTCTGACTGTCTCTCCCCGTTTCCAGCTTCAGAAAAATACAAAAAAAAAAAAAAAAGAACAACCTTATTTTACAGCTAAAGAAACCAAAGCCCAGGCCCTGGCCAGGTAGCTCAGCTGGTTAGAGCATTATTCTGAAACACCAAGGTTGCAAGTTCAATCCCTGGTAGGGGCACATATGGGGTGCAACCAATGAATGCACAACTAAGTGGACCAACAAAATAAATGCTTCTTCCCTGCCCCCCTCCTCACTCCCTTCCTCTATCTCATCAGTCAATAAAAATAAGAAAGAAAGAAAAAACCCCAAGTCTAGGAATGTAGTGGCCACCCCGTCCAGAATCAACTCCAAAACCCTTGTCTTTGGCTTTGGGAACGTCTCAAGGAGGGAAGGCCAGAGTAGCCCCCTTCCATAAAAACACTACCTGTAGTGACTGAATGGTGATGGCATAGTGGACAGAGCACTGACCTTGGGACCCTGAGGGACAGGTCCAAAACCCCGGCCAACGATTTAAGCGTGGGCTCACCAGCTTGAGCGACCCTGGCTTGAAGCCAAAGGTTGCTGGTTTAAAGGCCAAGGTTGCTGGCTTGAAGCTCCAAGTTGCTGGCTTGAGCAAGGGATTACTGGCTTGGCTGGAGCCCCCCAATCAAGGCAAGTATGAGAAGCAATCAATGAACAACTAAAGTGATGTTTCTCACCTTTCTCCCTTCCTGAGTATATCTCTCTCTCTTGCTAAAAAAAAAAAAGTACCTGTAGGACAGCACAGATGCCCAGCTTGGGGAGGGCCCCACGGAGGCCAAACTGTGTGAGGAGAAGGAATAGTAACCCAGGGGCGAAGAGAAGCACGTTCATCTTCACAGAGACTGCCAGGCTAGGGTGGGTAGAAGAGAGGAAGGGTGGAGATTTAGCTTCAGGGCCATGCACCCCACCAAAGATGCAACCCCCTCCCCACCATTACAGCAACTCCTCCTCTACACCGCTAAGCTCCAGGATGGGACCACACTCAAAACTGCTGGAGGGAGGATAAGGTAGCCTGAGAGGAGGCGGGGAGCAGGGAGTAGACTAAGCAAACAGATACATACTTAGTACTAAGAATGTTCAATGACCAGGCCTTGGCCTGTTAGCACAGTCAAGAGTGTTGTCCTGAAACACCAAAGTTACAAGTTCAATCCCCAGTTAGGGCACATACAGGGAGTGACCAATGAAGGCACAACAAAGTGGAACATCAAAATGAATGCTTCTCTCTCTCTTTTTCTCTCAGTCTTTTAAAAATCAATCAATAAAAATTTTTAAAAAGGAAAAAGAATGCTAAATGACTGACTCCAACAAAAGATGATATATGGGCCCTGGCCGGTTGGCTCAGTGGTAGAGCGTCAGCCTGGCGTGCAGAAGTCCCGGGTTTGATTCCCGGCCAGGGCACACAGGAGAAGCACCCATCTGCTTCTCCACCCCTCCCCCTCTCCTTCCTCTCTGTCTCTCTTCCCTTCCCACAGCCGAGGCTCCACTGGAGCAAAGATGGCCCGGGCGCTGGGGATGGCTCCTTGGCCTCTGCCCCAGGCGCTGGAGTGGCTCTGGTCGCGACAGAGCGAGGCCCCGGAAGGGCAGAGCATCGCCCCCTGGTGGGCGTGCCGGGTGGATCCCCGTCGGGCGCATGCGGGAGTCTGTCTGACTGTCTCTCCCGTTTCCGGCTTCAGAAAAATACAGGGGGGGGGGGGAAAGATGACATATGGAAGGAAGAGCGGAAGGGAAGAGGAGGTGTGTGTGCTGTGGATTGAAGCAGAGACTTCAAACAGATCCTGGACTCACCTAATGGGGCCCTGACTGACCCACATTGTCCAGCCACTCCCTTACTCCCTCTGCAGCAGAACACTGGGAAGAAAGTGATGGAAATACAAAAAGTAAGAAAGGGGCCACAAGGGAGGGACGCGGACCTGAAGCAGCAGCAACCCCAGCTCCAGCGCCGGGCCAGCAACAGGTTGATACTGAGGAAGAGCAGTGCCATGGCCACCGGGTCATTGAAGAGCCGCAACACAAAGATGGAGTGGACACGGTAAGAGGCGCAGCACATGAAGAAGAAGACGAAGGGAGGTACCTAAATGGTAGGCACAGCGGGGAAGAAAGTCAGCTCACCAAACCAGAGCCATCGCCACAACCCAGCCCTCCCAGGTTGGGGACCCAAGTCCTCGTACTGTGGACTCACCTTGCATGTCTGGTGATATATCAAAAAGACAAGCAGCAAGGTGGCCAGGTAGAGCACAGCAAAGATGTGCTGGGCCATGCGGATGTCAGTGCCCTGGCCAGTGACATAGTAAAGCCCCATAAAGATGTACACAAAGCCAGCTGGGTACCTGAAAGATGAGGGAGAACTTGAGTCTGGGTCAGGCTCCCCAGCCTGGTGTCCAGTCAGCCCTTCATATCCTCGTTGAACCCCCTATCCCTACTCACACAAGAGGTCCAGTGTCACCCTGCAGTTGGGTATAGTCATAGGTGCCGTTAATGACGCCCTCTACCTCAGCCATGTAGGCCTTCCAGTCAATTTCTGTATCTGGAAGAGGAAAGGATGCTGTGGTTATTTCTAAGTCCAGAATCTGTCTGCCCCCAACACCTCCAACTCATCAAAACACAGAGTTCCAGTTCATTCCATTCTCAGGACTTCTATCATAACCCTTTACCCGTCTACCTGACATTCTTTGGGTGAACCCAGGCATCTCAAACCCAACATGTATGTAACTGAACTCATAATCTTCTACTGCAAACCTGCTCTCCGTCTTAGGTTCCATGGCTGTCCATGTCACAAACCTGAAACTTCCTTCTCTCTCATTTCCAATCCCCAGTAACAGGAGATCTGTCGATTCTTCGTTCTACAGATCTCTACTATTGCACCCTTCTCTATTATTACATACCCAAATTTGGATCTAACATAACCTCAAGCCTGAACGATGTAATAACTTCCTAATTAGGTTTCCACTTTCACCTACTACAATATATTTGCCATCCTGCAACCAGAGCTCTTTCTAAAATAGAAAGCATATCACATTCCTCTGCTTAAAACCCTTCAATAATTCCCCAAGGCTCTTAAGATAAAGACCAAACTCTATCACTCCCATTTTTAGACGAGGAACCTATGAATTATTGAGCTTAAGTGACTAGCTCAAGATCAGCAAGCTAGTTAAGGTAGATAAGAGTTGATACTGGAAATCATAGGATCCTAGATTCTTAACCACCATGTTAACTATCTCCTTACCACAATTTACAGACTCCTTTATAATCTGGTCTCAAATTTTGCATTCTCGTTTCTTAGTACTACCCTCACTTGATTTCTATGTTCCAGCTCTAAAAAGACCCCAGAATTTAACAGATGAGACCCAGCTGGGGAAGTGACATGCCCATAGCCACAGAGACAAGCAGCAGCAGCAGCAGCAGCAGTACATTAACTTGGACCCAGGTCTTCTGATTTCCAGGCTGGTTTACCTTCTTAGCCTGGCAGGCTGTACCTTCAGGGCAGCGGGCTAATCTCTAGGGTGGCCCCTTCTGTCATGGGGAAGGTATTAAGATCGGGTTTGGTTTTCTGTAGAGAAACCACATTTTGGGGGGTAAAAGATATGGGTCTACAATTGATAACTAAGTGGACCTGTGGTTTGGGTTTGAGCCCCGAAACTGAGTCCCCGTTTAAGCGTGTGTGTGGGTGGGAGGGGTGTCCACCTCCCTCCCGCCTCTTCCGCTCCCCTCCCCTTCCCATCGGCGCACTCACATGCCACCCTGTGAATGACCCAGAAGGTGATGCCCACCTCCGCCAGGCAGAGGCAGGCAGCCACCAGCAGCGTGTAGCGCGGCTCCACAAGCAGTAGACGCCGCTCTTGCCAGGCGCGCCGCAGCCATTGCCCGCCGAGTCCCACCACCCGGGGTGCGGGTCCCGCCCGAGCGCGTTTCCGCACGCCAGCCGCCATCTTGATGGTGCACCGCTCTTGTGGGCCCGCCACACTGGAAGCCGGACCCTTTGGCACTTAGGTTCCGCTCCGCGTACCCGGTTTCCTAACGCGCTGAGCGTTGACCTGAGTTGTCAGAATCCTTCTTTACTACACAAAAACTTCTTCTATCGGTCTCTCTTGAACAGATCGCTCCCTACGAGCTGGAATGAGTACTCCTCAGTACATACTTAGCCCTGAGTACACAGGAGCTAAAATGGATCGAATGTCCAGAAAAACAACATTCCTGCCGCGCCCTGACCCAACCCCCCACTCCGCCCAGCATAACACTTCGCTTGTGTTGAGAACATCTGTGTTCTTGTCAATCTTTCTTAGAGGGCAAGACCTCGGTCCGCACCCCTCCCGCCACCACTCAAAGCCTTCCGGGGGCTAGAAACTGGAAGAAACAAGTCTTTCGTTAATTTTCAGGTTTAACGGAAGGAGTCGGTCAAGTTGAAAATATGGGAGGAAACAGTGACGAAGCCGAGTGAGTCTGCCAATACGCGTGGGTCTCAGAAGTAAGTGAGAAGTATAGCTGTATGATTCAGTCTGGACGATGCAACTTCCCCAGCCGGAGGATTCTTGGAAGCCCACTTAGCAGAGGACGGAAGTTCCACGTGTTTATGTTGGGCAACCGCATTTGCGGGGCCGAGACACAAAGGCCACGCCTCCTACTGCACTCCACCATTCCTACTGGCTACACAGGGGAGCCAAGCCCCGCCCAAACGTGCGGCCGACTGCCTTATAGGCCCTGCAGCTGAAAGCATGGCCTCTCCCGGGGTCCCAGAGTCACTGCCGGAGTTACCAGAGCAGAACTGCGGGTACCGAGAGGTCCAGTACTGGGACCAGCGCTACCGGGGCGCGGCCGACTCTGCCCCCTACGAGTGGTTCGGAGACTTCGCCTCTTTCCGTGCCTTCCTAGAGCCGGAGCTGCGGCCGGAGGACCGTATCCTCGTGCTAGGTGGGTAGTCTCGCCTTTGCCCAGCCCAGTCAAGTGGAGCTGCCTGGACCGGCTGCACCTCGGCCGTCCTCGTCAGCTTTCCTCGCGTTTGTCTGCCTCTTTCTGAGGACGCTTCACTCAGTACCTTCAGAATCTGAGCAGTATTTAGCCAGGGCAAACAGGAGCCAAGAGAGTCTTAGTTCTCTCCCTCTCCTCGCCTCTGCCCCCGAGAAAGACAGTTTCTCTGAGTTTGAAGAGTGGTGGGTGACCCGGGCCCCGTTCCCGACCCTCGGAAGGCAGCCCCGAGCACTGGAGAGCTCAGGATCTAGTTCAAGTCCTAACGCTTGTTGGCTCTGTGACGTAGGACAAGTCGTAAACCCGTTCTGAGCCTCGAATTCACCTCTAGAAATGGAACTGCGAGCTCAAGTCGGTTAAGGCACATGCAGGCACCTCGAGCACAATGTCTACCACTTTTCTGTTTGCGCCGATGGGCACCGGGAACTACTGTCACCTAAAGAGAGTGATCTATCTCATCACTTTCCAAACTTTCTAAAACTTGGTCCTGTGCCCCGTGTGCAGCGAGGATGAGGACAGCGCCCTCTGAGGTCAGAGGAGATGTTGCAGCCAAGATTGGTTAGATTCCTAAGAGGAACGGGCTGGGATGCAAGACCAGCTGTCCCATGGGGTTCTCTCCCACTGCCAGCCAGGGGAGCGCTAGAGAGATTTGATTGAGCAACGGGTTCCCTTACATTTATAGTTCTATTTTGGTATTTGAGAAAGCATGTGTATGTTTAAGTGAAATATTTCATATATATGAGACATCTGTAATTCAGTATATGAAAGGTATAAATAATCTAATATGTATGTGTATACCATACTGTTTGAAAAAGAGAACGTTCCTAGGACTACATAGAAAGGAAGTATAACCTAGTACTTAAGAACTTGGACTCTGAGGGCAGCTAATTTTGTTGGAATCTAGGCTCATGTAATCTTAGCTGTGCAATAATGGGCAAAATCATGAAATCTTAGCAATGTAATTCTGGAAACAATACTTAAATTTCTGTGCCTCCATTTTCTCAGCCTTAAAAAAAATAAGATTACTGCCCTGGCCGGTTGGCTCAGCGGTAGAGCGTCAGCCTGGCGTGCGGGAGACCTGGGTTCGATTCCCGGCCAGGGCACATAGGAGAAACGCCCATTTGCTTCTCCACCCCCCCCCCCCTCCTTCCTCTCTGTCTCTCTCTTCCCCTCCCGCAGCCAAGGCTCCATTGGAGCAAAGATGGCCCGGGCGCTGGGGATGGCTCCTTGGCCGCTGCCCCAGGCGCTAGAGTGGCTCTGGTCACGGCAGAGCGACGCCCCGGAGGGGCAGGGGCAGAGCATCGCCCCCTGGTGGGCAGAGCGTTGCCCCTGGTGGGCGTGCCGGGTGGATCCCGGTCGGGCGCATGCGGGAGTCTGTCTGATTGTCTCTCCCCATTTCCAGCTTCAGAAAAATACAAAAAAAGAAGAAAAAAAAAAGATTACTTAGTTGTTGAGATTTTAAAATGATTGAATGAGTATTAAAGATACCTAAAACAATGGCAAAATAAAAAGCCCCATGTATATTCAAGGTTTTCTGTGTAGCCCTCCGAAACCCCTTCCACCCAGAGGTAAAAACTCTTGAATTTTTTGCTTTTATAGATTTATTTACAGACTTACCATAGCTCTAAGTTTTGTGTTTATTTTATTTTATTTATTGATTTGAGAGAGGGAGAGAGGGAGCAAGATTGTAGTTATTTCACCTTAGTTGTTCATTGATTGCTTCTCGTATGTGCCTTGACCTGGCAAACCTGGAGTTTCCAACCAGTGACCTTAGCACTTCAGGTTTTGGGTTTTGTTTTGTTTTTTAATTTTTTGTATTTTTCCGAAGCTGGAAACGGGGAGGCAGTCAGACAGACTCCTGCATGTGCCCGACCGGGATCCACCCGGCAAGCCCGCCAGGGGGCGATGCTCTGCCCATCTGGGGCGTCGCTCTGCCGCAATCAGAGCCATTCTAGTGCCTGAGGCAGAGGCCACAGAGCCATCCCCAGTGCCTGGGCCAACATTGCTCCAATGGAGCCTTAGCTGCGGGAGGGGAAGAGAGAGACAGAGAGGAAGGAGAGGGGGAGGGGTGGAGAAGCAGATGGGCGCCTCTCCTGTGTGCCCTGGCCGGGAATCGAACCCGGGACTCCTGCACGCCAGGCCAACGCTCTATCACTGAGCCAACCGGCCAGGGCACACTTGAGGTTTGATGCTCTATCCACTGTGCCACCACAGGTCAAACCCATAGATCTAGGTTTTTAAAGCTTTAGTGTGCATCAAAATCACCTGGAAAGGTGGACCCCACCCTGAGATTATAATTCCAGAGAACTAAAGTGGGTCCTAAGAGTCTAGTTTCAACAAGCCCACAGCTGATTCCTGTGCTGGTGATTGGTTGCCTTAAAATTTCCTAGATTGGGCCTGACCTCTCTCTGGTGGTGCAGTGAATTAAGCGTCGACCTGGAACACTGAGGTTGCCAGTTCAAAACCCTGGGCTTGCCTGGTCAAGGCACATATGGGAATTGATGCTTCCTGCTCCTCCCCCTTCTCTCTCTCTCTCTCTCTCTCTCTCTGTCTCTCTTCTCTAAAATGAATAAATAATTTTAAAAAATTTCCTGGATTGGGAGGTATTCTTTTTTGGAGAGAGGGAAGAAAAGTCTAATAATAGCCCTGGCTCGTTGGCTCAGTGGTAGAGTGTCAGCCTGGCATGCAGGAGTCCCCGGTTCGATTCCCAGCCAGGGCACACAGGAGAGGCGCCCATCTGCTTTCCACCCCTCCCCCTCTCCTTCCTCTCTGTCTCTCTCTTCCCCTCCATTGGAGCAAAGTTGGTCCGGGCACTGAGGATGGCTCTATGGCCTCTGGTTGCGGCAGAGCAGTGCCCCAGATGGGCAGAGCATCGTCCCCTGGTGGGCATGCCGGGTAGATCTCGGTTGGGCGTATGTGGGCGTCTGTCTGACTGCCTCCCTGTTTCCAGCTTCAGAAAAATACAAAAAAAAAAAAAAAAAGTCTAATAATAAAAAAGTATAACTTTCCAGGCGTTATTCCCAAGATCTAAAAAAAGGACCCACCACTTGGAGAGTACCCAATGCTACATTCTAGCTGAACCAAACAAGCTATGCACTGGGTAGGTGCTGAGGACTGTGCCGGGCCCTTTCTAACTAACTTAATATTTAGGACAAAAGCCCTGAGAGGTGAGTAATAAGTGTTACTAGACTTTCGCTAGGTCAGGGGTCGGTCTATTTCTGAAAATGTCCAAATAGTAAATATTTTGGGCTTTGTGGGCTATCCAGTTTCGGTCACAACTAGTCAGTACTGCTGTTGTAGTGGAAAAGCGGCCACAGACAGTACATAAGTGAATGAGAGTAACTGTGTTCCAATAAAACTTTATTTACCAAAACAGAGGGCAGGCTGAATTTGATAATCCCTATTCCAGGTCATTGTCTCAGGTTGGGTCTAGAAGCAAAGCCTAAGATTAGGATTCATATCCTAGTCACTTATTAGGGGATGTGCTCCCAGAAGAAACTGGTAAGAGAGTGAGGGAACAGGGAAGGGAAAAGGCCAAGCAGGGTTGTGATCACAGGCAAAGTTTCCCTGAGGGTAGTTTCAGCCAGGAGAGTCACAGATACAAACTGTCAGAAGCATGTACAGGCCAAAATCTAGGAACACTACAAGGAGATCTGGTCAATGCAGTGACAGTGTCCACTATAGTCATGCAAGAAGTATGTGGTGAGGTAAGAGTGCCACATACAACTCCAGAGCTTCTATTTCTCCCACTACACCACACATATGGGCATAGAGAGGCATCTAAAACTCTGTTAAAACTGGTAAAATGACTAAAGGTAGAATATCCCAATGGAAGGTGAGTGGACTTCTGGAAAACTGGGAGACAGTTTCACATAGTGCTCTTGTTCTGGTACGAGACAGGCCTGAATACAAATTCTGACTATACCACTGGGCGATGTTACCTTGGAAAAGTTCCTTATCCACTTTGGGCAGCCTCAATTTTCCCATCTAGAAAATGGTAATGATAATATATAGTTATCGTCTATAAGAAGGTACTATGACAATAAACTAAGGTAACACTGAGCAATGCTTAGCATAGGACCCAGTGCTCATTAACTGTTAGCTATTTTTAATCTCTCTTTTTAAGGTTGTTATTTATTGATTTTAGAGAGAGAGGAGTAGGAGGAGGAGTGGGAAGCATCAACTCGTAGTAGTAGCAGCAGTTGCTTCTCATATGTGTCTTGACCTGGCAAGCCCAGGATTTCAAACCAGTGACCTCAGCATTCCAGGTTGATGCTTTATCCACTGTGCCACCACAGGTTAGGCAACTGTTAGCAATTATTATTATTATTATTTTTTTTTTATTATTCTTGAAAATGGGAATCAGAGGAGGTGTTATCACCAACTGTTCAGAGAACAGATAGTACTTTGCTTCAAGACTTGTGTGTCTGGTTCTTATGGCTGGAATACCCTTGTAGCATATGAATGCATATGACTGCCCCCGCTTTGCCATCATTATGCTTCTCTGAGTCTCCTTTCTTTATTCCATGCTCCACAGGGATCTTCTGATCATAATTTGGCTTCAATTTATTTTTCCTATATATAGAGAAGGGACTGAGCAGATAATTGACTGTCAAATGTCCATCGTGGCTCTTTTTCTTGTTATGAATTAGTGAATTGGTATTCTGGCTTACATCTCAGTCTCTTGATGTTGGGATAACATCCACAGAGTTCTGGACTCCCAGGCAAGGAGTTATTGGATCTGGCTCAGTTCTCCAGGGCTCTGCTTCCCTAAGGCTCTACCTAGGGAAGCAGGGGCCTTCCTAAGCCCCATCTGAGTTGCTAGCCCCAAAGCACTGAGATAGCAGGATTGGAAATCACTGTAAGCATGACTGGCCCTGTGGTCAGATTTTGTTCTTTCTTCATATTTGGTGAAGTTCTCTTGGAAGATGCCATTCCTTTACAAACCCAAAGACACTTGCTTTTGTCTGCAGTTGGGCAGAGCTCTGTGGGTGTGAGGTCAGGTGTAGGTGGTAAAGGGATTGTGGGTCAGAGAACATGGTGGGATTGCAGACTGAACCGAGTTAAGGTCTCTTGTTCAGCCATCCTCATCTCCAGTCCCATGTGGTGTATCTACCAAAGCTTGCTGCAGGGAAGCACACATTGATTTTTCTCAGGCAAGACAGTACTCAGACTGGGGTCTGAAGAAGAACACAGGAAGGGTCAGCTGAGGACCAGCCAGCATCCTCTGGGTGCCCTGACCTGGTACCAAACCCTGCTAGATTAGGGCTATCCCCAAAGCTGATCCTATGATCCTCTTAGGGATACAAATGGGGATTAAAGATAATCTAATCCCAAAAGCTGGGTATCCCCATGTGAGGCCACCAGGAGCTGTCATCTAGCCCTGTTCTCAGGTTTAGACTGACCACCAGAGGGCTGAAGAGGGCAATAGATCTTCGGAAGGAAGTCATGCTGTCTGGACTATGGATCCATAGCCACCCCTCTGACCTGCACACATTCTTCACCTGGCCCCGCCTCTTTCGGACTGCTTTACAGGCACTTCCCACCAGCATTATGATTTTTTTTTTTTAATTTTTACTTTTTAGGAGCAGAAAGCATCAACTCCCATATGTGCCTTGACTGAGCAAGCCCAGGGTTTTGAACGACAACCTTGGCATTCCAGTGGCTTTTACCCACTGCGCCACCACAGGTCAGGCGCATTATGCTTCTTTAAGACTAGTTGGTTGTCACCTTCCCTGAAACCCTTGCCCAACCCACCTAAAGTGGGGACAAGGATCATCCTATGTGCTCCCATACCCGGTCCCTATTGAAACTATTGAAACATTCATCACATTATCTGGCAATTGCCTGATTACACATCTGTTCCTTCTTCCAAAGCATAAACTCCTTAAGGTCAGTGACTCTTACTCATCAGCAGAACCCAATATTTAGTGATCAGTACATACATTAAGGAATTACAGGGGATCAGTTCCACTGTTTCCCAACCTAGTTTCCCCTTCATGTGTTAACTGCCTTGGAAACCAAAGCAGGATAATAACCCCTAACATGAAATCTTCCCAGAGATGTTCTGAGAGGTCAGGAATTAGGGTACCGTATTTCCCCATGTATAAGACGCACTTTAATATTGGGGCCTGAAATTTGGGGAGGGGGAAATGTGTTACATAAAGTTATTGAACTCAAGTTTTATTCATCATAAAATTCATACAACACCTCAGCACTGTCAAAACTCCCATCCATTAGCTTGTCCTCATCTGTGTCTGATGACTAATCACGGTCTTCAACAGTGAGCGTAAAAACAAGCGTGAAAAAGTAGAAAATGCAAGTAAAAATGTCTACAACCACCATATAAGACACACCCAGTTTTTAGACCCCCAAAATTTTTAAATGTGCATCTTATACATGGGGAAATACGGTAATACTACTAATAATATTATGATCCCAGTGATACCAATATTGTCCCATTTCGAGTCTCAGGAAACAGGCTCAGAGTTGAGTGACTTGCCAAGGCATTATGACTGGGAATATTAGAACATAGATCTTTGAAGTCCTACATTCAGCACTTATTTGGCCACTTTCTCCAGCTCTTTTAGTTCTTAAATTCAGTGTGGCACATCCTGTATGCAGGCTCAATCTTCTTATCTTCATTTTTCTGATTAAGAAATCCAAGTTCCTAGTTCCACACAGCTAGGAATGATCGAGTCAGGATATGTCCGTGTCTGTATGACTGCAAGCATCATGCTCTTTTCTGTACCATGCTGCTGCTCCATCAGTGCAGAAAGGTTTGGGCTGAGAGAAAACGGGCCAGGAATGGATGGCTAACCGAGGAGGGAAAAACAAAGCTAACCTAGCCCTTTTGCCATGCATCTTTTCCCACCCCAGGCTGCGGGAACAGTGCCCTGAGCTATGAGCTGTTCCTCGGGGGCTTCCTTGATGTGACCAGTGTGGACTACTCATCAGTAGTGGTGGCTGCCATGCGGGCTCGCTATGCCCATGTGCCCACGCTGCGCTGGGAGACCATGGACGTGCGGGCACTAGGTTTTCCCAGTGGCTCCTTTGATGTGGTGCTCGAGAAGGGCACACTGGATGCTCTGTTGGCTGGAGAACGGGATCCCTGGACCGTATCGTCTGAAGGTGTCCACACTGTGGACCAGGTGCTGAGTGAGGTGAGGGAGCAACAAGAGAGGAGGGCAGACCAAGAGGTGAGGATGAGGGGTTGAGGTTTCAAGAGATTGGATGAACTCAGAAGCCAGCAGGAAGCATGGTTTGGAGCAATCATTCTCAAGACTGTAGTTACCTGAAGGAAGGGGAAGGTTATGCTGGGTCAAGATTATAGGAGGCTGGAATGGCCAGACTCACAGAAGCTGATGATTGCCTACTGGGTTGCCACAGGGAAGAAGCAGCAGTCAGGTTCCAGATAGGTAACAGACTGGGAGGGTGAGCATTTGGCAGGAAAGCAGTACTCCCTGACCTGACAGCACTCCCATGCTCCTACCCCCATGGAATGACCAGGGCACAGAAGGAGGCTCACTTTTTTGCCCCGCAGAGCTGAATGCAGGGTGGTAACTGGGAGGGTATCTGGGGTGATACTGACCTTTGAGAACCTGGGGATGGACTCCTTACCAATGGCTTCTCTGTCTGCCTTGCAGGTAAGCCGAGTACTGGTCCCTGGGGGCCGGTTCATCTCGCTGACCTCTGCTGCCCCCCACTTTCGGACTAGACACTATGCGCAAGCCCGTTATGGCTGGTCCCTGAGGCATGCAACCTATGGCAACGGTTTCCACTTCCATCTCTACCTCATGCACAAGGGCAAAGAGCTTAGTGGGGCCCAGCTGGCCCTTGGGACCCAGCTCCTCTCACCCCCCAGACCTCCCGCCTCACCTTGCTTTCTCCAGGACTCAGATCATGAGGATTTCCTCAGTGCCATTCAGCTGTGAGGCCAGAAGCATGGTCCTTGAACCCTCCTTACATTTCTGCTCTGGACTCCTCAAATTGTAATTCCTGACTCAGAGATTAGGTTTGGGTCCAAGGTGCTCATATCCCAAGGTCCTCTTGCCTAAGAGTAAATGGGAGCAACCCCACATGACACAATATAGCCCAGGCTAAATTACATCCGAATCCCAGGTTTCTGGCTTCCTTCTTGGGTTCCTCAGATCTCTCCTGGGCTCCCCAATTTCCTCTCCCACCATACTGAACCACCACAGCCCCTCTTGGGTTCCTCAGATCTCTCCTGGGCTCCCCAATTTCCTCTCCCACCATACTGAACCACCACAGCCCCTCTGAGTGCCAGCCAGACTTAGAGACCTGCATCCCTGGGGCCTGCTATTGCTCCCCATTCAACCTGGATTTATCCACAGGAGGCTGCAGACTGAATTTAGATTGCATTACGATTCTGACCCTAGCTCCAGCTCTGATTGTATATTTACCCAGGAAATCTACATTGTAATGATCCTCAGGCCATGCTGCCTGCCTCTGTTTACTTGGCAACTGTTTCCTGCCAGCAACATGCACCTGTGATTCTCAAGTACCTGCATTCCCCCTCCCCAAAAGGGATTGGAGCCATTTTTGCCTGGCTCCTGAGCAAATCCAAGCAGTGGCCACACACACACACAGGTTGGTCTGTGTTTATTCACACATTCCTGGTACAGTGAGGATGGAGGAACATTTACAAAGAACACCCCTGGGTTGAGAAAATTTCTAGGGCCACAGGTGTCATCCAAGGGTACAGAGCAGTCCCCATTTGCGTTCCCAGGGTCAGGGCACAGGGGTCAAGGTAAAATCAGACCTGGGCCCTTGATGGTGATACCTTGTGGGGAGGGGTCTGCTAGAGAGCTGCCTGTGATCAGGCTTGGGCTGACTGGCCATGTATTGGCTACCATGTTGGGGGCTTGTCCATTCCTATCTGCCAGGCGCAGAAGAGCAAGGACGAGACCAATGGGGGGGGGGGGGCATTAACCATGAGGAGAGCCAGTAAACAAAGAGTCGGATATAAAAATACAAATGTGCTGAGGAAGTCCCTTAGAAAGAGGCTGAGGCCAGGGTCACGCCAGACAGGGGTGGGGTGAGGAGCAGCCTGGAGGGGCTGGGCTTAGGTGGGTGGGAAGCTCATGCAAATACATAGCCAAACATCCCTGACCAGGTGCGGTCTGACACCAGTCAGCAGCCGGGTCTGCCGACTACACCGGCCGGGAGGGGCGGGGCAGGGGAGCCGTGCGGGATGGGGAGGGCCGGGGGCTGAGGGCCGCGGGTCGCTGTCCGTTCCGGTGTGCGGGATGGGGCTGCGGCCCGAGGTTCTAAAGTGCATGAGCGCGGCGGCGGGCTCCAGGCGGGTCCGCGCCGCTGCTACCGCCGCCGCCGTGGTGCTGAAGCGGACAGCTCCGGGGTGCCTGGCGGCGGCGGCAACAACTCCGACCCCGAGGTGGCGCGGCCCTGCAGCCCCCGCCCGCGGGCGCTTGGGGCGGGGGGCGCCGACAGCCGCATCGCCTGCTCGCACTCCTGGCCTCTGCGAGGCTGGGCCCGGAGCCCGCCGCCCAAGCCGGCGCATCTACACTCCAGACGGCGGCTTCTCCCCCATCCCCTTCAGCACGTCGTCTATCCGGTCATCCTCGATCACCACTGTGCAGGGAGAAAGCGCGTCAGCCGCGCAGCCTTGGGGACGGCGGCGAGGATGGGTCCCCGCGTCCTCGCGCCCCGCTCAGATACTGCCTGTGGCCCTGCATCGCCCCTCGACCCCTCGTGCCACAGTAGCCTCCCCATCCGAACTCTCCAGCTGACTCAACCCACTGCGGAGTCCATTTCCCACAGATCCCCTCCCTCCCCTCCCTGTGGAGGAACGCCCCCTCTTTCTAAGACTCCAGCCGTCCAACCTCCTCGTCTAAACCCTCCCGCCTCATGAACTCTCCTTCATCCGCGCTGATGAGAAACCTTTTTGCTTATGGGATCCCCGTCTTCAGCACTCACTGCAACTGAACCCCCTCCTCAAACTGAATCCCCAGCTAGTCCAGCCCTCTTCCCAGCCTAACCCTCTTGCCGATTCTGGCACCAATAGAGCCCCCTCCCCATGCAAAGAACCAGGACATCCGATCCCCCGGTCCCCCAGCCTCCTCTCCAATCGGACGTCCCCCCACCTCAAAGTTCTTCCGTAGCATCAACCGACTCAGCGTTTGATACTGAAGAAGCGGCCGGTCGGCCCACGTTCCCACTTCAGGTAGCCCCAAATGCCCCCGGCCGGCCCCTCCCCCTCGCCCGGGCGCTAGGGCTCTACTACCAGAGGTGTCGAGCATCGAATCCGGGGCACTGCGTTCCCGGGAGAGGGAAAGTGGGGGACAACACAGCGGGACACCCCCCCCAAAAAAAAACCCCCAGCCGACTAGCGGCTGGCTGCGCTGGTCTGCGGCAAGAGCTGCGCACCATTGGCGGGGAACCGCAGCCGGGAGGCGCCCGACGGAGGGTTTCTGGGTCAGGCGGCGATTCCAGGCCCGGGCCGCATACCTCTCTTGGCTCGGCCGATCTGGCCCAGCTTGGGGGGTCGCTTGGCTTGGTTGCCCGCAAAGAAGGAGTTGGTGTCCTGGAGGCGGCAGCTGAAAGAGAGGTCGGAGCCCTCGGGGTCGGCGCCGAAGCGGCCCATCTTGTCCTCACTGTAGGGCAGGATCTCGGACATGGCGGGCACGGGGTGGGCGCGGGACTGCGGTGGGGCGCGGACCGCGGGCTAGCTGCCGGACCGGCCCTATCTCAGCAGGAGAGCCGGCGGAAGGATGAAGTCATGCAGCATCCGGGGCTGCGGAGCCAAGCGGGGCCTCCTCCCCCGCGCCTCCGCCTCCCGGGCCGCTGGGCAGGCGGCGGCGGCGGCGGCGGCGGGGACCGGGCGGGGGTGGTGCGCGGGGGGGGGGGGGGGTGGCGGCGGCGGCAAGAGCGGAATGACGATGAGCGCCCGATTGCCGCAGAACGCGGCGGGCGGGGCGCGGTGGAAGCGGGGCGGGCACCGGATAGCAGAGGGAGGCGGGGCGGGGGACAAGAGCGTGCTGGACTCTCAGGGGAGAGGATGGAGGGGAGGAAGTGGCTGTAGGAGGGTCCTGTGCAATGGCAGGAGTGGCGGCTGGGCGAATGGTATTGGCCAACGGGTGCAGGATTGTCAGGGAGAGGCGGGACGGGGGTGGTGGCGGGAGCAAGCCAGTTTACCCAAGGGGCGGGAGGTCTGGCAAGCAAGGAGACTGAGAGCTGAACAAGTGGGACTGGGAATTGGGGGGCAGGACTGAAAAGCGGGAGCAGCGCTGGCGTTCGATTTGGGGCGGAACACCAGAAACGCGGCGTGGGGACAGTTGGATATTGGGTGAGGTGTACGGGACTTCGCGAATCCGCAGGACTGGGAAATAGCTCAGACTAGTCGGTGGTATCCTCGCCATTGGCGCGCTCTTATATCAGATTGCTGTTCGGGTTTTAAACTGTTCACCTAGAGTCTGTGCTTCTCTGACTGTCCTTCTGTGTATATCTCTGGCTATCTGTATGTCAGTATATCTTTAATGTATCTATCTAGCTGTCTCTGTGCTCCATCTCTGTATTACGGTCTCTGTCTACGTTTGTCTTAAGTGCCTTTGCCCTTCTGTACCTTTCTCCATGCTTGGCCCCAGTACAATGGGCCACTGTGTCTCCATCTCGCGAGTCCCCACGTATCTCCGTCTTAACTAGAAGTCTCGGTAACTGGGCCGACAGGCGCGCACCAGGGAAGATACCCATCCCCAGCCCTGCTGCTGGCGCCTAAACTTGGGTTCAAAGCGACCGCCGCGGCGCCCTGCATTTCTCCCGGTCCCAGAAGCCCGTGCTGCGCGTGCACTGCGGAAAGAATGAATGGTGGCGTTGCGGGGGCGCCCCAGCTCCAGGTGACACGCGGAAGTTCGGAGCGCCTGAGGACGCGGTGAGCATCCGCTTGTGTCCAGAGGTGGAGGGACTCAGAGGGCGCCCCACCCCCACCCCACTCTCGTTGAAGGGGATCACGTGACAGTTCTCACCTCACCAACGGGAACACGCCCTCAGAACTCACCCCCACCCCTTATGCCCGGCTGGTCGTCAGCTGCTTGCTAGCGTTCTGGGGCTTTGTCGCAATCACTGGCCCTGAGGGAGACGGGTGTCTCATGTTCGCCCACGGTGATGACAGCGCTAATAAGGGTAATAATCATTCTCTATGTTGAGTGCATACCCGAGTTCAGTGCACAACCGAGGTGGGGGAAGGGGGTGTCTCCACTGTCGCTGAAGCGTTTTCCCGGCTCCTCCCGCCGCACACCAAGATACGCAGCTAGTGAAGCTGCCAGATGTTGCGTGTCCTTTCTCCAGCACCTCACCAAGTGTTAGTCCCTGGAACACAGAGGCGAATGCAATGGTGGATGTCCTCAGGGACCAGGATTGGGGGATTGGGAGGGAGGAAGGCATTGACAGAGGATGCCTCTGTGCAAACCTCAGTCAAGGCCCCAGATATGGGGCCCATCCCTATCAAGCCCTCCTCTGCTGTGTCCGAGCCCCTGAGATAAGGAAGGAAGCTGGAGGTGGAGGCCCAGCTGGAGAGACAGGTGCCTGGAGACTTGGGCAATAGAGGCTGGGTCTCAAAATCACAAGGAGAGTCCAGAAATTCCACCCCCCACTAGAGGTCCAGCAATGGGTTCCAATTCTGGTTCTGCCACTTTCTCTGTGACCCTGAACTTAAAGTCCTATAATTATAGTTTTTAAAAAAATAATTCATTTGCTCTTATAACATTTTAGGAAAATATGGAAACTTTCTGTGCCTCCTTGTTCTAGTTTGAAGCATAGAGATTATAGAATATATATCAAGGTAAGTTTTGGAAATGAAATTGTCCTGGGTTTTCTCAGGAGTTAATGTGCTGCCCCTCATCCAAAGTGCTAATGGAATCACAGGTTTTTAGCAAGAATAAGATGAGAACTGGGTGGGAATTGAAACAATTCTCTTATCTCCCCCCCAGAATGAGAGAGATTGGAGCAATAACTATTTAATTTGGGATTTATTTGGTTAGCTATTTCTTTAAAAATATTATTCCTGTCCCTTCTGTGCATGTTGGATCATAATTAAAGCAAAAGACCTAAGTGCAAAATTGTAAAGATATAGCAATATATAAGCTTCCATTATGTGGTAAAAATGTGGAGGGAGTTCTTTACATTGTGATCTTCTATTTAAAATTCTGGTATTGTACATCATTGCCCATGAGACAAAAAAGAAAAATGCTTTTTTTTTTTTGTGGCAGAGACAGAGAGAGTCAGAGAGAGGGACAGACAGATCGGAAGGGAGAGAGGTGAGAAATATCAATTCTTCGTTGCGGTTCCTTAATTGCCCATTGATTGATTTCTTATATGTGCCTTGACCCGGGGGGGCTATAGTAGACCGAGTGACCCCTTGCTTGAGCCAGTGACCCTGGGCTCAAGCTGGTGGGCCTTGCTCAAACTGGATGAGCCCGCGCTCAAGCTGGAGATCTCAGGGTCTCGAACCCAGGTCCTCTGCATCCCAGTCCGATGCTCTATCCACTGCGCCACCACCTGGTCAGGTGAAAAATGCATTTTCACAGTTAAAATTAAATAAAATGTATGTGGTGTTTGTGACTGTGTATTGAATTCCTCAGTTGAAAACCCTCTGCCCTGGCCAAATAGCTTGGTTGATTAGAGCGTCCTCCACACACACAGGGTTGCGAGTTTGGTTCTGAGTCAGGGCACATACAGGAACAGATTGATGTTTCTGTCTGTTTCTCTCTCTCTCTCTCTCTCTCTCTTCCCCCTCTGTAAAATAAATAAATAAATTTTTAAAAAAGAAAGAAAATCCCTCAAAACCTAATGGACTTGATCCATATTTTCTAAACAAAAGTGTAAACTGTAGGCCTGTGTAGTAGGTTGAGCAAGATCTCCCCTAAAATTCATGTCCACCTGGAACCTTAGAATATGACCTTATTTGGAAATAAGGTCTTTGCAGATATAATTACTTAAATTAAGAGAAGGTCATATTGGATTTGAATGGGCCCTAAATTCAATCACTGGTGTCTTTATAACAAGAAGACAGATGCACAAAGACACATACATACGCACAGGGAAGAAGGGCAGGTGCGGAAGCAGAGATAGGAGTGATAGAGCTGCAAGCCAAGGAACACCAAGGATTGCTGGGGCCACTAGAGGATGGAAGAGGGAAGGAAATTCTTTCCGGAGAAACTTCTGAGGGAATATGGCCCTGCCCATACCTTGATTTTTTATTTCTAGCTTCCAGAACTGTGAGAATAAGTGTTTGTTGTTTTAAGCCACCCAGTTTGTGGTACTTTGTTACAACAGTCCTAGGAAACAAATAGAAACTGTTACAAATACTTTTTTTTTTTTTTTAACAGAGTCAGAGAGAGAGTCAGAGAGAGGGATAGACAGACAGGAACAGAGAGATGAGAAGCATCAATCATTAGTTTTTCATTGCGCGTTGCAACACTTTAATTGTTCATTGATTGCTTTCTCATATGTGCCTTGACTGTGGGCCTTCAGCAGACCAAGTAACCCCTTGCTCGAGCCAGCGACCTTGGGTCCAAGCTGGTGAGCCTTGCTCAAACCAGATGAGCCCGCGCTCAAGCTGGCAACCTCAGGGTCTCGAACCTGGGTCTTCCGTATCCCAGTCCGACGCTCTATCCACTGCGCCACCGCCCAGTCAGGCTGTTACAAATACTTTTGGGTAATCCTTTTACATCTCTTATGACCACGTTTCACCTCCCTTAAGCTCTCTCTGGAGGCCCCTTGCTCCCACTTTGTCAACTCAAAGGAATACCACACCATGAAGGTATTTCTGGGACTCATTCTACTTAGCAGAGGCTGATAAATCACAAAAAAGAAGGAGGCAGATCTGAATGCTTGACATGGTAAGAGCTCCAAGGCCTTCTTAAGAGTCACCAAATAACAAATGTAGAGTATAAGTTTATACACTTGAAAAAGAACATACACATACATATGCATACATACACGCACTGTGTGTGTTTAGGTATGTAAATAAATATAAAAGAAAGATCTGGAAGGATACATACCAAACTACTAGTAATGGTTACCTCTGCGGATGGGACTGGGATCCCAGCAGAATGAATTTCATCTTTTATTCTATATATACTTCTGGAGTATATTACATTTGCAATAAAAAAGTTTTAATAATGTTTTTTAAAAGGTTTAAAACCAATGATATGGTCCATTTGCCAAACATCACACTCTGGCCCCAGACAAATCAGTTGACTTAGGAGAATATAGTTAAGAGCATAAAGTTTAGATTCAAACAGGATTTGCCTTCTACCTGATGTTAACTTTGGGTATGTTAGGAAGCTTCCTAGTGTCTTAGGTTCTTCATCTATAAAACAGGGAACGTGATACTCATAGAATCTACATATTGGATTATTGTGAGGCTTAAATAAGTTAATATAGGTGAAGTACTTAGGTAAGTGATAGACAATAGAACTGTTAGCTGTTATTATACAGGAAAGTATAAGGAAGTTAAAAGTAATCTAATCATTAGCAATATTCACATCAACATTTTGTTGCCAATACTTCCAATCTTCCAATCTCTTTTTTTTAACCTGTGCTTTTATACTTTCTGCTAAACAAACATGAGAATTTGTAACCTCTTTTCTGCCCCATTTAACTATATGGAGAACATTTCCCCATAGCAGTAACTCTTCTTTTCCATCATTTGTAAATGTTGCAGTGTATTCCATTGTATGGATGTTTGATATTATTCAACAAGTCCTCTTTTGTTTGTTTGTCATCATAAATAGTGCTGTGATGAACAAATGTTGTAGGGGAAGAAACGGCTCATATATTTTGTAACTCCTTCAATCAAGAAGTAGCATCTATTTCTCCAACCCTGAATCTGGACTTGACCCTTTGACTTGCTTTGCCCAACAGGGATATTAGTAAATGTGATGTAAGCAGAGACTTAAAAAATTCACTGGGCCTCACTCTGTTTTTTGTTGCTGGGAAGTTTGAGACTACCATTTGAAGAAGTCTGGCCTAGCTTACTGGAGAAGGACCGACCACATAGAGACACAGCCCAGTCATCCCAGCTGAGGCCCAAACATGTAAATGAGGCCATTCAGCTTGACCACTCAGCTCCTGTGGAGCTGTCCCAGACCTGAAGAACCACCCAATTAACCCACTGAACAGAGAAATAATAAAAGTTTGCTATTTTAATCCACAAAGTTTGGGTAGGTTTGTTATGTAGCAAAAACTAGTTGATACAAACATATGTGGATAATGTTTATTTCCTGGAACAATTACTTAGAATTAGACTTTCTGGGTCAAAGAGTGCATACACTTATACCTATTAATTCAATTTTTAAAAAACTCATTTATTGATTTTAGAGAGAGAGAGAAGGAGGGGGAGAGAGAGAGAGACAGAAACACAGGTCTGTTCCTGTATGTGCCTTGACCAAGGACTGAATCCACAACTTTTGAGTATCAAGACAACTCTCTAACTGAGCTATCCAGCCAGGGCTATACCAAAAGCTTGCACCAATTATAAGCCATATCTTACCTGTGGTGGTGAAGTGGATAAAGCACTGACCTGGAATGCTGAGGTCACGTGGTTTGAAACCCAGGGCTTGCCCAGTTAAGGCACATAAACAAACAACTAATGAAGAGCTAGAGTGAAACAAGTACTTCTCATCCACCTCCCGCCTTAAAATCAATAAATAAAATCTTTTTTAAAAACTATAAGCCACTAGCAATATATGAAAGTGACAATATTTCTTATCTTTGTCAACACCAAACATAAGTGTTTCTTCATGACATTATCCTTGTAAATTTAACACATAAACTATTGTCTAGTCTCTGTCATACACTCAATGTAGAAAAAAGATTACTCCTGCAAGAAAGAACAGAAAAGAGAGAAAATAGTAGAATGAGAGAATAAAACAGGGTGAAAGATTATAAACAGAGGAAAGAAAATAGAATTATAGAATAGAACAAGCCTCCTATAATAGGGTACTTGCATGTAGTCAGAAATAGTTGTGAGCCTAATAAATGACTTGGACTGTGAAAAAGGCATGTCCATTTAGGTCAAACCTAGTGAAACTGAGAACATTATAAAAGTAGTTACAGGGTCTTTCATACATGGCTGCATTTCTCACAGCAACCCTGAAATAGAAATGATTGTTCCCATTTACAGATGAAGAAAATTAAGGGTAAGAGTTTTCAAGAAACTTGATGAAGATTATACAGCTGAAAAAGAATCAACCCCAGATTTGAGTCCAGGTCTTTCTACCTTGAAAATTGATGTGTGGCCTGACCAGGAGGTAGTGTAGTGGATAGAGCGTCAGCCTGGGATGCTGAGGACACAGGTTTGAGACCCCAAGGTCACTGGCTTGGGCACGGGCTCATCGGTTTGAGTGTGGGATCATAGACATGACCCCATGGTCTCTAGCTTGAAACCCAAGATCACTGGCTTGAGCCCAAGGTCACTAGCTTGAACAAGGGGTCACTGGCTCAGCTGTAGCACCCCTGTACTTTGTCAATGCACATATGAGAAAGCAATCACTGAACAACTAAGGTGCCACAACTATGAGTTGATGCTTCTCATCTACCTCCCTTCCTGTCTGTCAAGGGAGAAAGGAAGGAAGGAAGGAAGGAAGGAAGGAAGGAAGGAAGGAAGGAAGGAAGGAAGGAAGGAAGGAAGGAAGGAAAAAAGAAAGAATGTGCAGCTCTGGATAGTAGCTCAGTGGGTTAGAGCAGTGGTCCCCAACCCCCAGGCCGCAGACTGGTACCGGTCCGTGGACCATTTGGTACTGGTCCGCAGAGAAAAAATAAATAACTTACATTATTTCGTTTTATTTATATTTAAGTCTGAACAATGTTTTATTTTTAAAAAATGAGGCCCTGGCCGGTTGGCTCAGTGGTAGAGCGTCGGCCTGGCGTGCAGGAGTCCCGGGTTCGATTCCCGGCCAGGGCACACAGGAGAAGAGCCCATCTGCTTCTCCACCCCTCCCCCTCTCCTTCCTCTCTGTCTCTCTCTTCCCCTCCCACAGCTGAGGCTCCATTGGAGGAAAGATGGCCCAGGCACTGAGGATGGCTCTGTGGCCTCTGCCTCAGGTGCTAGAGTGGCTCTGGATGCAGCGGGGCGAGGGGCAGAGCATCGCCCCTGGTGGGCATGCCGGGTGGATCCCGGTCGGGCGCATGCGGGAGTCTGACTGCCTCCCTGTTTCCAGCTTCGGAAAAATGAAAAAAAAAAAAAAAAAAAAAAAAAAAAAAAAAATATATATATATATATATATATATATATATATATATATATATATATAAATGACCAGATTCCCTCTGTTATATCCATCTAAGACTCACTCTCAACGCTTGTCTCAGTCACATGATACATTTATCCATCCCACCCTAAAGGCCAGTCCATGAAAATATTTTCTGACATTAAACTGGTCCATGGCCCAAAAAAGGTTGGGGACCACTGGGTTAGAGCATTGTCCAGAAGTGCAGAAGTTGCCAGTTTAATCCCCAGTCAGGGCACATACATGAACTGATTGATATTCCTCTCTCTCTCTCCCTTTCTTTTTCACTAAAATCAATTTTAAAAAATTGATGTGTGTCCCCTTAGTCTTCCAGAGAGGATGTGGCAGAAGACAAGCAACTACTGTTGGGAAGAAGTATAGCCTCCTTTCTATTTATAGTGCCAACTTCTCTCCAGAAAGGAGCCAGACTGCTTGGGTTTGAATCCCAGCTCTGCTACTGTATGACTTTTAGCCTCTCATGTCTCACTTTTCCTCATCTGCAAAATGGCTTCATAAGTGCCATGAAGATAAATGAGTACATAGATGTAAAGCACCTAGAACAGTGGCTGGCTCATAGTTAAGTGCTATAAAAACTTGCTATTTCCAATATGACATTGCAGCAGTCATGGAACTATTTCTTATTTCTGTTGCTAGAAAGTCCTTATGTAGTAGCTTTGGTTACACTCACATGACATGTCTTGGAATTTCCCACGGGGAAGGACCAACCCTGCTATCGTGTTTTTCTTCATACAGGCTTGGGAGTAGGGTAGAAGAAGTACATGCTGTAGCGCCACATTGTCATTAGAGGGAATGTGAACAACTCCAGAGACTTGTCCCAAGCAACTATCCCAAGGCCTTGTGGCTGCAGACCTCAGTATGCTGGATGTGAAACCTCCTTGCTCAGGGAACCCAACTAATTTAGAACCCATCTGCCTCTTCTGCTATCTGGGAAACAGAACAGGCTTTCTCCAGCCTTTCAATTCTCCTTTCTACCTATGGGATTTTAATAACGACAACACTAACAGCAGCTAACTCATTGAGTGCTGGCATGTGTCAGACACTGTCCTAAGCACTTCACTGGTACTGTTTTATTTGATTCCCACAGCAATCATTTGGAATAGGTATTATTCTTATTTCAATTTTACAAATGAGGAGATTCAGTCTGAATCCAGAATCTCTCGTCCTAACTATGACACCACACTGTCTCCTATTTGAGAACATGCAATTTTGGGGTGGAAGATGCCAAAGAAAGCAGCCCAACATTTCTCAGCCTGATTCATTTATCATCTACCTTTTCTCAGCCACAAGAATCACATGCAGCAAGATGTTTGAGAACTGAGGAGAAAGTCAAGAAATGGATATGGACTTGCCACCACTCCCAGACTTCCCAGGTAGAATTCCTGTAATATGTTGGGGAGAAAGGGTGGAAGACGAAGCACTTAAACAAACAAACAAAAAACCATGGTAAAAGAAAACACGTTGGCACCCTCCAGTGTAGCAGACTGCTGCACCATCAGGCCTGGTGAAGGAACGGCAATATGGAAGGCAGATGGCAGATGCATAGATGCCACACCATTGCCTTTCTGTTAAATATTGCTTGGGGTTTTTCCCCCCCTCTTTCCTTCTTGTAAACCTCCCAAATAAAATGATTTGCTTTCCTCAAGTTAGAAGTGTGAACACGTCTTTTCTTTAAATATCTGTGGATGGCTGTTTTTTTCCCTGCCAATTTGTCACCATCTGGAACCCTCCCTTTGTGAGATAATCTGACGACAATTATCTTGGAGAGTAAAAGTGCAGTCTTGGAGCAACATGTAAGAGCAGAGTCGGAGTGTGGGCTGCGTGTGTGAGAGTGTGTTGGGCTGAGAGCTGTGTGCATGCACACATTGTGTGTGAGTGGGCAGTGCTACATTCGCTGAGAGCATCTTGTGTGTGTGTGGACCGTGTGTTGGGCCGGGTGGTGTTTGCCTGCGTACTTTGGGTCTCTGTGTGTAGAGACCGTGTGGACACCCTGTATGTGGGTCAACTCCTGTGTGCTGCTCTGCATGTGATGGATGAAGAGCGGCGGTGCGCACTGCTGGGGAAAATGTTCAATAGAGCCTAATTTCTCCAAGGTGTTTAAAGGGGATGGGAGGACCTGCAATATGGGTAATTGGGCCCGGAAATATCAGCAGGTTCAAAGGAGTGTAAATTATGGGTGGCTTGCGAGCAGGCGCTGCGGGGATGGGGGCTGGCCCTTCAGAGGGGCGAGCTCTCCGGCGGTTCCGGGGGCGGTTCCGGGGGCCGCAGGTTCGCGCAGCTCGGCGGGGCGGGCCTCCGGCTCCGGGCGAGGCCTCCCCCGCGTCCCCCACCCCCAGGCGCCGCTGCGGGGCCGGGGCAGGCGGGGCGGCGGCAGCTGCGATGGCGGGCGGCGGCGGGGCCGGCCTGGGGGCCGAGGACGCGGCCTGGGTGCGGGCCAGCCTCCGGGGGCCCTGAGGTGCCGCAGCCCCGGCTCCACCATGAACGTCGCGCTGCAGGAGCTGGGCGGCGGCGGTAACGTGAGTGGGCTCGGGGCTCCGGGGCAGAGCCCCCCGTCTCAGGCGGGGCGTGAGGCTGACGACCCGGCGGCGTGCACCCGCTCCCAGCCGGAGGGGACCCCAAGCCCAGGCCTCGGAGCTGGGTCAGGGAGAAGGGGCCTCGCTGCAGGCGGGAGGCGGCGGGGGGCCCGGGGCCCGATCGGCCTGACCTGGGCGGGCGCCCCGACTCTCCCGCAGATGGTGGAGTACAAACGGGCCGTGCTGCGGGACGAGGACGCCCCCGAGACCCCCGCGGAGGGCGGGGCCTCCCCGGACGCCGTGGAGGTGGGCAGCGCGGTTCTCCCTTCCTCATCAGGCCCCGGCCCTGGCAGGACGCCTGGCACACCCGGCAGGTTTTGGCTGTCCTGGAGGGTCACCTGCCCCCACCTCTGCTCCAACTCTGGCCTCTGCGCTAGGACTATGGTGAGGTGACTCTAAGCCATGACGTTGCACAAAACAGGTCCAGCACTCAACTCAGCCTGCCTCATTGTCCCTGGGCCCAGACTTAACCTCAGTAGCGTCTTGCTCCATGGCTCTGGAAACTGCTTGTGCCTTCACCGGCTAGGAGGACTTCTGTGATCTTGGATCCCCCCAAGCCGCACCTGCAGCTTGCTAGCCCTCTGCCCCACTGTGTTCCTCAGGTGGGATTCCAGAAGAGAAGGAGACGCCTCCTGGGCGCGCACACCCAGCTGGAGCTGGTGTTGGCGGGTGTCTCTCTCCTGCTGGCTGCACTGCTTCTGGGCTGCTTTGTGGCCTTGCGGGTCCAGTACCACAGAGGTAGGTGCACTCCTAGCTGTGGGACTGTCACCAGCACTCCTAGCTGTGGGACTGTCACCAGCACTCCTAGCTGTGGGGACTGTCACCAGCACTCCTAGCTGTGGGGACCTGTCACCAGCACTCCTAGCTGTGGGACTGTCACCAGCACTCCTAGCTGTGGGGACCTGTCACCAGCACTCCTAGCTGTGGGGACTGTCACCAGCACTCCTAGCTGTGGGGACTGTCACCAGCACTCCTAGCTGTGGGGACTGTCACCAGCACTCCTAGCTGTGGGGACCTGTCACCAGCACTCCTAGCTGTGGGGACTGTCACCAGCACTCCTAGCTGTGGGGACCTGTCACCAGCACTCCTAGCTGTGGGGACTCTGGAGACTGAGGGCCTCAAGGATATTCTCTGGTTGGGGCCACCTTCCCCTGGCTTTTCTCTTTTCCCAGACTTCTTGCTGTCTTGGCCTCTCTCAAAGCATTTTTCTTTCCCATGCTGACTGACAGCACCCTATCCTTGGCTGTGTTCCCTGCCACAGACCCCTCCCACAGCACCTGCCTCACAGAGGCATGCATTCGCGTGGCTGGGAAAATCCTGGAGACTCTTGACCGTGGGGTGAGCCCCTGTGAGGACTTCTACCAGTTCTCGTGCGGAGGCTGGATCCGGAGGAACCCCCTCCCTGCCGGGCGTTCTCGTTGGAACACCTTCAATAGCCTCTGGGACCAGAACCAGGCCATACTGAAGCACCTGCTTGGTGAGTGGGCTTACTAGAGAGGCTTGTGCCAAGTACCTGCCTCCTGTGCAGCATAAGGCTTGCCACTTAGTAGCTACTTCATAAATCTTCATGAATGATAAATAACCAGGTGACTGGGACTACCCCTGGGGTAAAGGAGTGCAGGGAGCAGAGGGCTCCTGAGAGGTGGAGATAGGTCTGAGGAGGCAGACCTCTAAATATAATGAAGAGACTCTGCTCTGCGCTCTGTTTGGAAGACTGCTGAGGTGTGGTGGCTCCAGGGAGCATGTAGTGCTCAGCGGTCTTGGCGGCTCCTGGTGGCCAGGGGAGAGGAAGCCACACTTGGCTGTTTTGGCCAGCCTTCCCGGTTCTACATTAGAAGGACTGCCCCTTGTTCAGAAGGCAAGAAGAGGGACCAAGTGCAGGCCCAGGAGCCCTCTCAGCAGTCAGCATAGTTGCTACCTGAATTCTACTCCACAGAAAGCACCACCTTCAATTCCAGCAGCGAAGCTGAGCGGAAGACACAGCGCTTCTACCTATCCTGCCTACAGGTGGAGCGCATTGAGGAGTTGGGAGCCCAGCCACTGCGAGACCTCATTGAAAAAGTAGAGTCCCTGAGTGGGCTGTGGGCAGGCAGCCCACCCGGGGGATGTGGCCCCTGGAAGCTTTGGGGGCCCCTGTGCCATAGGTTCCCCTATGGCCTCTACTCAGATTGGTGGTTGGAATGTTACGGGGTCCTGGGACCAGGACAGCTTCATGGAGGTGCTGAAGGCAGTAGCAGGGACCTACAGAGCCACCCCGTTCTTCACTGTCTACGTCAGTGCTGACTCTAAGAGTTCCAACAGCAATGTTATACAGGTACAGGGCTGGGGAAGCTGGGGAGGGAGCTAGGAACCATTTTTTGAGCCCAGCCTCTCCTCCCTTACTCCCTTATGACTGGCAGGCTGGGGTGGCCCCCTGCACAAGAATCTAGGTTTTGGTAGAGGTGGGCTTACTCCTTTACCCTGCTATTGCAGGTGGACCAGTCTGGGCTCTTTCTACCCTCTCGAGATTACTACCTAAACAGGACCGCCAATGAGAAAGTAAGAAGCATCTGGAGAATCCCCACCCTTCCCTGTTGAGGTGGGCTGATCCCTGCTTACTTTGTCAAGGGTTAGGGTGAGGAATAAAGGTGAGCCTGTCCTGTCACCTAGTGAGTTGACTACCCTTCCTTCCTTCTTTCTCCCTTCATCTCTCCTTCCCCTCCCTTCCATTTCATTCTATTCCATTACCTTCCTTTCTTTTCTCCTTTCCTCCTTTCCTTCCTTCTTCCCTCCCTCCCTCCCTCCTTCCCTCTCTCCCTCCTTTCCTCCCCTCCTCCCCTCCTCCCCTCCTCCCCCTTCTTCTTCCAGGAAACCATGTTATAGGCACCAACAGTGTGCCAGTGCAGTGGGGGGGGGGGGATTCTGAGATGGACATTTCAGAGTTACAAAATCTTTCAGGGTAGATGGGATCATGAACCTAGTTATCTGAGAATAAGACTCAGAGGGTCTCTGGCACTCAGGAGAGACTCGGGTAGCCAGACAAGGTGTCCTAACGGGATTACAGTGAGCCAGGCCCTATAGAATATCTAGGGGTGGGTGATGGCATGCTGGGTAAAGAGAACAGTCTAAACAAAACTGTTGAAGAAGGAAAGGCTAAGGTGTATTTGGACCATGGGAAGGGGTCCAGTTTGGCAAAATGGAGAGCTCCAAGCAGATAGACGAGAGGCTGGGAAGGTGGATAGGGTCCCGTTGTGGAAGGGACCTGCAGTGGCACCCTGAGTTTTTGTATAGGCCTCAGAGCCATTGCATGCTCCAGAGCAGAGAGAAGTGACCCAGTGAGCAGTGTTTTGGGAAGCCAGTGTGGCTGGGTATGAAAAGTAGATGCAAGAGAGGGAGTCTGGAGATCAGCTAAGAGTCTCTACAGTACAAAGGCTCCGGGTCTATAAGGATCCAATGGGGGAAGTAGCAGAGGGAATTTAGGAAGGGGAGGATACAAGAGACATAAGCTTGAATCATGAATTTTTGGTGACCAGATATTAGAAGAGAGAAGTAGAAGGAGGAAGAGGTGAAGCGAGTTGAGGCTATCAACCCGAGTGATGGTGGGATGGCAGGGTGGCTGTTGAAGAACCAGTCCGAGGCGCATAGGGGCAGAGGAAACAATGTGATGTCATAGGAAAAGGATAGACTTTGGACTCAGACCTTGATTCCAGCCCCAGCTCTGTGTCTTGGTGCAAAGTGAGCTAGCTCTTTCAGGCTGTTTCTTCATCATAGCGTCTACCTCATACGGTGTGGGAGGGGGAAGGATGCAAGGAGCGAGAGCCTTTAGTTTTAGATGTGTGAGTGTGGAGGCCCTGGGCACCAGCTCTACGGAGAGGTCAGCAGTAGCTGTGAAAGCTGGTGTGACCCTAGAGACAGGATGGACCTAGAGGGAGCCGTGGCCTTGAGGACTGTCTCCTTAGAAACCTAAACAAGGGCTTTGGGAGAGATGAGAGAAAGGGGAGAACAGAGAAAGGAGAGAAGCAAATCCTTCCTTTTTAAGGGTAATGGGAGAAAAAGAGCCAGAAGAGGAGGCTACTATGGAGTAGAACAACCAGGAGAGTCATTTATCCTTTTCTCAGTCATTCACAAACATCGAGAACTCCCCAGCCAGACCCACTTCTAGGCCTGTGGTGAGTAAGATATTGCCACCGCCCTCTAAGTGGGGGAAACGGCATGAAGTAGCTGGGTACATCCTGTTCACAGCTGGGGCTGTATAGAGGAGAAGCATGGCATTCTGATGGTGTAACAGGCAACCAGCCTAGTCCTAGGGTCAGTGTAGACTGCAGTGAAGAGAGGGCTCTAGGCAAAGGGAACAGCTAGCTGTGCACAGGCTCTGAGGTGGGAAGGAGTATGGCCCCCTGACAGGCTGGAAAGGAGAGCAGGAAGGGAGAGGGGCCCACGTCCTTCTGGACAGGGAGGTAGACCTATATCATGAATGAACATTGCGGGTCAAGTGTAGCATTTATCCCAAAAGAAATAGAAACTCAGTGGTAGAGCGTCGGCCTGGTGTGCGGGGGACCCGGGTTCGATTCCTGGCCAGGGCACACAGGAGAAGCGCCCATTTGCTTCTCCAACCCCCCCCCCTCTCTGTTTCTCTCTTCCCCTCCCGCAGCCAAGGCTCCATTGGAGCAAGGATGGCCCGGGCTCTGGGGATGGCTCCTTGGCCTCTGCCCCAGGCGCTAGAGTGGCTCTGGTCACGGAGGAGAGATGCCCCGGAGGGGCAGAGCATCGCCCCCTGGTGGGCAGAGCGTCGCCCCCTGGTGGGCGTGCCGGGTGGATCCCGGTCGGGCGCATGCGGGAGTCTGTCTGACTGTCTCTCCCCGTTTCCAGCTTCAGAAAAATACAAAAACAAACAAACAAAAAAAAACACCAACAAAAAAAAAGAAATAGAAACTCAAATGTTGGGAGAACTGCACGGTCCAGGATTTGGGACAGGGCAGGAGAAAGGCTCTTGGAGTGTTGCTAGTTTGTCACGGGCAGGAAGTGTCCTATACCAGCATCTAAAGGAAGCTGCAGTGCAAACGGTTCAGATAGGATATAAACTTCAGAGTAAAGCAAGGTTTAGTAAAGTATCAAAAGTCAGCCTCAAGCTGAAGGTAAGGAAGTAGGGAGAAGAAGGGGTAAGTCAGGTGGGCAGGGTAGGCATCAAGATCATTGGTTGAACTAAGCATCCCTATTAGGAGCTGGAATGACTGAGATTGATATTCAAACCTCTTCCTCTGGCACCAGCAGCAAGGAAAAGGAGAGCTGGGGAAAATGAGAAAATCTGAAGCCTAGAGAATGGATATTAAGGGATCTAAAACTTGTTAGCGGAGTGGAAGGAGAAATGGCCTTTGGTGATTGAGGGAGCCCGGGGTAGGGCTTCGGGGTGAGAGTGAGGAGTCATCCCTGGGAGGAGGACCACAGAGAGTCAGTGCTAAGCAGTACTGAGGTCAGCAGAAGAGATAATAAGCAGAGGTGGTGGCCAGAACAGACCCTTCCAGCCTTGGGCAGGATTTGTTACTGGGCTATGAGGATGACTCAGGGTTTTAACAGGTGCTTACCGCCTACCTGGACTACATGGAAGAGCTGGGGGTGCTGCTGGGCGGCCAGCCAGCCTCCACACGGGAGCAGATGCGGCAGGTGCTAGAGCTAGAGATTCAGCTGGCCAACATCACAGTGCCCCAGGACCAGCGGCGGGACGAGGAGAAGATCTATCACAAGATGAGCATCGCAGAGCTGCAGGTGGGGCAGCGGGGGGCGGAGACAGCAGAGCTGCAGGTGGGGCAGCGGGGGGCGGAGACAGCGGAGCTGCAGGTGGGGCAGCGGGGGGCGGAGACAGCGGAGCTGCAGGTGGGGCAGCGGGGGGCGGAGACAGCAGAGCTGCAGGTGGGGCAGCGGGGGGCGGAGACAGCGGAGCTGCAGGTGGGGCAGCGGGGGGGCGGAGACAGCGGAGCTGCAGGTGGGGCAGCGGGGGGCGGAGACAGCGGAGCTGCAGGTGGGGCAGCGGGGGGCGGAGACAGCAGAGCTGCAGGTGGGGCAGTGGGGGGCGGAGACAGCGGAGCTGCAGGTGGGGCAGCGGGGGGCGGAGTCAGCGGAGCTGCAGGTGGGGCAGTGGGGGGCGGAGACAGCAGAGCTGCAGGTGGGGCAGTGGGGGGCGGAGTCAGCAGAGCTGCAGGTGGGGCAGCGGGGGGCGGAGACAGCAGAGCTGCAGGTGGGGCAGCGGGGGGCGGAGACAGCGGAGCTGCAGGTGGGGCAGCGGGGGGCGGAGACAGCAGAGCTGCAGGTGGGGCAGCGGGGGGCGGAGACAGCGGAGCTGCAGGTGGGGCAGCGGGGGGCGGAGACAGCAGAGCTGCAGGTGGGGCAGCGGGGGGCGGAGACAGCGGTGAGGGCCAGCCCCCGGCACGGTGGCTCCGCTTCTCTCCAGGCCTCTTCCCGAGACGGCCAGTCTTTTTCTCATTCCCTTGCTTTTCTGAGCTTCCCAGCTGCATAGTTGCTGTCCTGGTAAGAAAAGTGGTGTCCATTTGAGATCATCTCTCACTGGGCCATCCCTTGGTCCCTTTTATGTTCCCTGGGCATGCATAGAGAGATGAATTAAAAAACCTATAACAACTTGTATAAGAATCCACAGAGTGCCTGACCTGTGGTGGCGCAGTGGATAAAGCGTCGACCTGGAAATGCTGAGGTCGCCGGTTCAAACCCTGGGCTTGCCTAGTCAAGGCACATATGGGAGTTGATGCTTCCAGCTCTTCCCCCCCTTCTCCCTCTCTTTGTCTCTCTCTCCTCTCTGTCTCTCTCTCCTTTCTAAAAAAAAAAGATGAATAAATAAAATTAAAAAAAAAAAAAAAAAGAATCCACAGAGTAATCAGAAGAGACATGGAAGCATCTCCTAGGGCCTGAAGTTGGGTAAGGGCTTTCTGGAGGAGAGGCCAAGTATGGAGGGGTGCTAGGTGCTGTCAGGGGAATGGTATGTTATCCACTGTCATGAAGATCTGTGAATATCTGCACTCCAGCTGAATATCACACATGGTGCTTTTCCGTGTATAAGTGATTGGGCTCCCAGATTGAGGAGCACTCAGTCTTGGAAATGGGTTTATTAAAAAAAGAGGCCACAAAGCATCTAGTAGCTGTTACCTTGGCAGTGGGAAGGACTCTCAGGCTCCAAAATTCTCAAGGGGCGAAGTGTCTGCTGGAAGCCAGGCAGGCAAACAGGGGGACTTGAGATTGTTTTCTGCTCCCAGACCCTGGCGCCCTCCATGGACTGGCTGGAGTTCCTGTCTTTCTTGCTGTCACCCCTGGAGCTGAGTGACTCTGAGCCTGTGGTGGTGTATGGGATGGATTATTTACAGCAGGTGTCAGAGCTCATCAACCACACAGAGCCAAGGTATGGGGGAATGGGGCTCAGGACGTCATTCAGTCCCAAGCAGGCACAGCATAGGGAGCTGGCATAGTCAGATACAGAAGGATGTGACAAGGCCCTGGACGTTCCAGACATCAAAACGGAATGTCTGCAGGCTACTCCCCAAGGCCAGGGCTTCAGGGGGGTATACCAGTGACCTGTATCCCTGCTCCAACCTGACTTATACAGGCTGGTGTGTGGTCCCAGGGTGAGAGAGGAGGATTCTGGGATAGCTGCTACATGTGCCTCTCAGGACTCCTGCTGCCTGCACATTCATGGAGCTGGTTTGGGGTGGAGACGGGAACCCACCTGCCCTTTTCTTACGTTCTGGTCTGGACGCCAGCATCCTGAACAATTACCTGATCTGGAACCTGGTACAGAAGACAACCTCAAGCCTGGATCGACGCTTTGAGTCTGCACAGGAGAAGCTGCTGGAGACCCTCTATGGCACCAAAAAGGTAGGCTCTCTTTCTGCCCCACCTTCCGGCCCAATGCAGCTGATGCTTCACATCTCCTGTGTGCCAGGCACCAATTGACTCGTGGTGTAGTATGGAGCACAGGATTAGGAGTCGAGCTGACTTGGGTTATAAACCCAACTCCTCCATTTTTTAGCCTATGAACTTTGGTCATGTCACCTAGCCCCTCTGAATCTATGTTTCCTGGTCTGTAAAGCAGGAATATCTTGCAGGGTTGTCATGAGGATTGAGTTAATGTAAGTGAAGCACCTACCCAGTGCATCGGCATCACTCAGCTTTGATGATGATGACGAGGATGAATAAATGCAGTTCTTAGTTTATTTTTATTTTTTAAAGATTTTATTTATTCATTATAGAGAGGAGAGAGAGAAGGGGGGAGGAGCAGAAAGCATCAACTCCCATATGTGCCTTGACCAGGCAAGCTCAGGGTTTCAAACCGGAGACCTCAGCGTTTCCAGGTCGATGCTTTATCCCACTGCACCACCACAGGTCAGGCCGCAGTTCTTAGTTTAAATATGCCCCATTAAGTAGGAGAAGTGGACATGTAAATAAAACAAACATATATTTGGGGGGGGTTAAGAGCTCACACTGAGTGAAAGGCTTTCTTTATGTTATAGGACAGAGGTGGGGACAGCACATTCTACCTGGGGGGATGAGGGCATCAGGAAAGGTTCTCTGAAGAGGTGACATTTGAAGAATGAGTTCATCAAGAAAACTAGAGAGAAGGGCAGTCCAGGAAGAAGGAACAGGATGTGCAAATCCGAGAGGCCAGAGGGAGCATGGTGGGTTTGCATGTGGGCTGGTATGAGCTTGGAAATGGCAACAGAGAGGCCGAGGGGGGGGGGCCTGGGGCACGCCATGGTTGGGCCTGAGTGTGTGTTAGAAGTCTGACATTGAGTTTTTCAGGGATGGGGAACCATGGGATGGTTTGAAGGAGAGGACCCAGTTAAATTTATGTATTCGATTGTCTTTCTGGCAGCTAAATGGAAGACAGAGGGGCATGGCAGAGGAGGTGGGATGAGAATGGAGTCAGAGTGTCTAGTTAGGAGAACACTGCAATCTTCAGGCAAGAGATGATAGTGTTGTAGGGCAGGGAAGTGGCAACAGGGTGGACAGGAGAGAAGACTACGAAGTAGACTTTGTCGAAACTGGTGGTAAATTGAATGTAGGGGTAGGAAGCTGGAGGAAGCTGGTGACTCTGGGTTTCTGGTATGGGGGACTGACCCGTATAAGACTGAGAGGTGGAGCTGAGCAAAGACACGTCTGAACCCCCAATGGGCTCTTAGGAACTTAAGAGGAAAAGAGTGCCAAGAACAGAGTGGGCAGCACATATGTTCCTTCTGAGGCTTCCTTGCTGGGGTTGGCACACTTTGGGATAGTGCCCACTTATTTTCCTTGGAGTTCGAGGGAGAGATGACACGACAAACCCAGTCGTCCATTGTCCAGAGCTGAGAGGGGCTGGCCCCAGAGACATAGAAAGACCTTCAGCCTGGAGGACAGAGCCATCTCTGGGAGGCCTGGCTGTTTGTCCCTTACAGTCCTGCACACCAAGGTGGCAGACCTGCATCTCCAACACGGATGACGCCCTTGGCTTCGCTTTGGGCTCCCTCTTTGTGAAGGCCACGTTTGACCAGCAAAGCAAGGAAATTGTGAGTCTTCAAGGTTCTTCCAGCACTACTCCTTGTTTTAGTTAAAATTCACTGTTCATATTTGTGAGTACAGATAGGAAAAAAACTGGAAGGAAGTACATTAACAAATTAATACTGACTACTTTGGGTATGAGCATTATGATGCATTCTTTTTGTCCTTTAACGTTCTCTGCATTTTCTAAATTTTCTATAATGAGTTTATGTTACCTATTTAATTAGAAAAACAATATTATTTATTAGGATATGATATGAATGTGCTTAAAGTATTATCTATAAGGATGTTTATGGAAGTGCTGCTTATAATAAGGAAGAATGAATATAGCTTAAATATCTAATCGCTGGATAATGGAAAAATAAATTGTGGTTAGGATGGACTTTGAGGCAGCCTTAAACTGATAATATATCTATAAGTGAAAAAAAAGTAAGTTACAAAATATATATATGTTGCATAATATAATTCCATATTCCATATATATGTAAATCCAGGTAGAGAAAGGCACTAGAAGTAGATTATCAAATGTCAAATGAAGTTCTCTCTGAGTAAGGGGTAATAAGTGGTCTATTTTCTTCTTTAGTTCTCAGTTTTCCAAATTTTCTGCTATTAATGCCTTCCCTTCACAATCAGATAAAAATCAATGCACTATATTAAATTATAATATTAACTCAATTAAGTTGTCAATTAATATTCTGGATTTAGAAAAAAGCCATCCACAATCCCAGTACCTTCACAAATTGTGTTTCCTTCTCATCCTCCCCAGATGCTCAGGCTTATTCAAGAATTTGGGCACTCCCACATGCTCCCCTGGAAGGACAGGCATGGGCCACGAGGGTGGACGGGGGGAGGAAGGATTCGCTAATGCGAGTGGGAGGCAGACTTGTACCCCTTCCCCCCCAGGCCGAGGGGATGATCAGCGAGATCCGCACCGCCTTCGAGGAGGCCCTGGGACAGTTGGTTTGGATGGATGATAAGACCCGCCAGGCAGCCAAGGAGAAAGTGAGTTGTGGCCAGGGTTGGGGCGCCATCTTGAGGTTGGGGTGGAGGATACAGGATTTTGGGATCCTAGGGGGTAAATCCTTAACGTGGTCTCTTTAGGCAGATGCCATCTATGATATGATTGGTTTCCCGGACTTCATCCTGGACCCTAAAGAGCTGGATGATGTTTATGATGGGGTGAGTGAATCTACTCACCAGGTCTGAACACTATTGGTGGACTGAGCCCCATGGTGGACACTATTCTCTGGGCTCAATAGCTGGAGCTCAAGCTCTAGGACAGCGGTTCTCAACCTGTGGGTCGCGACCCCGGCGGGGATCAAACGACCAAAACACAGGGGTTGCCTAAAGCCATCGGAAATACATATTTTATTTAAAACTGTATTGTACAGCCCTGGCCAGTTGGCTCAGTGGTAGAGCGTTGGCCTGGCGTGCAGAAGTCCCGGGTTCGATTCCCGGCCAGGGCACACAGGAGAAGCGCCCATCTGCTTCTCCACCCCTCCCCCTCTCCTTCCTCTCTGTCTCTCTCTTCCCCTCCCGTAGCCGAGGCTCCATTGGAGCAAAGATGGCCCGGGTGCTGGGGATGGCTCCTTGGCCTCTGCCCCAGGCGCTAGAGTGGCTCTGGTCGCAACAGAGCAACACCCCGGAGGGGCAGAGCATCGCCCCCTGGTGGGCGTGCTGGGTGGATCCCGGTCGGGCGCATGCGGGAGTCTGTCTGACTGTCTCTCCCCGTTTCCAGCTTCAGAAAAATACAATAATAATAATAATAATAATAATAAAAATAGAACTGTATTGTATAATAAATACCCCTGTGTTTTGGTCGTTTGACCCCCGCTGGGGTCGCGACCACAGGTTGAGAACTGCTGCTCTAGGAGAAAGGGAGATGCTTGTTGATTCTTTTCAGAGGCGATGTAGGTAACCTACATTGCTCAAGTGCTGGCTCTGTGCTAGGCTGCAGGCCAGACATTAGTAGAATGCAGTGTTAACCATCAGGGATTTGCAGTCAAACCTGAGTCAAATCCCGTTTCTACCCCTACCTAACTATGTAACTGTGGACAAGTTATATAATCTCTCTGAGCCTCAGTTTCTCCATCTGTAAATTGGTGGTCCTATTAATGCCTACCTAAGGGGTTGTGCGAATAAAAGGACGCAGTATGTAAAAAAGTGGTACCTGCTTCATAAGTGCTCTTCAAGTATTGGTGATTATTATTTACAAGATATTCTACTCCCATTTTACAGTTGAGGAAACTGAGGCTCAGAGAGGTGCTAATTAGTAGCCAAACTGGGACTATTATCTTCTCTGACCTGTTCATTTGCTTGCTTTCTACTTCCCACCATTGACACAGTATGAAGTCTCTGAAGATTCCTTCTTCCAAAACATGTTGAATTTGTACAACTTCTCTGCTAAAGTGATGGCTGACCAACTTCGAAAGCCTCCCAGCCGGGATCAGTGAGAATGGACACCTGGGGCAGCAGAGAGGCAGGGGGGTTTCCAGGGCTTGGGGTGGGGCGAGACTGATCCCGAACCAGGGCACAAGTCCTTGCAGGAGGTAGGTCAAGGCTGCCGGGCTGGGAGGAGTATCAGGCGAGTCAGGAGGCTGAGCATCCCCTTCTCCCCCCCACCCAGGTGGAGCATGACCCCCCAGACAGTGAATGCCTACTATCTTCCAACCAAGAATGAAATCGTCTTCCCTGCCGGCATCCTGCAGGCCCCCTTCTATGCTCGCAACCACCCCAAGTGTGTCTGGGGCAGGCGGGGCTGGGTGTGGAGCCTGGGCCTCTGGGTGGGCTGGGGGCAAGGCTGGAGGGGGATCCACAAGTCCTTCTACCATGTCTTCATTCAGCATCTCTCACCGACCAGGGCCCTGAACTTTGGTGGCATCGGTGTGGTGATGGGCCACGAGTTGACACATGCCTTTGATGACCAAGGTAGAGGCCCATGGAGTTGTTCCCTCCAGCCTAGAATTCCCAGTGGCTCCTACAAGGCCTTGAATGTTGGGAGCAGGCTGAAGGGACCTTGGATGGGAGAGCTTCCGACCCCAAGGGATGAGCTCTGGTCTCAGTGGGGTATAAAAGTTTGTTCTTTATAGGGCGTGAGTATGACAAGGAAGGGAACCTTCGGCCGTGGTGGCAGAACGAGTCGCTGGCAGCCTTCCGGAATCACACAACCTGCATGGAGGAGCAGTACAGCCAGTACCAGGTCAACGGGGAGAAGCTCAACGGCCGCCAGACACTGGGGGAGAACATCGCTGACAACGGAGGGCTCAAGGCTGCCTACAATGTGAGTGGCCCGGCCAGCCCTCCAGGGCAGAGGCCACCCACCCTGGGGAGGAGTGTGGTGGAGGTGGTGGGTAGGCCCTGACGGACTTGTCACTCCTGTGCCCAACCCCAGGCGTACAGAGCATGGCTGAGAAAGCATGGGCAGGAGCAGCAGCTGCCAGCTGTGGGGCTCACCAACCACCAGCTCTTCTTCGTGGGATTTGCCCAGGTATTGCCCTCCTGGGAGGCCGGGGTCTGCCCCTCTCCCACTCCCTCTGGGCATGTCACTAGAAGTCTGGGGCATGCAGGAGAGATTAGGAAATGGGGCCGGAGGTGGTCTGGGGAGGCCTCCTACCTATAGTCTCCTGGCTGGGGCCCCCCAAAGCCTGTGAGGAGGCCTGAGGAGAGCGAGTCTTCGGGGGGCTTTTGCAGACTTCAAAGGGCAGGGCTGCCCTGCTTGAGGGGGATGGGGTGGGAGCAGGATGACCCTCACCATGTTCCTGTGAGGTGGCTGTGGAGGAGGAAATTAAAGCTCAGGGACAAAGTGGCCCGTCCAGGGCTCTCCAGGAATAAAGTAAGTGGCAGAGTGTGACTCAGGCAGGTCTCCTCTAGGTACTTTGTACAACAGCAGGCAGCCTCTGGGGGGGGGGCTTCTTCCCTCAGACATGTGGGTCCTGGGCAACCCCACTGCTAGGGCAGCTTAGAAAGGCCTTCAGGAATTTGGGATGGAGGGCGCAGTCCCGTCCCTGAGTGCGGACAGCAAGGGGTTGGGGACTGGCTGAGCTGCCCCCTGTGTCCCTGAGGCCTTCTGAGCTGAGGGGCAAGGCAGTGCTGGTCTGTGTCCCTGGGATGGCTCTGTGCAGCCGAGTCTGTGACCCTGCCTGCATTAGACACCATATACCCCGTGTCTGTCCTGGCCCACAGGTGTGGTGCTCGGTCCGCACACCCGAGAGCTCTCACGAGGGGCTGGTGACCGACCCCCACAGCCCTGCCCGCTTCCGCGTGCTGGGCACTCTCTCCAACTCCCGAGACTTCCTGCGGCACTTCGGCTGCCCTGTCGGCTCCCCCATGAACCCAGGGCAGCTGTGTGAAGTGTGGTAGACCTGGGTCTGGGGAGAAATGGCCAACTGTTGCGAGGGTGTGGGGCAGCTTGCCCAGCAAGGCTGTTTGCTCTGGAGTTTGGAGAAAGCAAATGCCAGGTCGATTGGGCCCAGCCCCTCCATACCACAGGTGACATGAGTCCCAGTCCCTGCTCAGCCACCACACCATGCCTCTGCTTTGAGGGTGTCCCTGCCTCCCCCAGAGCCTCCACCATTTACCATGATATCCTTCCATGTCACCTTGCTTGAAGGAGGCCTGGGTGGGGGCACCAGCTCCCATAGGAAGGAGTCAGCCTCTCTAGTCCCGAGCTCGTTCGGCCTGGGGACCAGGGGCCTGCTGTGCTGCTGCACTCCGACAGCACCGGGCCTGGGTGGGGGCACCAGCTCCCATAGGAAGGAGTCAGCCTCTCTAGTCCCGAGCTCGTTTGGCCTGGGGACCAGGGGCCTGCTGCGCTGCTGCACTCCGACAGCACCGGGCCTGGGCGGCGAGCCTCCCGTGCTGCTTCTGGAGGCTCACAGTGCTCAGTGGGGGAGGACCCAGCTCCTTTCTGCACCCCGTCAGGGGCTGCTCTCCGCGTCATGCCCCCCATGCTGCTGCTCCCCACACTGCTGCCGGCCCTCACTGACAGACTAACTGTGCTCAGCTCTTAGGGGAACCCTGAGGGACTTGGGAAGCCTCCTGCTGCCTCGGTTTCCCTGGGCCTAGAGCAGAAGTGTGTATGCAAAGGGGATGCTAGTTCCTATGTCTTGAGGCACAACTCTTAGAGGGTGACTGAGTTTCCCTGGACCAAGCAGGAGAGCAGATAAAATAGGGAGAGGGAAGGACAGAGTTTATTTTTACAGGGAAGAGGGTGGGAAGGGTGTGGTCTTGGCCCTGTAGGACCCTGTGCCAATAAATAGACACACATCAGTTAGCCTGTCTCTTCCTTCAGTCCTGTTTTCATTTATTCAATTACTCATTCCAACATTTATTGAGCACCTATTATATGCCAGGCACTCTTGTAGATACTCATTAACTCATTTATCAGAAACAGGGGACTGAGATTTGAAGCCCCAGGAAGACAGAAAAAGAGAGGTGGGATGGAAGAATGGAATGAAGTTGGGTCTGATTGGACAGAGGATTCTGCTCTCTGGTGGCCATGTATTCATCGCTGGCTGTCCTACAGCTGGAAGGATTTGCCATTGCCCTCCCCTGGTGCATGCAGCTGGCCCTGACTCTGAGTCTGGGTAACTACTGAGCCAGGGTGGGCTTTAAAGATGGGTGGTCCTCACCCTTCAGTGGAGGGAAGTGTGGCCAAGGTAGCACGCCATTCCCTGGAGCTCAGAGCACACCTCTCTGCTGTGGCTGAAAAGAGATGCATTTCCCTAGACCTCCAAAGGCTCAATGCTCCTGACACTCACCCTTCCACCTACATACACTCATCAAGGCCTACCAAGTGCCAGGCTCACAGAATGCAGATATGGCTGCCACCCTCCAGAGTGAGGGAGGAAAAGAAGCATTTATTGAAAACTTCTTGTGTTCCAGGCACCTCTGCTAGGTGGCTCATTTCTTCATTCATTCATTCATTCATTATCAATTTATACATTCGCAGATATATTTTTTTAAAATGTATTGATTACCAACAGTGTATCAGGCACTGGTGATGTAAAGATGAATAAGATGGTTCCTTCCCTCAAGTGACTCTTCTGTTGGCACTTTCACCTTCGTGAGTTTATCTAATCCTCATAGCAACATATTTTATACGTCTTACAGTTTCTATTTTACAACTATAACCCTAACCACTTCATTGAAGTCAGAGACCTAGATTGAAATCAAAGCTCTGATAGCTGTATGAACTTGAGTCTGTTCCTTAAACTCTGTCTCGGTTTCTTTATCTGTAAAATGAGAACTAGAGCAAAACAGTGGAAAGAGTCCAGTCTCAAATCTCTTTAAAACTCAATGTACCCCAAGGTGGGAGTGGGTTTGTTGAGTTTGGAAGAATAAGAATGAAGCTTTGCCAGTGACTAGTGCTGGGGTCCCCAGTCCCTGGGTGATGGCACCAGCATGTGTCCCACAGTTTGTATCCTGTCCCAGCACCAGGCTGTTCCCATAAAGAGCTATATTTGGGCCCCTGTCAAGTTACTTGGAGGTGCTGGCTGCTTACCAAGGAAAAGAAATAGCTGGCTACTCAGAAAGGAGCAAAGAGGCCTTGAGAAGTCTAAGACCAAGGGGAGGCACGGCTTGGGCCTCTGAGAGCATGACTTTAGGAGGGACAGCAACATGTATCAGAAAGAGAGGGTCATCACATCTGGAAACCTGGTTCTGGCTCCAGCTCTGCTACCCCCTACATGTGACACTAGGTACAGCTCATTCCCTGTTCAGAGTTCAGTTTCCTTAGCAGTCTGCAAAATAGTGGTGTGGATAAAATAATGTCTGAGGACCAGTTCAGCTTTAATGGTTTTTTGTTTTTTTGTTTTTTTTTTCCCCATTTTTCCAAAGCTGGAAATGGGGAGGCAGTCAGACAGACTCCCGCATGCGCCCGACCAGGATCCACCCGACATGCCCACCAGGGGGCGATGTTCTGCCCCTCTGGGGCGTCGCTCTGTTGCATCCAGAGCCATTCTAGCGCCTGAGGCAGAGGCCACAGAGCCATCCCCAGCGCCTGGGCCATCTTTGCTCCAATGGAGCCTCAGCTGTGGGAGGGGAAGAGAGAGACAGAAAGGAAGGAGAGGGGGAGGGGTGGAGAAGCAGATGGGAGCTTCTCCTGTGTGCCTTGGCTGGGAATCGAACCTGGGACCCCTGCACGCCAGGCTGACGCTCTACCGCTGAGCCAACCGGCCAGGGCCAGCTTTAATGTTTTAAAAAGGAATTCATGGGCCTTCCAAATTCCAGAACCCAAAGAAATATTAAGAAATGACTTCTGAAGGTTGGGTGTTACACAGAGGATGAGATTTATCGTGTCAGACGGCATAATGAGCGAGGAGAGAAGCTTGGCAGCATAAAGCCTTGCCCTTGACATATGATTTCAGAGGCCAACTTAAGATGCTGACCAGCTGTCCACTGTGACATAGAAACTATATTTGCAAATAGGTCAAAGTGTCTAATAATAATAAGCAGCCGCTTTCATTTACTGAATCTTTATTTTGTTTAAGCCTGTATTAAGCACTTTAAAAGCCATCTCATGCCTTCCCTGGCTGGATAGCTGAGTTGATTACAGCATCGTCCTGAAGCACAGAGGTTGTTGGTTTGATCCCCGGTCAGGGCACGTACAGGAACAGATTGATGTTCCTGTCTCTTTCTCTCTCTTCCTCTCTCTCTCAAACCAATAAAATAAACATTAAAAAAAATAAAAAAACAAAACATCTCATGCTTGACCAGTGGTGGCGCAATGGATTGAGCATCGGCCCAGGACGCTGAGGTCCCAGGTTCGAAATCCTGAGGTCGCTGGCTAGAGCACAAGGTCCACCAGCTTGAGCACGGGATCATCAACTTGAGCCTAAGGTCATTGGCTTGAGCCCCCTGGTCAAGGCACATATGAAAAGCAATCAATAAACAACTAAAGTGAAGCAACAAGTTGATGCTTCTTATCTCTCTCCCCCCACCATTCTTGTCTCCCTCTCTCTAAAAAAAAACAACTAAAAACAAAACCCCCCAAAACATTAAATTCCCACAATAACCTATAAGAAAGTTCTATCATTTCTGTTTTACAAGTGGAAAAACTAAGGGAAAAAAAGATTACATAACTTCCAATGTCAGATAAGTCAGACTGCATTAAAATAACATTTGCAAATCAGATGCTCTTAATCACCACCATTTAGTCTTCTAAGTCAAAACAGAGTTTAGACTCTAGCACAGACATTTGTCTTCTGGGCAATTTCATCATACCTATGTGAGACCATCACTAGCAGGTGCATTTCCATGCTACCCAGCTCCCTTGGGCCAGGCACATGTGACAACCAGGCAGCTGTAGGAAACCTAGGCATATGCTGAGCTGAAATTAAGCCAGGTAACACCTGTTTGCTGAACACTCTGAAGGTGCTTGGTTCCAGAGGCAAGGCAAGGTGAACATCAGATGACAGACTCACCCTTAGTAGCCCAGCCATGCTGATGAACATGCAGCTGTGATATGCTCTGCTGTGTTAAGGCAGAGGGGGATGAAAGGATGGTGCTCCCAAGTGGATACATGAGAACACTTATTGATAAAGTGCTGGCCCATACCCTATACTGTCCCACTGGGAAGTCTGACTAATTCCCATGTACAACTCGGTAACATGTCAAACAATATGATTTCACATTTGAGAGCATGCTGGAAATGTCAGGCTGGAAGAGAGTCCCTTATAAAATAAGCACAGTTTCAGTGGGCCTATCATGACTCACTCACAAATGGAGAATCTGGACAGTTTTCCAATACTCCACTCTGGGCTCCAGTGAGAGCCCCAGACCATGTACATAAAGATGACCCAAAGAGCCTGACCAGGCAGTGCTGTAGTGGATAGAGTGTAGGCCTGGGATGCAGAGGACCCAGGTTCAAAACCCCAGGGTGACTGGCTTGAATGCGGGGTTGCTGGCTTGAAGCCCAAGGTATCTTGCTTAGGCCCAAAGGTTTCCCAAAGGTTGCTGGCTTGAGCAAGGAGTCCTTCCACTCCCAGTCAAGGCACATATGAGAAAGCAATCACTGAACAACTATGGTGCTGCAGTGAAGAATTGATGCTTCTCATCTCTCTCCCTTCTTGTCTGTCTGTTCCTATCTGTACCTCTGTGTCTCTCTCGCTAAAAAACAAACAAACAAACAAAAAAAAAAACCCACAAAAAATCTGAATATAAATGCAAAGCCATCTATTCATTCATTCATTTATTTATTCAAGCAATATTTGTTGGCCCTGGCCAGGTGGCTCAGCTGGTTAGAGCATCGTCCTGCTACACCAAGTTTTCAAGTTTGATCCCCAGTCAAGGCACATATGAGAATTAACCAATGCCTTGGCCAGATAGTTCAGTTGGTTAGAGCATCACCCCAAAGCACAGAGGTTGCCAGTTCAATCCCCGGCCAGGGTACATACAGGAAAAGATTGATGCTCCTGTCTCTCTTTCTCCTTCTCTCTTCTTCTCTCTCTAAGATCAATAAAATAAACAGTAAAAAAAAAATTAAAAACAGAATCAATGAATGAATGCATGAACAAGTAGAATAACAAATTGATCTCTTTCTCTCTCCCCCTAAATCAATCAATAAAAATATTTGTCAAGGCCTATCACAGCCAGGTATTAGGTTGGGTGCTATCGGCACAAAGATGAATAAGACACAGCTCCTATCCTCCAAGAGCTCAGAGTCTAGGAAGGGAGAGCTCTGTATGAAGCATGGTGTGAGTGCAGGGAATAAATGAATAACTTGAAGGGAGAAAAAGCATCCTAGATAGGTGACATTGAGCTGGAGTGCAGAGGATGGGAGAATTTGCTAGTTGAAAGCAGTGAAAGGCATTCCATATGGAAGGAACAGCCTTCCATATGAATAGGCCGATCAGCTTGAAGGACAGGGTATGTTCAGAAATGGTGAAATGTTTAGGATGATCAGAAGGCACCGGTTAAAGGGGCATTATGAGAGGTGAGAGTCTGTTGAAGAGAACTTATAACAGTAGGTATGAAAAAGAGTTATATAACATCTGCTATCCTGGGAATTAACAGGAACAAGGGCCAGGGTGCAATCTCACCTGTTTGAAAAATATAACACAAAGAAAGTAGCAACCTGGTGGAAATAAGTGCAATGCTTTGTCCTGCCAGAAGTACTTCTGGAGTTATGTTAGTGATGCTTTGGCCTGAATGGTTCTCAGATGAATAGAATCAAAAGATGTGTAGCTCTACATTTCAGGCCATGAATTTGGGGGCAGCAATGACAGGCTTGTGGCTATCATTTGAAGGTGGTAGGAAGGGACAAGTGATGGACTGACTGGTCTTGACTGGTGGGCAATTTGGCCACAAGGCTGGGAATTTGGCCAAAGATAGAAAGGACTGCTTTTGAGAGGGAAATCTGAATGAAATGAAGCTTGAGACAGGACATCAATGTTATCATGGGGCCTTGAAATAACTGCCAGACATTTGCATTTGGCTAGAGAGGTTTGGGGGCTTTCGTGCTTAGAGGTGGGGAGCAGGGAACTAGAATGGTTACCTCAGCCCTGCAGATTTCAGGTAGTTGGAAAATGACAGCTGCCTGCTTTCCAGTTGCCAGGCACCTAGCCAAGCACTTTATATTTCATTCTCATAACAGCTTAGGAGGAAGCTACTTCATTACCCACAATTCAGAGGCAGAAACCAGGCTGAGAGAGGTTAGAAAACTTGCCCAATTATCACAACTAGTAAAGGATAGAATTTGGTTTTAAACACCAGGTCTACTGCTCTCTAAAGCTTGTGTTCTACTCACACCCAACATTTTATTTCGAAACATTTCAAACCTACCAAAAAGTTAAAACAGCATACAACAAACATTCATATACTCTTCATCTGGAGTCACCAGCTGTTAATCTGAGCTCTGATAGAAGGAAGTCATGGAAAAAACAGGTTTAGAAGTACCATTACATATGACTGCAGAAAGGAGGATGCTGTATGGACGTTGTGAAATCAGATAGCATGGGCAGAACTGCTATAGTCTGCCCAATTTCTGTCAGCAGACCATGGGGGAGAGTCATTGTTCATGGAAATGCAGTCATCCCAGAATACTAGTGTTGAGTGGAAAAGAGCAACAGGTTTTAAAAATGGGCTTCAGACTTTTACACCTATATCTATACAAATATTTAGCCAACATTCATATAGTGCTAACCACGCTGTGCTAGTATTTTTGTTTTTTTTTTAAACAAACTTTCTGAGTTCTTTAATGCCTCAGAACCCATAAAATAAGACTCTACACCAAATGGTGAGTGTTCTCACCCTATGAAGGAGAGAAGAATTATTTCCTTTTTTTGTCACTTTATACATAAACACACATAATAGCCCAAACTGAAGGGGAAACTTTGAGGTCTGCCTTAAACTCAAGGGCTTGCAAGACTGAAAGATCAATGTCCAAATCCTGACTCTACTCCTTACTGTGTATGATTTTCTCTGTAAAATGGACACAACCCTACAAACTCAAAAGGCTGGGAGAACAATATGTAATATCAGCCCTGACACTCTGTTCATCATACCCGAGGAAGACCAAAAGCCAGACTGAGGGCAAAGACCTTGTCTTGTTCCGTTTTTTAGCTCTGGAACCTAGCACTGGCGCATAAGACTTTATTTATTGAGTTCTACTCCACCTGGTTCCGCAGGTGGATTTAAGATAGTACTCATGTCCTCACAGTAATATTAGAGCACTCTCGTTCAACTGGGGGGATGAGGAATGTAATAAGGTTAATATTACACAGTGGTGTGGGGCTACACAGAGATTACACAAACTTGACACAGACGGCAATCAAGCGTCCTGGCTTTCAAGAATTTCGTCCTTTTGTCCCACCACGCAGCCAACTGAGGTGTCAGGGTGGGTACTATTCCACACTGCTATGAGGAAACATGAGCAGTCTCTCAGTCCGAAGCCGGCTCACCTCCCACAGCAGGAGCACGCCCGAATCCTAAACTGCACAGCCCGGTGGCTTTCAGGAAACTCTAGGTCCAGGGGCAGCGCCTATGACGCGCGGGAAGCTGGGAATTGAAGTTTTCCTTGAGGCTTCGGGGGCGGGGGTCCAAGAGCTACACCTAGGCTGTGGCGTCATTTCCGGTCACAGGCGGGCTCTGGAGGAGGAGGGGCGCTGTGGGCGATGGGCGCGAGGCTACCTGGGAAACCGGGTGGTGTGAGTTGTGCGCGCGCAGCTGGCCGGCAGTGGCGGCGGAGATGGAGGAGGGTGGCAGGGACAAGGCATCGCTGCAACCCCAGCAACCCCCAACAACGGCACCCGGCGGCGCAGAGGAGAAGGCGGGCAGCAAGGAGCGGCGGGATGCCGGAGACAAGGACAAAGAGCAGGAGCTGGTGAGGCATGGCCCCGGGAGCCGGCGGATGAGGCCGCGGGCTGAGTCACGGCGGCTCCGCAGGCCTCGGGCCCGACATCCAACGGCCTTGCCGCGCCCGGAAAAGGGCGGATGGGGTGTCCCTCGGGGCTCCCGGCACCCCGCCTCTCTGCCCCTCATCCTTCATTCCGCGCTGTCACCTCTGCCGCCCCCACCAGCCCTCACCACTGCGTCGTGAGGGGGGCCCGGAAGAGTCATTGTCACCCCATGTTTTGAAACGTCATTCAAGCAGAGACTGGTCTAGAAGCCAGGCTGCCTTCCCACCAGGAATTCCCATTCACGCTCTTTCCTTGTCTGCCTGGTCCCTCCTAAGGAGGCAGGCTACTGTCCACCTGCCCCAGGGTGAATGGGAGGAGGTCGTGTTTGGGATTCCTTCTCTTGATGAGCTTCCTCCCCCAACCCTCAGTCTGAGGAGGACAAACAGCTTCAGGATGAACTGGAGATGCTCGTGGAACGACTCGGGGTGAGTCATATTATAACTTGAGTGGGTGCGTGTTTGGAGGGAGCTTTCCCACTTGTTTGCTTTATTCCGTTTTGGGGCAACAACTATGTGAGGTATAGGGAAACATGCACTGTATGTTAGGATCAGTGGTATGACGATGCTGTGAGGGAGGATAGGAACAATGAATATTTGACACATTTTGTAGCTTTCTCTCTAAGAGAAGCAGTTCTTGAACTCTCAGCTGGGGTCCTTTGTATTTGTGCCAGGCAGTGAGCAGGTAGACTCAGAGATGGGGGGGACTCACAGATGAATAAAACAGTGACTCCTAGGGGAATTGTTAAACACCTGTGTATTATGACTTAAGGGATGTGACTCTTTCTTTGTCTGATCCATCTCCTGATCAGGAGAAGGACACGTCCCTGTACCGACCAGCCCTGGAGGAACTGCGGAGGCAGATTCGTTCTTCTACAACTTCCATGACTTCCGTGCCCAAGCCTCTCAAATTTCTGCGCCCGCACTATGGCAAGCTGAAGGAAATATACGAGAACATGTCCCCTGGGGAGAATAAGGTAAAACTGTTTCAGAAGCTGGTGGAGGCCTAGTTTAGGAATTCCTTGTCATGAGGACCCCTGGCACTTGGAGTCACAGGAAGCCTGATAGACCTGAGACCTGAGCTAGTGGAACAGAACTTATCATAGTCAAAATACTGACCTAAGAGCTGACAGGAGACTTACCTCCTTAAAAGACACTGTTTCTATCATTTATGTTGGAAGTTGATGTTTTACTATCATGATCTACTATATTTTTAACTTATGTTTAACCTTAATATTTTTTGTTTCCTGTTATCCCATGCACATTCATTCTTTTCTTACCTTTAAAATACGCTGCCAGTTAAATCACTTCTTTGCCTGTTGAAACAGCCCTAATCCAGAAAATCTGAATTACTATAGCAGCCTCCTAACTGACCTTTTTCCTTTTGTTTTTGACTTCCTATACAGTTGTCTTTCATACAGAAGTTATAGTGGTCTTTCTAGATTGTGAGTCTTTTCTGCATAAAACCTTTTAATATTTTATTATTGTGATTAGTATAAAGTTGATAGTCCATCTTTCTCCATTTTCCCCTTATTACCACCCTTCAGCCATGTTTTTTTAAAAGGGAGATAACAACACTAACCTTGGAGTTATCCTGAGGCTTAGCTTGGATGCTCTATGTAACAGAGGCTGGTGTATAGTTAATACCTAATTTTGGGGATAGTGATAGTGATTTTGACTCCATAATGTAATACTTCCCTTATTCTGGATTTGACTTAAAAGACTGGTTTCTTTAAAGCGTTTTGCTGCTGATATCATTTCTGTTTTGGCCATGACCATGAGCGGGGAGCGTGAGTGCCTCAAGTATCGGCTAGTGGGATCCCAGGAGGAGTTGGCATCGTGGGGTCATGAGTATGTCAGGTAAGACCTTTTCTTGGGAATCTGAATGGGGTTTTGAGACATAATTCTGAGTTCAGTCTTAGAGTACTATCTGTTTTGGAATAACAGTGTATTGAGTTTCCCAGACACTAAATTCTTTGACCTGTTGAGAAGTGCTCCCCTAATGGTCTGGGCCTATCCATAGGCATCTAGCAGGAGAAGTGGCTAAGGAGTGGCAGGAGTTGGATGATGCAGAGAAGACACAGAGGGAGCCACTGCTGACCCTGGTGAAGGAGATTGTCCCCTACAACATGGCCCACAATGCAGAGCATGAGGCCTGTGACTTGCTCATGGAAATTGAGCAGGTGGATATGCTGGAGAAGGACATTGATGAGAATGCATATGCAAAGGTCTGCCTTTATCTCACCAGGTGAGCGAGTATGGTGGGGAATGGTGGCAGGCCTACCTTCGCAGCCTACCTTCTCTCTTAATTGTGCCTCCTCTATTATCCCAGATATTTGCATCAAAGGTAGCATCAAACTGTAGTTACTTTTTTAAAAAAATTTTCCATTGATTTGAGACAGAGATGAGAGAGAGAGAGAGAGAGAGAGAGAAGCATCAGCTCGTCCCATTTAGTTGGGTACTTATTGATTGTATCTTCTATGTGCTCTGACTGAGGATTGAACTCACGATCTCAGCATGCTGGGACAACACTCTGTCTACTGAGCCACCCGGCCTGGGCCATGTAATTAATTTGTTTAATTTGTTGATATCTGTAAGCTATTTGAGGACAGAAACATGTCTCCTTCGTAGTCCTAGTATCTGGTATAGTGCCTAGATAATATAAATATAGCATTTATTTTTTATTCTTGGTAAGTGAATTAAATGAAGTAAATAGATATCTGGAACTTCTGATTCCTTTATTATTTTTACTTCTGTAGTTGTGTGAATTATGTGCCCGAACCTGAGAACTCTGCCCTACTGCGTTGTGCCTTGGGTGTGTTCCGAAAGTTCAGTCGCTTCCCTGAAGCTCTGAGATTGGCATTGATGCTCAATGACATGGAACTGGTAGAAGACATCTTCACCTCTTGCAAGGATGTGTATGTAGGGAAGAAGTCGGCAAAGGAAGGGATAAGCTCATGGCTGGGGGCTTATAGTTTCTGGATAGGGCTTGAGGGGCTTTTCTGTGCCCTTAGTGGGCGTGGGCTGAGCAGATGTGATGGCTCTCTCCCACAGGGTAGTGCAAAAGCAGATGGCATTCATGCTGGGCCGGCATGGGGTATTTCTGGAGCTGAGTGAAGATGTGGAGGAGTATGAGGACCTGACAGAGATCATGTCCAACGTGCAGCTCAACAGCAACTTCTTGGCGTTGGCTCGGGAGGTGTGACTGCCCTTTTCTATGAAGGCTCCCCCCCCCCCCCCCATTTTTCCAAAGCTGGAAACAGGGAGGCAGTCAGACAGACTCCTGCATGCACCCAACTGGGATCCACCCTGCATGCCCACCAGGGGGCGATGCTCTGCCCATCTGGGGCGTCGCTCTGTTGCAACCAGAGCCACTCTAGCGCCTGAGGCAGAGTCCATGGGGGCATCCTCGGTGCCCGGGCCATCTTTGCTCCAATGGAGCCTTGGCTGCGGGAGGGGAAGAGAGAGACAGAGAGGAAGGTGAGGGGGAGGGGTGGAGCAGCAGATGGGTGCTTCTCCTGTGTGCCCTGGCCAGGAATCGAACCCGGGTCTCTTGTATGCCAGGCCGACGCTCTACCGCTGAGCCAACCGGCCAGGGCCCGAAGGCTTCCTTGGTTGTCATTCTACCTGGCATTTCACCTCTCTGACTATAACTGTGACTAGACTCTCCTTTGTTAGAATTGTCATTCAGTGGGATAGCAGACGGGACAGCTAGGGGAGGACGGGGGGAGTAGCTGTGACCCTCTGACTTCTCTTCAGCTGGATATCATGGAGCCCAAGGTGCCTGATGACATCTATAAAACCCACCTAGAGAATAACAGTGAGTAGCTATCTGCATGTTTGTGGGGATTTAAAGCTTGTTAATTATGCCCCTTGTTTTGGGAAGGATAGGTTTGCCCAACACATTTATCCTATAGACCTCAGAATTCCCACATACCTTTTCTCCCGATCACTGTTGGAAGCAAAGGTAGAGGATCCTCAGAGGCCAGCCCGGAACCAGGGATCAACCGCAATGTTCCTTTCTTGCCCTTCCTGTGCAGGGTTTGGGGGCAGTGGCTCTCAAGTGGACTCTGCCCGCATGAACCTGGCCTCCTCCTTTGTGAACGGCTTTGTGAACGCAGCCTTTGGCCAGGATAAGCTGCTGACTGATGATGGCAACAAATGGCTTTACAAGAACAAGGACCATGGTATGATTTTGTCCCTCCTTTATTTTTGTGTTGCTCTGGTCACTGGTTGTCTTCCTAGATTCATACGTTACCTGACAATCCCCAATGCAGTTCCTTGGAGAGCTCCTCATAACAGTTTTCTCAATGTAGGACCATTTTAAGACAGATTTTTCCTCGGCACAGGAATGTTGAGTGCAGCTGCATCTCTTGGCATGATTCTGCTGTGGGATGTGGATGGTGGCCTTACCCAGATTGACAAGTACCTGTACTCTTCTGAGGATTACATCAAGGTTGGTCTGGGCACAGCTTACTAATGGGGACATCTCGCTTCCCTGTTCTAAGGCCCACAGGGCCTCCCTTTCATTGGTAAGGTCTATGTGGTTTTTCACTTGAATAAAGGCAGGTGCTGCTCTGAGGCCCATGTTGCATCTTTGCAGCGAGGGAGGTAGAGTAGCCTGATGAAGAATCTGTTTGCATTTTGCAGTCAGGAGCCCTCCTGGCCTGTGGCATTGTGAATTCTGGGGTCCGGAATGAGTGTGACCCTGCTTTGGCACTGCTCTCAGACTATGTTCTCCACAACAGCAACACTATGAGACTTGGTTCCATCTTTGGGTAAGGCTTATTGCTTCTCCTTCTGGTAGTGCTCAGCCTGAAAACTCTGTGAAAACAGGAATTGGCTCTTTCCTTTTTTTTTTTTTTTTTTGTATTTTTTCTGAAGCCGGAAACGGGGAGAGACAGTCAGACAGACTCCCGCATGCGCCCGACCGGGATCCACCTGGCACGCCCACCAGGGGCTACGCTCTGCCCACCAGGGGGCGATGCTCTGCCCCTCCGGGGTGTCGCTCTGCGGCGACCAGAGCCACTCTAGCGCCTGGGGCAGAGGCCAAGGAGCCATCCCCAGTGCCCGGGCCATCTTTGCTCCAATGGAGCCTTGGCTGCGGGAGGGGAAGAGAGAGACAGAGAGGAAGGAGGGGGTGGGGGTGGAGAAGCAAATGGGCGCTTCTCCTGTGTGCCCTGGCCGGGAATCGAACCCCGGATTCTGCACGCCAGGCCGATGCTCTACCACTGAGCCAACCGGCCAGGGCCAGGAATTGGCTCTTTTCACCATTGTATTGCCAGGAACTGCCGCCATGCCTCAAATATTTGACTCTTGATAACTATTGAAATGATGAATGAGTGACCAATTCTCCTTTTGTTTCTTCCTTGTCCTATCCTTGGGTATGTTGGGGACTACATCTCCCGCGCTTGTTTTTTGTTTTTCATTTTGGCATCTCACTGGCTTTTGCAGGCTAGGCTTGGCCTATGCTGGCTCCAATCGTGAAGATGTTCTAACACTGCTGCTGCCTGTGATGGGAGATTCCAAGTCCAGTATGGAGGCGAGTTGAGGCTATTGGTCATTTAGGGGAGATGGGAAAGGTACTCTGAGTCCTACCACTCTCTGATAAATAGTGAAAAAAAGAAATGGGGTTTGAGGTAGGAGAGGGGGAACTGTATCACTTTCAGTGAAATCCCTTGGAACTGGGATTCTAAGTCCCCAGTGGCATTGCTGCTAAAGCATTAACGGTTTGGTATTGAGTTCCAGCCCTTGGGATCCATGAGGAAATATCAGACTAGAATGGGGAGTAACTTAAACCTGCTTAGAATAGGTGATTCTCACTGTTCTTAGTTATTGCCAACCCTAAGGTTTTTATTTATTCACTTTTAGAGAAGAGAGAGAGAGGTACAGAGAGGGAGAAGAGCAAGAAATATCAACTCTCATGTGTGCCTTGACCAGGCAAGCCTAGGGTTTCGAACTGGCGACCTCAGCACTCCAGGTTGTTGCTTTATCCACTGTGCCACCACAAGTTGGCCTCTCAACCCTAAATTTTTTTGTGCAGAGACATTTTAGTGATGGCTAAGTATTGCATAGGCTTAAGTCAAAAAGACCTCAATTTAGTCCTGTCCAGATAACTTGGTTGGTTAGAGCATCACCCTGAAGCACAGAGATTGCTGGTTTATCTCTGGTCAGGGCACATGTAGGAACAGACCAGTGTTCCTATCTCTCTCTCTCACAAAAGTCAATAAATTAAAAAAAAAAAAAAAAAAAAAGCCTCAGTTCAAATCCTACCACCTCTGCTTATAAGCAGTGTGATCTTGGGCACATAACATCTTTACGCTTCATTTTTTCTCACCAGTAAAAGAGGAATAACAGTAGGACCTGTTTTGTTTTGTTGGGGTTGTTGTGATTAAATGTTAACAGTATGCAAAGCAGTTGGCATAGTGGCCGACATAGTTAAGTATTCTGTGAATTGTTGCTACTATTGTTGTTGTTTTTCTGTGACAGAGAGAGGGACAGATAGGGACAGACAGACAGGAAGGGAGAGAGATGAGAAACATCAATTCTTTATTGCGGCACTTTAGTTATTCATTGATTGCTTTTTCATATGTGCCTTGACAGGGAGGGGTGGGGGGCACTACAGCAGAGCGAGTGACCCCTTGCTCAATCCAGCAACCTTGGGCTCACGCTGGCGACCATGGGGTCATGTCTATGATCCCATGCTCAAGCCACCGACCTCACGCTCAAGCTGGTGAGCCCATGCTCAAGCCGGCAACCTTGGGGTTTCGAGCCTGGGTCCTCTACGTCCAAGTCCATACTCTATCCACTGCACCACCACCAGGCTTGTTGCTACTGTAGTTATTTTGTCCTACATCAAATAGGAATTTTTACCTAGTATGGTTACAGCAGGCTGTAGGAAATGGCTGTCTGGAGTCAAAATAGGTAAGCAATTATTTTAACAGCTTCCTATGTGTAATACTGATTTTTCTATTTCTAGGTAGCAGGTGTTACAGCTCTAGCCTGTGGAATGATAGCAGTGGGATCCTGTAATGGAGATGTCACTTCCACTATCCTTCAGACCATCATGGAAAAGTCAGAGACTGAACTCAAGGACACTTATGCCCGTTGGCTTCCTCTTGGACTGGGCCTCAATCATCTGGGTGAGGGGATGTCTCCTCTATTTGGGCAACAGACTGACAGTCAGTGGGTACAACAGAGAGGGATTAAGTGTTAAGCTGTGCTGTACAGAGCAAGTATCTTCTGACCCTTAGAATCTGTCCTGCAGGGAAAGGAGAGGCCATTGAGGCAATCCTGGCTGCACTGGAGGTTGTGTCAGAGCCATTCCGCAGCTTTGCCAACACCTTGGTGGATGTGTGTGCCTATGCAGGTCTGTGTCTTAGGTTTCCCAGTGACTCCTCATTTCTCTCTGGACCTTTTCTCAGATTGTTTCTACTTGTTCAGTCGTTCTGATCTGCATTAGATTGTATAGTGTTTATTCCTGGAGTAAGCTTTTCCTTGGTACCTTCTCATTTCTACCCTTCTTCACTCTTACCATCCTGCTGCAGGCTCTGGGAATGTACTGAAGGTACAGCAACTGCTCCACATTTGTAGCGAACACTTTGACTCCAAGGAAAAGGAAGAAGACAAAGACAAGAAAGAAAAGAAGGACAAGGACAAGAAGGAAGCCCCCGCTGACATGGGAGCACATCAGGTGCTTTGGGCATCTGGGCACTATGAGTAAGGCTCTCAGGGAGGAAAAGCTTGCAGGGGAGCAGGTTTGGGTTTGTTTGTGAACCCCTCTGGGTATTGCTGTGTATTGAAATAGCATACGAGGGATAAGAGTGTAGCCCACACGACAGCTTTTTCTTCTTAGGACTCCGGTCAAGGGTATTTTTGTTCCCTGAGCTTACTGAGTTCTGCTGCCTCTTTAATTGCAGGGAGTGGCTGTACTGGGGATTGCCCTGATTGCTATGGGGGAAGAGATTGGTGCGGAGATGGCACTACGAACCTTTGGCCACCTGGTGAGTATAACGTGGAAAAGATGAGAATATACCAGTTTTAATGCTTGGGATTCGCCATAGGGGACTTTCCTGATGGGTTTTCATGGTTGAGTAATGTTTTTTTTTGTGCTCTTTCTATAAAATTCAATTAAAGCTCCTTTACCTATCAGTCTGTTTCTGTAAGAAAGCTTATTTTTACTGTTTTCTGTAATACCCTTGTCCAGCTGAGATATGGGGAGCCCACACTCCGACGGGCTGTGCCTTTAGCACTGGCCTTAATCTCTGTTTCAAATCCACGACTCAACATTCTGGATACCCTAAGCAAATTCTCTCATGATGCTGACCCAGAAGTTTCCTATAACTCCATCTTTGCCATGGGCATGGTGGGCAGTGGTAAGTATCAGTCAGAAAAAGATCATAAGCAGTTTGGGGGAAGGTTTGAGGTTACTCTTTTTGAATTCGCTGTGATGCTTAACATTGCCAGGTACCAATAATGCCCGTCTGGCTGCAATGCTGCGCCAGTTAGCCCAGTATCATGCCAAGGACCCCAACAACCTCTTCATGGTGCGCTTGGCCCAGGTAAAGAAGATAACTCTTTTCCTTAGAGTGTGCCAAGGGACATATCTGTGGGGATGGAGGGGAGACATTTAGTGACACGAAGGGGACCTTGAGTTCGGTCTGGAGGGAGGATGTCAGTTAGATTTCAGTGTGGCCAAGTTAGGTGATGTCTTTTCAAATGTGACTTTCTACTTCCACTTCTTCCTGTATATTTTAGGGCCTGACACATTTGGGGAAGGGCACACTCACCCTCTGCCCCTACCACAGTGACCGACAGCTTATGAGTCAAGTGGCCGTGGCTGGGCTACTCACTGTGCTTGTCTCTTTCCTGGATGTCCGCAACAGTGAGTTCCTGTCAGGAATTTTATGTAGTGGCACTTTGTACCCTGTCTCCACACCTGCCCGAGCCACCTTGATAATTTAGGAGCAAAACTCTGAGTTAGCTCCTTACCGCTCTGGGTTCCTTAGGTTTTAGGGCCTGTGATGGACTACATGAAACTTACATCTCTCATACTTCTGATCGGTCCCAAAGAGATTTTGAGGATGGAGAATTGAGCCCAGTTTTTGCTCCTAAGTGACTGGGGGGAGGCGATTATCAAGTTTGAGGGCTGCGGGCAGAATAAGGTGGGGCATCTCTGGTGTATACTAGGGTATATGAGGGGAGGAGTGTGGGTTCAGCTATATGACTAAGGCGTTAAAAGAGTACGGGCTAGAGTGGGGTCCAGGGTTCAAGCCCAGGCCTGTCCTGTTGCCTCTAACTGTGTTTGTCATGTGTTCTTCCCCCAGTAATTCTAGGCAAATCTCACTATGTATTGTATGGGCTGGTGGCTGCCATGCAGCCCCGAATGCTGGTTACATTTGATGAAGAGCTACGGCCATTGCCAGTGTCTGTCCGTGTGGGCCAGGTAAGGGGTTAAGCAGAGGGGAAGGCTCAGAGACTGTTTTCTAGAACTTGGAGAATGCATGTATACCTACTTGCTTCTCTGAAACTGGTATGGGCTCTGGGTTGCTGCTGCATTTCTCTTTGGAGTCCCTTCTTCTCAATTTTTTTACCCTCTAGGCAGTGGATGTGGTGGGCCAGGCTGGCAAACCTAAGACCATCACAGGGTTCCAGACACACACAACCCCAGTGTTGTTGGCCCATGGGGAGCGGGCAGAATTGGCAACTGAGGAGTTTCTCCCTGTCACCCCCATTCTGGAAGGTTTTGTTATCCTTCGGAAGAACCCCAACTATGACCTCTGATTGGCCACCAGAGGCTTTGAGCTGTAGCTATATGGCAGTGGGCTGTGCTTCCTGCTGCCAGGGATGGACATTGCTCTAGACCTTTGGTGGAATGTTACCTCCTGTTCTTTTGTTACTGAGTGAGCTAACTTTGTTGAATAAAGACCTTTATCCCTGAGGTCCCTCTTTGTCTGTTTTCTGGGGTATGATGGCTAGAGGCCAGACTGGGGTGGGGAGTGGATGTGAGATGGCATTGTTTGTAAAGACTCTGAGCCTAGGCTAGCAGGGAGGCTGCCCTGAATGGAAAGAAATAAATCCTCTCTTCTTCTATCTTTCCTAATCTTCTTAAAACAGTGGTTAATCTTTACGGGCTTAAACCCTTGAGATGCTGCTGATAAATGTAATGGACCTTATTTCTAGGAGATGTATATACACAATATTTTACATAACTTAGAAATATCTTTGTGACGGGCTTGTGGACCCATACACCTCCTACCCCAACCCTGACAGTGCACACCCACCTCAAGCCCATCCTTCTCTGACTTTGGCCTAAGGATTCCTTGCTCTGAGAGGCAGCAGATTAGCCCCACTCTTTCTAATTTGACTTCTGTGCTGCTGAATGAAAGGGAAATCTTTAGTTCCTGGGACCATCTTGGGAGGGTGCTGTTTGAGAGATTTGTTGATGTTAACATCTTTTGGGGCTCCCTTGAAGAAATGGTATAAGAAAACTTGACCCTGACCTTGCTCTTGGTGTAGTAGTGGGAAAGAGAACTGGTCTCCGTCCTGGAATGTAGTCACTCAATCTGCTGTGCTTCTTCCTGGTGGAGCTGGCATGAGTATAGCGATACCGATTGTTGGGGCCTGTACCCTGTGGATGCAGTAGAAAACACATGGCAGTGGTAGTAGTCGCTAGCATTTATCCAACACTTACTGTGGGTTTAAGCTCTGAACAGTTGAAAAAGTATTTCTATATACTTATGAGACCTTATAGCAACTTTGACAGGTAGGTATTATACCTGTATGTTTTGTTTTGTTTGTTTTTGTTTTGAGAGAGGTAGGGAGAGAGAGAAACGGGAACATCCAGCTGCTCCTATATGTGCCCTGACCGGGGAATGGAACCGGCAACTTCTGTGCTTAGGGACACTGCTCCAACTGAGCTATCCAGCCAGGGCTTAATTTTTATTGATTTTTTTTTTAGAAAGACTAAGGGGAGAGAGAGCAGGGGAAAGGGAAGCATCCATTTGTTCCACTCAGTTGTGTATCTCTTGGTTGCTTCCTGTGTGTACCCTGACCAGTGATTGAACATTCAACTTTGTCATTTCTAGACGATGCTCTTAACTGGTTGAGTTAACCGGCTAGGGCTATCCCTGTGTTTTAGTGAGGAATAAAAAGTTTGTAGAGGTTCAATAACTTACTCAAGGTCACATGGTAAGTGGTATAACCAGGATTGGAATCTTAAGTCCATCTGACTTCAGAGCCAATGCCCTTAAATTCACTATATTAATTGGTCTTTGCAGCCTTGGCAACTCGTGGACCCCATTTTAGTCCAAGCTCTTGGCTAGCTGGAGAAGCAGCTACTACTGATTGTCTCCATTGTCTTCTCTGTTCTCACTTGGCAACCTGTTTAAAACCTGTATAAAAGCTTAAAGCACAACTTGGGAGGCAGCAGACCTGTCAAACCCCTTTAATGGGAACTGGCATAGTCTTGACCAAATTAGCATGTCTGATAAGCCTCTATTATCTGGCTAAGGGGGATATAGTAATTGCTGAATTTCCAATGGTGCTGATGTTAACATTAGAAAGTAATTTGTATGCCCTGGCCCGGTAGCTCAATTAGTTAGAACATTGTCCTGATACATCAAGGTTGTGGGTTCAATCCAGTCAGGGCATATGCAAGAAACAACCAATGAATGCATTAATAAGTGCAACAAGCATTTTTCTCTCTCCTCTCTCCCTTTCTCTAAAAATCAATAGATTTGTAAACAAAAACAAAAGGATAATTTCTTCCCAAATCAGTGTTGTACTTTAGAGTGAGAAATTTTTCATGGCTCTTAATCTTTCATAATCGTTCATTCTATAGGAAATACCAACCGAGCCTTAGTTTGCATTAGACATTCTAGTTTGTGGGGATGCAAAGATTGAAAAAAATAATCCTAAAATAGCTTACAGCCCTGGGCCCTGGCTGGTTGGCTCAGTGGTAGAGCGTTGGCCTGGCGTGCAGGAGTCCCGGGTTTGATTCCCGGCCAGGGCACACAAGAGAAGCGCCCATCTGCTTCACCCCTCCCTCCTTCCTCTCTGTCTCTCTCTTCCCCTCCCGCAGCCAAGGCTCCATTGGAGCAAAGTTGGCCCGGGCACTAAGGATGGCTCTATGGCCTCTGCCTCAGGCGCTAGAATGGCTCTGGTTGCAACAGAGCAACCCCCCAGATGGGCAGAGCATCACCCCCTGGTGGGCATGCCGGGTGGATCCCAGTTCGGCGCATGCAGGAGTGTCTGTCTGACTGCCTCCCTGTTTCCAACTTCAGAAAAATACAAAAAAAAAAAAAAAAAAAAAAAAAGGTTACAGCCCTGGATAGATAGCTCAGTTGGTTAGAGTATTGTCCCAGTATGTTAAAATTGCTGGTTTGATCCCTGATCAGGACACATTGATCTGTGTCTGTCTTCCTCCCTTCCTCTCTCTCTAAATCAATAAATTTTAAAAAATAAAATCAATTAAATTGTTAAAAAGGTCTGTAATGGGCCCTGGCCGGTTGGCTCAGTGGTAGAGCATCGGCCTGGGGTGCAGGAGTCCCGGGTTCGATTCTCGGCCAGGGCACACAGGAGAAGCGCCCATCTGCTCCTCCACCCCTTCCCCTCTCCTTCCTCTCTGTCTCTCTCTTCTTCTCCCGCAGCCAAGGCTCCATTGGAGCAAAGTTGGCCCCGGGCCGCTGAGGATGGCTCTGTGGCCTCTGCCTCAGCTGCTAGAATGGCTCTGGTTGCAACAGAGCAACGCCCCAGATGGGCAGAGCATCGCCCCCTGGTGGGCATGCCGGGTGGATCCCGGTCGGGCACATGTGGGAGTCTGTCTGCCTCCCCATTTCCAACTTCAGAAAAATACAAAAAAAAAAAAAATCAATTAAATTGTTAAAAAGGTTTGTAATGGAAAACAATTATGATATATTGTGATCAATTCGGTACTGGGGTATGAACAAGTTACCCTGGTATTGAAATAGGCCCTAAGTGCTTGGGTTAGTGAGAGATTTCAAGGAAACACTTGGAGGAAGATGAGTTTGTCCAGAGGAAAAGCGGGTAGGATGTAGCTAAGGGAGTAGCAAAAGGAGATGGAAAAGCTATTTGTTTTCAGAAATGAATAGTTTGGTTTGGCTAAGTGTATAGAGCCAGGCAAAGTGTGGTAGGAGATACAGTTCTAAGCCTTCTCAGATCAGATTTAAAAGAGCTTTGTTGTGCTAAGAAATTGACAGTATCTCAATCACTGAATAAGAAGAAAGTGAATGATTATCTGGGAAAACTCAACACAGAGGCCCAGAGACCAGACAAGGGAAATGAATATCTGAACTAGGGTAGTAGAAATGGAGAGATAAGGAAGGGCAGAAGAAAGATTTTTTTAAAAGATAAAATCAACAGGACTGGATTTTGATCAAAACACCAATAAGGACCTGGTATCTGATTAGATGTAGTATATGGATGGGAAGGAACATAGGATGAATACCAGCTTTTCTGTTTGGGCAGTATTCATTGAAATAGAATACATGAGCAACGTGTCTGGGGTCGAGGTAGAAGACAATATTGAGTAGGGAAAGATAACAAATTTCTATTGGGGCATACACAATTTGAGATGCCTGTGGGATGATTAGGTGGGAAGGTATCTTAGGTAGAACCTTGTTCTGACGAGTTCAAGAGAGTGGTTTCTGAGGTAGGAATGGATTGGCATGTAGGTAGTAATTGACTTATTTCTTAGTTTGCTCAGGGAGAAGGAAATGAGAAGAGTAGGGAAGGAAGCCACACATGATTAAGTCACAACACTTGGAAAGGGTCACAAAATACTCTAGATGAGCATTTTCATTCTCACTGTAGCTCCTCCATGTATGTGTTTTGCCCTCCTACCTTTGGAGCTTCATTTCTTCCTATACAATGGGAATTATAATACAATCTATTTTGTAGGCAATTATGAGAATTGAGGTTATATAGGTCATATATACTGCTCACAAAAATTAGGGGATATTTCAAAATGAATATGAAGTGATAAAGGCGCATTATTTTTTAATTAAACAAGAACATCAGGAAAGCAAATGACAGCCTGACCAGGCGGTGGTGCAGTGGCTAGAGCATCCAACTGGGACACAGAGGACCCAGGTTTGAGACTCTGAGGTCACCGGCTTGAGCGCAGGCTCATCAGCTTGAGCATGGGGTCATTGGCTTGAGTATGGGATCATAGACATGACCCCATGGTTGCTGGCTTGAGCAAGGGGTTACTTGGTCTGCTATAGCACCAGTGCACCCCCCCCCCCCCCCCGCCTTCCCGTCAAGCCACATATGAGAAAGCAATCAATGAACAACTAAGGAGACTAAGGAGCCGCAATGAAGAATTGATGATACTTCTCATCTCTCTCTCCCTTCCTGTCTGTCTGTCCCTATTTGTCCCCCTCTCTCTCTCTGTCATAAAAAAAAAGCAAACGACAAGTCAAAGAAAGTTGTTTGATTATGCAAATGAGATGCAAAACCAACTTTTATTTCATTGGTGAAAGTGCACTACAAAAGGCTGAAAGTACTGGAGTATCTGCACTTTCCCTGATTCCCTAATTTTTGGGAGCAGTATATTAAGTGGCCAGTTCATTATTCATGCTGAGAAATTTTTTCTTCTGAGATTATGTGTATACACAGAGGGGAGAGAGAATGAGAAACTTTGCTATTTACAGAAGCAGTTTTAAGTACTTTCACATGAATTAACTCCTTTAATCCTCACAACCCAATAGAGTGGACCTTATTATTGTGAGAGAAAGCACGGTGGTTAAAAGCTCAGACTTGAACTGGACTGCTAGGTTTCAAATCTTAGCATTTTACAACCGATATTAAGAGGTAGGTAGTTAGGTACATCACCAGGGAGTAAGTAGCAGAATTTGGATGAAAACTCAAGCAACCTATCTGATTCTAGTCAGGTGGGTTTGGCTCTAGTACTAGATGGCCCAAACCTTTTGGCTACAGGGCAGCGGTTTGGGGATTACTTCTGTCATTCTGAATTTTCCATGATTGATCTTTGACCTTCCCTAAAAATGGCTAAATTTTACAAAAGACAACTCACTCATACTAATTCCCTAATTAGAATGTTGCAATTCTTTTTAAAAATTTTTACTTACTGATTTCAGAGAGACATACACACATGGATCTGTATGTGCCCTGACCAGGGATGGAACCGATAACCTCTGCATAGATGGAGGGAGTACCTACACTTTAACCGATTTATCCGGCCAGGGCAGAATGTTGCAATTCTTTTAGCATAACATTCAGTTTAATAGGTCTTTCAATGATCTAAAACCCACATTATTTTCAAAGGCTGTATAATTCATATTTCTTTCCGTATTTGTACTATAATTTACTTAGGCAGGACCAGATCTTTAATTTCAGTATTCTCGGCCCCTAGCCAAAACTTCGCCTATCACTTAGTATGCACTCAATAAATGCTGGCTCAAAGAATGAATGAACCAAAGAACTGCGGAAGAGGCTCCGAGAGGAGAGTCCCTCTGGAAGTTCTAAAGTTCGGGAAGGGACACCGGGGCGGGCAGTGGCTGTCACATGACGAGGCGGGGTAAATCCCATGTGCTTCGCGGCGCCCGGCGCAGCTCCGCCCTTTGCGCCGGTCACGTGGGGCGCCGGCTGCGCCTGCGGAGAAGCGGTGGCGGCCGAGCGGGATCTGTGCGGGGAGCCGGAAATGGTTGTGGACTACGTCTGTGCGGCTGCGTGGGGCTCGGCCGCGCGGACTGAAGGAGACTGAAGGTAAAGCCGCCATGTCCGGGCCCGACCCGGCCCCCCCACCCCCTCCCCCCGCATCCGCCGCCATCCGGGCCGGGACCGGCCACCTTGTGCCGCCGCCCCGGCGCCCTAGCTCCGCTGCTCAAGCCTGGGCTCCCGCCCGCCAGGGCCCAATCCGCGGCCCACGTGTGCCCGGCCTGGCCCGGTCTGGCGGCTGGGTGGGGGTGGGGAAGCGCGGGGCCAGAATATGCGGTCCCCGCGTCCTGGGAGGGCGCCCGGTTCACCCGCCACGAAGTGCCACCTCGGTCTGACCCGAAGAGGCCCCGCGGGCACAGGCACCGCGGCTCCCGGCCGGCCGCCCCCTCCCCCCTTTGCGGCCCGGCCGCCGGGAAGTGACACGTTGTTCTTTGGCACTGGCCGGCTCTGCGCAGGGAGGGCGCAGGGGAGGGAGGCGGCGGCGGTGGGCAGGGAGGAGCCCCCGGCCCCGCCCGCCCTCCAGGCCGACCCTCGCTTGAAACCGGCTCCTCTTCGGCCGCCGCCCGCTGGCCTTTTACGGCCCGACTCCCGCCCTTCCTCGCCTCCACTCCTGGGCGGTGGCAGGCTTCGCCTCTGGCCCCGCGCGGGTGCCCCCGTGGCCACCCGCGGCAGGCGTGCCTTGTGTGCCCCTGGGCCAGGCCCGGAACCCGGTGTCCGCAGGTGGGGGGTGGGGACGCCACGGCCGAAGCTGCTAGCTCCGTTTATGATCCGGGAGCCTGGTGCCAGCGAGACCTGGAATTTCCGGTCTGGTTGGTCTTGGGCCCCGTGGAGCCAGGTTGATACCCCTCACCTCCCAACCCCAGGCCCTCGGATGCCCAGAACCTGTAGGCCGCACCGTGGACTTATCTTAATCGAGGGGGTGAGTGAGGGGGCTGTTTCAGCAGGTCAGGGGGGTGGTTGGAGGTGATGCGGGTTGACAGCTTGTTGGTGGGGACCTAAGCTGTGTCTTTTCTGCTCCTTCACCCCTTGGGCGCCTCGGGGGCTCGGTGGGGGACCTGTCCCTTTCCTCAACCCCTCCCCCACTTCATTTGCCTTAAGCTTGGGTCCCTTCCCCTTTCCGAGCTCCACTCTTTTCCAGCAGGTGTTGGGGGGACCCTGATGTGGACCAAATGAAATGAACAAAGCTCCACAGCCCACAGGCCCCCCACCTGCCCCATCCCCTGGACTCCCACAGGTAATTAGAGAGGAATTGGCGAGATTGGGGTGGGAGTAGGGAGACCAGGCAGCTGGTCAGGAACAGGTTCCAACCCTTTGGATTTTCCCACCCCCCATCTGTGGCAGGGCAAAGTGCAGTTTTCTGCTGCCAAATTGAGACAGGGCCCCTGGCTGTTTCCAGGGACTGTCATGGGGAGGGGGTATGTGGGCTGCTGAGGATCTTGCCACAGATCTGCTTCCCTTACTTCACCAGCTTGGGTTTCTGCCCCACCCGGGTTTCCCCTCTTGCTGAACTCTGGTCTCCCCCCTTTAGCCAGCGTTTCCCCCGGGGCAGACAGCACCGGTGGTGTTCAGTACGCCACAAGCGACACAAATGAACACGCCTTCTCAGCACCGCCAGGTGAGGGGCTGTGGGGCCCCTGGCTGCGGGGACGGGAGTAGGGGGCTGTAGAAAGTTGAAGCCAGCTGGGCTAGGATGGAAACTGTGGAGGCCCTGTAGCTGCCCCAATTTCCTGACAGTTGCTTTGTGTCCTTTCATGTGACTCTGCACTTTGCACTGTTGATTACTTATGGCCCCTTGGGGAGTATGTAGACAGTGGGGGTGGCATTACTAGGGGTCCTGGTGCCATTAGAATTGGGAGCAGTGCTTTGGGCCCTGCTGCCAACTCCTGTTTTCCTGTTTCCTCCTTTTACTGTGAGGCTGACATTGCTCCATTCCCCTTCTCTTTGTACTATGGCAAGATAAATACTCCAGCTGGTTCTTGCCTTTCTCTGTTCCCTAAATTCTTCCTCACTAAGTGGGAGGATTCTTGTCCTACTTCCTCCATTGCCCCCCCCCCCCCCATCACCTTGGGGATAATTCTCTTCTTTCCTGTCCCCATGTGCTCTCAGGGAGGATTCAGGTCTCTGCAGGTAATACCCCTTTGCTAATTCTGGACCCTCTCCTGGTCTTACTTTTACCCTCTGGTCTCTCACCCTTCCTTTGCCTTAGTCAGGCTAGACCTAGGGACTGGAGGTTTCAGGGTGGGGACTTCTTTCCTGTCCAGGTTGTCAGTTTGCAGCTGACTGATGCATGTTTGGGGCTAAATCTTGAGTGTGTGCCTGGGAACTGGGTGACCCACCTTTGCATGATAGTGGTTAAAATTCCTCAGTACCTTAGGGTGGTAGCAGTGCATGCTGGGCCGTATGTTGCCAGAAAGGGCTTTCCTTAGGCATGATGTGTCTGGATGTTGGGAAGCCTCTGCGGAGGGGTAGCCTCGTGGAGGTGACATGAATATGCACGGCAGTGAGGAAGTAAATACACAGGGTGCAAAGTGTATATACCTCAGTGTGGAGGGAGTATGTGAGACAAGAGGCCACTTAACCATCATTTGGTCAAGTGGATATTAGAAGGACTGGTCCCTATATTCAAAGCCCCTGGTACTTATCTGCAGACTAGGAACATCGCATAGTGGGCATTGTGCTGTCCACTTCCTCCCCTTCCCAGTATCAACTGCCTTCCTCCCTCTTGATAGCACTTCTACCCCAGCCGGGCCCAGCCCCCGAGCAGTGCAGCTTCCCGAGTGCAGAGTGCAGCCCCCGCCCGCCCTGGCCCAGCTGCCCATGTCTACCCTGCTGGATCCCAAGTAATGATGATCCCTTCCCAGATCTCCTACTCAGCCTCCCAGGGAGCCTACTACATCCCTGGACAGGTGAGGCTGGAGGCTTGGGAGCTGGAAGCCAACCCTCACCTTCCCTCTGTTGACCTTCCAGTCCCATCTCTGTCTTCTCCAGAGGTGGGACTTCTTTGTGGTCACTGCCCAGAGTCGGCTTGTCCTATCTTGCTCTACGTTCTCTTTGTAGTCCGATTTGGTACTCAGCTTCTTCAACTCCTTCTTTCCCCTCCCCTCCGCCTTCCCTCTCCACCAGGGCCGTTCCACATACGTTGTTCCGACACAGCAGTATCCTGTGCAGCCAGGAGCCCCGAGCTTCTACCCGGGTGCAAGCCCTACAGAGTTTGGGACCTATGGTAAGTGGGGGGTAGGGGCGAGTCAGGCGAGAGTGAGTCCAAGGGAACATCTAAAGTCACTAGTTCCTAAGACTTTCCAGTCTGTCCCTTGGTCTAAAAATGATGTGGTTAGTAGGTAGAAGGGATATGTGTGGGGGGGTGGTTGGGGATTTTATCCTATTCCTGAGAGTTGGAGTCTTTCCCACCTCAAGGAAGATTGGATCAGACCTGTTAGTAAACATTCCCTGTGACACTGGTTCCATAGTTGGGAGGATCCCATGTAACATGCATTTGGGAGATTTTTGTAGCTGTTTTTTATTTATATTCTAGAAAAGGATTAGTCTGTTCTTTATGGCAGTGGTTTCCAAACTTTTTGATCATCAGGAAAAATTTTGAGTGTGTAACTTTAACATATGTTATGTTTTTGTTTATATGTTTGCATAGTTTAAACAAATAACACTTTATGTTGCTGGTGAAAAATAATAAGTAGAGATTATGGATGAGATTAAAGAATGCATCCCATTTTGGAGACCATTGCTTTAAGGAATTAATTTTTCCTCATTCTGGGCCTGGTTCATAATGTTACTTTTTATTTCCTTGCCCCTGAGCAAAGGGCTGGAGACTGGAACTGGACTCAGGTTGAGTGGATATGGTTGGCAAATCTCTTTTTCTCATTCCCAGCCAAAGCCCTGATTCTGTTTCAGGTTAAGTAGTTACTGCTCTCTTGGAGTGTATATGTATGTGGTGCCCTAGGGGTGGGGTATGCATACAGCATATTACTGGTAGAAGAGGAACAGATAGAATCCTGGTGGCTGGTGTATGGTGGGGAATGGGTGCCTGCCTATAAAGGGGTGTGTGTGTCAGTGTCAGGAATCCTTGTAAATGCAGTTCAGACTGGTTCTCCAGCTTTGACAGACACCTAATTCCCTTGGGGAGGAGGGTGGGGCAGGACAAGGGGCTGGCTGTGGGTGATGAGAGGTTCTAGGGCTGGGAGGTGCTCAAGCAGGCATTTGTATATGGTTGGGCCCTGACGCTGCTACTATTCTACTTTTCTGTGTGTCTCTCTCCTCCCCCCAAGCTGGCACCTACTACCCAGCCCAAGGTGTACAGCAGTTTCCGACTGGTGTGGCCCCCGCCCCAGTTTTGATAAACCAGCCACCGCAGATTGCTCCCAAGAGGGAGCGGAAAACGGTGAGTAGCAACAAGGGGTTCTAGGCCGTCTGGGAAAGGGAGAATCAAGGCCAGGCGCATTGTGGGTCAGGGAGCAGGAAATTGAGGAAGATCTTCAGTTGGAATGGGCAAAGAATGGGGATCTGTGAAGTGCTTAGATTCCTTGTAAGGTACTAAGATTACAGTGTAGAAGAAGCTCATCTGAAGACTGAAGTGGTTAGTGGGAAAATTCCTGAGAGACCTGGGTTCTGGGATCCATAAGATTTATGTTTGGTTTTGAGTTTCTGGTGGCTTGCTTTAGAAATGCTTAGTTTTCTGTGGCCCCATCCCCACCCCCCAGTCCTGGAAGCTCTTGAGGTCTCCGCCTCTGCTCAATCCTCAAGCCCTGGGCGTGGTGCCCAGAATAGGGTGCCAGGGCTGGGGAAGCCGCTGAGTCACCCTGGCTCCACCCACTGGATCTGGGCCCTGCCCCCAGAGATCAGACCGACTAGCCACAAGTGAGCCGTATGGGTGCTAGATGGGGGTCTTGGGCCCCTGGGTGTGCAGCCACTGCCTTGGGGACGTTGGTGGAGCAGCAATGAGGGAGGGAGGGGCATTGTGATGTACAGGGCTGCTCTGTGAGGTCAAGGGCCTCTTGGGTAGGGACCAGGGCAGGGGACTACAAGAGCAGCTGGATGGGTTGACAGTAGAACTCATGGGGTTTCTGGCACCCAACCACCTGCTTCCTAGTGGGGTGTGGAGGGTTCACCTGGAGTCTTAGGCGTGGAGCAGGGTGGAGAAGTGGGCTCCTCCTGCTTCCCACTTATCCTATAGCTTTCTTTCCCCAGATCCGAATTCGAGATCCAAACCAAGGAGGGAAGGATATCACGGAGGAAATTATGTCTGGGGCCCGAACCGCCTCCACACCCACTCCTCCCCAGGTATTGTCTGCTCTTTGAGTAATGCCATGGCTGGGATGGCTCTTCTGCCCTGGACTCCCAAGTTCTTTGGTCTTTTCCTTCAACTAAGGGATTTATTTCCCTGCTTTCCTGGATTTCTAGGCAGAGCTAAAGTAAAAATGGCTCTAATAAAGAAGGGTTGTGGGACTCTTCAGGGCAAAGTTGGTAACCCTTTGTGTCCTGCAGACGGGAGTCGGTCTGGAGCCTCAAGCTAATGGGGAGACTCCCCAGGTTGCTGTTGTTGTCCGGCCAGGTATGTAAGCATGTGGAGCAGAGGTTTTATGGGGAAGAGTGGTGTGACAGTTTAAAGTGACTGTACCAGGTGCCTGAGGAGAATGATTTAGGTTTCAGGTAGTGGGATTTTGAGGGTGGATTGGAGTTTTGGTGAAAAGGAAAAAGGCTTAGAGGGGGAAAAGATCGGGGGAGGGGAGGTGTTAGGTTGGGAATGCCTTGGCTGGGAGGCAGAGGAGGAGGAACAGCATCAGTGAAAGACTTGCTTTTAATTACTTATTTTTCCTTCCTGTGGTGCAGATGACCGGTCACAGGGAGCAATCATTGAGGGCCGGCCAGGAATGCCTGGCACAGAGCATAGCCCTTCCGAATCCCAGCCTTCATCACCTTCTCCAACCCCATCACCACCCCCAATCTTGGAACCAGGATCTGAGCCTAATCTTGCAGTCCTCTCTATTCCGGGGGACACTATGACAACGGGGATGATACAAATGTCTGTAGAAGAGTCAACCCCCATGCCCTGTGAAACTGGGGAGCCATATTGTGTCTCTCCAGAACCCACTCCCCTCGCTGAACCCATATTGGAAGTAGAAGTGACACTTAGCAAACCAATTCCAGAATCTGAGTTCTCTTCCAGTCCTCTCCAAGTTTCCATCCCCTTGGCATCTCCCAAGGTAGAAATTCTTCCTGAGCCTAATGGCACAGTCCCATCTGAGGACCTAGAACCAGAGCTGGAGTCGAACCGAGAGCTTGCTCCTCTCCTTCTCCCTGCTTGTCCCTCTGAATCCTCCACACCCATTGCTCCAACTGCCCAACCTGAGGAACTGCTCAATGGAGCCCCCTCGCCACCAGCTGTGGACTTAAGCCCCGTCAGTGAGCCAAAGGAGCAGGCCGAGGAGGTTCCAGCACCATCGGCTCCCCCCGCCGTCCTCTCTGCTACTCCAGCTGTGGCTCCTCCAGCAACTTCCCCTGCTTCAGAGGAGGAGATGGAAGAGGAGGAGGAAGAGGAGGAGGAAGAGGCAGAAGCTGAGGGTGAGAAGGGAGGAGAGGAACTGCTCCCCCCAGAGAGCACCCCTGTTCTGGCCCACCTGTCCCAGAATTTGGAGGCAGCAATAGCCACCCCAGGTAAGGTGTGGTTATATGGTGGAGGTGGGTCAGGCTGGAGGGTGTGGTACTTTCTGTTGATTGATGATTTCCATTTGTGCCATTGTGTCTAGGTCAGAAGCCTTATCATGGAAACTAAGCTAGATTAAGGAATTTAAAGTCTAGAGAGGGTGTGATGAAAAGAAAAAAAAGTTACACTGTGGGTTCTTTTTTCTCAGAGGTACTTTTAAAGTTATCTCCACTCCTCTTTTCCCTAAATAGTGGCAGTATCTGTGCCAAAGAGGAGACGGAAAATTAAGGAGCTCAATAAGAAGGAAGCTGTAGGAGATCTTCTAGATGCCTTCAAGGAGGTAAGGGAGTGTATAGTAGTAGAGGGCAGACTTTGGGTTTGAACAGTGGGCCTACTGCAACCACATGGACTGTCATGGTTACAGGCAAACCCAGGAGTACCAGAGGTGGAAAATCAGCCTCCTGTAGGCAACAACCCCGGTCCAGAGCCGGAGGGCAGCAGTGTGCCCCCACGACCTGAGGAAGCAGATGAGACCTGGGACTCAAAGGAAGAAAAAATTCACAATGCTGAGAACATCCAGCCTGGGGAACAGAAGTATGAGTATAAGTCAGGTATGCTGATGGAGGGGTGTGAGGGGTGAATGTTCTCATCCAGCCTGGGGAACAGAAGTATGAGTATAAGTCAGGTATGCTGACGGAGGGGTGAGGGGTGAACGTTCTTGTGTAGAGCCTCAGGAGACAATGGTGTGGTTGGTTTATCCTGTCCTCCTCACAGATCAGTGGAAGCCTCTGAACCTTGAGGAGAAAAAGCGCTATGACCGTGAGTTCCTGCTTGGCTTTCAGTTCATCTTTGCCAGTATGCAGAAGCCAGAGGGACTGCCCCATATCAGTGATGTGGTGTTGGATAAGGTTGGTGGGCTTGAGGGGAGGCTAAGTTTGTATTAAATGATTGGTTGGGGAGAGACTAAGATCCTGAAAGAGCAGTTAGTAGCTGTAGCTTGTCTCTGATACCTTCTCTGTCCTCTTCACAGGCCAATAAAACACCACTGCGGCCACTAGATCCTGCTAGACTTCAGGGCATAAATTGTGGCCCAGACTTCACTCCATCCTTTGCCAACCTTGGCCGACCAGCCCTCAGCAACCGTGGGCCCCCAAGGGGTGGGCCAGGTGGGGAGCTGCCCCGAGGGCCGGTGAGTGGGGCTGGCTGGAGGGGCAGAATGGCAGTGGCAAGGAGTGGGTTTGTGTGTGGCCCTCTGTATCTCAGGAACGAGAAGCCTGCTCTAGCGATGAGGGGTAGTGGTGGCTCGGGTTGTGCTGACTGCTGTATCTTCTCTTGTCCTCCTTTCTTAGCAGGCTGGTCTGGGACCCCGGCGCTCTCAGCAGGGCCCCCGGAAGGAACCACGCAAGATTATTGCCACAGTGTTAATGACTGAAGATATAAAGCTGAACAAAGCAGAGAAGGCCTGGAAACCCAGCAGCAAGCGGACAGCGGCTGATAAGGACCGAGGGGAAGAGGATGCTGATGGCAGCAAAACCCAGGTACTGGCAAATCCTGCTTTTGGTTTCCTTCTCAGGGTCTGCTCAGCCAACTGTCTTTTTGCTTCTGTTTATCCTCATCACTAGCCTCTTCATCCCTCCTAGTAGCATTTGTCCTTCTGAGAACCTCACTGGATCCTGTCTCTTCTCTGTTCCCTTTCCCTACCAGGATCTGTTCCGTAGGGTGCGCTCCATTCTGAATAAGCTGACACCCCAGATGTTCCAGCAGCTGATGAAGCAGGTGACGCAGCTGGCCATTGACACTGAGGAACGCCTGAAAGGGGTCATTGACCTCATCTTTGAGAAGGCCATTTCAGAGCCCAACTTCTCTGTGGCCTATGCCAACATGTGTCGCTGCCTCATGACGGTTAGTTGCAACTTTCCTAAATCTTACGGTTTGGCCTCCCACTTCTTGAGTCTACCTTCTTGGTTCTCCTTTAGCCTATGGCATAGGTTGATGGCAGCCAGGAGGAGGCAGAGGTCTTCTTGGTTAGGTAAAGACTCTGGGAAGTCTTCCCTGTACTGGACTAATCTGAATGTGACATTCTCTTTGACATACAGCTGAAAGTGCCCACTACAGAAAAACCAACAGTGACTGTAAACTTTAGAAAACTGTTGCTGAATCGATGTCAGAAAGAGTTTGAAAAAGACAAAGATGACGATGAGGTTTTTGAGAAAAAGCAAAAGGAGATGGATGAAGCTGCTACGGTGAGAGAAAACCCACCAACTTCCCTGCTCATCTAGGGTGCTGCTTAGCTGTAGAATTGGGGGTGGGATTAGTGGTTTAGGGGTTTTCTGTCCGAGGACATGAGTGCTTGTTGCTGGGTATAGAAATCCAGATAATGGAGGAGAGGCTTTTATTATATATTTTTTATTTTATAATTTTTTTTTTTTTTAACATTGATTTTAATGAGAGAGGAAGGGGGAGAGAGAGAGGAGAGAGGAACATTGATCCACTCCTGTATGTGCCCTGACCAGGGATTGAACCAGCAACCTCTGTGCTTTGGAAGGATGCTCTAACCAATCAAGCTATCCAGCCAGGGCGAGGACAGGGTTTTTTATTTACCCATGTGGCTGGCTATTCTTTTTTTTCTTTTAACATATTATTTATTGATTTTACAGAGAGGAGAAAGAGAAAGAAAGGGGTGGGAGGAGGAGCAGGAGGCATCAACTCGTAGTTGCTTCTCGTATGTGCCTTGACTGGGCAAGCCCGGGGTTTCGAACCGGTGACCTCAGCATTCCAGGTCGACGCTTTATCCACTGCGCCACCACAGGTCAGGCTGGCTATCTTTTTGATGTGATCCCTGTCCCATGATTACCAGGCAGAGGAACGGGGACGCCTGAAGGAAGAGCTGGAAGAAGCTCGAGACATAGCCCGGCGGCGCTCATTAGGGAATATCAAGTTTATTGGGGAGTTGTTCAAGCTGAAGATGTTAACAGAGGCAATAATGCATGACTGTGTGGTTAAACTACTTAAGAACCATGATGAAGAGTCCCTTGAATGCCTTTGCCGTCTGCTCACCACCATTGGCAAAGACTTGGACTTTGAAAAAGCCAAGGTAGGGGTCCTGAGATGTGGACGGGACAGGCTGAAGTACCTGGGGCCTGCTTTCCACTGACAGACTCCCTGTTGGAATGTCATGTCTGGGCCACCGAACCACAGTGGTGGAGCTGAGGGCCTATAGCTGGAAGTGAGGAAGTAAAGTTCCTGGTCTGATCCTTTTGCTTCTTTCTAGCCCCGAATGGATCAGTATTTCAACCAGATGGAAAAAATAATTAAGGAAAAGAAGACTTCATCCCGAATTCGCTTTATGCTGCAAGATGTGCTAGATCTGCGACGGGTATGTGTTCCTCCCTTCCTACTGCTAGTCTGCTGCTTCTGCCAGAGCTCCCAGTTGCTGACACTGCTTTGTCTGTCCTCTTGATGTCATCTTGTTACCGGCTTCCTGTCCTTACAGAGCAATTGGGTGCCACGCCGAGGGGATCAGGGTCCGAAGACCATTGACCAGATCCACAAGGAGGCAGAGATGGAAGAGCACCGGGAACACATAAAGGTGCAGCAGCTGATGGCCAAGGGCAGTGACAAGCGTCGCGGGGGCCCTCCAGGCCCACCCATCAGTGAGTCGATGCGGGATTGACGGGGCCTTGTGAGGGGTGTGCTTTCCACTGATGACTTCTTGTTAGTGCCACGTGTCTGGGCCACTGAGACCCCATGATGGAAATGAGGATCTGAGGAAGTGAGCTGGGCCCAGCCCAAGGGGATCGGGCTGTTAGGCCTTACTATTTCAGTATGCTCTCCTTATTGTTCCAGGCCGTGGCCTTCCACTTGTAGATGATGGTGGTGGCTGGAACACAGTCCCCATCAGTAAGGGCAGCCGCCCTATTGACACCTCACGACTCAGCAAGATCACAAAGGTAGGGGTGTCTATGTTGGAGGGGGTGATACTAGTAACAAGAGGGTAAGGAGGGATCAAAGTAGGCATTAAACACAAATTGGGGTCTTAGTCCCCTCATTCTCTGAAGTTTGGAAAGTGACAGCTGAAATTTTCCTCTTAGACTAATTGCTTCGATTGCTCAAAACAGGACTGTCAACAGTAAGGGGTGTGATCACATTGTTCTGGGCCACTTTGTGGTCAGTAAACTCACATGCATATCAAATTAGGCCCATTTTTTGTTTTGTACACATTCAGGCTAAGAATGGATTTTATATCTTTTCTGATTGTTTTTAGATAGAGAAGAAGGGAGGGGGGAGAGAGACAGGAGCACTCATTTGTTCCATTTAGTTCTGCCTTAGTTGTACATTCATTGGTCTCTTCCTATACATCCTGATTGGGGATTGAACCTACAACCAACTGGCCAGGGCCTTTTTTTTTTAAATAAAGATTTTTATTTATTGCTTTTACAGAGAGAAGAGGGGGGTAGGGAGCAGGAAGTATCAACTAACTCATATTTGCTTTCCTTTAGTTGTTCATTGTGGGCTTGTTGCATGTGCCTTAACTGGGCAAGCCTAGGGTTTTGAACCGGCTGATCTCAGCGTTCCAAGTTGATGCTCTATCCTCTGTGCCTCCACAGACTAGGCTACACTTTTTTTTTTTTTTTGTGGCAGAGACAGAGAGGGACAGATAGGGACAGACAGACAGGAAGGGAGAGAGATGAGAAACATCAATTCTTCGTTGTGGCTCCTTAGTTGTTCATTGATTGATTTCTCATATGTGCCTTGACCAGGGGCTACAGCAGACTGAGTGACCCCTTGCTCGAGCCAGCAACCGTGTGGTGAGCCTTGTTTGAACCAGATGAGGCCGCGCTCAAGCTGGTGATCTCGGGGTCTCGAACCTGGGTCTTCCGTATGCCAGTCCGATGCTCTATCCACTGCGCCACCGCCTGGTCTGGCGCTACATTTTCTAATAGTTGAAAAAAAGCAAATGCTATTATGTGTTGTGAATTTTAAGTTTCAGGGTCCATAGTTTTTATTGGAACTCAACCACACTCATTTTCTTTATCCTCTGAGACTCCTCTCATATGACAGTAGCAGTGTTGAATAGTTGAAATACAAACTGTGACTTCAAAGCCTAAAATATTTACTATCTAGCCCTTTACAGGAGAGGTTTGCCTTGTCCCCCGGTTGTGGCTGTTTGTTTCTGTGTGTGGCTGAGGCTTTGGCCAGATTAGACCCATGACTCTCCACTCCTTTTCTTTCCTCAGCCTGGCTCCATTGATTCTAACAACCAGCTCTTTGCACCTGGAGGGCGATTGAGCTGGGGCAAGGGTAGCAGTGGAGGCTCAGGAGCCAAGCCCTCTGACGCAGGTATGGAGGCCACTATAAAGTTGTGTATTTTTTAATGAGCTTTCTTGAGGGTACAGCCTTGTCTATATGGGAGGCTTGTCTTCTTGTCTATGTGGGAGGCCTTTGGTACAACAGAGTGATTAGGTAATACAGGGCTACTTGATGGGACTAGTGACTGAACTGTGTTAGTGTTGTAACTAAGACCAAGTGTCCTAAACTGATAAGTAGGTGATAGAATGTAAAAAAATAGATCTTAGACTTTGTTTTCTGTCCCCTGAAGCATCAGAAGCTGCTCGTCCAGCTACTAGTACTTTGAATCGTTTCTCAGCCCTTCAACAAGCAGTATCTACAGAAAGCACAGAAAATAGACGTGTGACCCAGAGGTGAGGTTTCTTGGGTGTCTGTTTTTCACACAAAGGAAGGTACCATGGTTGGGTTTGGGTTGTTGCCATAGGAATCCTCACATACCTGTAATGCTCAGAGGCCCTGCCTGAGATTGGGGCATAGAACAAGGCCTGACGGTTACTCAGTCTGTTGGGTATTTAAAGGAGAGAGCACTTGGGCAGTACAGATAAGAGATCATGTGCCTGTCATTTTTTTCCAGGAGCAGCTTGAGCCGGGAACGAGGTGAGAAAGCTGGGAGTGAACGGGTAGGTGATCGTGGAGACCGGCTTGATCGTTCTCGGACACCTGCCACCAAGCGGAGCTTCAGCAAGGAAGTGGAGGAGCGGAGTAGAGAGCGGCCCTCCCAGCCTGAGGGGCTGCGCAAGGCAGCCAGCCTTTCGGAGGATCGAGACCGTGGGCGGGATGCTGGTAAGGGATTGAGAGGGGAAGGGGAGGGAATGGTATGAGCTAGTTTGGGACTAGCCAGTCCCTATATAGTCTTCAGAGCTCTAGATGTTTGCTAGAAAGACTGGAACTAAAGAGTCTCTGATCTGTGTTGTCCCCCTCAGTGAAACGAGAAGCTACACTTCCTCCTATGAGTCCCCCCAAGGCTGCACTCTCAGAGGAAGAGCTGGAGAAGAAATCCAAGGCCATCATTGAGGAATACCTCCATCTCAATGACATGAAGGTGGATGGTGGGAGGGGTCTGAGTGATGGCAGAGTGGGCAGAGACGATGCGGGCAGGTGTGCAGTGCAGGGTCTGGGCCAGACACTGACCGCTCTTCCTCCTGTCTGTGCTCCTTGCAGGAGGCAGTGCAGTGTGTGCAGGAGCTGGCCTCACCTTCCCTGCTGTTTGTCTTTGTGCGGCATGGCATCGAGTCCACACTGGAGCGCAGTGCCATCGCTCGTGAACGTATGGGACAGCTGCTGCACCAGCTGCTCTGCACTGGGCACCTCTCCACTGCTCAGTACTATCAAGGGTATGACCAACTTGTGTGACCCTTCCACTTTTACAAGCTCATGAATTTCCTTCATAAGATCTTTGGAACCTTGTGGATGTGGGGAGTGAGCCACTAAGGACAAGAAAGTTGTCCTTAGCTTGAGATAATTGCCCCGTGTTTAGGAATGCTCCTGATGGGCTCCACAGTTGATGCTTTAGTCATGCCTTGTTGGCCCAGAAGGAGGATAGGGGCCTGGCTCCTCTATCCTAAATAGCCCCGACTTTGAATTCCCTTTACAGGCTATGTGAAATTCTAGAATTGGCTGAAGACATGGAAATTGACATTCCCCACGTGTGGCTCTACTTAGCAGAACTGGTAACGCCAATTCTGCAGGATGGCGGAGTGCCCATGGGGGAGCTGTTCAGGTGAGCTCCTCTTACTGGAATTCAGGGGAGATAAAGACAGGAGCAAAGCGAGTAGGGATGGAGGGGGCTGGCAGGTTACAAGGCGCCTGGGTTTAGGGAGGAGTGTGGTAATGTATTGAGGACTTTGGAGATTGTCAACACTGGAGTTTTCTTACAGGGAGATTACAAAACCTCTGAGGCCCCTGGGCAAAGCTGCTTCCCTGCTGCTGGAGATTTTGGGGCTCCTATGCAAAAGCATGGTGAGTAAGAGCCTTTCGGGAGTGATACGTTCAGGGTTTCTCTTTCTACTCTGTGCTTTTGGCTACTTGTGGTGACACGGAATCCTCGTGGTCCGTGGATGGGGATGGATGGTAGTACTGTGTTAGTATCAGAGAGAGGCTGGCTCTCCCTCCGACTTCTTGTGAGTTCTGGCTGAGGCTGGATCATAGGCTTCTAAGACCTTAGACCAGGGGTAGTCAACCTGGTCCCTACCGCCCACTGGTGGGCGTTCCAGCTTTCATGGTGGGCGGTAGCGGAGCAACCAAAGTATAAATAAAAAGGTAGATTTAACTATAGAAAGTTGTTTTATAAAGAGTTATTCTGCCAAACAGCAAAAATCCGACATAAAGTACTTGGTAAGTAATTATTATTATTATATGCTTTAACTTGCTGTAATTCTGCTTTATAAATTTTACAAAGTAAAGTTACTTCCCTACTTTATAAATCACCATTACTATGGAACCGGTGGGCGGTTAGAAAATTTTACTACTAACAGAGGTACAAAAGTGGGCGGTAGGTATAAAAAGGTTGACTACTCCTACCTTAGACCTTTGATTAACTGATTGATTCATTCATTCAACTAGTGGGTTTTTTGTTTTGTTTTGTTTTGTTTTAGAGGGTGAGAAGCATCAACTCATAGTTGTTTTTATTTTTATTTTTGCTCTTTAAAGGTTTTATTTATTGATTTTTAGAGAGGAGAGCCTGGCTGGTGGTGGTGCAGTGGATAGCATGTCAACCAGGGACACTAAGGTCCCAGTTTCGAAACCCTGAGGTTGCCGGCTTGAGTGTGGGCTCATCTGGCTTGAGCACAGACTCACCATCTTGAGCATGGGGTCATTTGCTTGTTGCTGGCTTGACCCCAGAGGTCACTGGCTTGAGCAAGGGGTCACTTGCCGAATTGGAGCCCAGCCGGTCCAAGTATGTATGAGAAGCAATCAGTGAACAAGTAAAGTGATACAACTATGAGTTGATGCTTTCATCTCTCTCCTGTCCTCTATAAAAAAAAAAAAAAAATGGAGAGAGAGAGAGAAAGGGGGTAGGAGCGGGAAGCATCAACTTGCAGTAGCTGCTTCTCGTATGTGGGGGTAGGAGCGGGAAGCATCAACTTGCAGTAGCTGCTTCTCGTATGTGCCTCAGCTGAGCAAGCCCAGGGTTTTGAGCCAGCAGCCTCAGCATTGCAGGTTGAAGTCCTAACCACTGCACCACCACAGGTCTGGCTGCTTTCACTTTAGTTGTGAATTGATTGCTTCTTGTATATGCCTTGACTGGGGCTGAGCCAGTGTCCCCTTGATCAAGCCAGTGACCTTGGGGTTTGGATGCCAGAGACCTTGGGGCTCAAGATGGAGAGCTTTTGGGGGTTGTGTAGATGATTCCCTTGCTTAAGCCAGTGACCCTGTGCTGATAACCAGCGACCTCTGTGTCTCAAACCAGTGACCTCAGAGTTTCAGGTCAAAGCTTTATCCCCTTCATTCAGTCAGGTAGTGTTTTTTAGATTTTTTTTTTTAACCATTTACTCTTAAAATTGTGAAGTAAAGCGTGAAATAAAGTGGTGGACATCGAGTGTTTTAAGTACTGTGAGGTTGCAAAGGAGTGTCTGATAATGTTCATGACAGTATGCTTACCTGGAAGGGGGCTGAAGCTGCCTAGTGAAAATTAATTGGTGACTAACAGGTCAGAAATTAGGAAGGCAAGTGGATGTGGTGATTTGATTGGTGGTAGAGGGATATTAGAAAGTACAGTTTCAGAAGAGTTCAGCCCCTGGAACCCAGAGGAATGAGACTTTGAATGGAACGGAATTGTTCTTTCAGTGTACCAGATAATTCCTGTTTATAAGGAAAAGAAAAAGCATCTTGGACTACTTAGGTATTTTCCTTGACTCTAAGGTGCCATAGAGCAGTGGTTCCCAATCCCTGGGCCGTGGGCCATTTGGTACTGGTCTCAGAGAAAGAATAAATAACTTACATTATTTCCGTTTTATTTATATTTAAGTCTGAACAATGTTTTATTTTTAAAAGATTCCCTCTGTTATATCTAAGACTCACTCTTGAGGCTTGTCTCGGTCACGTGATACATTTATCCGTCCCACCCTAAAGGCCAATCCGTGAAAATATTTTCTGACATTAAACCGGTCCATGGCCCAAAAAAGGTTGAGGACCACTGCCATAGAGTATAGGACATATTACACTCTGCTATGAAAAAGATTTTTTTTAAAAAATGAGAGGAGGGTAGGCAGAGACCAGAGTCCCAAATGTGCCCTGACTGGGATCCACCGGGGGCAAGCCCTCTAGGGGGAGATGCTCTGCCCATCTAGGACATTGCTTCGTTGTAACCGGAGCCATTCTACTGCCTGAGGCGGAGGCCATGGAGCCATCCTCAAGGCCCGGGCCATCTTTGCTTCAATGGAGCCTTGGCTGCAGGAGGGGAAGAGAGAGACAGAGAAAGGAGAGGAGGAAGGGAGGAGAAGCAGATGGGCACTTTTCTTTTGTGCTCTGACTGGGAGTTGAGCCCCAGACAGTCACACGCTGGGCTGACACTCTACTACTGAGCCAACAGGACAGGACTGGTTTTATTTTTTAAATAGAGTATATCAAATGAGATAATTCCAGCCTGACCAGGCGGTGGCGCAGTAGATAGAGCGTTGGACTGGGATGCCAAGGACCCAGGTTCGAGACCTTGAGGTCGTCAGCTTGAGCGCAGGCTCATCTTGCTTGAGCAAAATAAAAAATGCTCACCAGCTTAGACCCAAGGTCGCTGGCTCAAGCAAGGGGTTACTCTGTCTGCTGAAGGCCTGCGGTCAAGGCACATATGAGAAAGCAATCAATGAACAACTAAGGTGTCGCAACGAAAAACTGATTGATGCTTCTCATCTCTCTCCATTCCTGTTTGTCTGTCCCTATCTATCCCTTTCTTTCTCTGTCCCTGTAAAGGGAAAAAAAAAAAAAAAAAAAAAAAAAATTGAGACAATTCCATTTTAATGGTGTATTTTAAAATGGGCTTTAAAATCCATGACCTACAATAATCAAGGGTCAATATTATCATTTTGAATACCTGTTGTTATAAAAGTGATGCCTTTAGAATCTCTTGCTTTTTACAGAAAATGGGCTCAGACTGCTGTTTTTATGAGGATTCTGATTTGCATTAGGGGTGGGTGGGTATATATGCTTTTGGTTTTCTGGACTTGGGAACTAAATAAGCTTATTTGTTAGTTTTTTTCTCTCCCATAAGCATTTGTTACTTGGAGTAATAGAAAACTAGGCTGTTTTACAAAAAACTATACATGAGTGTGGGAAGCTGGAATGATATTTGGATTTGGTTTAACTTTTGTGATCCAGTAATTCTTGTGAAAGTAATTGATATCTTTCTCAGGGGCTCTTAGGCCATACCTCTCAACCCATAGTCTCATAGTGCATGAGTTTTGTGTCTATGACTGATGTCTGTGCCCAGTACTAGACTAAGCGTGGAGGGATTATGCCTGTCTGGTATCGCTGTAGTATCCTAGGTCTCTAGGCACCTAGTGGCCTTTCAGTAAATATTTGATTGATGCCATTTGTGGTGCTATTAGTATCTTGGAGAGAGGGGGGGTTGCTGATTTGATCTTGTGTTTTCCAGGGTCCCAAAAAGGTGGGGACGCTGTGGCGAGAGGCTGGACTTAGCTGGAAAGAATTTCTACCAGAAGGCCAGGATGTTGGTGCATTCATTGCCGAACAGGTTTGCACCTGGAGTTAGGATAACTCCATTTGGGGCTAGCCAGACTTCTTCCCTCATCTCACTCACATGGTGCACTTCCTCCTGACTGTGGCCCTTTTCAATTGCAGAAGGTAGAGTATACCCTGGGAGAGGAGTCAGAAGGCCTTGGCCAGAGGTTGCTCTCTTCTGAGGAGCTGAGCAGGCAGCTGGAGAGGCTGTTCAAGGAGGGCAGCAGTAACCAGCAGGTGTTTGACTGGATAGAGGTATGTTCTGTTGATATTGGGGGAGCAGGATAAAGGAGAGTTTGTTCTTGGTGTGGGGGGCAGGGTAAAGGAGAATTCGTTATTGGTATTGTGGGGGGACAAAATTCAGAATGTATTGGTCATGTGTTTCTTTCTCCTGCATAGGCCAACCTGACTGAGCAGCAGGTGGCATCCAACACATTAGTTCGAGCCCTCATGAAAACTGTCTGCCATTCCGCAATTCTCTGTAAGAGGAGCCAGGGAGATGGTGGGGCAAGGGTGGGCCCAACAGACAAATGGAGGTGGGGGGTTTTGGTCTTTGCCTCATAGTTCTGAACCAGGATGAGGGTACGTTATTGCACTTAATTCTTGTTTTCCTTTCTGTAGCTGAGACTCCCTGCCGAGTGGATGTTGAGGTGCTGAAAGCACGAGCGAAACTGCTACAGAAATTCCTGTGTGACGAGCAGAAGGAGCTGCAGGCGCTTTATGCCCTCCAGGCCCTTGTAGTGACCTTAGACCAGCCCCCCAGTAAGAGCCAGGCTGGAGCATTGGGGGTGGGGTAGAAGAACTGCCAGATAGTGGGGCAGTTATGGAAAAGGTCTCAACCCAGGAAAGGTGGGTGGTCATTACAGTGTAAAATGCTGTGATGGTTGATTGCTTCCCTCTATGGTGTTTGTTTCCTTGCCTACAAATGGGAGGAGTTAGATGCAGCTATGAAGTTGACTACCTGTCCTATACTTAGCCAAGTGTTAGATGCCAGGAATGCAGAGCTGCTAAACAATAATGTTTCCCTTTGCCTGGCACATGGTTGAGATGCTTTTCTTGCCTCATTTAATCTTATAGCTACAGTTTAGAATAGATAGCCTTCCATTTTGGGAGACTGAGGTAGGGTATCATGCATTTCACAAATAAGTATGTGCTGAGGCCCAGGGATTTTGCAGTAAGTCAAGCACAGTCCCATGCTGGCCTGGACTCTGTAACAGTGATGAGTATTGGAAGATGATGGCTCCTTCAGGGTGCTTTCTACCTGGGGGAGTTACATCTAGCTAGCCTAAGCAATAATGAATGGGAAATAACAAAATAGGAGCTAAATGACAAGTGGGAGAGACAGACTTGGAACAAAGGAACTGTGTGAGGAGGAAGGTAGGGAGAGCTGGACACAAGTTAAGAGAACTGAAGGAAGACCATTGTGGGAGAACCCAGTAGCCAGTTAGGTGAGGTAAAGTAGGGCTGGAGAAGTGGACACAGGCTGGGTCATGCAGGGTTGTGTAAGCCATGGGATGAGGTTTGGGCTTTAGATAAGGACAGGAAGAGTCCTTTGTGGGATTTTAAGCAAGGAATTAAAAAATTCTAATTCAGTTTTTAGATCATCCTAGCCATTAGGGGAAGAGTGGTTTGTAATGGTGGTGAGTGTGAATGCAGTAGGATCAGCCTGGTTGGTGGCAGTGAAGTTGGGAGAGGAGTGGGCAGATTCAACACATACACTGGCCTGAGAGCACAATGAGAGGTCAGAAGTTATATGACTCCCAGGATAATTTTTAGCTGAGGTGATAGTGTGGTATCATCCAATGGGTGGTAGGGAACACTGGATCAAGTTGTGTTTGGTCATAGTTCGTGATCCTTGGGTGGGGTTGATCAGAGATGTTGATAGACCTGGATATCTGAATTCATTAGGGGAAAAAGGTCAGGAGGAGGTCTATCTGTGATTTGATGGCACAGGTAACACCATCTGCAGGTCACAAGAAGATAGAACCTTGAAGTGAAGGACCCACTGGTAAGGACCAAAGAAAGATAAGGCCCTGTGAACAAAGGACAGTGATTTTAGGCGATGTAAGTGGTTAGTAATTCTAGATGCTCCTTGAGAGTTCAGTGGGAGGAGATCTGAAAATTAATGGCTTCAGCAGTGTAAAAGCGTGGAGGCCACCCTGGCAAAAATTATTTGGTGGAGAAGGGGGGCAGGATCTTGATTGGAAAGGACTGAGGAATATTCAACTGAGACAGGAAAAAGGGAAAACAGCAAATGTAGACAAAACTCTTGTTTGGTTATACGAGGTAGTGGTTGTAAAGGCAGCCTTTTGTGTTTAGATGGGGGAAGCTTGAAAACAGGGTAGAGGAGATAATTGCGTAGTGTTCCCACTGTTGGTATACATAGGATTTAAGAGCGCAAGTCTGGGATAAATGATGTACTGTTGCCATTGCTGTGGGATGGGAGTGGGGCCTCTGGGAAAAACATCGATTTGTTATTCTTCTTATGCATTCATTGGTTGATTCTTGTATGTACCCTGACCAGGGATCGAACCTGCAACCTTGGCATATCAGGATGATGCTCTAACCAACTGAGCTACCTTGCCAGGGCCGTTCATTTCTTTTTGTGTGTGTGTATTTTTCCGAAGCTGGAAATGGGAAGGCAGTCAGACTCCCGCATGCGCCTGACTGGGATCCACCCGGCATGCCCACCAGGGGGCGATGCTCTGCCCATCTGGGGGGTAGCTCTGCTGCAACCAGAGCCATTCTAGCGCCTGAGGCAAAGGCCACGGAGCCATCCTCAGCACCTGGGCCAACTCTTGCTCCAATGGAGCCTCGGCTGCGGGAGGGGAAGAGAGAGATAGAGAGGAAGGAGAGGGGGAGGGGTAGAGAAGCAAGTGGGTGCCTCTCCTGTGTGCCCTGGCACGCCAGGCTGACGCTCTACCACTGAGCCAACCTGCCAGGGCCCATTCATTTCTTGCTTTTTTCTTATTTATTCATTTTAGAGAGGAGAGGGGGAGAGAGAGAGAGGAGAGACAGAGAGAGAGAAGGGGGGGAGGAGCTGGAAGCATCAACTCCCATATGTGCCTTGACCAGGCAAGCCCAGGGTTTCGAACCGGCGACCTGAGCATTTCTAGGTCGACGCTTTATCCACTGCGCCACCACAGGTCAGGCCCATTCATTTCTTTATTCAGTAGAAGTGTATTTACTACTCAGCCTGTTTGCTTCTAGGATGTAAAGCTTGCTTTTGGAAATGCTGGCATTGCAGTTGGGGAAGGAAGTAGGTTATGTTCAGCGTTATACATAGGACAAGTGCCTGGGAGGGTTAAGGGGTGTGAGGGTCAGAGTGTAGGGGGTGCGTGAGCTGAGCCTAAGGGAATTTAATAGGAAGATGACAAGAGAAAGGATGTTCCTGGCAAAAGATGTTGTACATGTAAATTCAAGGCCAGAGAGGGTGTGTATGTTCAGGAAATTGGAAAATAAGGGGAAATTGGGATTAAGAGTTTGTTCTAGGTTATATACCCTTGACTTGTGAGTCATACATCTGGGACTTCGGTGATTCTCCAGATCCCCCAATTTTACATATAGTTTTCCCTATTACATATATCAAGAGTGAAGAAATTGGAAGCTGAGGTGAAGGAGGCTAGGCAGGTTTGTAAGGTGATTCATTTCTGTGCACCAGTTTCTTAGGTCATGAGATTAGTATACTGTCAAAAACCTAGTCTCTCTGAAATGATCAAACATACAAATGTCTGGATGGGTCAAGGGCCTAGTTTTAACAGTGGAATTTGGGAGGCATCCCTGTGGTTGGGATGGGGTGGTTGTGGACAGCACACCTCTAACTCTGTCTTGCCTGCTTGCAGACCTGCTTCGGATGTTCTTTGACACGCTGTATGATGAGGACTTGTTGAAGGAGGAGGCCTTCTACAGCTGGGAGAGTAGCAAGGACCCAGCTGAGCAGCAGGGCAAGGGCGTGGCCCTGAAATCTGTCACAGGCTTCTTCAAATGGCTCCGTGAGGGGGAGGAGGAGTCCGACCACAACTGAGGATGGGTGGGGCCGGGGACTTGGAACCCCATGGACACTCAGATGGCCCAGCCAGCCGCCTGGACTGCAGGGGGGTCAGCAGCAGTGGCGGTGGCAGTGGGTGCCTGTAGTACAATGTGTCTGACTGAGCTAATAAAATGGCTGAAGAGGCAGGATGGCTTGGGGCTACCTGGGGCCCCCTCCAGGATGCTGCCAGGTGTCCCCCTGGGGCACAGAGATATATTATATATAAAGTCTTGAAATTTGGTGTGTCTTGGGGGGGGGACACCACTGCCTGCCCCCTGAGGTCCTTTTTTATTTTCTGAAAATCACTCTTGGGACTGCCGTCCTCGCTGCTGGGGGCATATGCCCCAGCCCCTGCACCACCCCTGCTGCTGCCTGGGCAGGGGGATGGGGGGGGGGCACGGTGCCTGTAATTATTAAACATGAATTCAATTAAGCTCGCCGCCTCTGCTTTTATGGCCTTCTCCCTCTGGAGAACAGGAATGGATTGGTGGGCAGCCTCCTTTCCAGAGCTGGCACTGTAGCAGCTTCATTTAACCTGGCACCCCTCTCACCTCTTCCCCGTCCATGATTGTGGGAGCTGGGAGTCACTTTTCTGGAGGGTTTGGCCTTCGAAATGATGGACAAAGTGGATGTCGTTGATTTCCTCAATTCGGAGAGGAGGAGACAGCTGTGGGGTACTTAATACACTTGGCTGCTTTTGCTCTTATACCAGAATGTGCGCCAGACCCCTTTGTCTGGAGAAGGTCCTGGGTTCCAGGTTGGTTATGGCAGGGAAGTCCTCCGCGGTTACAAGGTCTCTGTAAGACGGGGGATGAATGCGATGAGGTCTTGCATCCCCGTACAGTGCTACTGGCAGCCTGGGCCCAGTGAGTGCCCGCGTGTCATCATCGCCTCCCCTTATCCCCAGCTCCGCAGGCTTGAGGGGTTTCCGCAGTTGTCACTGGAAGCACAGGACAAGCTTTATCCGTACTCGGCCCCAGGCCGCCCCTGCGTGGCCTTGACGCCGGCTCTGCCCCGCCCGCGTTGAATAGTGACGCGAGTGGCCACGCCCCCGCGCTAACGTCATCGGCCCGGTTCCCTCTCCCGGGAGCGGCGGCGGACGCGCGGCTCCCACCCCCCCCTCACGGGTTCTTGCTTACCCGGTGGTGGCCGCGGCCCGACCCTCTGCAAGCCGATGGCCCGGGTCCCGAGCGCGGGCTAGCGTGCCTGGGTGCCCGACCATGGGCTGCATCGGCTGTCGGAGCCCGGCGGGTCAGGGTAAGAGGCAGAGGCCGGCATAGGGGGTCGGGCTGCGGGTGCGCGGGCCTCGGGTGGGTGGGGGCCTTGAGGAAGGGGCCAGTGTCGAGAGGGAGGAGCCTGCACCGGGGAGGCGGGCCAGGCAAGAGGAGGGAGCGGACCTGAGCGGGGAGGGGGCTAAACAGACTTTGGTTCGGTCCCTTGGCCTGCCTGCTTCTGGGCTCTGCAGGGTAGACTCGTGTCTTTCTGCCTGGATTCTCACCACCACTGAGGATGGCAGGAGGCGCATGGCCCGGGGAGGGACTAGTCAACCCTTTCCAGCCCATGGCAACTGGCCTTATTCACCCCCACACACTCAATCCCCTTCTGCCTTAAACCTCTCCTCTGGCTGTCCTGGGAGTGGCCCTATGCTGGAAACCTGCCCCTCCCAGCTGTGTCCCAACCTCCTTAAGCCTGCACTCGCTGGCCAAGTACCCTGCTAGGGAGTTTTTAACCCTTACTCTGTATTTCAGTCAAATGGTTGATGAAGGGAACTAAGGCCCCACTTGGGGCACCTGTGAATACCTGATCACCTCTCACTTCTTACAACTCTTTTAGTTTCCTTTCCCCACTCTCATCAATGAAAAGTCACCCTATCCTGTGGAGTGAAACGGGAGCCCAGAGGGAGGCCATCGGGGCTTCCTTCTCACAACTGCTGACCCTTGCTTGGGCTTTGGTTACCATTGATGGTGCATGCTGGGGCCTGGTCTTAGACCTATGCATCTGAGGTTGGCCAGCCTACTTTACTCCAGTGTCATGGATTTCTCCAAGCCTAAGGCCAGGTAGGAACTTTTGATGTTGAGGGATAGGTTTCTAATGGGTCCTGGGCTTTCAGGGCAGGTGGTCAGTCACACATGCCATAGTGTGGTTGGTACTTGAGGTTCTTTGGAACTAAGACAGATTTCTTTCCTTGGGTTCCTGTGTGGAATTCTGGGACTTGTAGTTCTAAATTAACCTCATGGCTTTTGAAGCTGAGAAGCAGCAGGCTGCTCTGAACCCTCTGGACCTGCTGAGGCATGGAGTTCAGGAAGTTATTCTGTTTTACAGTCAGGGGAGATTTTAGCTGACCTCAGGATTGGCATCAAGAGCCCTGATTAGGTACCAGCTGGGGCCATGGATGGCCTGTAATGTGTCTTCCTTCTGGTTGGTAGCATTTCTGGGGACCACCAGCTGGCTGAGGCTCAGGGACAGAGACGGCTGCTCCAGCTAAAGGTCAGTTGTGATATACATTGCCTGTTGGCACTGTCTAGGGCAGGGGTTCCCAAACTACGGCCCTCACCGCACTTCCAGAAGGGGCACCTCTTTCATTGGTGGTCAGTGAGAGGAGCATAGTTCCCATTGAAATACTGGTCAGTTTGTTGATTTAAATTTACTCGTTCTTTATTTTAAATATTGTATTTGTTCCCGTTTTGTTTTTTTACTTTAAAATAAGATATGTGCAATGTGCACAGGGATTTGTTCATATTTTTTTTATAGTCCGGCCCTCCAACAGTCTGAGGGACAGTGAACTGGCCCCTTGTGTAAAAAGTTTGGGGGCCCCTGGTTTAGGGGATGGGCCTTAGCTCACTAAGCTCCATAGAGTTGGACCGGGCCCCTGGAACTCCCACCTCCTCAAAGTCATGAGGCAGGAGGCTTCTCCTTATGTGACTAGGAACAGGTTCCAAGTGGGGAGGGGACTGGCTCAGCATCCGGAACCAAAATAGGAATAGAACTGGGAGCTGAGCCTGGAGCAGTTCTGGGCTTTTGGTTCTCTGCATCATCAGCCAGAATGCCTATGATTTCTGTGCTGGGCAAAATGTTTCTGTGGCAGCGTGAAGGTCCTGGAGGACGATGGACTTGTCAGACAAGTCGCAGAGGTGAGACCAAGAGCCATAGATGTAATCTGGGAGGTGATGGGAAGCTGAGGAACAGGGTGCTCAGGTGGCAAAAGGGAAATTACTTTGGCTTAGATCTTGGGAACCAGGCTGAGGCCAGAGAGGCCATCAGGATCAACAACCTTAGGGAACTGGGGCTCAAGTCAGAAAAAAATCATGGGTTTATCAGAGAAAAGAGCTGCGTACCAGCTGAGTCTGGTGAGAAGGAAGGCAGCAAACCTGCACAGGGTCCAAGATGGTGGTGGGAGGAGGATGGTGATGGCAGTGTAAAAATGAACTGTGCTTTCGGAAAGGAATGGGTAGGCTGAGAAACCAAAAATTCAGAATTCATCAAAGTCCAGGTTTCGTCCTGAGGGTTTTGATGGCAAAATATATCCAGTGGAGGAAGGAGGCTAGTGGCTGCCACAAAATGGCCCCAGGGGCTTAAAGGTTAGGGGCAGTGGGATAGGGGCTTTCAGAGTTGCGGAGAGCACCAGGTGGTTGCTGATATTCTGGGAGGTGGGGGAGGGGTGAGGAGGAATGATATGGCAACATCGGATGAAAAGGAGGGGGATCTTGGCAGAAGTGGGAGCCCAGCTGAACAGCCTTTTCCCCACTCCTCAGTGGCCTCGGACCCCGCGTGGGCTGTGGAGTGGATCGAACTTCCTCGGGGCCTTTCTCTAACTTCCTTGGGATCTGCTCGGACCCTCCGAGGCTGGAGCCGGTCCTCTCGCCCTTCCTCCGTGGACAGCCAGGACTTGCCAGAGGTGCTGGGCCCCTGGTGTTGGTAGGGGAAGGAGGACCGCATCCTTATGAAGGAGATCTGTATCCCCCTACCCCCGCCTTGCCAGCCTGTTTCTGGCTCCCTTTGCCTGCGAGCGTAGGCGCTATCCGGCCGGCAGTAAGGCCGCCCCCGCCGGTCTGCTCTTCTCGGCGCCGTGCCAGTGCTGGCGGGCTGCTCGCGTCTTTGGCGCTGACGTCAGCGCATCCCGGGCCATATCCCGGGAGACCCTGTTGCATGGTGATGGGTTGCCAAGGAGACATACACCTTTTCTCTGGGCCCGGGCCGCAGCTGCGCGGAGTGCTGGCACGATGGCCTTGGCTGGGGGGAGTGAGGGGAGGGAGGGAGTGCGAGCCAGGAAACACCCAGCAGGTGCTCCTCCCTCCGGGCCTGGCCAGAGGCTACCGGCGCCACCCTGGGGGCCCTGTCAGCCAGGTACTGAAGGGGAAGGACAGAGGGAATGGACCTGAAGTCAAGGGGCAGGTGGTGACCCTCTTAAGAAGGGTGGGAACTGATGGAGTAGAGCTAGGCAATGCCTGGGATGGGTCCTGTACCTCTGACTTCAGTCACTGGTTGAGGGAAACATTTGCCTGGGCTTGCCAAGGAGCACAGAGCCAGGCACAGGGTGAGGTGGGAATCCAGGTGAATCAGATTAAGGCCCTGCCATCCTGAGATCCCTCGGGAGAGATACAAGGGTAATGCTGGGGTTGGGGTGGGGTTGAAGAAGAGGAAACACTGGACTGAAAACACAATAGGAGTTGACACTTGAGTCAGGCCTTCAATGGTAGGGAGAATTTTGTCAGGCAAAGATGACATTCTTAGCCCAGGGAATGGCTGGGTTTCTTTGCCTGGAGGACGGCAGGAGGGCTGTTTACTTACAGGGAAAGTGGACAGGTGGGGATTTACTGGGCAGAGGGTATGGGGGTGGGGGGTGGATTCCAAGCAGGACTGGAAGGAGGCAGTGTCTCACGGAGTCCTTCAGTGCCTGGCTCTGAGCTTGTACTTCATTGGACAGTGGAGGAGCCCAGGAAAGATTTGAAATAAGGACATGTTGTGACCAGTTGCACTGCAGGAAAATTGTTTACATTTATACCTTGCCTTGTTCATTCAGCCTATGTACTTAGGTTACTCTGTATCAGGCACTGTGCTAACACGGTGCAGCAGTGGCCAAAAGAGACTGGATTTCCTAAAGAGCTTAAGACCAGTTAAGGAGACCAACAAGAAATAAAGGAACACACAAAATAGAACATAATTATAGCCTGACCAGGCGGTGGCGCAGTGGATAGAGCGTCGGACTGGGATGCGGAAGGGCCCAGGTTCGAGACCCTGAGGTCGCCAGCTTGAGTGCGGGCTCATCTGGTTTGAGCAAAAGCTCACCAGCTTGGACCTAAGGTCGCTGGCTCAAGCAAGGGGTTACTCGGTCTGCTGAAGGCCCGTGGTCAAGGCACATATGAGAAAGCAATCAATGAACAACTGAGGTGTCGCAATGAAAAACTGATGATTGATGCTTCTCATCTCTCTCTGTTCCTGTCTGTCTGTCCCTATCTGTCCCTCTCTCTGACTCTCTGTCTCTGTAAAAAAAAAAAAAAAAAAAAAAAGAACATAATTACACACATGGGACACATTAATAGAGGATGGTGACTTGTTCCAGACTACAGAGGGAAGGTGGACAGCTGGTAGGGTAGCCAGGAAGGATTCTCCAAGGGAGCGATATTTCAGCCAAGACCCAGAAGATGAGAGAGAGCCAGCCAGACACAGGAGGGAGAGAAGGGAACGCTTACGCAACATACTAGGCTGGGAGAACAGCATGGAGTCGGAGCAGCTTGGGGGACCACCACTGTGCTCATCTGGGCAAGGGGCATTGAGAGTTTGAGGAAGCATTGTGGCAGAGGGTGAGGGTAATGTTAGAGGCAGTCTGGAGAAGGAACTAATTAGGTCTCAACATAGGTGGGTAAGGAAAGCCTATGGGAAATTTAATGGTTAATGTTGAGGTTGGAGCCAGACTAAAGGGGAGAATGGCGGTGCAATGCGAAGTAAGGAAGCATGGAAGCAGGGCCAGCTATGGGGAGAAGGTGTTGGGTTCGTTTTTGGTCATGCTGAACTTGTGGTCCTGGTAGGCTCTAGAAGCAGCTAGAACGTGGGCCTGAAGACTGAGAGAAGAGGGGCAAAAGGAAGGGGACCTGGATGTTATATCCTTCTCCCTTTCTCTTTTCTCAAAAGCCCCTACTCCATGGTTTTTCCTGACCAGCCTTCTTCCCCTCTGGGAGCTGGGAAGGTGGAGGGTTAGCTGCAGTTCTGCTACTTTGGGCCTGCCCGTTTCCATTGCTCCCTGGGAGGACATAGTTTGCTGGTCCTAGCTTCTTACCCATTTACATATCCCAGCAGCCATTGGGACACATGTGCTGCCCTGGCATCTCTTCCCAGTTCCCCTATCCCCTTGATACTTAGGGTGGGCTATGAGCATCTGGGAGGACATTGCTGTCAGAGGAACACTCATCCCCGATGCTGTCACCCCAGGTGAATGTTGGAGACACAGTCGCGATGCTGCCCAAGTCCCGGAGAGCCCTAACCATTCAGGAGATTGCTGCGCTGGCCAGATCCTCCCTGCATGGTATGCGTCCCCCTTTCTTACCTCCGGCAATTTGGTCCTTTCTTCTACCTTTTTGCACATGCTGTTGGGTATTGTACCCTATGAGTTCCTGATGTCTTCTCCCTTTCCTCTCTTCCTTAGGTGAATCCCAGCCCCTTCCTCCCAAAGACACATATGGACCCTCACTACCACCCCCCGTCCACTTCCCTCCCAGATGGTCCCTGGCTCTGCTCTTACCAGGTTTTCTGATTCTGCCCCACTTCCAGGTATTTCCCAGGTGGTGAAGGACCACGTGACCAAGCCCACTGCCATGGCTCAGGGCAGAGTGGCTCACCTCATTGAGTGGAAAGGCTGGAGCAAGCCAAGCGACTCGCCTGCTGCCTTGGAATCAGCCTTTTCCTCCTATTCAGATCTCAGTGAGGGTGAACAAGAGGCTCGTTTTGCAGCAGGTGATTGAAAGGATCAGCTACGTGTTTGTCATAGGGATGCTCTTTCTCATCTCCTTGGGCTTGGTTTGGGGTTGGAATTTTCCCATGCCCCCTGTGTCTTCCCTCTCCTGTCTCCAAACTGAGCCCTAATCTTAGTTCACCTCTGCTAATGAATTCCCTGTTCTCCCCAACAGGAGTGGCTGAGCAGTTTGCCATTGCAGAAGCCAAGCTCCGGGCATGGTCTTCAGTGGATGGTGAGGACTCGACTGATGAGTCCTATGATGAGGACTTTGCTGGGGGAACTGACTTAGGTGAGTGGACATGCCATGCTAGTGCTGCCAGCTGGGGTGGAACTGCCCGATAGGCCCCTGGTTCAGAGCTCAGCCTTTGCAAGGAGAGCGGAGAGGGGCAGATCCTGTCCAGGCAGTCATTGACTTTCCTTTTTTTTTTTTTTAAAGTGACAGAAGGAAAGAGACAGGAAGGGAGAGAGATGAGAAGCATCAACCTGTAGTTGTTGCACCTTAGTTGTTCATTGATTGCTTCTCATGTATCTTGACCAGGGGGCTTCAGCTGAACCAGCAACCCCTTGCTCAAGCCAATGACCTTGTGCTTCAAGCCAGTGACCTTGTGCTTCAAGCCAGTGACCTTTGGACTCAAGCCAGCGACCATGGGGTCATGTCCATGATCCTATGCTCAAGCCGGCAACCCTGTGCTCAAGCTGAATGAGCTCACGATCAAGCTGGTGACCTCAGGGTTTTGAACCTGGGACAGGTCGGTGCCCTATCCACCGTGCCACCACCAGTCAGGTGGCAGTCATTGACTTTCTGTGGGCAGAAGGGCTGTCCACCCTCATGAGTGAGCAGTCAGCAGGTGGGAATGGAATAGTTCCTTTCCCACAGGTGCTGAGCCTTCTCTGCCTGTCTGTGCAGTTGGGCCTTGTAGTCCTAAAAAAATAAAAGAAAAAAAAACCCTCCCAGAGACTTTACCAGCCCCTTCTGTGCAGTCACGGCTCTGGGGGGTCTGCGTGCCTCGCCTCTGGAAGTCCTCCTAAGGCAGCCTGCTTGGCTGGCTGGCTGGCAGCACCAATGGACCAGAGGACAGCAGCACAGCATGTCACAGGGCTGTGGCCCTAGGCAAACAGGAAGCCTGCTGGGCCTGGAATGCCACAGGCCTGCTGGCTCCAGGTCAGCATCCTCACATTCCAAGCTAGTCGGGGCCTTTCTCTTGGCCAGTGCTTGCAGAGGGGACCCTGTGGAGCTGTGCAGCTGTGTGGCTTTGCAAGGCCCTTCTTGCATCTTTCATTCTCGGGACCACGTGGCTGGCTTTCTCCATAGCTTCTAGGCTCAAGCCTCCCAGGCCACCATTCCCCTACCCCCATTCCTTTGCCTTTGAACCTCGCTTCCACACGCTTCCAAACCCTTAGCTAATTAACATGTTCTCCAGGGTGGCACTACATGAGAGCGCATTGGCGACTGCTGCTGTGGTGCAGAGGGGACTGGTTTGGAGACCAAGACAGACCTGAACCAGTGTTTTGTCTGAGTTCCAGGCCTGCTTTGACCTTGGTATATTGATTAATAACTAACATTTACCCAAGGCCGCTACTAGCCCATGTGGAATCTTTGTACAAATTTGAAGAAGGGACTCCTTTCTCTGGGGGGCGCAACCCCATGCCAGGGCATGCTGCTTGGTGAGCAGAATATGGGATGACTCTCAGCCCTCACTGACTGCCTTGGACAGGCTTCCCTTGTGCAGTGAACAACCTGTATGCCCTCGATTGGTATCCCTACATTTATTGTTTTTTTACTGTGTGCCAGACTCACAGCTCTCAGCAACCCCATAAGGTAGGTATATCAGAATCCCTAATTGAGGCTGAGAGGCTAAGCGATTTTCCTCAAGTTCCCTAGCTCCTATGCACCATCCCTAGAGCTGTGCCAAGGCGGAATGGGGAGAATGTGGCTTCCAGTTTGGCCACTGGGATGGGGCTAGCAGGGTGTCTTCTTTTCTCTCCTCCAACAGACATGGCTGGGCAGCTGCCCCTGGGACCACACCTCCAGGACCTCTTCACTGGCCACCGATTTTCCCGGCCCATGCGCCAGGGCTCTGTGGAGCCTGAGAGCGACTGCTCACAGACCGTGTCCCCAGAGACCCTGTGCTCTAGTCTGTGCAGCCTGGAGGATGGGTTGCTGGGCTCCCCAGCTCACCTGGCCTCCCAGCTGCTAGGCGAAGAGCTGCTCCTTGCCAAACTGCCCCCCAGCCGGGAAAGTGCCTTCCGCAGCCTGGGCCCATCGGAGGCCCAGGACTTGCTCTACAACTCGCCCCTCACAGAGCCCTGCCTTTCCCCCACCGAGGAGGAGCCAGCCCCCTGCGAGGACTGCCACCTGCTGTGCCCACCATCGGTGGGCAGCTGGGAACGGCAGCAGCAAGCCTCTGACGTGGTTTCTTCTGGGGTGGTGTCCTTAGAGGAGGATGAGGTGGAGCAGGAGGGACAGTGACACAAATGCCTGGTGGTGGCATGTGTCCCCTGGCTGCTGCTGGGGGCAGAGCCTCTGTGCCCAAGTGTGGGCTTGAGGCTTCCAGCAGAGCTCCAAAGCTGGAGGGCTCCTGGGAGCGATCACTCCACATTGTGTGTTTTGCATGAATGTGTCTAGAGAGGAGGCAGGAACCAGGCTGGGGGCGCATGTCCAGCCCCCACTCCTGGGGTTTGCCGGGGGTTGCCCGGGGCCCCTGGGGCATGGCTACAGCTGTGGCAGAGTGATGTTCATGTTCTTAAATCAAAAAATGCCACATGTCTCTTCCTCTGATGATGTGAACCCCTGAGGGGCCATTATGACTGGGCTGTGGGATAGAATGGGAGGGAGCCCGGCCTCCCCCTCACGCCCGCCTCCGCTTCTCCTCACCTCCATGTCCACGTGCAGTGCTTGACAGAATAAACCCCTCTCCCCTTGGAGCCTACAGATTGAGCCCTGAGCGTCAGTCCCCCAGGGCCCTCCCCAGCTGGGCTCCTGCTGTGCTTCGCCTTTCCATTGTCTCTAGATCACTGTCTTTTCTAAAGAAAGGGGTTTTGGTCTGTTCTTTCAGCTGGATCTTCTCTGGGAGGCATTGGAGTGATGGAAGCATAGACCTTCCATCCTTTTCCTGGCCGCCCTGAGGGCTCTGGGCCCTTTCCCAGTCCCTCGCAGTAAGTGTGGGCAGGGGCCCCAGCCCAGCAGGCTGCCCGTTCATCAAGTTTTCTTTAGGGTGAGGTTGGGAGAGAGGATGGCTCTGGTTGCTCGAGCTGTGACTTCTATGTTCTACCAGAGAGGGCCACCAGGGGGCAAACGGGTGGCCAGGCAATTGTCTGCTGATGCCTGAGCAGGACAGGAACTGTGCCCGTGGGTGACAGGCATGAGGGAGTGTCTCTCCTTGGGGAGGAAAGAGGGTAGTGCCTTTCTTGGCAGAGGAAAGGCCAAAGCGCCAGCACTGGGGGCAGCCGGGGTGCTGATGGCCGAACAGCGGAGGCCTCTGCAGATCCTGCACTCATCCCATGGACAGGCTCTGGAGTTTTATGGCCATGTGGGTATACAGGGGGCTAGAGATTTCAGGCCTTGTAGGCTTTGGCAGGTAAGAGGGCCCAAGGTGAGAACATGAGCTGATGGGCACAGGCATTCTATATATAAGTGGCTCATTAGGTGTTTATTTTGTTCTATTTAAGAATTTGTTTTATTAAATTAATATAAAAATCTTTGTAAATCTCTATATACATCTGGTCATTGGCGGTTCCAGTATAAACCATCTTAGTTCTATCCCTTTCCCCTTCAAAGGGGCAGCAGGGGTCAAGTGACCCCACCCCATCCTGCTGGGCAGTGCTGATCTTCCTGCCTTTGGAACACATGCTGTAGGTGGGTGCTGGGTCAGATTCCAGGTAGGAGGAATGGGGAGAAGCTGTACCCCGGGTCTGGCAGCTGCCTCCAGCTTTCCCAGGGCAGAGGGGACAGGAAGGCTGTGGGCTTCGGGCCGACCGCCAAGGCCACCTCCACCCCAGGCCGCACACTGAAGAGTTCACTGGCACTTGTCGTCACTGTCAGAAGGGCTACCCTCCCCAGGGAGGCTGTGGCGAGAGCGGGGCCCCCAGAGCGCATGCACCTCGGTGGTCTCTGTGTCGCTGCTGCTGGTGGCGCTGTCACGAAAGCTGGCGAGGGGTGGCCGGACTTTGACGCCCTGTGCTGTGACCGAGCCCTCAATAGCCTTCCGGAGCTGGAAAGGTGAGAGGGTCAGACAGCTCCGTGCTGCGATCCCCTCAGCACTCCCGCAGGGGGCCGGACATAAGCCTCCATGCTTTTCTGGAAGTGGAAGTGGCTTTGATGGCCCCTATCATCTTACCTCCTTCAGGGTGACGATTCCGATGAGTCTGCCGATACTGGTGACATAAGCATGGTCCACTCCCAGCAGTGAGAAGATGGTGTGGGTCTGCAGGATGGGGAGAAGAATATTGGACTTGACTACACAAGGGGAGAGGGGCCCAGGCCAAGGTGTGGGTTGGGGGGAAATTAGGGATGCCACAGATGGTGGGGGAGGGGCAAGGACCAGCAGAGGGAAAAGAACAAGAATGTACAACTGATCCTCAGAAGTTTGAAAGTGGGAATCCTTTTTTAAAACTTATTGCCTTTTTTTTTAAGAGAGAAAGGGAAAGAGAAACATCAATTTGTTCCATTTATTTATGTATTTATTGGTTGATTTTTGTATGTGCACAGATGGGGAATCAAACCTGCAACCTTGATGTATCATGATGATGCTCTAAATAACAGCCACCCAGCCAGAGCCTGATAGTGGGAATCTATGTTGATAGGAAGACGGACAGATTCTTCATCCCATGATAGAAAGGAGGACGGAGGAGAGAATAGCTGTTCAGATATGACACCAGGTACCCAGCTAAGCCTGACATTAGTATTTAATTTCTGAGCTGCCCTGTGAAGTAAGTATGACACCCATCCTACAGGACAGGCAGCGTGAGGCTCAGTGGTGAGGTGACTTGCTCAGGGTCCTCAGGAGAGGCGGCCTTGCGGCTCCCGGCCACTCACCACACTCCAGGAGGACGCACTGCCCTGGTGGTTCTGGGCCGACGTCTGACTGGTCATGGATGTGCTCAGGAGGAAAGTTCCAGACCCCTGCTGGGGTCCTGGCTGTGAAGCCTGTTCCTCTCACCCCACTTCAGCAGCTGCCACATGCTGCTTCTCTGCCCTCGGCTGGCCGGCCATCTAGGTACCCCTTCACTCTGGCTTCCAGGTACTGGCTGTGAAGCCTGCTCCTCTCACCCACTTTAGTGGCTGCCACATGCTGCTTCTCTGCCCTCGGCTGGCTGGCCATCTAAGGCATCCCTTCACTCTGGCGTCAAGCCCCCAATCTTGGCCTGCAGCACTCTGTATCTCTGACACAATTTGCCTTTTCTGGGGCCTAAAGCATCCCAGGTCCTCTGGAGACGTAGACTGCAGTCCAGGGGACAACAGTCTCCCCTCCTCCCCTGTTTTTCTTGCTTTGGGCCCTCCCCCAAGCTTTCAAATGTAATCACCAAGAGTTCAGAAATTGTCAGTTCCCTTTGTGCTCTGAAGTGGATTTTTCTTGGGCCAGATGTCTTGAAAAACACTACTGACTCAGCAGTTCCTGGAATTTTTGGCCTATCATTTATCACACTGTTTTCAGTTTACTTGTAAGCCTCTTGGCTTAATGCTTGAATCAAAATGGGTATTAATACTCCAGCTTCTTGAGTAACTGGTACTCGGAAGTCACTGTGATTGTCTTAACACTTTAAAAATGTTTTCTTGCACAGTTGCTGAATTCTTTTGGAAAGAACTTCCAGAACTTTCCTTTCTCCTAAGGCATGACAGCACTTATAAAAAGCTAGAAGTTCAGTGTCAGCATAAGCTTTTTTGTGCTCCTCTAATACCTGTGTCATAGCTGTCACGTGTTTAGCAAGTCCTTTGAATCCTACATGCTACAAGTTATCTTTAATTTCCTTATCTGATTTCATAGGGTAACATATCTTTAGTATAAGATTTCTTGTTTTAATAATCCCTTGGCTTCGTCTTATTATGTTTAATAATCCATCTCAGCCTCTCTCAAAGATCCTATTAAATCATTCCCCTGGATTTTCTATTCGCTACAATCCTAATCAGAGTGGGCTTCGGGCAGGCTATACGGCCTTTTAGGTTTGCAAACCCCTGTCCTGGGCAGTCATCAGCTTTATTGATCTACTTCCTGAATATCCTGGCCATTCTCCGACTCCCTCATCATCCTCAGCAGAACTGAATGGGTTCTGCTTTCTGCCTCCCTTTCATCCACCTCCGCTCTGTCATCTTACCAGCTTTCTCAAACCTGAGTAGGAGCCCGGACTGCCCAGAATGGCCCAGAGGACCCTTACCAAGCCCACCTCAGCCTTTCTCTTTCCAGCGTCAGATTTCACCAGACACTCCAGCTTCCAGCCTCATACAATCACTCATCCTTTTCTGAAAACGTCAATTGCTTGCACACTTCCCTCATTACCATCTTTTAAAGTCCCCTGTTGGCCCTGGCCTGGTAGCTTGGAGTGATATCACAATACACTAAGGTTGCAAGTTCAATCCCTGGTCAGGGCACATACAAGAATCAACCAATGAATGCATAAAATAAGAGGAGCGACAAATCAATGGTTTTCTGTTCTCTCTTTCTCTCTCTCTGAAATCTATAAATAAAAATTAAAAAATAAAGTCCCCTATTGTTTGCCTCTAAGTATAAGTAGTGGTAGTAATTTCTAAAATATATTGAATACTGCCTGACCTGTGGTGGCGCAGTGGATAAAGCATCAACCTGGAAACGCTGAGGTTGCCGGTTCAAAACCCTGGGCTTGCCTGGTCAAGGCACGTATGGGAGTTGATGCTTCCTGCTCCTCCCCCCTTCTCTCTTTCCCTCTCTCCCCCCTCTCTATAATGAATAAATAAAACCTTAAAAAATAAGAATAAAAAAATAAAATAAAGTTTGTTATTTAAAATATATTGAATACTTACTAAGTGCCAGGTACTCTAAGTGGTTCACATGTATCAACCCTATGATGTAGGTACCATGATCCCCATTTTACAGATCAGCAAAGTGAAGCACAGAGAGGCTAAGAAATTTGACAAGGTTACACAGCTAGCTTGCAGCAGAGAGAGGATTGGGTTCAGCCCAGTGTTGACGGTACAGCGTTCCCCACCTCCACCCACTGCTGTTCTGCAGAGGCCTCTGGATGAATGAGGTACGGCGCTGATACGGCCATCTCCAGTTGCACAGGCTCCTAAATAGTCTCCAGTGTGTTCCCTTGACCCTCTGAATGTTCTGCTCCTGATCTTAATTGGGCTACTACTTTATTGACTCCTCAGGCCTGCAAGGACATTTTGAATTCTAATCTTTTATGTTCTTATCACTTCCAGTTCTTTGCACTTTTGTTTGTCGGTTCCTCAAAGGTTTCTTCTCTTCCTGATTTTTAAGTTTGTAACAAACACATACATTGTTCTTTTTTATTTTAATTTAATTAGACACCAAGGAGCTCATTGGAGGGCCTGCATTTCTTGGGCTTGGGAACAGTGAATTGACAGGGAGAGGGACAGCGTGGCCCTCTAAAAGAATACTGGAACTGGGGCCAGGAAATCTGGGCTCTAGGCCTGACTCTGCTTTACTTATCTGGACAGGAGATCTTCTCGTTGCCTCAGTTTCCCTGTGTATTAAAATGATTAAATGCATAGGCTTTTGGGTGAAACAATCTTGGATATCAGGCCTGATTCTGCTTGTTACTAGCTGTGTGGCCTTGGTCAACTTGCTTAACCTCTCTGAATCTCGTCCTCATCTATAAAAGCTGGAATATCACACTATATATCTTACAATGTGGTTGTGAGGATTAAATTAAACACGTGAACAGTTTAGCCCAGTGCCTGGCACATAACATGCACTCAAAACACGTCAATATTATCATCATCTTCATGTGATGTCTGAGGCCTAAGTAAGATGATGGAAAAGCGTTCGAGGTTTTAGGAAGAGAGGCTTTAAATAAAAGCCAAATGTACTGTTTACAGGCCTATCTCCTTTTTTCTTGCAAGGGCACTATAGTTCCCCACAAACTTTGATCTGGGGTCTTTACTTCTTTACTCAAAGGCTGATAAGTTCCTTTGTTAATTTTGTTTCTCTTTTGTCCTCTGTCCTTCCAGCCTGGGCCGCTGCTTGTCCACACTAAGCTGGCTCTTGGGCACAACTTGCATCTACATTAGCTGCAGACCTTGGGAGTGCTCCCCCACTGGCCCCTGCCCCCATACGGGGGCCTCAGACGTGTGCACATTAAATCTAACAGTTTAGCTAAAACTCCCCTTGGCTTCTGCCCTAGCAGCCCTCTGGGTGTGCCTGCACTCCTGTCTTCACTTAGAAGCCGGAAGGTGTCCAGTGATGCCACTGCCCCATCCTGGGGAGCCCCTGAGGCAGTTCTCCACAGAACTCCCACCCTCTTCTGTGTCAGCCTCACCCACCACCATCTGTCTGCACTCAAGTTTCCTACCCATTTCTGCAGGCTGGTTTTGTCCTTCTGCTGAGCTATCTCCCTGTGTCCTTACTAGTTTTCCTTTGGCCTACATTAAGTGAAACTTTCTGGGGTCTGACATTCCAAGCCCCCCACTGGGTGTTTCTCATCTTTGTTTATCTCTTCTCTGTAGTGTCCCCATCTCTACTTGAATGTTTGTTAACTTGTTTATTAGATTTTCTTATCCTGCTTATTTCTAGCCCATTTTTTTCCGCGTGGGTATATCAGCCTTGCTGGGAGCTGGCAGCCTCCCCCCAGCTGACCCTAGCCTGGCCTCTGGCTCCCACCCAGCTTGAGCCCTGTCTTTGTTGCTGCTTTGGTCCCGAGTTCCCTGGGAGAAAGGCTGAGAAGAGGAAAAACTATGATTCCACCGCAGGCAGGAAGAGGCTAAGGGAATATGACTCCTGGCCTCCCATCATTTGAAACAATGTGTTTGAAAAACATCTCCATACAGAGCCCACTCTCTGCTGTCCCTTTTCCCCCACTGGCTTGAGTCCAAACTCGTGGGAAGGCCTAGGTCCCCACCCTGTTCTCCCGAGAGCCCGGGCCAGCCCTGGGCTGATGGCCTGACCTTGTGCAGAGAGGTCCTCTCCACCAGCTGGAAGGGGGCGGGGTCAATTTTGCAGTCACTGAAGTTGACAGGTTCATCTAGCTGCTGCTCCTCCCATTCCAGAATCTGAGGGTATGAGAATAGGAGGGTTAGGGAGAATGTGCCAATAACGGCTCTCACCTACCTGAAAGCTGACCTGCCCCTTTTCCTACCCCGTGGTCCCTCCCATGGGGACAGAAGCCAAGATGATGACTGCACACATCCCGGAAGAAACAAAGTCCAGAGTTCAGTCACACCTTACCTCCTCAGGGGTCATTTCACTTTCCAGGTCCGAGTCGCTCTAGGAGAGAGGGAGGGAGGCTGGCACCTGGGGCTGGGTAGAGGGGTGTTTCCCCCCACTAGGGGAGGTTTACCACTTAGACCCTAGCCTGCCCAGTCTAGTGCTCCTGAGCTACGAAACAAAACGGGCACTTACTGCCAGGGAGATTCGGACCCGCTTCAGCTTGCGCTTGTCACATGATTCTGACTTCTCCAACTTTGTTAGAGCCGAACAGGAGAGAAGAGGAATTCACGTTATAGGGAGGAGGGAGGTGAGAGGAGTGGTGGAGCTGTGAGGAAGGGTGCACTGCAGGGGCAGAGCTGGCATCTAGGAGGGCAGAAGGCAGGGCGAGTGGAAACAGGTGCTACAGGCTCATGGAGAGGTTATCTCAGCATTAGTGAGCTGCAAAGAAAGAGCCAGACAGACAGGCTCCAGCCACTCACCTCCGGAGCAGCCTCAGGGGGTGGACTGCCACAGAAGAGGCTCCTGAGGGCAATGCCAGCCTGCTCCACATTCCCTGTGTTTCCAAACACAAGGCTCTAGGGCAACGCCATCTTTGGGGGAGAGGCGTCTTGGTTCTACCCCTGGTCCATTCAGGCAGCCTTTTAGCTAGGATGTGCCCTAGCCACAAGGTGCTCAGGGACCCTTGCGCGGTCTCAGGGGCCAGGCTCCGGCTCTGTGCGAGGATGGAGGGAGGTGCTAGAGGGTGCTGGGCTCACCTGGGGGACTCTCCCTGAGGCTCATTGAGTTGCTGGGCCCCCTCTTGAGAGCTGGCTTCAGAGTCTTGTGAGGCTCCCCACGAGCTTCAGGGAAGCTGGAGTCCTCTGTGCTCACCTGCACAGGCAGACGGGGCTGGTGAGGCTGTGGCCCAGGGTACCTAGTCCCCTCGCCTCACCAGTCTACACAGCAACATTCTGGAGGAAGTCTGTGTGGCTGGGTAGGGCTTCCCCTCACCTGGAAGCGGACAGAGCTCTTGGGGCTGGGGGGACTCTCCTGATCAGGCGGCGGAGGAGTCTGGGCAGCCCGGCGTTCCTGCATGTGCTGCCGCCTGCGGGCCGGGCTCAGCTGCGCCCCCAGCAGTGCCACCACCTGTGAGCGTTCAATGGAGCCCAGGAGGATCATTGACTCTGATAGATGGAGCAAGTGGGAGGACTCAGAGCCGAAGGTGAGGCCCTCCCCGTCCCCAGCCCTCTCCTCCAGAGCAGGGCCATGGACACAGGCCACACGCCAGAGGGAAAGCCCTGACTGGCAAATGCTATTATTCCCTTTGGGATCAAGGAGACTGGCTCTGGGCTCCTGGTCCCTCCCGCTTCCTGACCGGTGACCCTGGGAGATGGTCCTAGCACTGGACCCCCTGCTGATCTCACCAGAGGACTCTACTAAGGCCAGCATGCGGCCCTTGGTCCTGTGCAGTGCCAGTCGCAGGTCCCGGTAGGTGCAGCTGAGCGCCACGTGGGGGACATCTCGCACCATGATGTCCTCCACTCGCACCCGGTACTGCCTGGGGGCACAGAGGGACACCTGGTTTGTAGTCGGCATAGGGAGGGTAGCTGAAGCATTGCCACCTCAGGGCCATCGGGAAGGCCCAGAGCCCATGGGGACAAGGGCTCAAAGCCAAGCAGCACTCCCAGCTGCCCAGGGTATGGACAAGGGGAGCCCTGGCCAGGAGGGAGCGGGTGACTGGTCTCCCAGCTTCATGACTGAGGACCTTGCTGGAGGTGGGTGTGAGGGGTCCTAGGATACTTTCTGCCCCTCACCCACAACCCCTTTGTCGCCCTGCCCTCCGTACTGGTGGCGGCCCCAGCCCAGCTCAGGCAGATAAGGCAGTTTCTTGATTCGGATGATGCTGTCATAGAGTGAGGGCTGAAGGCTCTGGGCAACAGCGTTGGCCAGGATGACGGCGATCATGACAGGCAGGATGTGGGCAATCTGTCCTGTGAGCTCAAACACGATCACGGCTGTGGACACTGTGTGTGTCACGGCTCCTGCCAGCGCAGCTGCCCCTGGGGATAGTCACATTTCATCTCCTTAGGGTGCCAGAGACCAGATGACCCTCCCCACCCGGTGGCAATCCTATGGGTGCCCTCAGGGCTGCCCAGTTCAGTCTTGGGAACTGGATTCTGTATCTGAAGGAAGCCTGGTTTCTGCCAGCAGGGGGCACCAGAGCACCAGACCCTATGGCCCACCGGGGTTTTCCAGGACAGGTGGGGACCTGGAGCACTCACCTACCACTGCATAGCCCCCAGGCACAATGCGGTAGGTGCTGCTGTCCGTGTGGATCCCATCTGGGAACCAGGCAGCCATGCTCTCACCCACCAGACGCCCAAATGCTGCTCCTTCAGGGAGGGGGGTGGGAAGAGAAACAGGTAGTGGAGGGGGAGGGTGGGGGCACTAGGAAGAAAGAGGGTCAGAGGGTAGGGGAGGGGCCAGCGGGTCATTCAGAGCAGGGGACAGTCCTGTGGGGGTAGGCATCAGGGCTGGGGCTGCACCAAAACCCACTCCCAGGCAGGAAGGAATGGCTGGGGCGTAGCAGAGGGTGGGAAGGGTGAAGGTTGGAAGAACAGGCATTGAGGACTCACCAATGACAAAGACAGGCATGAAGGCCCCACAGGGTACTGGGATGGTGGTGGCCAGTGCAGACATCCAAAACTGCAGGCAGGAGGCAGTTCAAGCGGGTAGAGGTGCCACCTGGCTCCAGGCAGCCCCCAGCTCCACCCCAAGGAGTATACATTGCTCATCAGGTAATAAACCTCCCAACTATCCCAGTGAAAGGATGGAGGACTCCAGAACCAGAGGGCTTGGGTTCCAATTCTCACTCTGCCACTAGCAACGTGATGTTGGGCCAGTTACACCCCCTTTATATCTTTTTATTTATTTATTTTAGAGAGAGAGAGGAAGGGAACAGAGAAAGACAGAAACATCTATCTGTTCCATATGTGACCAGGGCTCAAACCCACAACCCTTGTGTATTGGAATGATGCTCTAACCAACCGAGCTATCTGGCCAAGGCACAACCCCTTTATGTCTTGACTTCCCACCTTTAAAACAGCAGGACTAACAGTACTTTTCCATAGCATTGTTATAAGGCTTAAAGGATTTAATATATGGAAAGTGCTAAAGAACAGTGCCTGGCACCTAATAAGCCTGTGTAAATGTTAGCTATACATCTGTAAGGAGCCGCACCTTCATGAGAATGAAGATGACCAGGGTGAGGAAGACATTGGCACGTGGTGGGCTCCAGGCCTGTGAAGTTCCTGGTGGCTTTAACTCTTCTACCAGTCCCTGGCGGACCCATGTCCGGTTGTCAAATAGGGTGACCAGTGTCTCTTTCTGTGAGAGCTAGAGGTGAAAAGCGTGCCTCAGGCTGGGGAACAGACAGGATGAAGGGAAGGGGCCCATAGGTGAGCAGGGATGTTGGCTTTAGAACAGATGCATCCCAAGGGAAAGCACACATTCCTGTTCTGCCTGGGGTTACCTGTCCAGCCATGAACTGTCCCAAGCCAGGGGGGAAGGTCAGAGTGGAGATGAGCAGGGTCACCAGAGCCGGGAAGAGCAGGCGTCTAGAGATGTAGGGTTCGCAGCATCAAATAGGGGTGGTGCACCTACTACAGACTGCTGGAAGGCTAGGGCCCTCACATACCTCAGGAGTGAGGTCACAGCAAAGCCTGGGCTCTTAAACACAGTTCTGAGAGAAGGTCCCCTTTGCTGTTCATGAGACGATGGCCCAAGGCTGATGGCCAGCCCAGGTTATCATGAGCCCAAAGAACTTTCTGTTGGCTCCTGCTTCCCTTAGTGGGTAGCCATGGCAGACAGTCCATCCCAGCCCTCTTTGGGACACCTGTGAGCCACTTCTCCTCCCCATGCCCTCAGAAGTCCTAGCTGAAGGGTGCACTGTCCGAGTGGAGTTTCTGCCCCTGTCTGTTTTCTGTGGTGACAGACTGAAGGTCAGTGTTAGGGGAAGGAGGCTGGGGCCCCTTATGCAGCTGACTGAAGGCGCCATAGGGAGCAGGTTCAGTTTCTCTGAAGGACGTTCGTCCCAACAAAAGTCATGTCTCAGGCCACCCCGCTCCCCTTCCCTGGGTCACAACTGAAAAGGCTGTGCTCCAGAGATCAAACACACAATCTCACCCACCTCCATGCTTCCCTGGACGAAACTAAGGCTTATCCTCTCCAAGGAGCACTGCTCTCTGCGCCAGGCCCAAGGCTAAGGAAGCCTTTGTCTTTGATCTAAAATGCCCTCTGCCACTGACTAAAAATTCAAAATTACCTGACAATTTTCAGGTACTCTGTATTACCAAAATGTTCAACCCACCTGGAAAATACCACTGGTTGATTTTCTCAATGGAGTACCTACTTTTGACGGGGCCACTAAATGCCGGCTTCTCTGTGACCGCCCCACCCCCACCCCATTACACAGCCCCAAGTAGCCTAGAGAGGCCTCCAAACCCAACTCACTTCTTCATGAGGAAGCGGTTGATGGTTTTCTGCTTCCGCATCACCTGAACAATCTTCCGGTTCAGGTAGACAAAGAGCGCTCCCCCGAAGCCACTGGCAATACTGGAGAGGAGAAGCATCATTGTGAGTGGGGTCTTCCTTCTTTTACCTCCTCCTCTCCAATAGGCCCCAGCGACCTCAGCTCCTCACCCAATGACAGCAAAGGCCGGCAGCTCCTGGAGGTCAAAGGGAAAGTCAAGCCGGAACCGGGTTTTGAAGAGAGCAGTGATAGTCTCTGAAGGGGAGGCAGAGTAGCAGAGGGGGCAGTGTAGTTTTGAGGGCTCCACATGAGCCATCTCAGGGGCTCCCCGCACCCCCAGGCGCCCCCACCTTCGTCGCGGTTCCAGACTGCCAAGACCCGGAAGATGAAGGCACTGAACGTGGCAGCAAAGAAGCCCCGCCAGTAGTTCCGCACCGCGAAGAAGGTGGAGGTGACCTCGATGCTGAACAAGACGCCTGCAGGGCCAGGAGAGTCCTGCCTGAAGTCTCAGGACGCAGAGCCAGAGGAGAAGGGTGGAGGGGGCCAGGCCAAGGGCAGGGCTGGGGCTGGACGGGCCGCCTACCTCCGATAGGGGCCGCAAAGCAGCAGCCCACTCCCACAGCACAGGCGGCGGCCAGCATCTCTGTGTTCCGGGACTCGTTCTGGTGAGAGTGGTGGACAGGGCAGGCAGCTGGGCTTAGCAGCCCACCCCTCTCTTCCGTCCTCCTCCAGGGTCCCTCTTACCTCATAGATGCCCCCAAAGAGGGAGAGGAACTTGCTGAGCAGGGCAGCACACATGCTTGCGATGTGCACAAAAGGGCCCTGGGGAGTGGGAGCAGGTGGTGAGTGGGGAAGGGGCCCCTCTGACCCCAGCCTGGCTGTTTCTTCCACTTGGAGGGACCCCTTCATTCTTCAGCTTGCAGTTACCTCCTTGCCAAGGGGCATCCCGCTGCCCAGGGCACAGGTCAGCCCGATGACCTTCGCTACAAAGGTCTTGAGGGTGAGGTATTCCTTTAGCACCACGCCTCGCAAGATGGTCTTCATCTCAGGGATGCCAGACCCTGGAAAGTGCACAGTCCCAGAAGAATAATTTAATGGGACCGTTTCAGGAGGTTCCACCTCTGCCCTCCCCTCCTCTCCTACTGTACCAACAGCCTGAGGAGCCAGGATCTGGGTGAATCCAGCTGAGAAAGTGATGAGGACGACAGGGTAGGTGACCCAGGCCAAGTACTGGAGCAAGAGGTTGGTGTTCAAGCCCTGGAACATCCACTGCTGAGCTGTGGTCAGAGGATGTGCTGCTGGACCCCCGAGGTGTATACCCAGTCCCTGCCTGGCCACTGGGACAGACTGATATGAGAGGCTGTCCCAGGGAGCATCACACAGAGCCGGGGCACAGAGGCTGGGAGGGGGCCACGGAGGGCCTTCAGTGGGACAGAGATCTTTGTAAGTAAGGGTTAGCTGGAGAGGGGAGGCAAGAAGTTGTGGCCTATGGGAGTGGCAGTGATTATGTCTGGAGCACTTAGGCTGGCCAAGTAGCCAGAATACTAGGACTAGTGTGGCATGGAGGAAGCAGTCGATGCTTCCCAGCCGTCCCCTGCCAGCCCTTGTCCTCACCCTGCAGACAGGCAGCAATGGCATAGTCCATAGCCCAGCTGACCAGTGCCATGACGAGACCCAGCAGGACCAGGAAGATCCAGTCTTCACCAACCCTGGACACTAGGAACTTATGACAGCGTACGGAACAGACTGGGAGGAGGGAAGGGAAAAATAAGGAGGCTGGCACAAAAGTGCTCCTCTCCCTGCCTCCTCCAACCCCTCAATGGGCAGCTCTAATGAATGGCCTCTATCCCCCCAGCACAGCAAGCCAGATGCCCTGCCCCAACCCAGTCTCACTGCGGCAGCGGGTGCAACGGCTCTGTCCATACTCCAGGAGCTCTGGGGGAGCTGGAGGGGAAAGTGGGCCCCTCCAGGGCTCGGGCCCTCCCAGGCGGATCCGAGCAGCCTCCTCTTTGGCAAAGGCCCCAAGGTCCTGAGTATACCGGCCATACATCTGAGCAATGGGGAAGACAGGGTTAGCAGCATGCGGGCTGAAAGGGGATTTAGGGAAGGATCCTGGGGTCTCAGCTCCCCTTTACCCAGCCCCCATATTTTATACCCCTCTTGAACCCACAGGTCCCACTTTGGCTTGGGGTGTGGGAACAATGCACATTGCAGACTGTGGGGGCTGTCCTGGCAGGAGTAATTGGGACAGCCAAGGTATAGTGACACAACTCTGGGGGTGGCAGAATAATCAGTCCTCTTCTCACAGGCATGGGGGAGGGGGAGCACTGAGGAGGAGTGGGAAGGCCCTCGCAGAGGAGGGATGGAAAAACCTAAGGCAGTCTGAAAGTGGGAGGAGAGAAGGTCAGAGAATAAGAGATGGTCAAGGGCATGTGGGTAACAATAAGGGCCTCAAGGACCTGGGGGCAGCTGAGGTGGGCCTAGAAGCAGGCCGGGCCTCAATCCTTATCACGTTCCTGTTGGGCCTCTGGCTGGTGACCTGTTCAGCTATATCCACCCCTCTCACCCACCCTAATCCCCTTGTTCCTATTCTCCACCCCCCCTCCCAGCCTGCCAGTCCAGTTGGGAGTGGAAAGTCCCTCTGGGTAGATGGGGAGTGCTTGTGGCCTCAGCCTACTCTGGAGCTGCCCTGAGTCCATCGGTGGGTAGGAGGACAGCACAAGCTGATGGCTGGACTGTGACTGTAGATGCTGGGGTGATGGGACCAAAGAGTCTGCGAGCCCAGGCTAGACCTGCCAAGCTGGGCGTGTGTTGGGGGTGGGGAGGAGTAGATTCCGGCTGCCACCCGCGGAGCTTTGAGACACAAAGGGCTCCTGTTGGGGCTGGGGTGGAGAGAGGGAGGGAAAGATAGAGACACAGAGAGAGAGAGAGAGAGAGAGAGAGACAGAAAGAGAGAGAGAGAGAGAAGGGAGGAGAGGGAACCAGAGAAAGGAAAAAGGGGAAAAGGAGGCTCCTGGAGAAGGAGCAGAGAAGAGAAAGTAGGGAGGAGGAAGGGAGAGAAAGAAAGTAGAGTATAAAGAGGCAGACACAGTGTCAGAGTGGGAGGTGAGCCTGTGAAAGAAAGACAAAGGGATCGGAAGGAGAAGGGGGAGAGACTGGAGCAGAGAGTACCGGGAGAAAGCTTGACCCTGAGAACTCATACCAGAGATAAAGACTAGGTGAAGGAGCTGGGATGGGGCCGGCGCAACAGATAGACAGCATTTCAGGGCCAGGTGCTTGTCTTTCTTGACCAATGCCCCATTCTTGGCTTGTGCATATAGACAGGCTTGTCCGACCCTATGTGAAGGCTTGCCCCTGTATACTTGCTCCACCCCCAATCCTGCCACTTCTTCCTGTCATCCTGTTTCATCCAGTCACTCCCTCTCTTAACTGGGCACCTCCCAGCCTCAATTACAGCTGGGGGCTCCCTCCCTGCCTGCTTCCTGGGCAAATTCCAGGACCAGCTGTTTAAAAAGGAGCCCTTCCCTAGAGTTTGCCCCCTCCCAACACAAGAAGGGGCAAAAGGCTTCACAAACACTGTTACAGAGGTGGCCATGAGTCAGCTCGGAGCCCCAGGACCCCTGCTTCTAAGGAGGTCCAGGGACACCCCCCTCCCCAAGGGTGGGTGGGGGCTAGATGTTTAGAGTAAGCATGGACAAAGGTCCCAATTCCCACATCCATTTCTGCCTGACCCATCCTCCTTAAGGTCTTGTCTCGGAGGGTGGCAGGCCACCTTTCCCCCCACAGAATGGAGGGAGAGGTTCCCGCCAATGCTGGGTTGCCAGCCCACAAGGGTGTGAGGGGTGGTTGGGTCTGACCATCTTTCTACACACTCTTGTTTTATGTCTGGCACTGTAAAATACACTTACTGGGAACAGAGAGAATGTCTTAAACGGTGGAGATAGGAGTATAGAGAGATAAAGTTCAACGGCTGTGAGCCGTGCTGGGCAGGGGTAGTGGGTATTGAGACTTGGGCCCAGGTGGTCAGGGGGGAGGAGCAAAGAAAACGTCCTGGTGGGGGAGGTAAAGGCAAGGACACCTGGACAAGCACCTGACCTTGTCCTCTGCAGGCCCCCAGCCTCAGCCAGAAACTTATGTGCAGGCTGTCCTTTAGCCCTCCACCCTGTCAGGCTCTTGAGCTTCAGTTTCACCAGCTCAGAAGCTCAGAAGCCAGGGTTAGGGCAGGCCCCCGGTCCTCGTGCTCCAAGGGTAACCAGGAGCAGCAGTCTGGAGTGCACTCCTCGGGGCTCGGCTCGGCTTCACTTACCAGGGTCTGCTCGTACTGCAGCGCCCGCGGCTCCATCCCTTCCTCTGAAGCTGCGGCCGCTGCGGCCGCCATCTCCGCGCACAGCCCTCGGGCCTCCCGCTGCGGCTCGGGCTCCGGCCTGGACTAGGCTCCCCGACCGCAGAGCCCGCGCCGGCACCCGTCCGGTCCCCGCAGCCCGGACGGCCGAGTGCAGACAACCTCCCGCTCCCGTCCTCTCCTGGGCGGGCGGGCCGAGGGCGGTGCCCTCTGTGCTGCTCCGCCCGCCGGCCCATCTACAGGGGCCGGCCCACCCCAGCCGGGGTCTGCGATGGGGCCGCCTCCCAGGCTTGGGAGAGGCGGTAGGGGGCGCTTGTAACGCGCGAGTCCGCGCCCCGTCTCCGCAGAGGCCGGGGGCTGAGAGTGGCGCCCGGTGCCAGAACGGGGGCGGGTCCGCTGGCACGTGGAGGGGCCGGGCCTGGTCTGCAGCTCCGTTCTCCGGGGCGGGAGAGATTGGAGAGACCCGGGCTCAGTAGGGCCTGGGGCCGGGGCGGCAGAACCGTCGAAATCAGACTCTTAGGCAAATCTCTCTCATTGGAGTGGTGCCCTCTCTTGCTTCTCCGGAGAGGCCAGCGATTCAGAAGCGCCGCTGCTCCGTCGGGAAGCAAAGCTGGGGGGACTCGGCGGGGCATATAGGTCCAGGGCGGGGGGCGATGCTCGGACCTAAGACCCTCGGTCTCTCTCATCCCCTCCCTTCCTCCTTTTTTTCGCGGCTCCCCCAGGGAGGTCCACCTGGAGCAACCTAGACTGCAAGGTGTGCGGGAAGGGGTAGGGGTGGAAGTGGGGAGGGAAAGAGTGAGGACCAAAGTTAAGAAGGTCTAGGTGCTGAAGAGTCCGCTCCTGAGAGGCGGATGGGGGTTGCGGCGCAGAGGTCGCTTCTTCCTGACGGGACCCAAGCAGGAACCCGTGTGACCACTGATGTCTTGCCGCCATGGGGAAATGACTCGGTGGGACTCTTGGTTCTCTATCAGTGTCTGGAGAAGGATAGAGGAGAGGGTGTGGTGAATACTGGGTGGATGGGCTGTGTCTGTGTCAGTGATAGTGTCAGGGGAGAGGCCAGTGCCAGGAGGTAGTACCAGGATAAGGGACATGCGGGAGGCAGAGGTGTGCCGCGGAGGAGGGGGCAGTGCCAGGATGAAGGGGCACATAGGAGATCAGTGTCCAGAGGGAGAGGATAGTGGAGGTGTAACGGGCAGTACCAAGCCGAACGGGCAGTGCTCAGAAAGGCAGTGTGATGAGGTCAATGCCAGGCTGTAGGGGCGGTGTGGGGAAAGAGAGCAGGGCTCAGGGGGAGAGGACAGGGGTGGGGAAGGTGCAGTACCAGGGAGGAGACAGTGAAGGCTTTCCTCTTTCCCATAGTGACATCATGGCAAATTCCCAAACTGAAAGGACCCAGCTCGGATAACACCCAGCAGGGCCGAGCTGGCCCGGGCCGGCCTTGGTGCCAGCTGGAGGGGCTGAGTACTGCGCCCTGAGGGCCAGCGCTCTGGGGGCGGGGTTCTGCTCCGCCCTTCCTCCGTGCGGACTGTGCCCTCGGCAGGCACGCGAATCTGCAGGGTAGGGCTAGGGCCGGGCGTCTCTGGGCCAAGGATCAAGGTCTCTTCCTGGCGTAGGCCCCCATGCATTACACTCCTACAGCTTTCTCGATAGGGACCCTGAAGAGGGCGCAGTAGAGCCTCAGCAGAGAAGAAACCGCGCCACCTCGGCGGGAGGAGGGGCCTAGCTATCGTGCTCCCGCCCTAGGGTGGGGTTAAATAAACCTGAGACCCGCCCTCAACACAGAAGTCTCTCGGAAGCAGTCGGTCGGGGCGGAAGTTAAAGAACCCCGAGAGCTAGGCAACGGAAGTTCCCGCTTTACTGCTTGTCCGTGCGCATGCGTTATTCTATTCCCTTGCTGCTGCTCTTCAGGCGCTACCTTTCCCTCTCCTCTCCCTTGCTCCACGCGGAAAAGTCCGTGTACCCCTACTCGTGGTTGCTCGCTCAGCCCCCCTGCGCTGCTCTCAAGGCTCTTGTACCATGGCAGGCATCCTGTTTGAGGATATTTTTGATGTGAAAGACATTGACCCGGAGGGCAAGAAGTTTGACCGAGGTAAGTAAGGTATGTAGAGGCGGTTTGAGGTAAGGGGTTAATTTGGTCCTTGGGGACACGCTCCTGTATCCTAGCCCCCCAACTCACGTGACCTGCCCCTACCGGCAGATTCTGATCTAGGGACCTCCCGCAGGAAACATTTTATAGATGAGAGAACGGAGACTCCGAGCTCTCCTTGGGTTCACACATGCTGTGCCCGGTATCTGATCGGCCTTTTCTCGTGGCACTAATAAACTCCTGGGCATCTTTCTGATCGCTACCCACCCGGTGCTGGGCGCTGCACTGTGCACCTTACACGCCTTGTCTTATTTCTTTCAAGAGTTTCCATGAGGTAGGTGGTGTCTTACCCATTTTTCTCTGAGAAGTAACTCACCAAAGGCTGCACAGCGAGTAATCCGATTGCAGAACCTACATACTCTGTTTTTTTTTATTTTTAAAATTGAGTTTATTAGGGTGACACTGGTTAACAAAACCATACAGGTTTCAAGTGTGCAACTCAACAAAATATCATCTGCATAGTGCATCGTGCATCCATCGCCTAAAGTAAAAAGTCTCTTCCACCTATATTCTTACATTGCTCTTAGAATCTTGATCTCTTTGTGAAGCCCTGTCTGAGTTAGAGTTGACTGTTTGGAATAATAACGAGTTGCACTTTATTATGCCATTGATCAATAATTGTTTCTCACTGATTTCTCACCTTTTGCCTGGAGACTGAGATGTTCTTCAAGACAAACACCAGTTCTTACATGTCCTAATAATCCCCTCAGCATAGCACTTGGCACAGAAAGACAAAACCTTTGGATGAATAAATAACTTGCCATAAGTCAGCTTGTTTCTTAATTACCCAGGCAGGCCTTACAATCTGGATATTATGTTGCCAGGGGACTTTGGTTCTTTTTTGGGGATTGTGCCCACTTGCCATAGTTTCATCTCCCCTCTCCTGCTTGCATGTCTGTTTCTGATTGAGCCTGCACTTCCGTGAGAGCAGATGAGAGGCCAGTGGAAGCAGACTGGGTTAGATTGAGTGTTCTAGTGCATACGGTCTCCCAAGGTGGGGGCTGCAGGGTTGACCTGGGTCAGGCAGTTAAACTCTGCGGCTCTTTCTCTGCTTCTTTCCAGTGTCTAGACTGCACTGTGAGAGTGAATCTTTCAAGATGGACCTCATATTAGATGTAAACATTCAGATTTACCCTGTAGACTTGGGTAAGTATTTAACACAGATAATAGCAGGAGACGTTTTGCCGTTTCAGCTCTTCAGCCTTAGATATTGCTGTTACTTTCAGGTGACAAGTTTCGATTGGTCATAGCCAGTACCTTATATGAAGATGGTACTCTGGATGATGGTGAATACAACCCCACAGATGATAGACCTTCCAGGTGAGGGGGTGGAGGAGGGAGTACTTGAGATACACCCAAGGACTAAGTAGTTAAGTGTATAGAAAGACCCTCAATTAATTTTTGGAATAAATGATTTATTAGCAGAATCTGAGGAGCCTTAAGGAAATTGCTGCACTTAAGAATTTAGCCTGACCTGTGGTGGCGCAGTGGAAAGAGCATCGACCTGGAAATGCTGAGGTCGCCGGTTCAAAACCCTGGGCTTGCCTGGTCAAGGCACATATGGGAGTTGATGCTTCCAGCTCCTCCCCCCTTCTCCCTCTCTGTCTCTGTCTCTCTCCTCTCTAAAAATGAATAAATAAAATAAAATAAAATAAAAGAATTTAAATAACCAGGTGTTTATCTAGATCAGTGATTGTGAGTTGTAGCTTTTTGATGGCTGAGGAAATGACCACTGAATGACCTAGGCTGTGTGGGCCTTGGCTCTTGGGAGGGAGTTTGGTGTGATGAGAGTTTGGAGCCTCACTGAGTTCAAATCTCAGCCCTACCACTCATTTGTTGAATACCCTCTCTCAGGACTAAATGACATTGTGTTTGGGAAATGCCTGTTGTTATCATGTTGGCACTTAGTTAGCAGTAATCACTTTTAAAGAATCTCTTATTATTGTTAACTACTTTTAAAAATAACTGCCACTGTTGTTCCACAGGGCTGACCAATTTGAGTACGTAATGTATGGGAAAGTGTACAGGATCGAGGGAGATGAAACTTCTACTGAAGCAGCAACACGTCTGTAAGGTCCTTGGTCTTGTGGGAACCCTTTCACCCTGCTCTGCCTGAGAATTTGGGCCATGCTTATGCCTCCTGTGCTGGGTCCCTCTTCCCAAGCAGCTCAGACCTAAGCGGGACCCAGAAAGAAACCTCTGGGAATAGTTGTTGTCAGTCTGAAATGTAGGCTGCTCACTTTGCCCTTTGTCAGGGCCTCGGCTCTGATGGTCCAAATGAGAAACTGGGTGATTGTGCTGTGTGCAGTGCAAAGGAAGGTTGCTTCCTCCGGAAATAAATTCAGCATTAAGTAATCAAACTGCTAGGGGTGTGTGTGTGTGTGTGTGTGTGTGTGTGTGTTGCTACTCTGCAGTCCAATCCCTAGTTCTTTGGTTTCCCTGCCCAGCTAGTTTTTCTTTTCTTTAAACTCTTATTAAAACAATTTGTGCCCTTTGTAAGAAATATGAAAAGCAGAGAAGTAATGTGAAGGAGGATAAAAAGTCCCCAATAACTATATCCAGAGGGAACCTTTTACAGAAACATTTTTGAATAATTTAAGTTCTTTTTCCTGTGTGCTTTTTTTCTTTGAGATCATGTTGTTTATTGACAGTGTTTTCTTCTGCTCTTTCTTGCTTAATGTTATGTAAAACATGTTTTCCCATGTCGGTTTAAAGTTTATCTTAGACATTTAAGTAGCTGTATAACATTCTAGTAAATGGATTTATTTTAATTGATTTGACCATTTCCTTTATTCTGGGCACGTATTATTTTCCACTTTTGCTATTATAAAGAACACTACCTTGTACATATCTGTGTATTCATCTTTGTCTCAATTTTGGTTCCTAATGACAAAACATTAGAAAGATGCCTTTTCCCTGGTTGGATAGTTCAGTTGGTTAGAGCGTTGTTCCAATACGTCAAGACTGTGGATTTGATCCCTGGTTAGGACACATACAAGAATCAAGGAATGAGCTTGATCAAGTGGTGGCACATGGATAGAGCATTGACCTGGGACACTGAGGACCCTGGTTTAAAACCCTGAGGTTGCTGGCCTGAGTATGGGTTCATCCAGCTTGAGTATGGGATCATAGACATAGTTGCTGGCTTGAACCCAAAGGTCCCTGACTTGAGCAAGAGATCACTGGCTTGGCTGTAAGCCCCCTCCCACCCCCGCCAGTCAAAGCACATATGAGAAGCAATCAGTGAACAACTACAAGTTGATGTTTCTGATCTATCTCCTTTCCTCTCTCTGTCTCTTGCTTAAAAAAAAAAAAAATCCGCCTGACCTGTGGTGGCGCAGTGGATAAAGCGTCGACCTGGAAATGCTGAGGTCGCCGGTTCGAAACCCTGGGCTTGCCTGGTCAAGGCACATATGGGAGTTGATGCTTCCAGCTCCTTCTCTCTGTCTCTCTCTCCTCTCTCTCCCTCTCTGTCTCTCTCTCTCTCCCTTTCTCTCTCCTCTCTAAAAATGAATAAATAAAATAAAAAAAAAGATAAAAAAATGTTTAAAAAAAAAATCCGCAATGAATGCATAAATGAGCAGAACAACAAATCAGTGTTTCTCTTACTCTTGCTTTCTCTTCCCACCTCTTTCCTCTCTCTCTTTATAAGATCAAATTTAAAAAAAAAAAAAGGTGTTTCTTTTTCTTAGGTTATACTGGAGAGCTTGCACTCATGGGACTGGCCCTTCTGTTTCAGCTCTGCCTACGTGTCCTACGGGGGCCTGCTCATGAGGCTGCAGGGCGATGCCAACAACCTGCACGGATTTGAAGTGGATTCCAGAGTTTACCTGCTGATGAAGAAGCTGGCCTTCTGAGCCACCTAGGGAGCCACCTGGCTGCTTAGTCACTCAGGTTATGGACATTTGTTCAAGTCTGAGCAGCAGTTGCTATTGTTCACCTGTGTGTGAGGGGCTGGCTCTCTGTCCACTGCGGGTGTATCTTTAGGTGCTCTGGACTCAATGGGAAACTGACTTGCCTGTGAAAGACCCAGTGGGGGAGTTTAAAACGAATTAGAAGTTGTTTTGTGTATGTGATTTTTTTAAATTAAACTTTGCTTTTTCAGACTTTTCCTCCCCTTACATTTTTTTTCCATTTAATTTAAAATCGTGTTTTCCAGTTTGCCTATGGTACATTATGTCTTTGGCCCTTAGCCAGATGATCACATGTCAATAAAGGATCTGTCCCAGCCTTTTGGTATCTGGGTTCAGGGTTTCTCAGTCTCCTGGCTGACTGTCCCCAACATCTGTCCTCCAGTGTCATTTTCTTTGTGAGAGAGGGTTGTGCTGTTGGCTCCTGGGGGCACTGCCGGCCTAGAAGATAACACCCATTGGCATAGAATTTTGAATCGGCAAGGAGCCCTGCTCAGGTCCTAACACTTTTAGTCTTTTTTTTTTTAAGATTATTATTTATTTATTTATTTACAGAGTCAGAGAGTCAGTGAGAGGGATAGACAGGGACAGACAGACAGGAACGGAGAGATGAGAAGCATCAATCATTAGTTTTTTGTTGCGCATTGCGACACTTTAGTTGTTCCTTGATTGCTTTCTCATATGTGCCTTGACCATGGGGCTACAGCAGACTGAGTAACCCCTTGCTTGAGCCAGCAACCTTGGGTCCAAGGTGGTGAGTTTTTGCTCTAACAGATGAGCCTGCGCTCAAGTTGGCAACCTCGGGTCTCGAACCCAGGTCCTCCGCATCCCAGTCCGACGCTCTATCCACTGCGCCACCGCCTGGTCAGGCCACTTTTAGTCTCTTAAGAAGGCAAAATCACATGGACTTGAATGAGTCACTTGTGTAGCTTGGAAATGTTCATCTTTTTTTTTTTACAAGGACAGAGAGAGAGTCAGAGAGAGGGATAGACAGGGACAGACAGGAATAGAGAGAGATGAGAAGTATCAATCATCAGTTTTTCGTTGTGAGACCTTAGTTGTTCATTGATTGCTTTCTCATATGTGCCTTGACCACGGGCCTTCAGCAGACCAAGTAACCCCTCGAGCCAGTGACCTTGGGTCCAAGCTGGTGAGCTTTTGCTCAAACCAGATGAGCCCATGATCAAGCTGGCGACCTCGGGGTCTCGAACCTGGGTCCTCTGCATCCCAGTTTGACGCTCTATCCACTGCGCCACTGCCTGGTCAGGCAATGTTCATCATTTTTATGGAAGCTTTGGGTAGAGGCTTTTAGACACAAGCATGAGACATGACTATGAAGACAATAGGAAAAGTGGATTTGGTGGCTATAGGAGCAGGCTGAGGAGCAAGCTCGCTGCTCAATATTCTAGTGGTGACCTGGAGGGGGAGGTTAAGTGGTGTTTCTTACCAATGACACTGAGCAGGGAGCTGCCACACAGATCAGTGAAGTGGACACGGCATTAGTACCAGTGAGGCTGGCAGTCCAGTGCCATCGACTGAGACGATGCAGCAGCCTGACTGCAGGCACGAACTTAAAACCTGGGGAAGAACACTGCTGAAGAGTTGGTGATGCATACAGGGACTCCAGCATAGGAACTGGCTCTTTAGCCTGGCGTTCAAGGTCTCTGGGAAAGTATACAGGACTCTGATTTCTCCTAAGACAGTGGTCCCCAACCCCCAGGCCGAACACTGGTACTGGTCCGTGGGCTATCTGGTACCGGTCCTCAGAGAAAGAGTAACTTACATTATTTTTGTTTTATTTATATTTAAGTCTGAACGATGTTTTATTTTTTTAAAATGACCAGATTCCCTCTGTTACATCTGTCTAAGACTCACTCTTGACACTTGTCTCCGTCACGTGACACATTTATCCGTTCCACCCTAAAGGCCAGTCCGTGAAAATATTTTCTGACATTAAACCGGTCCGTGGCCCAAATAAGGTTGGGAACCACTACCCTAAGAAGTTCAGGGTAACCAGAAAGGTTGAGTGTGTATTAAGCAGTTGTCTCTTTGATCTCTGGGTTTGCCAGGGGACCAGGTCCCCTGGTGGGATACCTGGGGTATCTTCTTTCCCCATCATTTTCAGGTCTTTACATGAGGTGTTAAGAGTATTTAGGGAAATAGGTTGAAGATGAATGGTTCCTGTAGGGGGGAGGTAAAGATGTTTCTTTTGCTTTAGTATGGGGGGAAGGGTGAGGAGGGAAATTAGAGATGCAGTGGGGGTTGGGATGAATTTTTATGGAATCCTAGAACCTTTCCATGGAGTCAAACATGGAGGGTAAGGGTGGATGGAGAAGGGTAATTTTAGGTTAGAGTGGGAGAAGCTAGTTACCAGTAATCGTCTGTGGGGTGGCATAGCAGACTGTCCTAGCTGCTCTGGGGTGGCAGAAGAAAGAACTGGCATACAGTTGAACAGAGATAGGAATGTTCTGGTTGTAAGTGTGTGTGTGTGTGTGTGTGTGTGTGTGTGTGTGTATGTGTGTGAAGGCAAGAAGAGAGAATGATTTGGGAATGGGTTAGATATTCAATACTATTCAATACAGGCAGATTAGTTAAGAGTGGAGAAGCCCATGAATAATTTACATTTGCCCCGGAGTAAGTCAAATGCTAATACTGGATGCCTGGAACTTTCTGGCTATACACTTTGCAGTTTTGCCATCTTTGTCTCATCTAACTGAGCTGAGAACCTCTAATTCTTTGTCTCTGGTCCCTTTGACATAACTGGTCCTAGGTGCTGCCTCTTTCATGTACCATAAAGAATTTCATTTGATTATTAGGTTTAATTTACCTTAGAACTGCAGTAAATTAAAATTTTCTACTTACTATTCCTTTGACTGCATCCTGGAATTTGTAGTGTAGATGAACCGATTCTTTCCCATGCAGAAACTGACACCATCCAAGATTTGGACAACACTTGTGAGATTTGTGCTTTTGTTGATTCCTTTTCCATGGCAACTGTTCTGTCTGTGATCAGGGAGAGGGTCACCTGCAGATGTCTAAATTGGTCACCCTACCAAGAGTTTTGGTTTTCTACTCAGAACTCTTTTAACTGTTGATATATTTATTCCCTTGGAAAATTTCTCCAATAAGTAGAATCATTGAATAATACATTGGGCAGAGCACCGCACCAGAGAGAGTATGGGCTGCAGACTAAGTCAGCCTGGGGTGTTTCTTCTTTTCCTGCTCACAGGCTGTGAAACCTTTGGGAACTTGTCTGGCTTCTCTGAGCCTCGGTTTTTTCATCTATAAAATGTGGATGATAATACTTACCTTAAAGAATCATGTGAGCCTTACAAAAGGTAATGGACATAAGATTCCTGGTACAGTGACTTTCATTCTGTTGTAGAATGCCGTTAGTGACCCTAGGGTATTCGCAGCAGTGTTTGGAACTCGGGTACTGGCTCCTCTACCTATGTGGGAGCCTTCCCTTTCCTTTCTGTGAGGAGGGGAGAGGGAAGACCTCCATTAGTTTTCTCTACAGGAGCCTTTGGAGGTAAGTGACCTTTGCAGTGGAGTTTTTGTTTGGGGTAATATAAACCTCTTCCAAAGCACTAAGATGGCATTTATTGGCAAAGCCCCAGAAGCCTGACTTCTTTTCTAGAGATCCCCTAACAGAGTTTATGGTGGTCACACAAGGTCGCTTTTTAGAGACTATTCACTTCTGGGAATGGGGAAATGAGCCTTCAACTTTTACTTGAGTTGTACTTGTCCTTCCTGCTGTGTGAGCCCCAGGAGACTGACTCCGGCCACTTCCTGCACTTCCCCCCGCCTCCACAGGAGGGAGGCAGGACCCCAAGCCTGGTGACGCTTCCTGCTGAGTGGCTGAAGCTGTCGCTGTTTGCTCAGCTGTCACATCCAGTTCTGGTCTAGACTGAAATGTCTGCACAGCCTTACCTGAGGTGTGAGGCACTCCTAGGCTTCCTGTTAGCTTTCCTTAATTTCCCTTTTATTTGGGGGGGGGGGGGAGGGGTAGAACTATTGCCCCCTGAGAAGAACATCTTTTTCTTTCCAGTTAGCTTTTGGGTACTTTCATTTGTTCTTTTTTTTTTTTTAATTTATTTTTTACAGAGACAGAGAGTGAGTCAGAGAGAGGGATAGACAGGGACAGACAGACAGGAACGGAGAGAGATGAGAAGCATCAATCATTAGTTTTTCATTGCACGTTGCAATACCTTAGTTGTTCATTGATTGATTTCTCATATGTGCCTTGACCGCGGGCCTTCAGCAGACTGAGTAACCCCTTGCTTAAGCCAGTGACCTTGGGTTCAAGCTGGTGAGCTTTTCCTCAAACCAGATGAGCCCGTGCTCAAGCTAGCGACCTCAGGGTCTCGAACTCGGGTCCTCTGCATCCCAGTCCAACGCTCTATCCACTGCGCCACCGCCTGGTCAGGCTCATTTGTTCTTATTTATACAGTTTTGTCTATAATGTAGGGAAAGTCTTTCTGGGAGACAACTTCTCATTCATTTCTCAAGAGTAAGGATCTCCTAAGAAAAGGAGATCAGAGTCCCATTGAGAATGATGGTGAAGGAAGTCAAGAGACTAACCTTAGTTCTGAGTAGAAAACCAAAGCTCGTTTTAAAGTTTTCTGACATAAGATTAGTCTCTACCTCTGTTCAGAGGCCAGGCCAGTCCAGGCCTTTGAGGAATTATCATATGAAAAAAGCCTAGAAAGAATTTGTAAGTTATAAATTTGTGCAGAAAATAGACCAAAGATAACTAGATGCTCTTGTGAATATTATTGATAGCTTAAAAAAATAGCTTCTGGTGTTTTAAACAGTTAAAAATGGTCCCCTTTTCTTTCCTGTGTATCCGCCTTCACCAGGGCTCCTGGTTCAGCGCTCTGGGTTGCAGATGAAAGCAGGAAGCCGGGTGCAGGTGCATTCGTCCCCCAGGGCCGTGCCTCTGGGTCGGAGAGTCACACGTGGGAGACAGTGCTGATGATGGCAGTGCCAGCACCTTACTCTCCCTGAGACAGGTTCTGGAAATGAGGGTGGGCTGCAACTGGAAGAGGACTGGGAGGGTTAGGCGTGATAGCCGAAGGGTCAGGACGAGGGAGCTGGAGCTGGAGCTGGACCGAGGGGCTGGGCCAGGCGGGTGAAGGAGAGAAGAGTGTGTGCTGTCCAGTGGGCGGAGGGGTTAGGGAAGGTGAATACCCAGGATGCAGGTTGAATGGCAGGGAGCCTGTGTCCGCAGTTCCTGGAGGAATTCTCAGGGCTCCCGGGACCCTGGGTGAGGGTCCAGGAAAGAGTCCATGAGTTCCATTTAAAGGTCTGTGTGTCCTGTTCAGGAGTCCAGGGATTTGGTCTATGGACCTGGAGGTTTGGTTCAGCAGACCAAGGATCTTGGCTCTGAATCCCTGCAGCCTCTTCGGAAGTCCAGAACCAGTAGTTTTGGCTGAGACACTGGAGTTTGTCTCCAACCATCCGGAAGTCCTGTTTGGAAGCTTGCTCAGTGTGTGGAATAGAGAGGTACTGCGTGGGACAGTTGTGGTGGGCAGGGCCCGCTTGGCACAGAGAGTGGGCCCTACGACATGCAGCAGGAAACGCACCTTTCCTCGGAGCAGCTGTTGGAAGCTCAGGAAGATGGCATTGGGATCTTTGTGAGCTGTGGTCCTGCCCTGTGGAGGAAGCTGAGGGCAGAGGATGGGCCTGAGGCCAGAGACCTGGGCCAGATATCATGCCTCCCTTGTCTATGTGAGAAGATAGGGTACCAGCACCCAGACCTTATGGCTGGGACAGAGCATTCCTTGCTAGGTCATCTCTTCTACCTCAAGATGCCTAGAATTCCTCTTCCCTCAGGTCTCCTAAGGAGACTGAGTCAGAAAAGGACACTTTCTATAGTTCCCTTGACTGGGGATTTACCTGGGTTCCAAGGAGGCCCTGCAGGGCCCCAAGGAGGAGGCGGACCTGTCCAGAAAGCTGTCCCAGTAGGGATGAGAGGCAAGTGGGTCCTAGCTGTCCCCGTGCTGCCATCACTCCCTCCAGCAGAAGGGTCGTCGCTCCCAGAACGTCCTGTGCCTTGATCTGCTCCTGGGAAAGAGATGGAAGAGAGAAGTGTGCTGCTTCAAAGGGCATGCTGCCGGCGGGCGGGGAGCCCGGAGGAGCAGCCAGCAGGATGAATCATAGAAGCCGAGAACTGGACAGGACCAAGGGCCCACCCAGCACAGGAATTCCTTCACAGTCTCCCGACAATTGGTCATCAGCCTCTGCTTGAATAACTCCAGTGTCCGGTAAGCCAGCCTGGTCTTACACTTAATTTCAGTCAGAAAAAGTCAGAAACGCTCTTTTCTTTTTTTCTTACATTATACTGAAATCTGAAATCTGCTTTTACCTCTTGGTTCTTGGGCTATACATCTTTCTGCTACAAAATCTTTGCATCATGTGATTCTTTTTAAATGTAATGTAGAGATGAGACCACAATCAACAGCATAAAGATAAAGGGCAGGGGCTTGTTGATAACTAGCAGAGCTGAAACTACAAGGGCTCCCTAGGACCTGCCCTTCCATAGCCCCGTCCCCCCGTCCCCCTCGAAGATCTGAGGGGAGAATGGGGTTCCAGGGATTTTGAGGGTAGAAGAGTTAACCTGCTACAAGTGCTTCCTCCCAGTAGGGTTCTGAGTCTCAGACTAAAACACTTCGTGCTATATACCACAAGACAGCCACTTCCTCCAACCTAATTTGACAGGCTGTTTTCTTTTTTTAAACCATTCCTCATAACATGTTTTCTAACCTCTTACTGTTTATATTGCTTCCTCCTGAACACATGCTATTTTAATAGGTCCCTCTGAATAAATTAGCATGTGTCTAGAGGAGGATGTCTAGTATTCAGTCAAGTATTTTTAAGTGTAGTCTACTAAGAATTTTATAGGAGTATTTCCACATTGTTGGTGCTAAACATCTAAAGCTGTCCATAATTGCCAGCTTTTTAAACAGCTGCTTCAATAATGTTGTTAAATGTGAAGTTTGCGGTCCACTCAAGCCTCTCAGATCTTTTTCATAGTAAAATCTCGGGTTAGAAGGCCCTGACCTGTGGTGACGCAGTGGATAAAGTTTCAACCTGGAATGCTGAGGTCGCCAGTTCAAAACCCTGGCTTGCCTGGTCAAGGCACATGAGAGTTAGTGCTCCCTGCTCCTCCCCCCCTTCTCTTTCTCTCTCATCTCTCAAATGAATAAACAAATAAATAAGAATTTTAAAAAAATCTAGGGTTAGAAGTTTATATGAGGGAAGCAGGGGCATTGTGGTCTGAAAGCTGGAATAGAACTTTACTCAATTACTTTACACATGTAGAATTTCTTTATGTATCTCTGGTGAATTTTACCATGTTTCGAACCTCACCTTTCAGTGATTTGAATCTTGATTCTGTCTTTCATTATTTTTGCTGTGGTTCCCAGCTTTGTGTCATCTGTAGATGACAGATCAGTCTTACGTCTTTATGTCAACTTAAGAAACTTGAATGGGAATAAGTCGAAGGCATGGCCCATGAGAGACTCCTATGCAGCTTTACATGGTGTTGAGTTTTGAATCTATTTAGCACATTGGAACTGTAAGCCATCATCTTGTCCAGAGGATATTATCATAGCAGAATGTAGATAGGGTTAGAGTGGCCAAGCTGAAGGTGAGATATTTTCAGGGAGCTCAGGAATTTTGAAGAATCCATGGGAAGCAGTAGGAAAGGGATGAAGACAGGACTGAGAGGAAACCATGGGGAGGGATGGCTCTCTTACCGTCTGGGTTTTCCATTTTCCCAGGCTAAAGTCCACAGCAGGCAGCAGGACAGGTGAGGACAAAGGGTTAATGTCTGGGCACTGGCTCTGTTAAAAAAGATTGGTAGGGAGGAGGAGAGAAGGAAGCTGAAACAGAGTGGGGACATGGTGACCCAGTGACCAGGATGGAGCTTTTAAAGGAGAGTTTGCAAATCTTCATCCTTGTCAAGTAGTGGTGATCAAAGACAATATTGGAAGAAGAATAATTGGATCAGGGAGTGACAGGAAGTGATGGGAGTGAGGGTATATTGCCAGTTAAATGGATAAAGGGGGCAGGGCTTGGGGATTCTCACCAGTCTGCTGTGAAGGACATGGGAATCACGCAGCAGTTTATTTAGGAGTCGTGGGTCACAGGCAGGAGGAGCTGGGTTGGACCAAGTTAGTCTTGCAGTCAGGAGAAGCATGACCATGAGGAGCAGTTCTTAGATGAGGAGAGGTGAGGTTGAAAGGGGTGGATAAGGAAGGTGAGGGTCAGGAATTCCCATTTAGGACCCAGACCTGAAATCCAGGGAATCTGCCACTCAGAGCCTTATTCCTGGGAAACTGGGTTACCTCCCCCCACTGTAGCACATCTCCTTACCCCCCCCCCTTCTGATTTGGTCCTCAGCCCCTCAAGTGTGTTCTTACCAGTCCGCTCCATGCCGGCCTGGCTGTCTGGTTAGAGTGGCTCCCTGTATGGGGCCTCTCCCCTGAATCCTTCCTGGGGCCATGGAGGCGGCTTGGGCTCTTATACTTCTGGGCAGAGTGGGGTGGGGCACGGCACAGGTGGGCCGAGGGAGGAAGAGAGTCTGGAATCTATCCTGCAAGTGACAGGAATAATGAATACTTATTCAAGTTTTAAGGAAGAGACTCTGGTTGGGGGAACAGCTGCTGGGAGGGCTTGTGATGCTGAGCAGCCTAGAACTGCTAAACCTCTGAGCGCTCCCATGTTTTCTTGTGATTGTAGCGTATGGTGTCTTCTCAGACACCTCAGCGTATGGTGTCAGGGTTTCTCAGTGAATCTGATATGGTGCCCCTGCCCCCAGCTGAGAGCAGCAGGACAGGATATGTACACACATACACATCTTAATTGGCCTCAAGTTCTGAGCAACCTTGGCTCTTTGCTTGGAGAAAATCTAGAATGGGGATAGAGAATGGAAGTATTGGGGCATAAGCCTGGAGAAGAGAAGGGGAAATGGGTTTAGGGCCAGGATGAGGAACTAGCAAACATGTACAATGTATTGAAGGATAACTTGGGGAATGGAGTTGAGGAGTGGAATTAAGCAAAACAAAACAAAACAAAGCAAAAAAAGGTCGGTGATTGAAAGATTAAGAGAAGGTGGTGTGGGAGAAATCAACCTCCCTTTTTTTTTCTTTTTACCCCCACACATAACGCCTCTTGGGAGTTTTTCTTTGCACTCCAAGTTCTGAAGTACTGGGTTTTCTAAGGCAGAGAGACAGACTAATGTTTCTGAGCCTTCTTGAGGCAAGTTGTCCAGGAATGGATACCTACTGAGAGCCGATGCCCACCTTCCATGGCACACCTTGCCTTGGCTGCCCACCGTGTCTGTTTCATTACCCTCACCTTCCTCCCTGCCCCCTCTTCAGACCCCTTCCGGTTCCTTCAGAGGGCCCCCCACATGGCTTCCTCCTTCTTTCACAAGTTGTGCAAAGAGGCCTGCACCTGATTCAATATTGGGATTTCCTGTAGGTCTGTCAACATGCACGAGCCCTCCTCCCATCACCCTCTCCTTGTGTCCTGGCTTGTCCGACTCAGCTTCCCAGCCCCTGGATTCAGAACCTTAAGCTAACGAGGAATGACTGGGTACGAATGGCTATTGAAGCTGTGTCCATCTTGGGGCTGTGTTTCCTAAGTCCTGATATACCTTCTTTCTCATTTTCTCGCTGAACCCACGTCCCCTTTCCTCAGTGCCAGCCAGCCAGGACTGTGCTGTATTCCACCAAGTCTGTGGTCAGTCTCTCAGAACCCAGCACCCCACCCCCTAGCCCGGCTCTGTCCTACTCCTCCCATTCTGGGAAGGCCATACTCTTCTTGACAAAGGTCAGTGCCTGTAGGTTCCAGTTTACCTGCCCCTCCCCCAGCTGACAGCCCAATTCCTCTTTTCTGTTTTTCCCACAGTCACTTAACTCCAAACCCTGCTTGCCACTCACCGGGTGGAAGAGGGTTCCAGGACCCACGTGTAGAGCAGGTAGCACTCTGGGGAGCAGATGGGTAGGAAAGTATGTGGCGTTGGGGCATAGCCCCTTCACGGCAGTGGGGTCACACGCCTGCCTGGGTCCGCTTCTGCCCAATCAGAGAGCAGGGAGCCACTAGACACTGGCAAGGGCCCCGGAAGTGACGCCTTCTCCTCCCACCCTCGCTGGACCTAGAGCCCCTGCCTGGGCCGTGGTTCATTAGTGGAGCCCAGCTCCTCCACCTGGAGGATCTGTCTCTTCCTAGGAAATGGGAAACCTGGTACCTGGCTGGAGAGGAGATGGGAGGGGAATTTTTTTTTTCCCAGGAGATATCTAGCCAGACATTTTTGTTTTCAATTTCTAGCTTGCTAAATTTCCTCTCCCTGGGTACCACACCTCCTGTTGCGATCCTGTAGGGCCCTTGCTTTCCTCTCCTATAGCGCCTAGCGGGTCGTGTCTTATACCCTGTTTTTGGAGTGGGAATGTAGGTTTTGCCTGTATTAGAGAATGGTCAATGTTATGAGGAAAGGGTTTGGACAGTGTGGAAGGACTGCGCAGTGAGGAGTGTGTGTGCTGGGCCCAGGTGCTCCTCTGCTGGGGCCCATTGGTTCAGACAGCTAAACCCACTATCTCTGCCTCTGTCCTCCTTTGCTTGCCTGTCTTTCTCCCTCTTCCATCTTCTACCATTCCACATGTGACCAGACATATAACCAGGTCCCTGTCTTAGGTAAGATAGCTGCTGAACCCCCTACCCCCACCCCCTGCAAATACCTCCTGCTGGCTTGGTCCTCTCTCTTCCTTTGTCTCTGGCTCTAGTTCTTTTGCTTTTCCCCTCAATCCCAGTCTCCCCACAGCCTGTCTCAGAGCCTCCTGGCCTGACCTTGTTCCCATCACCCCGCGAACCCGCAAGTTCTTCCTCAGGCTCTCTCCTGCTCCACCTCCCCAGGATGGGGCTGTCTGCTAAGAAGTATGGCCCAGATCCCAGAATTCTCCATTTCAGCCAGATGAGATGACTCCCAAGATTAGGAAGGAAGGTTCTGGGATGGCTGTGCTGGTGTGAGGATGGGAGGGGACAGGGAGGCAGTCATGACCAGGAAACTAAGACAGCTGAGGTGGGGTAGAGAGGCTGAGGCCCCTCGGTGAAGGAAAAGGGTGAGAAAACATGTCAGGCTGGGGACATGGTAGTGGGATGGGCCTGAGAACAGGTTAAACAGCAGGAAGGGAAACACTGTCACCAGACAGAAAGGACACAGTCTATTTCTGGCTAAGTTCCTGTCCTGGTGCACAGTAGAACGAGGAGAGACCTCGGGGAAGAGTCCGGAACACAGGCGAGGCAGTGAAAGTGGGTGATACGGGTTGAGAGGTGCTGTGAGCCCAGAGTCAGGGGGAGAGCAGTTGATGAGCCTTTCCAGCACGTTGTTATCCTTTAAGACAAGTCTTCATCCTCCCGCAGGAACCGAATCCGAGCTGGTGGCCGGCCCAGGCCTCAGGCCTACCCTTTGCCCCTCCCTGGCCCGGGGCTCTCATCCTGGGCCAGACACGCACCTCCTGCCTGGTCCAGCCATCCTGAGGACGCCAGCAGCTGGGGCGGAGGGGGGCTCTAGACCTGCCTCTCCTCCCCTCTTTGCGCCCCCTGGTCCCTCCCCTCCCACTACCCACTCTGCTCCCTCTTCCCCTTCAGCCCCTCCCTCCTCCCCTGCCCGGTCCCAGCCCCTCCCTCCCCTCCCCCACTCGCGATCCGGGCCGCGGCTGCTGGGCCGGACCCCCCGGGCTCAGCCCGGCCCCTCGCCGAGCCACCGCCGCCGCCGCCCCGTTTGCTGAGGAGGAGGCCCCCGGCTGGGGCGCGGAGCGCGCGACATAAAACGGGCCAGAGCCAGCGCCCAGGGCACTAGAGCCGCGCACGGCCCGGGTCAGCGCCCGACCGCCTGCGCTCCTGCCGGCCGCTCCGCCCGCCTCGCCCGGCGCTGACTCCCGGCTGCCCGGCGAGCCCCTCGCACTGCCCGGGCCCTGGCCCCGGCCCCCTCCCGCCGCACCGCCCCCGGCCCGGCCCTCCTCCTCCTCCCTCCTCCTCCTCCTCCTCCTCCCTCCTCCTCCTCCCTCCCGCCTCCCCAGCTGTCCGGTCCGCGTCATGCCGAGCCTCCCTGCGCCGCCGGCCCCTCTGCTGCTCCTCGGACTGCTGTTGCTCGGCCCCCGGCCGGCCCGCGGCGCCGGCCCCGAGGCCCCAGCGCTGCCCATCCGGCCCGAGAAGGAGCCGCTGCCCGTTCGGGGAGCGGCAGGTAGGTGGGCGCCCCTGGGAGGTGCGGGGGGGAGTCCGACTTGGGGCAAGTCGGTGCCCGCTCGGAGGGGGCGCGGGCGCAGGTGGCTCGGCGCGGCGGGTGGCCCAGGGGCGGGCGGGGGCCGCGGGCAGTGCCCGGGGCGGGCGCGCGGCGGGAGCGGGACAGCGGCTGCCAGCCAAGCCCGTCCCCACAGGCTGCTCCTTCGGGGGGAAGGTCTATGCCCTGGACGAGACGTGGCACCCGGACCTGGGGGAGCCCTTCGGGGTGATGCGCTGCGTGCTGTGCGCCTGCGAGACGGTGAGTGGACCCAGCCGCCCTGGCCCGGCCCTCGCGAGTCGGGGACAGCTGGGGAGGTCGGAGCGGACTCGGCGCTGCTGAGAGGGAAGATGTCCGGGATGTTTTCCTGGCGGAGGAGTGGGAGGAAGCGCCCCTTCAAGGCTCAGGTGTTGACTGTTATTGATCGCCCCTGTGTGTCAGGCTCTGTGCCAGCTCCGCTTCGTCAGCCTCCCGGTAGCTCCGAGTGCAGCTCTCCTGGATAGATGCTGCCATCACCCCACTTTCCAGATAGGGGCCTCAAGGTCCAGGCGCTAAGTAGCCTGTCTAGGGCCCCGCAGTCTGTAAGCGAAGAGGTCTGCCTCCGCGGGACACCTGGCCTTGGCGTCTGACTGCCTCCTCCTAACTGGGTCTTAGGGATGGCGTTTTACACTCACTCCGTTCTCCTGTCTCTTCCGCGAGCAGCCTCAGTGGGGTCGCCGCGCGAGGGGCCCGGGTAAGGTCAGTTGCAAGAACATTAAACCCGAGTGCCCAACACTGGCTTGTGGACAGCCGCGCCAGCTGCCCGGACACTGCTGCCAGACCTGTCCCCAGGGTAAGGCCCGTTCCGTGGCGCGGGCAGGGCGGCCGGGCTGCGGCGCTGGGTCCGGAGCCCCGCGCGTGGGGCGGGGAGGGCGGCCGGGCTGCGGCGCTGGGTCCGGAGCCCCGCGCGTGGGGCGGGGAGGGCGGCCGGGCTGCGGCGCTCGGTCCGGAGCCCCGCGCGTGGGGCGGGTGCGGCGGATAGAGCGGTGGAGCGGCCGCCGGCCCTCGGGCGCCCAGCTGAAGCCCGTGTCCCCACCCCCGGCTCAGAGCGCAGCGGTCCCGAGAGGCAGCCCACGGGCCTGGCCTTCGAGTATCCGCGAGACCCCGAGCACCGGAGCTACAGTGACCGCGGGGACCTGGGCACGGAGGACCGGGCGCGTGGAGATGGCCACACCGGTAGGCGGGCATCTGGCCGGGACTGGCATCGCGGTTTTAGCCCGGCTGCCACTGCGGTTGGAGATACGAGGGACATCTTCCTCCGCTCACAGACTTCGTGGCGCTGCTGACGGGACCGAGGTCGCAGGCCGTGGCAAGGGCTCGAGTGATGCTGTTGCGCTCCAGCCTGCGCTTCTCCGTCTCCTACCGGCAGTGAGGAAGGGGCAGGGGGAGGAGGTCTGGGCTGGGCGCCACGGGCGTGGGGGTGGGGCGGAAGCGGTGGTTGGAGGGGCTGCTTCTGGCCCGGGCTCCGAGGCCCAGCTCACCTGGACTCTCGTTCCCAGGCTGGACCGGCCGACGCGAATCCGCTTCTCAGACTCCGCTGGCAGCGTCCTGTTCGAACACCCTGCGGCCCCTAGCCAAGATGGCTTGGTGAGACGATGCCATATATGAGTGTTTGTCCAGTTTGGGCGCTGTGCTGCGGGTGTGCTCTGCATTGCCTCCTTTGGCCCACACAACAGTTTAGTGGGAGGAAGGCACTGGTATTACATGCCCTTTTTGTGGATGAGGGAATTGAGGCTCAGTAGCAGAATGTGATTTGCTTAAGGTCATAAAGCTAGTAAGTGGTGGAGCCAGGATTTGGGCCCCCGCATCTGGATCTAGGGTTCCTTCATAAGCTTCCTAGGAGGGCCTGGGGACTTCTTCCCATATTCCTTCTTCACCAGAGCCAGCCTCTTAGCTGGCTTGTCCCACATACTGTCTTAGCAGGGTCTCCTTGTCTCTGCTCCAGGTCTGCGGGGTGTGGCGGGCAGTGCCTCGGTCGTCCCTGCGGCTCCTTCGGGCAGAACAGCTACATGTGGCACTTGTGACATCCGCTCACCCTTCAGGGGAGGTCTGGGGGCCTCTCATCCAGCACCGGGCCCTGGCTGCAGGTGAGGGGGGCAAACAGATCCTGGGCGTGAAGTTCTGTCTTCTCGGTCCCCAGAAGTGGAGTGGGCTGAGAGGGGACTTTTTGATGGGCTCTCATGGTGCCTCCTCCTCCAGAGACCTTCAGTGCCATCCTGACCCTGGACGACACCCCGCAGCAGGGCATAGGGGGCATCGCCCTACTCACTCTTAGCGACACAGAGGACTCCTTGCATTTTTTGCTGCTGTTCCGTGGGCTGCTGGAATCCAGGAGTGGGGGTAAGAGGGATATGGGGAGAGTGTATGAGGAGAGTAGGGAGAGCACCTTGCTTTCAAAGATGTCTACATGCACGATCATTGCAGGACCAGACCAGGTTCCTTTGAAGCTCCAGATTCTACACCAGGGGCAGCTATTGCGAGAGGTCCAGGCCAATGCCTCAGTCCAGGTGAGTGGAGGTCTGGCCTTTGCTGTCACCTGCTCTGGCCTCGCACTGCATCCACCGTACCCTTCTCTGTTCCTAGGAGTCAGGCTTCGCTGAGGTGCTGCCCAACCTGACGGCCCAGGAGATGGACTGGCTGGTGCTGGGGGAGCTACACATAGCCCTGGAGAGGGCAGGCGGGCCAGGGCTGCTCATCAGCGGACACATCGCTGCCAGGCAGAGCTGCGATGGTGAGGCCAGGTGGAGGCCGGCACCCTGGCACACACGACTGAGAAGCACAGACAAGTGCCGGGACCAGGGTCAGGGTGGGTGTGGGAAGGATCCTGGGGACGGAGGGCATGAATGGCCATAGGACCAGCCTGCCTCCACTTGTTCTGACCCTCTGTAGTCCTGCAAAGTGTCCTTTGTGGGGCTGATGCCCTGATCCCAGTTCAGACGGGTGCGGCCGGTTCAGCCAGCCTTACACTGCTCGGAAACGGCTCCCTAATCTACCAGGTAAGAGTCCGGGCTGCAAGAAGCCAGAAGGCAGTAGGGTGGGGTGGAGCTTTGGCTTGCAGTAGTTCAGGCCTTAGGCCTTCTCTGCCACTCTGATTTGCCCTTCTCAACTCTGCCCACCAGGTGCAAGTTGTAGGTACAGGCAGTGAGGTGGTGGCCATGACGCTAGAGACCAAGCCTCAGCGGAGGGACCAGCGTACTGTCCTGTGCCACATGGCTGGGCTCCAGCCGGGAGGGCACACGGTGAGTGCTGCAGGCAGAGCCAGGCCACAGGGCCCATGTACCATGGCTGACAGTGCAGGGGGATGTCAAGTTGGATGAGCTGAGATGTTCGGACTGATTCACTCACTCACAGGCTCTTTCATCGATGCATTGATTCACTGGGCACATTTTATTTATTTATTTATTTATTTATTTCAGGGACAGAGAGAGTCAGAGAGAGGGATAGATAGGGACAGACAGACAGGAACGGAGAGAGATGAGAAGCATCAATTATCAGTTTTTTGTTGTGACACCTTAGTTGTTCATTGATTGCTTTCTCATATGTGCCTTGACCGCGGGCCTTCAGCAGATCGAGTAACCCCTTGCTCAAGTCAGCAACCTTGGGTCTAAGCTGGTGAGCTTTTTGCTCAAGCCAGATGAGCCGACGCTCAAGCTGGCGACCTAGTGGTCTCGAACCTGGGTCCTCAGCATCCCAGTCCAATGCTCTATCCACTGCGCCGCCACCTGGTCAGGCCACTGGACACATTTTTAGGGAGACTCAGGACAGGGACTAGAGTACAAAGGAAATGAGATAGAACCTCTGTCCTCAGCAAGCTCATGTCAAGTGAGAGGAGTTAGACAGGGAGATCATATAATAATTGTGACAGCCGTGGCTGCCACTTCTTGAGCCTTTCTATGTGCCACGTAATACATTGGTTGCCTTCCTTACATTATTTCTGGTTCTCATAGTACTCATCTTAGAGATGATGAAGTGGAGGATCAGAGATTCCTCAAGTTTGTTGCATAGGTAGTAAGTGGCAGAGAAGGGACTTGAATTTGGGCCTGCGATGATCTTATTCAGTGTTACTGGGTTGTGGAAGTGTGTATGGGTGTTGTAGGGGCAAAAAACATGGAAAGGCGTCCGAATCCTGGGCTTGTATAATAGCTGAGGAGGGGTTCACCTGGGAACCGGCAAGCTGCAGCTGGGGCTCACCCTTCACTGTCTCCTAGGCTGTAGGTGTCTGCCCTGGGCTGGGTGCCCGTGGGGCTCATATGCTGCTGCAGAATGAGCTGTTCTTGAATGTGGCCACCAAGGACTTCCCAGATGGAGAGCTGCGGGGGCATGTGGCTGCCCTGCCCTACAGTGGGCATAGTGCCCACCATGGTAGTGAGTGCCCCCGGGGTCTGCCTACGCTTTGCTGTCCTCCAATCAGTGACTCAAGCATGTGAGGGATGGTGCCACAGGGCCAGAGCCTGGTGTGTCTTTCTCTGCCTGAGCTCTAGGTTTGCATCTGGAGATATGTAGAGGGGGATGTAAAGGATGGCCCTCCTAGGAGACCCTCCCTGTTGCTCCCCCCAGCCCTGGGCCTGTGGACACTGTCTGGTAGCTGCGGAGTCTGTGCTGGGGGGCATGGGGGAATGCCGGATTGAGTGGCTGCTATAGGCCACCTTCTTATCTACCACCTTTCCTCTCTCTGGATCCAGCACTGCCTGTGCCCCTGGCAGGAGCCCTGGTGCTGCCCCCTGTGCAGAGCCAGGCAGCAGGGCATGCCTGGCTCTCCCTGGACACCCACTGTTACCTGCACTATGAAGTGCTGCTGGCTGGGCTTGGTGGCTCAGAACAGGGCACTGTTACCGCTCACCTCCTCGGACCCCCTGGGATGCCAGGGCCCCGGCGGCTGCTGAAGGGATTCTATGGCCTAGAGGTAAGGATGTGATGATGGGACGCAGCTCAGAAAATACTTAGTTTTTAGCATGAAGGGCTGTGTGCGTGCGTGCGCGTGTGCGTGTGTGCATGTGTGCGTGTGTGAAGCAGAGAGCAGGTTGCAGTATGGCAAAACTGGCATAAGCTTGGGAGTCAGACAGACCTGGCTGTGAATCTGACCCAGCCTTTCATTACTCGTTCTCTTTCCTGTGTCCTTCTCTGGTGGGATCCCTCAGATAGTAAGTAGTGCCCTGGACCTCGGAGGAGTAGGTGAGATGACCAAGTCCCCCGAAGTGGGATGGGTTGCAATATACTTGCTGTCAGAGAGACTGGGCTGCTGAGCTCCATACCATTGCTAATGGGCTTTGCTATCCCGGAGACCTTAATTTAACCTCCCCGAATCTCAGTTTTCTCATCTGCAAATTGGGAACGGTAGGTTCAGCTCCAGAGTGCCCTGTTCCCATCTCTTGTCCTGTCTACTCACAGGCACAGGGTGTGGTGAAGGACCTGGAGCCGGAGCTGCTGCGACACCTGGCACAGGGCACTGCCTCCCTGCTGATCGTCACCAAAGGGAGTCCCCAAGGGGAGCTTCGAGGGCAGGTAGGGAGGCAGTGTGGGCAGTGGGGACAGGGCAGAGTTGGGGTGGCACTCTGTGCCTGTGTTGCTTGCTCTAAGTCCTGGGGGTGTTAGTGTCATATTTTTTGCTGCTTGGGAGGATGAAGCCATATAAGGTTCATAAATGACAAGGCTGGCAGCAGACCACCCTGTCCCTGGCAGCCAGAATAATTGCTGTGGATAATAGCGTCCTCCTGAGGTGCAGGGGCACTCGGGATGAAGTATCCCCGCCCGGTGGGCTGGCGCTGCTGGTGGAGACACAGAGAGGAGCCCGGGCACTGCCTCAGCCCACCTCTCCTCCCAGGTGCACATCACCAACCAGTGCGAGGTCGGCGGCCTGCGTCTGGCTGAGGCCGAGGCTGAGGGGGCACAGAAGCTGGGGGCCCCCGATGCAGTGGCAGCTGCCCTGCCCGCATTGCCTGCTGTGCTGGGCCCTGACGCCACAGGGCCAGTCAAACCCGGTGGGCCCTGGAGAGCCCGGGACCCCAACACCTGCTTCTTCGAGGGGCAGCAGCGCCCCCATGGGGCTCGCTGGGCACCTAACTATGACCCGCTCTGCTCACTCTGCACATGCCAGGTAGGAGGCCTTGGAAGGGAGCACTGGGCCCTGGCTTCTGGGGCAAGGATTCCAGTCAACCTCACACCTCTCCCTGCAGAGACGCACGGTGATCTGTGACCCTGTGGTGTGCCCGCCACTCAGCTGCCTGAGCCCAGTGCAGGTGCCAGACCAGTGCTGCCCCGTGTGCCCTGGTGGGTGCCATACAGGGGTGCAGAGGGTCATGGAGGGCCCACCCAGGGGGGATGAGGCCTCTTGGAAGGAGAGGTCAGCCTCTGCCTTCCCTCTTTCTTTGGCTCCACAGAGAAACAAGATGTCAGAGACCTGCCAGGGTTGCTGAGGAGCAGGGACCCTGGCGAGGGTGAGCTGGCGGAGTATGAACCGGGGGTCAGGTGGAAGCAGGAGGAGCTGTTGGGGGGACCAGGAGGGAGACAAGAGGGTGAGGGTATATATGGGTGTGAGTGAAGGCTGAGGGACACCAGTTCTAGTGACACCTGAGAGGCGTCATTAGAGTTACTGGCCTGGGGTGCGAGGTGTGGGCTCGGCCTGAGACTCAGCGTGGGTCTGGATCCAGCCAATGAACTCAGTATTTTTTTTTTTTTTTTGTATTTTTCTGAAGCTGGAAACGGGGAGAGACAGTCAGACAGACTCCCGCATGCGCCCGACCGGGATCCACCCGGCATGCCCACCAGGGGCGATGCTCTGCCCACCAGGGGGCGATGCTCTGCCCATCCTGGGCGTCGCCATGTTATGACCAGAGCCACTCTAGCGCCAGAGGCAGAGGCCACAGAGCCATCCCCAGCGCCCGGGCCATCTTTGCTCCAATGGAGCCTTGGCTGCGGGAGGGGAAGAGAGAGACAGAGAGGAAGGAGGGGGGGAGGGGTGGAGAAGCAGATGGGCGCTTCTCCTGTGTGCCCTGGCCGGGAATTGAACCCGGGACTTCTGCACGCCAGGCCGACGCTCTACCACTGAGCCAACCGGCCAGGGCTGAACTCAGTATTAACAGCTGGTTCTGTCCCCCACCAGGCTGCTATTTTGATGGTGACCGGAGCTGGCGGGCAGCGGGTACCCGGTGGCACCCTGTCGTGCCTCCTTTTGGCTTAATTAAGTGTGCTGTCTGCACCTGCAAGGTATGGCTGTTCAGTCTTCTCCAAGGCTATAATCCGGTTGGATCTGCAGAGACGGGAGGGCTCTGCAGGAGAGGAGAGCCCAGCCTTGGTGAGAAGGGCTCAGGATCAAAATAATACGAGAAAAGACCTTTGGGCTTTGAGATTTGGCTTCCTGCAGGAAAGAGGCAAAGGCTGACCTGGTGTGAATTCTGGCTCTGCCAACTGACTAGCTCCATATAACCCCAGGCACTTCCTGTACCTTTCTGAGCTTCACTTTCCTCTCCCATAAGCAGGTGTGATAGCCCCTACCTTGCAGGGCTGCAGTGAGGATTTAGTTCAGGTATAGAAAGCCCCAGCCCAGGGACCCTGAGTAAAAGGCCATGGAAATATTACTTGAGGTATGTGGAAGGAGAGGGAGGAAGCAGGAGGCTTGTGTGCTCCCCCCCTTCCTGGCCCCCCTCACACAATGGATCCCTACAGGGGGCCACTGGAGAAGTGCACTGTGAGAAGGTGCAGTGTCCCCGGCTGGCCTGTGCCCAGCCTGTTCGCGCCAACCCCACTGACTGCTGCAAACAATGTCCAGGTGAGAGGCTGGGCACTGAGGCCTCTTGGGGCAGAGGGAGTCCTTCACTGCCTTGTTCTGGGTGAGGGGATGTGCAGGGAAGGGGGATGGAAGGGACTTCTCAGCTTATTCAGTGTCTACTGTGCACTACTCTGCCTACTCTGGAGCCAGGGTTCTAAGAAAAGTGAAAGATGTGCAGGTATTAGTGGGCTATGATGGGTTCCAGTGTCTGCCCCATCCACCCATCCATCCATCCATCCACCCACCCACCCATCCATCCATCCACCCACCCACCCACCCATCCATCCATCCACCCACCCACCCACTTACCCACCCATCCACCCACCCACCCACTTACCCACCCATCCATCCATCCACCCACCCACCCATCCATCCATCCACCCACCCATCCATCCACCCACCCATCCATCCATCCATCCATCCATCCATCCATCCATCCATCCATCCATCCATCCACCCACCCACCCACTTACCCATCCATCCATCCATCCACCCACCCACCCACTTACCCACCCATCCATCCATCCACCCACCAACCCACCCACTTACCCATCCATCATTCAAATTTATCACTTACTAAGTGCCAGAAACTGCTAGGTGCTGGAGATTCAAAGACCAGTAAAAGCTGGGTGGTCCTCACAGAGCTCATATCTGCTGACCCTTCCTGCCTTCCTTCTCTCTTTCTCTTCTGACAGTGGGGTCAGGGGCCCACCCCCAACTGGGGGACCGCATGCAGGCCGATGGGCCCCGGGGCTGCCGTTTTGCAGGGCAGTGGTTTCCAGAAAGCCAGAGCTGGCACCCCTCAGTGCCCCCCTTTGGGGAGATGAGCTGTATCACCTGCAGATGTGGGGTAAGTGGGGAGTGGGTGGGCCCTGGGGGCAGGCTTCCCTGAAGAGGATGAAGGCCGCTGTGCCCCAGTGCCTCTGGGGACCTCAGGATCTGCTCTGTCCTGCACCAGGCAGGGGTGCCCCACTGTGAGCGGGATGACTGTTCACTGCCACTGTCCTGCGGTCCGGGGAAGGAGAGCCGCTGCTGTCCCCACTGCGTGCCGCGGCGGTGTAAGTGAGGGGCTCTGGGCAGCGGCCGTGGGCTGGCTGTGGGAGGTGAGGAGGGAGGAGAGTCTGCTGTCCCCACTGCGTGCCGCGGCGGTGTGAGTGAGGGGCTCTGGGCGGCAGCCGTGGGCTGGCTGTGGGAGGTGAGGAGGGAGGAGAGTCTGCTGTCCCCACTGTGTGCCGCGGCGGTGTGAGTGAGGGGCTCTGGGCGGCAGCCGTGGGCTGGCTGTGGGAGGTGAGGAGGGAGGAGAGTCTGCTGTCCCCACTGTGTGCCGCGGCGGTGTAAGTGAGGGGCTCTGGGCAGCAGCCGTGGGCTGCCTGTGGGAGGTGAGGAGGGGAGGGAGTGCCTGCTCTGTGCCAGGAACAGTGCCCTCTGCTTCACAACTGCCATTCCATTCCGCCCTCACAGCAGCCTTGCGGACTCGTTACTGGTAATCTTTTCTTTACAAATGAGATTTCTGAAGCTCAGAGGAATTAGGCTACTAGATTAAGGTTACACAACTGGTATGTGCTGACTTGCTTAGAAAACACTGACCTTTCTGGGACCAGAACAGAGATACTCTGCTGGGCTCTGCGTGCCACCTCATTTCCCCTCTCTCCTCCTCCATAGTTCACTCCCTTCTGTCTCCAGCAGCCTCGGAGACCAGGGCAGTTCCAGAGCTGGAGAAAGAAGCCGAAGCCTCCTAGGGAGCCGCCCGGAGGCCGCATGACCAGGAGGCCTGTGCCGGGGGAAGGAGGGCGCCCAGGACCCTGCATTCTCCTGCTCAGAGCCCAGTGCCTTTGGCTCCTCTTTCTGCCTCTTCTCCCTCCCCCACTACCTCTGGGAACCACAACTCCACAAGGGGGAGGGGCAGCCAGGGCAGACCAAGGCCATGTCCACTCCAGCGCTGGCCTCTGCCTTGGAAGCCCAATCCCTTTCCTTCTGTACATAATATCACTGGCTTGTTGGGATTTTTAATTTATCCTCACTCAGCACCAAGGGTCCCTCCACTTCACTCCTGCTGCCCCTGAGCTGAGCAGAGTCATTATTGAAGATTTTTGTATTTATTAAAACTTTTTTTTTTCAGTGTTTGGGATAATGGTTGTCTCTCTGTGGCCAGGGACCTGAGTGGGCCCCAGTGGAGAAGGGTCTGAGAGCAGGTGGGGCAAGAGAGGACCCCTGACCCCAGCGGCTTTGCTCCGACCCCAGGGAGTGGGGAGAGACCCGGAAAGGAAGCAGGATGGCACAGTCCCTGGCTGGCACGGGCTCCAGAGAGGCTTGGGGCTGTCTTCGAGACGGACTGGAGCGTCCAGAATAAAGGCAACCTGGGACTGTCTTCGAGATGGACTGGAGCGTCAAGAATAAAGGCAACCTGAAGCAGGATTTAGATGCAAGTTTAATTTCCCCTGGCCTACCCATGGCTGGCATTTTTGAAGTTGTTCCAAAGAGAGAAAAGTGTAACCAGCCTCTATTTTCTTCATCTAAAACGAGGCAAACACTTCTTGTTATTCTTTCCTGGAAACTAATTGTGCTCTGGACCAGTTCTGGGGAAAATCTGGATCAGAGTGAACTCAAACCAGCCCTAGTCCAGTTCTTGGCTGACTAAGTAATGTACAGAATAAAACCCCTGTCCCTTTCTCTCCTTTCCTGCCACCAGTAACTGGTCGTTCCCACAGACCTCACTGGGTCGTGGGAATAAGAGCACCAGGGTAGAGAGCTGTCAAATACAGGTACCTACAGACTTATCTTTTGTATAAACAGTGTGGGATAAAATGAGCCTGGAATTTTATGACCTAGTTGGGTAGTGGGAAGGGGAATTCACAGCCTTCTTATTTAGGGATAGGCATGGTGTCTGTGTTTGAGAAGTCATTGTCTTAGCCCATCGAAGCAACAAGTTCCAGTTCCGCTATTAACTACCCGATGGGTGATTTAACCTCTGCAAGTTCCTATTTCCTTTCTGTAAAGGATTTGATCTCCCTCACAAGATTCAATCAGAACTTGTGAAGCACACAGCTCGGTGCCTGGACACATTTGTGGGAAAGGCACTCTAGCTGAAGTAAGATTTCTGGAGCTGGTCTGAAATGAAAGGCAGGGGGAAATCTGGGGAGGAGAGTGGCAGTGGGTTTTGGTTTTGTCTGGTGTGATATTCTGCTGACCCCCCAGGGGGAGTGGGGAAGCCAGGTTGGGGATGAGGAGATGATGAGGATGGGGGTACCCGAACTTGGCCTCGCTGTCGGTAGGGGTATCGAGGTATCGCAGGGGTCAGATAGGGATGAAAAAGCAGCAGAACTGGCATGGGGCTAAATGCAGGGGACCAAGGACAGTGGCAGGTGTGGTGTGATGGACGATTTGGCCCAGAAATGAATGGGCTGACAGTAATGTCTTCCTTGGTGAGGGAGTTTGGTGGGAAGAAGGGTCGAGAGGGGAAATTTTGACCCTTAGATGTAACCTGAGTTTGCTACTGATGCTCACAAGACAAGAGCAAGGGTAGAAGCAGTAAGTATCCACAGGGTAGCTCCAGGGGCTTGCTCCTGGATCCTGCCCCCCAAGTACCCCCCAGTCTTCAGAGCAGCATCAGGGGATGTCAGCTGAGCAAAGGAATGAAGAGCTATGGATCCAGGCAGACCACTGTTCTTCTTAGACACAATCCTTGAAACACCTTTCCTCTCACAGCCTGCATTCTAACCAAAGCTGGCCAGTCCCCGGGTCCTGGGGACATGGTAGAGTGACTGTAGGAGTCCATCCCTGGGCGCTGTGTGAGCCACACATGTCAGGCAACTTGGAAGCCCTGACTTGCAGAGACCTTAAGAGGGTACGTCATCCATTCATCTTTAGGCAACTGCACCACATCAGAGAGTCCTTTCCCTTTCGGAAAAACAAAAGCAACCCTAAAGCAACCACAAAGCCCAAGGACAGGCCCACTTTCCTGGGTGTCTCAATACACAGGAGCTCTGAATGGCCAGAGAAGAGATGAGGGTGGTTCTGATACACCTGTTGTTTTGAAGAGAAAACTCTTTCACATACAGCCCTCCACTTGTGTTTTCTACTTGTAAATACCTTTTATGCATTCTGCAGTAGCACCCCTTTGCCATCTTTTATCTGCCACATCCAAATTTTGGTGTCTGGTGAGGGGGTCAGCCACTGCTGGCAGCTGGCAGCCACCAGTTCGCCTTGGGCCAAGTCATCCAGAGCAGTGTCATTGCTGTAGGTAATTTGAATAATTTACAGCAATGACTTAAGAATGGTAATATTCAAACCCTGCCTCAGACATGTGAAGGTGCCTCAGACAGCAGGAAAATGTGGGCTGGGGGGGGTGGGACAGCCCAGTGCTTGTTGGGAGTGGGTGTCGGGGCCCCTCCCAGCTTCCACCTGATGCACCGCTTCCTGGAGTTGCTTTCCAAAGAAGAGTTGGCTGCTTTTGAAAAAGTTTCAGGCCCTGGCCGGTTGGCTCAGCGGTAGAGCGTCGGCCCAGCGTGCGGAGGACCCGGGTTCGATTCCCGGCCAGGGCACACAGGAGAAGCGCCCATTTGCTTCTCCACCCCTCCGCCGCGCTTTCCTCTCTGTCTCTCTCTTCCCCTCCCTCAGCCAAGGCTCCATTGGAGCAAAGATGGCCCGGGCGCTGGGGATGGCTCCTCGGCCTCTGCCCCAGGCGCTAGAGTGGCTCTGGTCGCAATAGGGCGACGCCCAGGATGGGCAGAGCATCGCCCCCTGGTGGGCAGAGCGCCGCCCCATGGTGGGCGTGCCGGGGTGGATCCCGGTCGGGCGCATGCGGGAGTCTGTCTGACTGTCTCTCCCTGTTTCCAGCTTCAGAAAAATGAAAAAAAAAAAAAAAAAAAAAAAAAAAAGTTTCAGAATAAAACAACTTTTTTCACCCTTAGCCTTTATAAAAATAATGGGAAATAGAAACACAAAAGTGTGACACTTCTGACACAATGAAAGTGATGGGAGGGGGAGGTCTCATAAAATAAAAGGTTGGGACAAGGAGGGCATTCAGCAGGCATGCAGGAAAGGACACACTTTCATCAGATTTTAGGTTACAGATGACATGAGGAAAAACTGTATGTATGGAATACTGGGAATATGCTGTTGATGATGACAAAAGGGGAGGGATGTTTTGTGACTGTTAATGATTATAGAGTTCTGAGAATAAAGCCACCCTATTAACATTGGCTCTAATATATGTTTTCATGGACAAAGGGGGCTGCCTGGTTTATTTTGGCTTGTCATAAAAGTAAATCGTTGTGAATAATTATAGTAGTACACAAATATATGAGGAAGAAGGAAGATTCACCTGTTAGAAAGATAGAATGCCAACCCCTGGATAACTGCAATGAATAACCCACTGAGTATTTTGCTGAGTTTGAGTTTGCCTTGCTCTAGCCCCAGTCTTAGCCCCGCCCCGTTCTGGGCCCCCACTCCTGCTGCACCTTTGTCCCAACTTGTGAAGTGGCTGTGATGTCTGTCCTTGACCCAGTTGACGGTATTTGTATGATAGCCTCTGGAGCTAGAGCACATGTAAGTCTGCACAAATAAGGAAAGTAGGAGGTTGCGTTTAAAGGAAATCTGACCCTCTGTATTTAGACTGGCAGGGGATTGCCCTGGCCGGATAGCACCTGTGGTTAGAGCACCACCTGAGGTGCAGAGGTTGCTGGTTCGATCCCCAGTCAGGGCACATACAGGATAGGATTGATGTCTCTGTATCTCTCTCTTTCTTTCTTTCTGGCTAAAATCAATAATAATAAAAAATATTGGCAGGGAAGGCAAAACCCCAGAAATTTTGAAAGAATTCTCACCAACTCCGAGAAGTTGGCAGATTAGGATTCAGTGATTTGATTGTGAGCACACTGACTAGAGCCCACCAGTGGGGTTCCAGCTCCTTGGCTGATGGGTGTTAGGTGGGCTTGTGCTTGTCTGGTCCTCATGCAGGCAGCGGAAGTTAGCTAGTCTGTAGTTTGAAAGTCTCACTGAACGCCACCTAAAGAGGCACCACGCAGAAAACACAAACAGGCTCCTGAAAATGCTCAGGAAAGGGGTTCATGTGAAAGAAGGGACAAACAAAGATGACAGGGGCAGGTACCTGGTGTACTCATCCTGGAAGGGCAGACTCTAGATGCTGGAAGACATGAGATGGCTCTCTCTCCCCACCCCGACCCCTTCCCTACAGCTCCTGCAGCTCCTGCAGAAGGAAGCAGATCAGCCCAGGTGTGTCTGCCCAGCGGAGCAGGGAACCCACCTGGGGAATGACCCAGCACCTCTCCTCTGGCCCCACCCCCCTCGGATCCCAGGAGGTCTAAATCAGATTTACTTTCAGAACTTATCCCCCACTCCCCTTGACACAAACTTTACTGCACCTGCTGGCTGATGCTGCCAATTCCTTTAGAAGAGATTTTTTCCTTCCACCACTAAGGATGGGAGTTTTAAAATGCAAATGACTGGTCAAGATATTAGGTCATTTGCTAAAGTACAACCTATCAGTCAACAAATGCAGATGATTGTTGTCAGAGTCTGTTCCTTTTCAACAAGGGGAGAGTTAGAGAAAAGGTAGAGGGTGGGTGACTGAAGGGTGAGGAGGTAGAAAACGGGAACCCAGACAGTCTTCCAGGCAGGGACACTGAAAGGGCGGGGCCCCTACCTTCCAGGGCTCCAGGAGAAGTTGCTGTGTGAGATGGAATTTCTGCCCGCACATCTGTGCATACTCCCAGCTTACCGGGAGCTCGGCCACTCAGACATATGATTCACATCAACTATGTTTTTCCTGACTTCTTATTTTTTTTTTTAAAGAAAGGCTGATGTCATTATGAAGGAACTTTTTTTCTCATAGGTTTTAACCGAGGTACCACTGGAAATGGCACCAGGGAAGACCTTCAGAAGTAGTTTTTAATGTCCACTCCCCTTCTCCAGAGATAGATGAATAAGGGAACTTCCTGACTGGGGTAAAAGAAGCAATGTATTATTTTTGTCTGATGACAAATGCAATAATTTTTCATTGCAAAAAAAAAAAAGTTTTAGCAAACAGAATAAGATAAAACGAAGAAATTTAATGTTAATTACCTAATAAAATTAAAACACTACCTCAGAGGCCCTGGCCGGTTGGCTCAGCGGTAGAGCGTCGGCCTGGCATGTGGGGGACCTGGGTTCGATTCCCGGCCAGGGCACATAGGAGAAGCGCCCATTTGCTTCTCCACCCCCCCTCCTTCCTCTCTGTCTCTCTCTTCCCCTCCCGATGGCCCGGGCGCTGGGGATGGCTCCTTGGCCTCTGCCCCAGGCGCTAGAGTGGCTCTGGTCGCGGCAGAGCGACGCCCCGGAGGGGCAGAGCATCGCCCCCTGGTGGGCAGAGCGTCGCCCCCTGGTGGGCGTGCCGGGTGGATCCCGGTCGGGCGCATGCGGGAGTCTGTCTGACTGTCTCTCCCCGTTTCCAGCTTCAGAAAAATACAAAAACAAACAAACAAACAAAAAAACCCCTACTACCTCAGAAATAGTCCTTATTTACATTTGATTTTTCCCCTCCCCTTCTTCTGAACAATAGTATCCATGATTTATTTGAACATTTTAGATGGTTATTTCTAGTGAACCATCTTAAATTATAAAAGCAATGTTTGCACTAAGTAGAAAATTTGGTTAAAGAAAAAACTCAGAATTTTTTTTTTTGTAAGAGAAAACAAAGTTTTTTGAGACATTTCTTCCTTCTCTGTGTTTTGTTGAGTGTAGTTTTACAGCCCTCTTTTCTTTATGTGGCCTTATTATCTCATATCTCATGAGCGTTTGCCTTGGGTGGCTGGGGGTTTAAGAGACTGTTTTGCAACATCTGAGTGAAGCGAGTCTGAGGGGTGAGCTACAACCCCGCAGACTGAGGGCGGGGGTGGGGTAAGCTTGGCCTTTGGTCCAGTGGGTCAACGGCAAGGCAGATACTTGGTGACAGCGTCTGGGATAAGAAAGGAATGAGTTTGGACACCTAAGAGGAACCACAGTCTGAAGCAGTGGGGAGTCATGAATAAACTGGAAAGTGGCAGTGAGGGGGAGTCACAGATGCGCCGCTGGGGAGGGGCAGCCGTTCCCCCTGAGGTCAGGCAGAGCTGCTCCAAAGCTTGAACAGCTCTCTCCACATTGCTGTGGTTACCTTAATAGTTTGCAATGTGTGTATTCATTCTGGTTGCCAAGAAGACTCAGCTGAGTGGATATGGGCTCAATAGATAACATTTTGTGAGAAGGGAGGCAGTTGTGGGGGATGGTGGTGGAGATGGACCTAAGGAACAAGAAAAGACTGCTTTGCTAAGAGACCCTTTGGGTCACTTGACCTCCATTGCCTAAGTTTACACACTTGTAAAAATGTACCAGAAGCATGGCATGTCTTGAACTAGCAGCAGCTTAGTATAGTGGTTTGAATCTAGGGACTGACGCTTCTTTTAAAAAATTGAGATACCACTGATTAATAAGATTATATTAGTTTCAGGTGTGCAACGTTATAATATGATATCTGTATGTGCTATAGTGTAAAGTCTAGTTTGCATCTGTCATCAAACATTTGACCACCTTTACCCATCTCACTCTTCCCCCACCAATCTTTTGTTTCTATCTGAGTTTGTTTTGTTTGTTCATTTGTTTGTTTTCTCTCTTATTTAATATTCCACATATGAGTGATTTCACTTAGCGTAATATCCCCAAGGTCCCTCCATGTTGTCACAGATGGCAATATTTCCTCATTGTTATGGTTGAGTAATATTCCATTACATAGATATATTCATCTCTGTATCTCTATCTTTCATCTATATTTATATTACATTTTCTTTATTCATTTATCTATTGATGGGCACTTATGTTGCTTCCATATTTTGGCTATTGTAAATAATGCTGCAGTGACTTAGGGATGCATATATCTTTCAAATTAGTGTTCTTATTTTTTTTTTAAGTCTAAATGATGTTTTATTTGTATTTTTTTAAAATTAATTTTAATAGGGTGACATTGATAAATCAGGGTACATATGTTCAGAAAAAACATCTCGCCCTGGCCGGTTGGCTCAGTGGTAGAGTGTCGGCCTGGCATGCAGAAGTCCCGGGTTCGATTCCCGGCCAGGGCACACAGGAGAAGCGCCCATCTGCTTCTCCACCCCTCCCCCTCTCCTTCCTCTCTGTCTCTTTCTTCCCCTCCCGCAGCCAAGACTCCATTGGAGCAAAGATGGCCCCGCTGGGGATGGCTCCTTGGCCTCTGCCCCAGGCGCTAGAGTGGCTCTGGTCGCAACAGAGCAATGCCCCGGAGGGGCAGAGCATCGCCCCCTGGTGGGCGTGCCGGGTGGATCCCGGTCGGGCGCATGCGGGAGTCTGTCTGACTGTCTCTCCCTGTTTCCAGCTTCAGGAAAAAAAAGAAAAGAAAAAAAGAAAAAACATCTCTAGGTCATTTTGGCATTTGATTATGCTGCATTCCAATCACCCAAAGTCCAATTGTCTTCTGTCACCTTCTAACTGGTTTTCTTTGTGCCCCTCCCCCCAACCCCCTCCCTCTTCTCCCTCCCCACCCCATAATCCCCACACTCTTGTCCATGTCTCTGAGTCTCATTTTTATGTCCCACCTATGTATGGAATCATATAGTTCTTAGTTTTTTCTGATTTACTTATTTCGCTCAGTATAATGTTATCAAGGTCCATCCATGTTGTTGTAAATGATCCTATGTCATCATTTCTTATGGCTGAGTAGTATTCCATAGTATATATGTACCAAAGCTTTTTAATTCACTCGTCCACTCACGGACACTTGGGCTGTTCCCAGATCTTTGCTATTGTGAACAATGCTGCCATAAACATGGGGGTGCATTTCTTCTTTTCAAACAATGCTATGGTATTCTTGGGGTATATTCCAAAAAGTGGTATAGCTGGGTCAAAAGGCAGTTTGATTTTTAATTTTTTCAGGAATCTCCATACTGTTTTCCACAGTGGCTGCACCAGTCTGCATTCCCACCAGCAGTGCAGGAGGGTTCCCTTTTCTCCACATCCTCCGCAGCACTTATTACTGTGTTGTTTTGTTGATGAGTGCCATTCTGACTGGTATGAGATGATATCTCATTGTGGTTTTAATTTGCATTTCTCTAATGATTAGTGATGTTGAGCATTTTTTATATGCCTATTGGCCATCTGTATGTCCTCTTTGGAGAAGTGTCTATTCATTTCTTTTTCCCATTTTTTGATTGGATTGTTTGCTTTCTGGTATTGAGTTTTATAAGTTCTTTATAAATTTTGGTTATTAACCCCTTATCAGACGTATTGTCAAGTATGCTGCGAGAGATGTCAGAGAGCTTACTGCCTATGTTCTCTTCTAAGATGCTTATGGTTTTACAGCTTACGTTTAAGTCTTTTATCCATTTTGATTTTATTTTTGTGAATGGTGTAAGTTGGTGGTCTAGTTTCATTTCTTTGCAGGTAGCTGTCCAATTTTCCCAACACCATTTGTTAAAGAGGCTGTCTTTACTCCAATGTATGCTCTTACCTCCTTTGTGAAATATCAGTTGTCCATAGAGCTGTGGGTTTATTTCTGTGTTCTCAGTTCTGTTCCATTGATCTATATGCCTGTTCTTATGCCAGTACCAGGCTGTTTTGAGTACAATAGCCTTGTAGTATAACTTGATATCCAGAAGTGTGATACCTCCCACTTTATTCTTCCTTTTCAAGATTGCTGAGGCTATTAGTGTTCTCTTTTGGTTCCATATAAATTTTTGGAATATGTGTTATATATCTTTGAAGTAAGTTACTGGTATTTTAATGGGTATTGCATTGAATTTATAAATTGCTTTGGGTAATATAGACATTTTAATGATGTTTATTTTTCCTAACCATGAGCACGATATATGCTTTCACTTGTTTGTATCTTCCCTGATTTCTTTTATCAATGTTTTATAATTTTCTGAGTACAAGTCACTAATCTCCCTGGTTAAATTTATTCCTAGGTACTTTATTTTTTTGGTTGCAATGGTGAAGAGGATTGCTTCCTTAATTTTTCTTTCTGACAGTTCATTGTTGGTGTATAAAAATGCCTCTGATTTCTGAGTATTAATTTTATATCCTGCCACCTTGCTGAATTCATTTATCAGGTCTAGTAGTTTTTTTTACTGAGACTTTAAGGTTTTCTATATACAATATCATATCATCTGCAAATAATGATAGTTTTACTTCTTCTTTTCCAATTTGGATGCCTTTTATTTCTTCTTCTTGTCTGATTGCTGTGGCTAGGACTTCCAGGACTATGTTAAATAAGAATGGTTAAAGGGGGGCAACCCTGCGTTGTTCCTGATCTTAAGGGGATTGCTTTTAATTTTTTCCCATTGAGTATGATATTGGCTGTGGGCTTGTCATAGATGGCCTTTCTCATATTGAGGTATGTTCCCTGTATTCCCACTTTGCTGAGAGTTTTGATCATGAATGGGTGCTGGATTTTATCAAATGCTTTTTCTGCATCTATTGAAATTATCATGTGGTTTTTCTTCTCCTTTTGTTTATGTATGAATCACATTGATTGATTTGTGAATATTGTACCAACCTTGCCTCCCAAGTATAAATCCCACTTGATCATGGTGTATGATTTTTTTCATGTATTGCTGTATTCGGTTTGCTAATATTTTGTTGAGGATTTTAGCATCTAAATTCATCAGGGATATTGGCCTATAATTTTCTTTCTTTGTGTTGTCTTTGCCTGGTTTTGGAATCAGAATTATACTTGCCTCATAAAAGGAGCTCGGAAGTCTTCCTTTCTCTTGAATTTTTTGAAATAGCTTGAGAAGGATAGGAGTTAGTTCTTCTTTGAATATTTGGTAGAATTCACTTGTGAAGCCTTCAGGCCCAGGACTTTTCTTTTTTGGGAGTTTTTTGATAACTGTTTCAATCTCATTTGTTGTAATTGGTCTGTTTAGGTTTTCTGATTCTTCCAGATTAATTTTTGGAAGATTATATGTTTCAAGGAATTTGTCCATTTCATCTAGGTTGTCTAGTTTTTTGGCATACAGTTCTTCATAGTATTTTCTTACAATATTTTGTATTTCTGTTGTATCAGTTGTCATTTCTCCACTCTCATTTCTAATTTTATTTATTTGAGTCCTCTCTTTTTTTCTTGGTGAGTCTGGTTAAAGGTTCATCAATCTTGTTTACCTTTTAAAGAACCAGCTCCTGGTTTTATTGATCCTCTGTATTGTTTCTTTAGACTCTATATCATTTATTTCTGCTCTGATCTTTATTATTTCCTTCCTCCTACTAGCTCTGGGCTTTACTTGCTGTTCTTTTTCTTTTTTTTTAATTAAATTTATTTATTTATTTATTCATTTTAGAGAGGAGAGAGAGAAGGAGAGAGAGAGAGAGAGAGAGAGGAGAGAGAGAGACAGGGGGAGGAGCTGGAAGCATCAACTCCCATATGTGCCTTGACCAGGCAAGCCCAGGGTTTCGAACCGGCAACCTCAGCATTTCCAGGTCGACGCTTTATCCACTGCGCCATCACAGGTCAGGCCGCTGTTCTTTTTCTAGTTCTTTTAAATGCAGGGTCAAGTTATTTATTTGAGCTTTTTCTAGCTCCTTAAGGTATGCCTGTAATGCTATGAACTTCCCTCTCAGGACTGCTTTTGCTGTGTCCCATAAATTTTGAGTTTATGTATGCTTGTTATCGTTCGTTTCTAGGAATTTTTAAATTTCTTCTTTGATCTCATTGTTAACCCATTCATTATTTAATAACATGCTATTTAGTTTCCAAGTGTTTGAGTATTTTTCAGTTTTTCTGTTGTGGTTGATTTCTAGTTTCATGCCATTGTGATCAGAGAAAGTGCTCGATATGATTTCAATCTTCTTAAATTTGTTGAGACCGCTTTTGTGCCCTAACATGTGGTCTATCCTAGAGAATGTACCATGAGCACTTGAAAAGAATGTATATTCTGCTGCTTTAGGGTGAAAGGTTCTGAAGATATCTATTAAATCGAGTTGATCTAGTATGTCCTTTAAGTCTGCTGTTTCTTTGTTAATTTTCTTTCTTGAGGATCTATCTAGTGATGTTAGTGGGGTATTGAAATCTCCTACTATTATAGTATTGCTGTTGATCTCTCCCTTTAAATCCATCAAAGTCTGCTTTATATATCAGGGGTCTCAAACTCAACTCAGCATGTGGGCCGCAGAGCAAGATCACAGCTGTTCGGCAGGCCGCACTACGTCTACAAAAGGCAACTGTTACGCAACACTTTTCTCACTGCAGTTGAAAACAAAAAAAAATCAGTACAACAAGTACAATCATACATGCAGTTTACTCAGTGTCACAAAACGACCAGAAACTGTAGTTTGCATCACAACTGCTGTTAACTAAGCTAATATCTAGCTAGGATGCTAGAGAAATGAAAAATACAAGTAGGCCCCTAGGCTTACTTAATTTTATCCAAAATATTTTGAACTTCGTGGATTAGTCTGCGGGCCGCACAAAATTGTTCGGCGGGCCGCAAGTTTGAGACCCCTGTTATATATTTAGGTGCTCCTATATTAGGTGCGTAGATATTTATAATGGTTATATCTTCCTGTTGGATTGCTCCCTTTATCATTATGTAGTGACCTTCTTTTTTTTTTTGTAGTGACCTTCTTTATTTCTTACTATAGCCTTTGTTTTAAAGCCCATTTTGTCTGATATAAGTATTGCTACCCCAGCTTTTTTTTCATTTCCATTTGCGTGAAATATTTTTTCCATCCTTTTATCTTCAGTCTATGTGCATCTTTTGTTTTAAGGTGTGTCTTTTGTAGATAGCATATGTATGGGTCCTGTTTTCTTATCCATGCAGCTACCCTATGTCTTTTGATCGAATCATTTAATCCATTTACATTTAAGGTTATTATTGATATGTAACTGTTTATTGCCATTTTAAAACTGTATTCCTCTTTTGCTATATTCTTTTTCTCCTTTGACCTGTTTACAACAGGCCCCTTAGCATTTCTTGCAGCCTTGGTTTGGTTGTAGTGAATTCCTTGAGTTTTTTTTGTATGGAAAGCTTTTTATTTCTCCTTCAATTTTAAACGATAGCTTTACTGGATAAAGTAGTCTGGGTTGTAGGCTCTTGTTCTGCATTACTTTGAATATTTATTGCCGTTCCCTTCTGGCCTCAAGTGTTTCTGTTGAGAAGTCAGAAGTCATCCTTATGGGGGCTCCTTTGTATGTGATAGTCTTTTTTTCTCTAGCAGCTTTTAATATTTTCTCTTTATCACTTAGCTTTGGTATTTTAATTATGATGAGTCTTGGTGTAGATTTCTTTGGGTTTCTATTTAATGGAGTTCTCTGTGCTTCTTGAACTTGTGAGATGTTTTCCTGCCTTAATTGAGGGAAGTTTTCAGCTATGATATGTTTGAACAAAGTCTCTATCCCTTGTTCTTTTTCTTCTTCAGGAACCCCTATGATGCGAATGTTATTTCTCTTCATGTTGTCACAGAGCTCTCTTAGAGTTTCCTCAGACTTTTTGACTCTTTTTTCTTTTTTCTCCTCTGCTTCCATGCCTTTATTTATCTTCTCCTCTAACTCGCTGATTCAATTCTCGGCTTCATCCATTCTGCTTTTAATTCCTTCCATTGTGTTCTTCATTTCTGATATGGTATTTGTCATTTCTGATTGATTCTTTTTTATTATTTCAATGTCCTTTTTTTTAAAAATAATTTTATTTTTTTAATGGGGCGACATCAATAAATCAGGATACATATATTCAAAGATAACAAGTCCAGGTTATCTTGTCGTTCAATTATGTTGCATACCCATCACCCAAAGTCAGATTGTCCTCTGTCACCTTCTATCTAGTTTTCTTTGTGCCCCTCCCCCTCCCCCTTTCCCTCTTCCTTTTCCCCCTCCCCCCGTAACCACCACACTCTTATCAATGTCTCTTAGTTTCACTTTTATGTCCCACCTACGTATGGAATAATGCAGTTCCTGTTTTTTTCTGATTTACTTATTTCACTTCGTATAATATTATCAAGATCCCACCATTTTGCTGTAAATGTTCCGATGTCATCATTTCTTATGGCTGAGTAGTATTCCATAGTGTATATGTGCCACATCTTCTTTATCCAGTCATCTATTGCAATGTCCTTTTTTATATTTGCTATCTCTTTATTTAGGTGTTCATGATGACCATCTATTATTGTTCTAATATCTTTGAGCATCCTAACAATAGTTATTTTAAACTTTGCATCTGGTAATTGGGTTATATCTGACTCATTCAGGTTCTTTTCTAAGGATTTCTCTTGATTCATTTGTGTTGCATTTCTCTGCTTTTTCTTTTTGTCTGTTTATTTTATTTATCTATCTATTTATTTATTTATTTACAGAGACAGAGAGTGAGTCAGAGAGAGGGATAGACAGGGACAGACAGGAACGGAGAGAGATGAGAAGCATCAATCATTAGTTTTTCATTGTGTGTTGCAACACCTTAGTTGTTCATTGATTACCTTCTCATATGTGCCTTGACCGCGGGCCTTCAGCAGACCGAGCAGCCCCTCGATTGAGCCAGCGACCTTGGGTTCAAGCTGGTGGGCCTTTGCTCAAACCAGATGAGCCCACGCTCCAACTGGTGACCTCGGGGTCTTGAACCTGGGTCCTCTGCATCCCAGTGCAACACCCTATCCACTGCGCCACCACCTGGTCAGGCTCATTTTGTCTGTTTAAAAGAAGGTATTGGCCACTGGAGTCCACTGGGTGTGGCCTCTGTGTTCCTAGGTGTGGTCTGTCTGCAGGTCCGCCACCCCCTCTGCTGTTGCTGCCTAGGGTGTTCGGGTATAGGCATTGCTGGTGCCTGCCCACTGGGGCTGTTGCTATGGTTTCTGCCTCTCCTTCACGGGAGTGGCTGTGATCATGTGCTCAGGTGTACAAGCCTCGGTAACCTTGGCCTTCACCTTGCCCCCGTGGGTGGTGTTATGCTTGGCTTTGAGGGCATGGGTGAGCACCTTTGCTCAACTGCGGGTCTCTGCCTGATTCCCAGCTTTCACCCTGCCTCTGAAGGAGGAGCTCGCTGGTGGGACGGCTGCAAGCCATGGCTCCACAGGCCGGGCGGGACTGCGTGCCCATGCTCAGTAGCGGGACTCTGCCTGTTCTGGGCTTTTGGCTCCACCCCCACGGGAGGAGCCGGCTCCCAAGTCAGGCCACAAGCCTGGGTTCTGCAGGTGGGGCAAGGCTGTGCTCCTGTGCCCTTACTCAAGGGCGGGTCTCCGCCCCTTCTGGGGCTCCTGCCCTTTTCCTGCAGGCTGGATTACAGATGGCCTGCAGCTGGGCTTGACCACTTTTGCATGCCCCCTCCTCCCCAGCCGGGCAAGACTGAGCTCACACCTGGGTCTCAGTGGTGACCAGCCAGCTTCCACCCTTGCCGAAAGAACCGCGCTTCCGCGTCCCGCTGCTGCCTGCCCTCTGGCGAGCCCTCAGCATGTGTGGGTGGGGGCGCTGCAGCTCAGACCCTAACACTCACTACTGTAGTCTGGAAAGCTCCCTCCTTCTAAGCAACTCTGCTCTGAGTGCCATGGGAGAGCTTGTTTGGCTGGTGTCCCGCTTCCCTTTGCTGGTATTGCTGTTTCCAGAGGTAATATTCACTTCAGATTTGGGGAGAAACTCGTCCCAGAGGTCAGGGTGGCTGTCTTTTAAAGTGTTTCTCTCTGTGCCTCCTAGATTACACTTTCTTTCTGCTACTCTGGTCCTCTCCTCTCTACCCCAGAGCCCCGGGTGAGTGGTTGTGAGAGAGGTTTCCTGCGTGGTCCCTTTAAGAAGAATCCTGGGTCTGAGAAATCAGTCTCTTTTTCACAAACAGTATCCTGTCTTGTTTCCAGCTAAATATTGTCCATACGCCTCCTCTAGGCTTTGGGGCTGCAGGCTGGGGCTTTGTTCCTGGGGCTCAGGACCCTCCCTCTGCTAAACTCACTTCCCGCCATACGAGTCTCTCCCGGCTGCTGTTCCCTCCGGGGAGCTGGGCAGCCCTCTCTGCATTTCTGCTTTTCCTGCCAGTCTCAGTGTGGCTTCTTCAGTGTTCCTTCATTGAAGAGTCCTCTTTGTTTAGTCCAAAGTTGGTTTTTCCAGATGATGGTTCTTAAAATTAGTTTGTAATTTACTTTGGTTCTGGGAGGTGCAAGTTGGTACGTCCGCCTACTCTATCGCCATTTGTCTTCTCCTAGTGTTCTTATTTCTTCAGGTAAATACCCAGAATAATTTCTGGATATATGTTAGTTCTACTCTTAATTTTTTGAGGAAACTCTATACTGTTTTTCATAGTGGCTGTACCAATTTGCAATCCCACCAACAGTGTACAAAAGTTCCCTTTTCTCCACATCCTTGTCAACACTTGGTCTTTCTTATCTTTTTGATAATAGTCATGCTGATAAATGTGAAGTGATTGATACTTCATTGTGGTTTTGACTTGTATTTCCCTAATAATTAGTGATGTTGATCATCTTTCCATGTGCCTGTTGGCTATCTGGATGTTTGTGTGTGTGTGTGTGAGTGTGACAGAGACAGAGAGAGAGACAGAGAGAGGGAGAGACAGCGACAGACAGATAGGAAGGGAGAGAGATGAGAAGCATCAATTCTTCGTTGCGGCACCTTAGTTGTTCATTGATTGCTTTCTCATATGTGCCTTGACGGGGGGGGGGGGCTCCAGCAGAGTGAGTGACCCCTTGCTCAAGCCAGTGATATTTAGGCTCAAACCAGCAACCATGGGGTCATGTCTATGATCCCACACTCAAGCCAGTGACCACATGATCAAGTTGGTGAGCCCGCGCTCAAGCCTGAGACCTCAGAGTTTTGAACCTGGGTCCTCTGCGTCCCAGTCTGACGCTCTATCCCCTATGCCCACCTGGTCAGGCTGGAGTCTTCCTTGAGGAAAATATCTATTCAGATCCTCTGCCCATCTTTTAATTGGATTGTTTTTGTTGTTGTTGAGTTGTATGATATTTTTATATATTTTGGATATAACTCTTTGTTAAAAATATTTTCACTTGTCCCCTTGTACGAAAATTAATTCAAAATGGATCAAAAACCTAAATATAAGACCTGAAACAATAAAGTACATAGAAGAATACATAGGTACTAAACTCATGGACCTGGGTTTTAAAGAGCATTTTATGAATTTGACTCCAAAGGCAAGAGAAGTGAAGGCAAAAATTAATGAATGGGACTACATCAGACTAAAAAGTTTTTGCTCAGCAAGAGAAACTGAACAAAATAAACAGACAGCCAACTAAATGGGAAATGATATTTTCAAACAACAGCTCAGATAAGGGCCTAATATCCAAAATATACAAAGAACTCATAAAACTCAACAACAAACAAACAAATAATCCAATAAAAAAATGGGAAGAGGACATGAACAGACACTTCTCCCAGGAAGAAATACAAATGGCCAACAGATATATGAAGAGATGCTCATCTTCATTAGTTATTAAAGAAATGCAAATCAAAACTACAATGCGATACCACCTCACACCTGTTAGATTAGCTATTATCAACAAGACAGGTAATAGCAAATGCTGGAGAGGTTGTGGAGAAAAAGGAACCCTCATTCACTGTTGGTGGGACTGTAAAGTAGTACAACCATTATGGAGGAAAGTATGGTGGTTCCTCAAAAAACTGAAAATAGAACTACCTTATGACCCAGCAATCCCTCTACTGGGTATATACCCCCAAAACTCAGAAACATTGATACATAAAGACACATGTAGCCCCATGTTCATTGCAGCATTGTTCACATTGGCCAAAACACAGAAATAACCAAAAAGCCCCTCAATAGAAGACTGGATAAAGAAGATGTGGCACATATACACTATGGAATACTACTGAGCCATAAGAAATGATGACATCGGATCATTTACAACAAAATGGTGGGATCTTGATAACATTATACGGAGTAAAATTAGTAAATCAGAAAAAACCAAGAACTACATGATTCCGTACATTGGTGGGACATAAAAATGAGACTCAGAGACATGGACAAGAGTGTGGTGGTTACCGGGGGTGGGGGGAAGGGGGGATGTGGGAGGGAAGGAGGGAGAAGGGGAGGGGGTGGGGGAGGGGCACAAAGAAAACTAGATAGAAGGTGATGGAGGACAATCTGACTTTGGGTGATGGGTATGCAACATAATTGAATGACAAGATAATCTGGACATGTTTTCTTTGAATATATGCACCCTGATTTATTGATGTCACCCCATTAACATTAATAAAAATTTATAAAAAATTTTTTTCAAATATCTTCTTTTATTCCAAGCCTGGCACTTTTTAGCTGTGTGGCCCCGAGCAAATCATAGACATATCCAAGCTTCAGTTTCCTGCAAAATGGTGATTATGAATGATGGTTATCCATATGATTGTTATAAGGCCTATAGAAAAGGTATATAACGTGCTTGGCTACAGTTGGCACTGAGTGACATCACTATAATTAGATTTCATTGGTGTGAGATTCATTAGGGAGGTGGAAAGTGCTACGCGTGACTGTGAAAGGGTGAGGTTATTCTGGGGTAGAGGAAACTGAGTGCTGAGGCCTCATTAAGTGATGGGACAGAAATTGTTACTGTGGGGATGACCATAGCCTTTCTACTGTCAAAGAGGGCCTTTCATATCCAGCCTAATCCTCACCCTCCTTTCCTAGCTCAGAGTGGAAGCATTCTTTCTTTCTGGGAGTGAGGCTAAGCCACTCTACCTAATCAGGTGGGGGGAGAGATGGGGTGCAGGGCTAAAGGCTCCAGGGCCGGAGGGCAAGTGTGCAGCAGCAATACGGGGTGAGAGGGAAGAGGCCATGAGAGCAAAGAGGTTTTAACATGTTGCTGTGGGTTGTGTTTATGGGTTTCCTTTAATGTTTTGCAAGTAAAGATAAAAAAAATAGAGTTCTTTTTTTGTGGCAAATTATAGATAACATAAAAGCTACCATTTTAACCATTTTTAGGTGTATAATTCAGCAGCACTAAATACATTCACAATGTTGTGCAACAATCACCAATATCCATTTTCAGAACTTTTTCATCATCTCAAACAGAGACTTTGAACCGATTAAACAATAACTAACTCCCCAGTCTCCCCCAGCCCTTGGTAACCTTTATTATACTTTAGTCTCTTTGAATTCGCTTATTCTAGGCACCTTGTAGAAATGGAATCACAGTATATTTGTCTTCTGTGTTGGGCTTATTTCACTTCACAGAATATTTTCAAGGTTTATCTGTGTAGTAGCATGTATGAGACTATCACTAGTTGATGGATATTTGGGTTGTCTCCACTTTTTGGCGGTTATGAATAATGAGCATTGGTGTCCAAGTATCTGAGTCTGGCTCCCATTCTTTGGGTATGTACCTGGAGTGGAATGGCCGGCTCATATGGCAATTACATGTTTAACTTTGAAATTTCTCTTAAATTGCCTTTGGTTGTTCATACTTTGTTTCTGTTATGTTTCTCAAATCTTTTCATTCTGCTTTATCCCCCCCCCCCCGCTTTATTTCATGCCAGTGATTTGTTGGCAAAACTGGATTATTTGTCTATACAAAATGATCCACATTCTAGATTTATTTATTTCCTCCTCATAGTGCCATATAATTTGTTCCTGCATCCCTATATTCCTATAAACTGAAAGTTAAATATAGGGTCTTTTTTTTTCTCTTCTTTTTCCAAGTGAGAGGAGGAGAGATAGAGAGACAGACTTCCTCATGCACCCTGACTGGGATGCACCTGGAAACCCCTGTCTGGGACTGATACTCTGCCGTCCGGGGCCATACTTGCAACTGAGCTATTTTTAGCACCTGAGGTGGAGGCTCCATGGAGCTATCTTCAGCGTCAGGGGCTGATGCGCTCAAACATATCAAGCTATGGCTGTAGGAGGGGAAGAGAGAGAGAGAGAAAAAGGAGAGGAGAGAGGTGGAGAAGCAGATGGTTGCTTCTCCTGTGTGCCCTCACCAGGAATAGAACCTGGGACATCCACATGCTGGGCTGATGCTTAACCACTGAGCAAACTGACCAGGTCCAAATATAGAGTCTTGATTAGATTCTAGTTCACATTTTCCACAAGAATATTTCAGAGGAGGACTCTGTATTTCCTGTTGGGTCATATCATGAGGCACAAATTGGACTTCTTAAACAGAAATCTACATTGAGAACGAACCATCCAATATCTGGGCTTTTTAGGATTAGAGTTCTTGGCGCTCCATTTCATGGGAAGGAGCAGGGTCAGGACGTATCCTGGAGAAGTAACCAAGAGAAGGGTCAGTGGCTGCAATGTTCCCTCTCTCACCCCAGCACCTCTCAGGACCTGGTCCAGCCTAGAGCTCTGAGATGAAGCTTCTGGCCTCCGAGAGTTTCTGTAACTCATCAAGTAGGGCTGGGGGAGATCAGCACTCTGATCAGAAGGGAAAAGTAAAGGGTGAGAAGAGAGGGCCCTATGCTTACCACTGGGCTTACGCACAGCTGGTGCCCGGGAATGGTCTGTAGTGATGACAGTCTATGGAGGAGGTGAGGAAAGAACCAGAAAGATATTTTAAACAAATGTTGGTGAGGATGTGGAGTAACTAGAATGCTCATTCATTGCTGAGGGGAGTGAAAAATGGTATAGCTACTTTGGAAAACAGTTGGTAGTTTCTTATAAGGTTAAACACATTTCCCATACAATTGAGCAGTTCCACCACGAAGTACTTACCTAGTGAGAAGAAAATTATGTTTCACAAAACCCTAAACACGAATGTTTATGGAAGCTTTGTTAATAACTGTCAACAACTGGGGACACCCAAATGTTTCTAAAAGGTGAACAGATGACCAAACTGTGCTACTTCATTCAATGAGACAGTACTACTAGGCAATAAAAATAATGAATCACTAATATGTGCAACAATGTAGGTGAATCTCAAATTCATTATGGTCAGTAAAAGAAGCCAGATTCAAAAATAGGGTTCTACTCATATGGCATGCTCTAAAAGGCAAAATTATATGGGCAGAAAAAAGATCAGTGGTTTTCAGGGACTAAGGCTGGGGAAGAGGTTGACTACACAGAAGAACAGGAGAATTTTTTTTTGGGGGGGGTGATGGAACAATTCTATATCTTGATTATAGTAGTATTTACATAATTATAGATGTTTATCAAAAACTCAGAACTGAATATTAAAAAGGGTGAATTTTATTGCATGTAAATTATACCTTAATACAAATTGAGGGGAAATGATAGTATAGTGATCAGTTGTCATTTTGAGGCTGCCAATCAAATCTCCTGGTCTATCAGCTCCCAGTTAGGTGATCATCCAGTTCAGAGATCACCCACTGTCTCTGAGTTCTCCACTCAGAGAAGTCTTGATAAGGGGCATAACCAAAGCCCTTTGTGTAAACCAAAGGGACAGCTGGGAGTGGGCAGGTGAGATATGCTCAACCAATTAAATACCCTCTCACGGAGTCTGAATCTTGAGAATATGTAACCAAAGGTTTGTGGATGGTGGCAGGTGAATTTTATTGTGGCGGCAGCAGCAGCAGCAGCAGCAGCACGTGGACAAATAGTCACGTGTGAGACCTTGACATTCTTCTTATTGCTCTCAAGAGCTTCCCTACTTTCTCCTCCTCCTCCTCCTCCTACCAATTCCTATTTTGCTTACAATGGCTGGAGTAAGCTTTGGTCGTTTGTAAGTCATGATACCTGATGATACAAATTGGGTAAAAGCAGGTAGAATTGAGAAGAAGGAAGAAAATAGAAGTATCATGGGGAAAGAGGAAGATGGGAGAAGAGAAAGGTAAGAAGAGGCAGACAGAGCTGAGTAATGAAACCAGGGCTATTGTAAATAATGCTGCAGTGACTTAGGGATGCATATATCTTTCAAATTAGTGTTCTTATTTCTTCAGGTAAATACCCAGAAGAATTTCTGGATATATGTTAGTTCTACGCCTAATTTTTTTTTTTTACAGGAACAGAGAGAGAGTCAGAGAGAGGGATAGACAGGGACAGACAGACAGGAACGGAGAGAGATGAGAAGCATCAATCATCAGTTTTTCGTTGCGAGATCTTAGTTGTTCATTGATTGCTTTCTCATATGTGCCTTGACCATGGGTCTTCAGTAGACCGAGTAACCCCTTGCTCGAGCCAGCAACCTTGGGTCCAAGCTGGTGAGCTTTTGCTCAAACCAGATGAGCCCATGCTCAAGCTGGCGACCTCGGGGTCTCGAACCTGGGTCCTCCACATCCCAGTCCGATGCTCTATCCACTGTGCCACTGCCTGGTCAGGCTGCTCTTAATTTTTTGAGGAAACTCTATACTGTTTTTCATAGTGGCCGTACCAATTTGCAATCCCACCAACAGTGTACAAAAGTTCCCTTTTCTCCACATCCTTGTCAACACTTGGTATTTCTTATCTTTTTGATAATAGTCATTCTGATAAATGTGAAGTGATTGGTACCTCATTGGCTGTACCAGTTTGCAATCCCACTGCCTTGGCCTCTGTTTTTTTACTCTGAGCCTTCTGAGGTGAGGCGTGCCTCCTCCTTCACTATTACTCCCATGACCATTTCCTGAATGTTTGCCAGGAATCGAAGAGCGCTCTGATCAGAGTTAGCATACACGCGATCCTCCAAACAACCACGAGGGTGTTATTATTATCCTTTCATCCTCATTTTGCATATGGGGAAAACATGGTACATAAAAATAATTTTCCAAAATAACATAGCTGAATAGGTTCCCCATGATGTATGTCCATCCCCCTCCCTTTTGATCTGAGATCTTTGCATTACAGGTGGAGCTCACTTTGGAGAGATCAGGAGCAACCTCCCAGGAATCTTGATCTACCTACTGCCCCTGACCTTCACACTGTAGTGTTGAGTCTGGCCCACTTCCTACCTCATGGTGATTTCTTTCCTGGGGTTCTAGTTACTGTTCATGTTATGGGTCTCTTCACTACCCACCCAACCATGCATTGTGGCTCTCTGTACAAATGTGAAGCTCAAATATGATTAGAGTTCTAGTTATTTTCCACGGGATACAAAACACTCCTTTTAATGTCTCCAAGCACTTTTTGACAACTTAGCACAAGAGTACCTATAGAGTGGTGTCACTCAAATCCACAGGCCTCAGTGTGTGTGTGTGTGTGTGTGTGTGTGTGTGTGTGTGTGTGTAAGATAAGAAGTCAAAATGTTATCATTTAAACAACATGATGATGGACCTTGATAATATTATACTGAGTGAAATAAGTAAGTCAGAAAAAACTAAGAACTATATGATTCCATACATAGGTGGGATATAAAAATGAGACTCAGAGACATGGACAAGAGTGTGATGGTTACGAGGGAGGGAGGAAGGAGAGGGGGGGCACAAAGAAAACCAGATAGAAGGTGATGGAAGACAAGTTGACTTTGGGTGAGGGGTATGCAACATAATCAAATGTCAAAATGACCTGGAGATGTTTTCTCTGAACATATGTACCCTGATTTATCAATGTCACCCCATTAAAATTAATACTAATAAGAAGAAAAAATTTAATCAGTTAAAAAAAAAAAAAGAAGCCAAAATGTTAATAGTCCTGATCCCCAAGTGTCAGGATTCTTGCTGAAAAATATCCATTGTTTTCTTTACAATTTTTGCTGTATCAAATATTTAGTATTTGTATTATAAAGGCAAAATAAATGTAATCTGGAAAAACTTCAATAGGCATATAAAGAAGAAAACCAAATCACTATACTCTCAATATCCAGAAATAACTACTGTTAAGATTTTCATAAAACTGTCTAGTCTTTTGCCCGTGCTGTTATAGACACACATAATTGGGATTGTCGTGCACTTCTGGTCACACGTAACAAAAATCATCTCCAATAAGATGAACCAAAAAGGAAAACCTGTATTTGGAGGATGGAGGGGTCTGCAGAACCCCAGTGCTTGCCCTCCTGAGGCTGTGCGGGGCCAGGTGCTGTTCCCACTGCTCTGAACAGGACTGAGGTCAGTGGATGTTTAGCTTTTCACCATGCTTGCTCAGCTGGACCCCTTCCTCTAGGGCCTTTGGGGATTCCTCCCCCAGCCCACCTCCACCCCCAGATACAGGTAGACATGCCCAGGGAGGGCGTCCATCAGCATTCTTCAGCTTGTGGCTGGCATGTGGTCCACGCAGTGTCAGTTAGAGTCTTTGGGAGCAGACCTGTGAACTTGAGGGAAAGAATTCTCATTTCCCTGGCACTTCTAAAGGCCTTTACATCTATGATGAGAAAGAACTAGATCCAAGTAGACTTAAGAGGTAGAGAAAGGGACAAAGCTCTGCCACATGGACACAGCTGCACCTGAAGCAAAGCAGTATTTTGCTTAGCAGTTGGTGAGCCAGAGCTGTCCCCTATTGCTTCATCTGGTTGGATCTGGGTTTCTGTCACTTGTTTCTATTTTTTTTTCTTCTTTTCTTTTTGTATTTTTCTGAAGCTGGAAACGGGGAGAGACAGTCAGACAGACTCCCGCATGCGCCCGACCGGGATCCACACAGCACGCCCACCAGGGGCGATGCTCTGCCCACCAAGGGGCGATGCTCTGCCCCTCTGGGGTGTCACTCTGTCACGACCAGAGCCACTCCAGCGCCTGGGGCAGAGGCCAAGGAGCCATGCCCAGCGCCCGGGGCCATCCCTGCTCCAATGGAGCCTCGCTGCGGGAGGGGAAGAGAGAGACAGAGAGGAAGGAGAGGGGGAGGGGTGGAGAAGCAAATGGGCGCTTCTCCTGTGTGCCCTGGCTGAGAATCGAACCCGGGACCTCTGCACGCCAGGCCGACGCTCTACCACTGAGCCAACCGGCCAGGGCCTGTCACTTGTTTCTAAATGAGACCTGGCCAGTACCCCTGATCTTGGCTCATCTTCTCAGTTTCCTTTTTAAGATACGGGTCTTTGCTGCTTTTCCAAGGGCAGAGTGGGGTGCCCACAGCCCGGGATACATAGAGACTCAGTCCTAGCCATGCTCAGAGACTTTCTGGTTGTGTTTGAACCCCAAATCCGCGGAGAGGGACTGTGTCCAGAGAATAGAGTCACACAGGAACATGCGGCTGCCTGGGAACCAGCTCTTTGGGGGTGTGGGTAAGTAGGCAGGCACGGGAATTCACAGGCAGCGAGGACCATTGTGAGCCAGGCAGGCATCCAAGAGGTGTTTTCTAGGAGCCAGAGTGTCCTTATGTGATGGGTCCATTTTTGTATGGGCAGCAGTGGTACTGATGCCCTCAATATCTTGGTTTTTCTCATCTACAGATGCCAGAACCTGTCTTTCAGTATGGCTCCCTTCCTCCTGTCTCTTTCTCCAGGCCCTTTTGCTCTTTTCCTGGGCTCCTATCCCACTCTCCACTCTAACCATGGGTCTGCCCCGTAGAGACCTGGCCTTCTGGGCACTGACTGTCTAGCTGGAGAGATCCGACATATACATAAAGTCCCCGTGACTCTGAGCAGGGAGTGATGAAGAGAACAGGTGAGGCTAGTAGAGATCTGGGACAGACACCCCCTCCCCAGCTGGGGCAGTGGAAGAGACCTCACAGAGGAGGCGGCATTTGGGCTGAGCCTTGAGGATCCCTAAGCTTTAGATGTTGCAAGTGGAAAGAAGGCCTTGGGACCCTGGGGTGGGAAGTCACAAGGAAGGAGTGTGGGTTCACAGTGGGGCTAGAGAAGGACCAGGAGCTGAGGGGATGAGGTGGGCAGACAGGCCAGGCAGCCTGGGGAGGAAGACCTTGACTATCGTATACATGTATATCTGTACCAGGAGAATCCAGGGCCCCCAAGCTCAGGGCTGAGAGGGCATCTTGGAGGTGAGCTGTCTCCTTGGGCTGATACTGCCTTAGAGGCGGGTAAGCAGGTCTCTGCCCCGGGCTGGGCCTCAAAGGACCCAGTGCCTTCCTCAAGATGCTCTCACCTCCCTGCCCCTGGGTGTCTGGGCTGGGTGGGCAGCACCTGCTGGGCTAGGGCCCTGAGCCTGCACGAGGCCTGTATGGGTCATGGTCTCCAGAAGCCTGTTCTTCAAAATTTTGTAAACCCACTCTGATGACTAAGATCAGTCAGGGCTGCCCTCCTAGCAGAGTTCCCAAGCCAGGACCAGGACCCTCACTCTCCGCTGTGATGTCTCTGACCCTCTGTTCCCAGAGTGGGTGCACCACATGCCCTGAGGAACTCCAGAACTCACACCAAAGCTGTCATCCATGTACGAGCCCCACTTCCCAAGGGCAGCCTGCTAAGTGGCTTGCTCTTGCAGCCAGCACAGTATTTTTTTTTTTTTTGTGGGATCATATAACTTTGAGTCACTCAGGAGTCACAAAATAACCTTGAGTCACACAAATTCAAGGCTCTGGGCTAACAATGGCTCTTGGGCTTGACTACACGTGTGGCCATGCCTCAGTTTTCCCCGGCGGTGCTCCGACTGCAGCGCTGCCTCGGAGCTGCAGCACCCGAGGGTGGTGGGCTCCAGCAAGGGCTCCCCGTGCACCCTCCCCACCTCGCCAATGGCACTAGGGTGGTCACCCCAGGAAGCCTTCTGGTTGTCACCTATCTCCTCCAATGGCTTTTGACACCAGCTCAACAGCAATGGGCTTTCCCTATGGATGTCTTTACTTGATGTGATGGTTACGATGAACGTGAACTAGAATGTTCTTTCTCACCCTGGCCACGGGCTCCCTCACCTTTTCTTTCTGTGTCCTGGGCTGGACAGACGGTGCTGGTACATTAGGGAGAGCCTTTAGGTGCTCTGACTGGAAAGCAGGGGTGTGGTCAACAGGGAAAGAGATCACATTCTAAGAATTCAGTGAGTTTGGCCTAAAAAATTCTAGAGGAGTTATGGTTGGAGGTTGCGCTGTCTGTGTTTATGCCATAAAATTCCCAAGGATAGATTTTCTTTTAACTAAAAAAAAAAAAAATGTTTCCCCATCAATTTGAGAGAGAGAGAGATAAGAAGAGGAGAGAGACGGAGAGGAGAAAAGGAGGGAGATAGAGAAGCATCAACTCATTGTTTTACTTAGTTGTTCCATCTAGCTGTGTATCTCTAATTACATGCTCTGACAGGAGGCTGAACCCGTGACTTCTGGCTAGGGCCCCCAAGGGTAAATTTAACATGATCGGAAAATAAATAATTGCACGCGTGCGGGTGCGCGCATGCGCACACACACACACACATTTTGCATACTCAGACTTGCATTTGTGGTCATTACCAAAGGAGCACCATTGCAACCTGTGAGGGAGTCACGGGAAGCCAGTGCTCATGGCTGCACTATGGGTTTTGCAGTGTCACGAGCAGTGATGGAACCAGCGTTAAATAAGTGGTGTTAGGGAACTGCAGAGACAAGAAGGTCTATATTGTTTTAATGTAAACCGTTTCTGAACAGCCATAGCATCATGAGTAATAACAGCCGTGCTGCAGTGAGATTTATGAAGCTAGTCAGGAACGACAGCTTTGCCCATGAACATGAAGATGACCGTGAACATGAACATAGAGAAGAGATGGCTTCTGGACCCGGTGCTGGTACACTAAGAAGAGCCTTCAGGTGCTCTGACTGGACAATAAACAACTGTGTAAGTACCTTTCCAATCAGTATAGCTCATGTGGGATCATATGACTTTGAGTCACTCAGGACACAGGACAAATTCAAAGCTCTGGCCTGAATTTTGGTAATAGCTATAAAATTAAATTATTTTTATGGACAAGGTCTCCACAAGAGCCTGCATGCCTTTGGGGTGGTCCTGCCCTGGGCAGTACTTGAGAAACCCGGGGTGCCTCCCCCTCCCCCTGGTGAGCAGCTACATGTCGTCCCCTGGGACTCAAGGCCCGCACCCGGTGCCTGTGTGCCCGCCTGGCCTCATGTACGTAAGAGTTGTTCAGTGACATAAGAGACCTGGAGTGGGTAGGAAGAGGTCACAAGTCGGGAGGAAGAGACTGGTGAGAAGGCACGGGGAGTCTTTTCAGGGACCAGGGCCACCGAGGCCAAAGTGCTGTATGGGTTCCTCTCTTCCTTGACCACCCCTGTGGCTCACCAGGTCCAGCCAGTCTGCTTCAAGCATGGAGGTAGGGTGGGCTGGGCTGGGCTGGGCGAGGCTGCTTCACAGGAGTGTGGCTATCAGAATCTTTAGGGATTTCTTCTTGGGCTAGTCGGATTTCTGAGGGTGGTTCTTCCCGTGTCCTGGCTGGGGCTTAGGAACCTGCCTGCCAGTGTTGGGAGCAGATGGGGGAGGATGCTGGGGGTGGGCCACAGCTCAGCATTCAGCATGTAACTGCGTTGGATCCCTCTGCCTGACATGGCGGTTCAGAGGAAAACCACCTCCAGTGTCTGTGAGAACGAGAGATGGAACGGGTGGGCAGGATCCTCAATCCTCCTGTTTTTGGCTCCACCATCACCAACATTTCTCCCCAAGCTCCACTTTCAGAAGTACCTGGTGCCACCAATCCCTGAACCATTGGATTTTGTTTCTTTACTTGTCCTGCTGCTCAAGATTGAACTTCCCTAGTTCTGCTACATTAGTTACCACTAGACTCTAGTTGCTTTCCAGCTTCCAAAATGTTGCTATTGACAGCTCTCCTATTCTCTTTTCCCTGTGGATTTTTAATTAAAAAAAAGGGGGGGGGGTTTTGAGGAAGTGGGAATGAATGCGTTGGCCCAAGCTACCTCTATTAAGCTACCAGAGTGATCTATTATTTAATTTTCTTTTTTTTACAGAGACAGAGAGAGAGTCAGAGAGAGGGATAGATAGGAACAGACACACAGGAATGGAGAGAGAGATGAGAAGCACCAATCATCAGTTTTTCGTTGCGAAACCTTAGTTGTTCATTGATTGCTTTCTCATATGTGCCTTGACCAGGGGCCTTCAGCAGACTGAGTAACCCCTTGCTCGAGCCAGCGACCTTGGGTCCAAGCTGGTGAGCTTTTTGCTCAAACCAGATGAGCTCGCACTCAAGCTGGCGACCTGTGGGCCTCGAACCTGGGTCCTCCGCATCTCAGTCTGACACTCTATCCACTGCGCCACCGCCTGTCAGGCTCTTTCTATTATTTAAATTTGGTTACGTTTCCCTTCTCTTCAAAATACTTCCATGGCTCCCTACTGGCCACAAGATAGAAAATAGAAATCTATGCATGGTATTTTAAGGCTTTGTCCTAAATTAGAGTTTATGCCTCTCCTGGACCAGACTGTACTATATTCTATTAATTTTAATGAAACAGGACACAAAAGTTTACTTTGTTTTCTATTAAATGCCAATGCTGAAACAGTGCTTGGCTATCACCTGCATCACTTTTGTCCCTCTTTCTCTGGGAAACTTTAATTGCTGAGTGGCCTGAGCCCTGATCTGATAGAGGTTGGTGTGCAATGATGGTGTAGTGGTGCATATGTGTGTGTGTGTGTATGTGTGTGTTCACACCTGCAGCTGTAGTCCTGAGCAGCTGCAGGGAATTTCCGCTTTATGTTGCCAGCAATGAGAAGTCAGACTCTTTCTTTGTATTCTTTCCGGGACATAAATTACTGCTGGTGATAAAACTTGTTCAATCTCCCCCACTATGAAATCACATTGGACCACACAAATATTTGGCCTACGTTATCCTATTAGACTTACACTGAAGGGACAGGCTTTCCCCAGATGGATTAAGGAGACACAGCCACAGTGTCAGGATCACCCAAAAGGTGGGGGGTTGGCATCTATTTTCTCTTTTTCCTTAGTGACAACACGAAGGAATTGTAATGAACAAGTAAAGTTGCGTTTGGTAGACCTTACTGATCTATTTGTTAGAATGTATTGCTCTATTTACTCTCTTACCATATTTTTTAAAATGCCATCATGAGTGGCTCCAACAGAGCATTAGGACCTAGAGTGATTTTGTTAAGAATCTCTGAAAAAAAAAAAAAAGAAAGCTCTTTGTTGTGTCTTTCCTTTGTATTTGTCCCTTTCTCCCCAAACAAACACATTAACGTTCAGTCAGCCACATGGAACCACCCGTACTTGCTAGGTGGTGGCGTTCTCTCTTGGACACAGTTTTGCACAGTCACTCCCTCCGTCCTGGAATACCTATTCTGACTCTTCTATTCCAGCTAGCTTGGCTTACTTGCTTTTTTTCAAACATGCCAGTCATATTTTCGCCTCCGAGACTTTGCGTTGGCTATTTCTTCTGCCTGGCTTTCTCCTCATCTCATTGCTTCTGCTCCAGTCTTACTTCCTGGTTATGGCTGTCAATGCCCTCTACTCAGAGACCACCAGGAACCCACCTGCAGTGGAGCGAGGGGTTTATTGCTCGTTGCAGTGAAGGAGAACACCCACCATAGGGAGCTGTGGGCTTCACAGTATAAGGGTGTCAGAAGAGACTTTCAGGGTTTGAATGTTTTTGCCTAGCCCCATCATGGCGACAAAATGGCCTTGTCTAATGTTGATGTTCTGTGAAATTGTTTATATTCAACAGGAGAATGCTACCACTTGGCTGCGGGTGCCAGGCCCAAATCTGAATGTCAGGGGTTGTTTTCTCTTTATCATCATTGGATCCTTGGTGCATAGAACAGTGCACAGAATAGGTGAGGATGGTAAGTATTGAATAAAAATGTGTTGAACAAATTGATAAAATTGTTTTTGGCAAATTCTTATCCCACATTCAAGTGCCCAAGCAGAGGGCTCTCTTCTGGACAGCGATCCTTGAGTACCACAGACTGACCCTAACCTATGCTCCTACTGTTTGCTGCAACTCTCTTTAAAACAGTTATAACAGTCAGGCCATGAGGGTCTGCATGTCTGTCTCCCCACCGCTGTGAATGCCCCGAGGGCAGGGACCCTCTCTTTCCCCTGAGAACCCCAGTGCCAAACACAGGGAAGGCACCTAACAACTGACTGACTGACAGCTGATGCCCAGCTTGGCTGTGCTTGAATGGTGCCCTTGGCTCAGGCCCCAGAATTCTGTGTGTGTCTTTTGAGAGTATGGCCTGCAGCCACCGGATGGGAAACAGTTAAACAGGAGCCACCCGGCACCGGGAGCCAGAGGGTATGTTTGTGAGTTGGTGATACTCAGGGTCAGCTTTACGCAGGAGGACTTTGGCCTTGGTATGGGGCCTCTGCAGTGTGGAGTCCACCTGGGTTTGGCTTCTCCTAAAAATAACCCCCCATCCCTGCTACCCAAGGCTCAGAGGAGGACGATTAAAGACTTCAGGTTCTAGGAATGGGATAGGAAGGGACTGTAAGAGCTTAGGCACTACCAAAACAGGGGCCACATATAGAGGAGAAAAGGAGTTATTTTATTATCTGGTTCTATTCTCATAAAGTATGTGCAATAGTATTCTTATTTTACTGATGGAGAAACAGAGACACAGAGAGGTTAAGTAACTTGCCCAGAGGCACACAGCTAGTGAGTGACAGAGCTGTGATGCCACCCAGGTCTATCTAATCCCCAAACCCAAGTTCTGGGTTCTGCAGACTAATATTCCACAATCCTCAGTGTAGCCTTCATGGGGCAATCTGGATGTTTGAGATAAGGAACCCATTCAAAGAGCTCTTTGGATCAAGTGGCTCTTAGAGTAAAGGTTCTGATGCTTAGAAGGGTGAGGCAGGAGTGGCAGCCTTCACAGAACAGGTCCGAGTAGGATGGGCTACATTCTGGCACAGCAGGGGAGACAGTAGAGAGAACTCCACCCTGGGGCCTGTGTAAGTGAGACCTTCAGGCTTTCTGTGCCGTTTTCACTGGTCTGAGGTAGGTGGGGATTGGATGTGTGTGTAAAACCTTAACTTCTGTGGGCATTTCCATGGCTGTGGTCACTGCAGCTTCTCCTTGTGGCCACTAGAGGGAGGTTCTCCTTCACTGGCACAGGGCCACTCCCTGTTATCTTCAGGCCTAGAGGAGAAAAGAGTGGAGGCTGATAAGGACTCATCTGCGTCTTGTAATATTCTCTTTCAAAGAACAACTAACTTTCTGGTGTGTGTGTGTGTGTGTGTGGTGGGTGTACGAGTGATTGAGGAGTACTTGGACTCTTACCTATTTTATCCTGAGGAAGAAATGTGTTCTATCAGGACCACTGGTCCTCCAATAGTATTCATAGCAAACACCATATATAAAAGCCTACTAAATTTCCGTAAAGTGATATGTTCTCTTTGACATTAAATAAAAGGAAACATGGGATTTCTCTATAGGTATAGTAACCACACAATTCAGTTCTCAATTTCCAGCTAAGATGACATAGTGAGTTGATGCTGTGGCCTATTTCCTTTCTTCTAAATACACAGCAATAATAAACGACAAACAAAAGGACATAGTTGGATCTCAAACCAAGATGGATATCTCTGTGTAGCAGAAGCAGATAAAAAGTGTGGGGTTGAGGGTGGGGTGGCTTCAGGGTCTAGAAGCAGCTAGAGCTGCCAGAGGTAAAGATCCTGGTAAAGGATCTATGCGCTAAAGTGCTCCATGTAAGACACAGACAAGAGCCTGGCTCCTTAAAGCCTAGGGTGGGTTGAGGTTCCCTCTGCTTATGAAAAGAAGCAAGAAAAGAAAAAGCTAGTTGTCCATATACAGCCTGGGGCTTGAAATGTGGGAAGATGAAGACAGATTCTTGACTAGGAGCAGAGCCAAGCCACCCTCTGGCTACATGCCTGGATCTGTGATGTCTTCATACCACAACAGAGCAGGAGCCCTGAAACGCTATTATAAGACCTGGTTTTCAACTGGGCCTGGGGTACCAGGACATTTAGAGAAAGAGTGAGAAATAAATGTAAAAACAAAATTTAAAAATTCTTCAACTTATTGTGAGATTATAAACCAAAATATATGAAAAGTACATTACGGTAAGAAAAGCAGTCAACAGAATCAACATTTGAAATATGACTTCATTCCAGATTAAATTAATTTTGTGAAAGTCTTTTTTTTTTTTTATTAAATTTAATGCAGTGACATTGATAAATCAGGGTACATATGTTGAGAGAAAATATCTCTAGATTATTTTGACATTTGATTGTGCTGTATACCCCTCCCCCAAAGTTAAATTGTCTTCTGTCACCTTCTATCTGGTTTTCTTTGTGCCCCTCCCCTCCCCTAACCCCTCTCTCCATTCTTCACCCCCTCCCTCCTCCCCCAACCTCCCGCCCCTGTTGCCATCACATTCTTGTTCATGTCTCTGAGTCTCATTTTTATGTCCCTTCTATGTATGGATTCATCTTAGTTTTTTTTTTTTTTCTGATTTACTTATTTCACTCCGTATAATGTTGTCAAGGTCAATTTTGTGAAAGTCTTATAAAGAGTTAATAATTATATTTTGTATGCCTAACACGGCAAAGGAAGGCTTAATATTCATTGAAAATTATTAAGAGATGAATGAGAGCAGATAAAAATAAAGTGAGAACCAGTAGATATAAAAAGAACTAGATATTGGGAGTGAAAACCTTGATAATTAAAAAACCAGTAGACAAAATGAACTGTAGACATAAGAGACAATTAGTGAGAAAGCATCACTTAGGAATTAGCACTAATACAGTAAACAGAGACAAAAATTAAAAAATATAGAAGCACTTATGAGACATGAAGAATGGCATGTATAAAGGACAATGTATATCCAATAGGAACTTTGGAAGAAGAAAAATAAATGGAAAGCACAGTGAAATGATATATCAAGAAATAGTAGCAGAAAAATATTCTTGGGGAAATTACCGGAAATCAAAAGCAAAGAAAAATAGACCTTACAATAGGCCTGAGAGAAAAGACTCAGTACAAAGGAACTTCTGCCCTCCACAATAACTGAGGTCAGAGATAATGGAGTAGTATTTTCTAAGTGCCAACTGGACTCTTATACCCAGCTAACTTTCAGTTGAAATGAAAGGCAATAAGGGACACTTCCATACATATAAAGTAAAAACCTTTATTGAAAGAATTTTTATAGGATGTGCTTCAAGGAGAAAAATAAACCCCCAAAGAAAGGAAAAGATATAATAAACAATGTTAAGCACAGAAATTGATAAAATTATGTTGATAAATCTAAAGGAGCACTGACTAGAAACAAAAGGTTTTTAGAAAGTTATCATTTTTAATAAAGATATACATACACATATGCCACGGACCAGCGCGGCTCCAAATAACGGTGAGGAATTGAGGAAACACACTTGTCAAAACAAAACCGATGGGACCCGGAGGACTCTTCAAACTGCCTGGCAGTATCTGAGTGCCTCACAGCCCCATTTCGCTTTATTATATAGACCTATGCAAATCAAGGACCCTGATACAAAGTTGCACATCAAAGGCTAAGACAGGAACTCTCCCAAGGCAAAAACAGGATACATTAGTGAAATTTACAAACATCTGAAATAAACAAAGAGTCAGAGGAAGGGCATGTATATTGCTTCCTGCAACCCAAGGAAGGAAGTGGAATGGGTGCAAATACTCAGCATCAAAGCCAAATATGGAGATGGAGGGGGTAGAACTTAGCCCCCTGCGAAGCCTCGAATCTATAATGGCTTTTTGTCATTAACAGTCCACAACACATCCCCCTTTTCTTTTTAATTTGTGTGCTGAGATTTGCACTCATCTGATTTTCTAATTTGGAGGCAGACGGAAAAAATACAGAACAAACACAAAATTAGTATAGCCAATGCTAACAGATACCCAAAACAAGTATACTAATACATCACAGTGATTAAAGCCTTTAAGCAAACTCTTTAAGCTAATAATACAACAAGAATCTATAAAAGAGTAATGTCCTTAAAGTGTTCACCAAGTCCAAGTTGGCACCAACACCATTCCAAATCTCTGCAAATGCAACCCAACCCCAGTTCAGTCCAACAAAAACTGTCACAGGAGCAGGAGTCCAGGAAAAGTCCACATTCAGGAGAAGTCCACATGGCACTGGAATTGCTGTCACACTTCCACACTCTGCAGTTAGCGTCAAAGTCCCAATGACCGCTGCTTCTAGCTGTCAATGACCCAGGTAGACTGGAAAAGCCATCTGCAGCACGCATGAAGACGGAGCTTCCGTTTTCTTTAAACTGGAAAGATGAACCCAGGGGTCCTATACTAGAGTTTTACAGCCATGGGGTGGTGAGGAGAACCTTGGGATACACTAAGCTGGGTGGCAGAGGTAAATTTGTAAGTTGGCAAAAAAGGAAAAAAGGAGCTCTGAATTAGGAGTAGGTCCTAGCCTAAAATATGAGTGGGGCATTAAGGCAGGAGGAATAAAGGAAAGACTATATATTAATCAAAGCAGCAGAAAACAGGACTATCAATACCCACAACAGAGATCTTCTAGGGAAGAATAAAAAACTTGAATATTCAGGCAAGACATAGTTAAATGGCCCCTGTGTAAATGAGACCAGTCTACCGGCTACTTGGAAGAAATACCCCAGGCTCATCCACAGTGTCGTAGAAGGGGCCAATGGCCCTGGGCACCTTTTAGCCTTCAGTGGCAAATCCCAGTATTCTGGGCAAGGTTAGGTCACAGGTGGCTGGAGCAGGGCTGGAAGAGACTGAACCCTCCCTTAGAGGAGTGAGGGAGAAGTCTACCTTCCAGTGTGTCCCTTCTTCCTCAGAGCAAAGGCATGTAAGCCTGGCAGGCTTTGGCTCAAATGACCATCCTTCCCACTATTAAAGCAGGGCCCTGATGAAGTTCCAGTTGGAGCGTTGGAGCCTCTGAGGGCGTATGCCAAGAGCTAGTATTTTATCTGATCTCCTTTGGGCTTTTTTGGCCTCTGGTACCTTAAAAGCCATGCTCAGAAGATCTCGCTGAGGGGCTTGAGAGTCCCTATCTGCCTATATATCTGGAGCTATTCAGAAAAGAACAAAACAGTGTTATTAGCTGGAATCAAATAAAATAAAAAGGGGTAGTAGTTTGCAGGACAAAAAATTTGGCATCTCTTGTACATCAGCATTCAAAAGAAACTGTTTGAAGTAAAAAGCGTAACAGGGTAGACCTGCAGGAGCTCCAGGACATGACTCCCCCCCCCTTTCTTATTATTTACAATTGAATCTTCAAGCAAATGTTAAGCACACTTTACAATATTTTGACTTCAAATATTGCAAGAAATTCTTGACTTTGTTAACTTTTAACAAAAATAGAGTAAATGTACCTTCAAGCAACATTCCCACACTTATCAAAACACCCCCTTAATATTAATTAATAGGCACCTTAAATAGTACATATCAAAACTGAAAAATCCCAGTGTGATCTTCATTATTCTCCTATAGTAAAAAAAAAAATCTTTACACTTTTATTATGTAAATTTATGCTGCCCCAAGCCTTCCACTTGTGGCCTGGAGCAGCCTGGCCAAACCAGCAACTCTTTTGGATCCAAAATGAGCGCGCTTTATTTATTTCAAACAAAATTATATTTATGTAGGGAAATGAAATTATCCCCATTTTGTTTTCAATACTAGAGCTGGCACTTCCAAAACTATTATCATCATTACTTTTCATGTAAGGACTTAATTCAGGCCTTATAAACAAAAACACTTAGACATTATACAAAGACTTCACATACAATCACACAAATCAAGAGTGAAACCCGGGGTTTTAGAGATTAAACTATGGCCTGCTTGATCTTAAGTAGGGCTACCTTAATAAGAACGTAATAAGGATATATACTAAACAGAGATCTCTCTTGAAAAATCTCAAGACAGCCGTATGAGATTTCTGTTCAGCAACACCCAAATCAGGCCCTCCTTTCGCCTTCTTTTCAGGTAATGGAGCAGGAAAGAAATAAAATGATCTAAAACATGAAAAAAAATTAGGTAATAATAATTGAGAAAGGGAAGAGAGCGTAGTAAAATAAGCCTCATACAATTGCTCTTGTGAAGTGAGTCTCTCATCTAGAATCATGGTGTCTCACCAGTCATTCAGGGATCCACTGAGGAGCTTCAGCAGACCTAGGAAAAACACACACATATCCTCGGCCCCATAAGAGAACAGGGTCTGGCCCTTGCCAGATTCCTGTGAGCGGGTCCCTCCATTGCACTTCAGGGAAGGCTTTCCTTGCAGGGTTCCAGAGTCTCTCTGCTGCTGAATGACCCTGTCCATCAGTATTCAAAAAATTTAAAGTAAAAAGAACATGACAAAGAGGATTTGCAGGAGTTTCCTAATACTTAAGTTGCTATTTGGCTCCTAACTCTGAACACACCTCACAATGCACTAACCAAATCAGTAAGTCTTAAGGATCTACATTCTATTCTATTTAAATTTAAATGAGTGCTCCTTACAAGTTCTAAAAACATTTTATTTTTTCTAAATATTAGAGCCAGCATTTCCAATTTTTGCATGCAAAAACAAACTTAATTCAGGCCTTAAAAACAGACACATTTTGACAACATTAAACAAAGACTAAACAGAGACAAGAATTAGACGAACCAGACAAACCAGAGAGAAACCCGGGATTTCAGAGCACATCCAGATTAGAAAAATGCCTGCCTGATATTAGTCAGGGCATTTTCTGACAGAGGGACTGAAGGATGTGACTAAACAAAATCTCCCCGAGAAAATTTGCTCTCGGCAGCTGCTGGGATATTTCCTATAGTCAGATCCAACACAGGTCCCCTGCCTCAACCTCCAGGCAAAGAACAAGAAAGAAACAAAATTATAGCTCAGAAGATTGTAGCCAAAACATTAAAGAAAATCAGACCATGACAGGAAAAGCTGTAACTTTCCTAATACCTGAATCTCCTATCCATTCTCAAATTCTATAGTTGCTGTAACCGGTGGCTCAGGTTGACTATGCTGAGATTTTTCTCCTACCTCAACAGCCCCTTCATGAAAGTCCAACTTCCACAGCAAATAATTACCACCGGAGAGACAAGCACAAGCAATCACCTTCCAGTCATTTGGGGGAAGAGCCTTTGCCCTAATAGAATCTAATAAACCAAGTGAAAAAGGGGCAGTAGGCCCATACTGAACACAAGCAAGTTTAAGCTCTTTCAGAGTTTTAAAAGGCACAGGTTCATGTTCTCGCACTAGTCTCCCTGTATCATCCTGTCTTTCTACAACAGGAAAATGAGTAAAGCCATCATTTATTGTTTCCCTACATTTTGAGCCTGGTAATCAGCCTGATTAGGGAACGGAGGAGCAGAGGGTTGAATGTAGGAAGGAGCTGAGGGCAGCGGAGGCCCCGCGGCTAAGGCAGCCATAGCCACGGATTTTTCATCCCCCCTGTCATCCTCAGACTCCAAGTTATCCTCATTTTCACATCCCTCTGTTTCCAGCTCACCCTGATACTCTTCAGACAACGATTTGTCTTCATACGGAAACATTTCTACATAAAGGTCCCTTATTTTTGACCCTATCTGTCCCATAATCTTTTACTCCCAACTACACTTTCCCCCAAAACTTTCTTTACTCACTGTGCACACTTCACTTTGGGGAGTTCCATCACCTTCCTTCAGTTTTAGTTTCCTCGTACTCATACTCAAGTCTTCTGTTCAGGCGCCACTTGCTGCAGACCAGCGCGGCTCCAAATAACGGTGCGGAATTGAGGAAACACACTTGTCAAAACAAAACCGATGGGACCCGGAGGACTCTTCAAACTGCCTGGCAGTATCTGAGTGCCTCACAGCCCCAGTTCGCTTTATTATATAGACCTATGCAAATCAAGGACCCTGATACAAAGTTGCACATCAAAGGCTAAGACAGGAACTCTCCCAAGGCAAAAACAGGATACATTAGTGAAATTTACAAACATCTGAAACAAACAAAGAGTCAGAGGAAGGGCATGTATATTGCTTCCTGCAACCCAAGGAAGGAAGTGGAATGGGTGCAAATACTCAGCATCAAAGCCAAATATGGAGATGGAGGGGGGAGAACTTAGCCCCCTGCCAAGCCTCGAATCTATAATGGCTTTTTGCCATTAACGGTCCACAACACACATATTTTAAAAAGTCACTGAATTCTCTAAGGCTCTGTGGTTTGCCCCCAATGATCCCTGCTTCCTGGTTGTCATGCCCTTGTGTTGTATATTCCCAAACTGAAAAGGACTGAGTCGTGTAACCAATAGGACACTGTAGAACATAATGGTGTGTGATATCTGAGGTTAAATGATGAAAGGCATTGCAGCATCCACCTGATTTTCTCCAGGTTTACTCACTCTGGGGAAGGCAATCACCATGTGGTTAGGATACTCAAGCGGCTCCAAGGAGAAGTCTGTGTGACAAGGAGCTGCAACCTCATGTGAACAACCAGAACGAATTGCCATGTTTATTGGTGGATCACTTTGGAAGGGGGTCCTCCAGTCTCAGTCAAGCTTTCAGATGATTACAACCCTAGCCAGAATCTTGACAGCAATCTCCTGGAGAGGTTCTGAGCCAGAACCACCTAACTAAACTCAGGAATTTCTGACTCATAGAAACTCTGTGAGATAAAAATGTTATTTTAAACTGATTAGTTCGGAGTGATCTGTCATACAACAAAAATTAATATAATTTAAATAAAAAGTTGCATCCCCCTGTTCCATCTTACCCATCTCAGTTCCCAACCCTTAAGGGCAAACACTTCCAACTCTCTGCAGATAGTATTTTGTTGCTGTTATTTGTTTCTGTATTTCTTTATACTTTGTTTATATTTTTCTTTTTTTAAATTTTAGATATTATGTATTGATTTTCTATTATGGAGGATGATTTTTTTCCTCCCAAATTCTCCACTTCTTCCCTTTAGAGGTAATTGCATCATACTTTTAGTTACTTAGTGCTCATATTAGTATTACCATATGAACTGTTTGCAGCTAAACTTTGTAATATGATTACATTTCATTCTCATATATGTTTTTGTTTTCCTTGGTGATAATGGTCTTTTTGTTTAGATTCCTATTCTTGTAAGTAACTCATCTCTTAATATGTCTGAACATTCAGTATATTCTACTAATTTTATCTTTTTTTGAGGAGACAACTCCTCTTAAGACCATCTGTCTTCCTGTTTCGGTCCAGGCTGGATGCATGGTAGGCCTGCTATAGAGCTGTCTCCCTGGGACATCCACTCTCTTATCACCCTGGGGATTCCCTTTGCCTACATCCTGGACCTCATGTTTTCCTCTTTCTTGGTTTATTCCTGCACTTTGATGGAGTATATTCTCCAGTGGCTTCCTGATCAAGGGTGCATAAGACATAGGCACATTCTTCAAGAGAGGTTCCCCTCTATAAAAATGTCTATTTTACCATCACACTTGAATGATGGTTAGGCTGTACATGTAATTCTGGGTCAAAAATAATATTTTCCGTCGGCCTAGCGTGCGGAGGACCCGGGTTCGATTCCCGGCCAGGGCACACAGGAGAAGCGCCCATTTGCTTCTCCACCCCTCCGCCGCGCTTTCCTCTCTGTCTCTCTCTTCCCCTCCCGCAGCCGAGGCTCCACTGGAGCAAAGATGGCCCGGGCGCTGGGCATGGCTCTGTGGCCTCTGCCTCAGGCGCTGGAGTGGCTCTGGTCGCAACATGGTGACGCCCAGGATGGGCAGAGCATCGCCCCCTGGTGGGCAGAGCGTCGCCCCTGGTGGGCGTGCCGGGTGGATCCCGGTCGGGCGCATGCGGGAGTCTGTCTGACTGTCTCTCCCTGTTTCCAGCTTCAGAAAAATGAAAATAATAATAATAATAATAATATTTTCTAAGAATTTGAAAACACTGCTCTATTATCTTTTAACTTCTGGGGTTACTGTTTAGAAGTCAATTGCTATTTTGATTTTAGATCCTACATACTGGACATTTTTTTTTTCCTGAAAAATTTTAGATTTTCTTTTATCCCTGTTAATCTGATAGTTAATGATTATATACTTTGGTAAATTTTTAGAAAATTGGACTGAGAATGTGGAGACCCTCTTACTTTAGAAACTTATATCCTTTCTTTTAGAAGTTTTTCTTGAATTATTTCTTTGATACTTTTTTCCCTTTATCCTCTTTGTTCCTCTTTGTAGATTTCTTTCTTTCTTTCTTTCTTTCTTTCTTTCTTTCTTTCTTTCTTTCTTTCTTTCTTTCTTTCTTTCTTTCTTTCCTTCCTTCCTTCCTTCCTTCCTTCCTTCCTTCCTTCCTTCCTTCCTTCCTTCCTTCTTTCCTTCTTTCTTTCTTTCTTTCTTTCTTTCTTTCTTTCTTTCTTTCTTTCTTTCTTTCTTTCTTTCTTTCTTTCTTTCTTTCTTTCGTGACAGTGAGGCAGAGAGAGGGACAGATAGACAGGAAAGGAGAGAGATGAGAAGCATCAATTCTTCATTGAGGCTCCTTAGTTATTCACTGATTGCTTTCTCATATGTGCCTTGACCACGGGCCTTCAGCAGACCGAGTGACCCATTGCACACGCCAGCAATGTTCAGCTCAAGCTGGTGAGCCTTGCTCAAATCAGATGAGCCCACACTCAAGCTGGCGACCTCGGGGTTTTCAACCTGTGTCCTCCTCGTCCCAGTCTGACATCTATGCACTGCGCCACCGCCTGGTCAGGTTGTAGATTTCTTTTTTTTTTTTTTTTGTATTTTTCTGCAGCTAGAAACGGGGAGAGACAGTCAGACAGACTCCCGCATGTGCCCGACCGGGATCCACCCGGCACGCCCACCAGGGGCGACGCTCTGCCCACCAGGGGGCGATGCTCTGCCCCTCCGGGGCATCACTCTGCCACAACCAGAGCCACTCTAGCGCCTGGGGCAGAGGCCAAGGAGCCATCCCCAGCGCCCAGGCCATCTTTGCTCCAATGGAGCCTTGGCTGCGGGAGGGGAAGAGAGAGACAGAGAGGAAAGAGGGGGGGGGGGGTGGAGAAGCAAATGGACGCCTCTCCTATGTGCCTTGGCCGGGAATCAAACCCCGGTCCCCCACACGCTAGGCCGACGCTCTACCGCTGAGCCAACCGGCCAGGGCCAGGTTGTAGATTTCTTATTATTTGGATGTTGGAACTTCTATGGTGATCATTTAAAGAGCTTATTTTTGCCCTGGCCGGTTGGCTCAGCGGTAGAGCGTCGGCCTAGCGTGCGGAAGACCCGGGTTCGATTCCCGGCCAGGGCACACAGGAGAAGCGCCCATTTGCTTCTCCACCCCTCTGCCGCGCCTTCCTCTCTGTCTCTCTCTTCCCCTCCCGCAGCCAAGGCTCCATTGGAGCAAAAATGGCCCGGGCGCTGGGGATGGCTCTGTGGCCTCTGCCTCAGGCGCTAGAGTGGCTCTGGTCGCAACATGGCGACGCCCAGGATGGGCAGAGCATCGCCCCCTGGTGGGCAGAGCGTCGCCCCCTGGTGGGCGTGCCGGGTGGATCCTGGTTGGGCGCATGCGGGAGTCTGTCTGACTGTCTCTCCCTGTTTCCAGCTTCAGAAAAATGCAAAAAAAAAAAAAAAAGCTTATTTTTTTTCTTCTATTTTTTTAAATTTATTTATTAAATTTAATGCAGTGACATTGATAAATCAAGGTACATATGTTGAAAGAAAACATCTCTAGATTATTTTGACATTTGATTGTGCTGTGTACCCCTCCCCCAAAGTTAAATTGTCTTCTGTCACCTTCTATCTGGTTTTCTTTGTGCCCCTCCCCTCCCCCAACCCCTCTCTCCTTCTTCGCCCCCTCCCCCCTCCCCCACCGCCCACCACTGTTGCCATCACATTCTTGTTCATGTCTCTGAGTCTCATTTTTATGTCCCTTCTATGAATGGATTCATATAGTTCTTAGTTTTTTTCTGATTTACTTATTTCACTCCGTATAATGTTATCAAGGTCCATCCATGTTATTGTAAATGATCCGATGTCATCATTTCTTATGGCTGAGTAGTATTTCATAGTATATATGTACCAGAGCTTTTTAATCCACTCGTCCTCTGATGGACACTTTGGCTGTTTCCAGATCTTTGCTATTGTGAACAATGCTGCCACAAACATGGGGGTGCATTTCTCCTTTTGGAGCCGTTCTATGGTGTCCTTGGGGTATATTCCTAAAAGTGGGATAGCTGGGTCAAAAGGCAGTTCGATTTTCAGTGTTTTGAGGAATCTCCATACTGTTTTCTACAGTGACTGCACTAATCTGCATTCCCACCAGCAGTGCAGGAGGGTTCCCTTTTCTCCACATCCTTGCCAGCACTTATTCTATGTTGTTTTGTTGATGAGCGCCATTCTGACTGGTGTGAGGTGATATCTCATTGTGGTTTTAATTTGCATTTCTCTAATGATTAGTGATGTTGAGCATTTTTTCATATGCCTATTGGCCATCTGTATGTCCTCTTTGGAGAAGTGTCTATTCAACTCTTTAGCCCATTTTTGGATTGGATTGTTTGTCTTCCTGGTGTTGAGATTTACAAGTTCTTTATAAATTTTGGTTATTAACCCCTTATCAGACGTATTGTCAAATATGTTCTCTCATTGTGTAGTTTGTCTTTTTATTCTGTTCTTATTGTCTTTAGTTGTGCAAAAGCTTTTTAGTTTGATATAGTCCGATTTGTTTATCCTGTCTTTTATTTCACTTCCCTGTGGAGATAAATCAGCAAATATATTGCTGCGAGAGATGTCAGAGAGCTACTGCCTATGTTTTTTCTTCTAAGATGCTTATGGTTTCACGGCCTACATTTAAGTCTTTTATCCATTTTGAGTTTATTTTTGTGAGTGGTGTAAGCTGGTGATCTAGTTTCATTTTTTTGCAGGTAGCTGTCCAGTTTTCCCAACACCATTTGTTAAAGAGGCTGTCTTTACTCCATTGTATTTCCTTACCTCCTTTGTCAAATATCAATTGTCCATAGAGCTGTGGGTTTATTTCTGGGTTCTCAGTTCTGTTCCATTGATCTATATGCCTGTTCTTATGCCAGTACCAGGCTGTTTTGAGTACAATGGCCTTGTAGTATAACTTGATATCTGGAAGTGTGATACCTCCCACTTGATTCTTCTTTTTTAAGATTGCTGAGGCTATTCATGTTCTCTTTTGGTTCCATATAAATTTTTGGAATATGTGATCTATATCTTTGAAGTATGTCATTGGTATTTTAATTGGTATTGCATTGAATTTATAGATTGCTTTGGGTAAAATAGATATTTTTTTTTTTAAATAAATTTTTATTAATGGTAATGGGATGACATTAATAAATCAGGGTACATATATTCAAAGAAAACATGTCTAGGTTATTTTGTCATTAAATTATGTTGCATACCCCTCGCCCAAAGTCAGATTGTCCTTCGCCACCCTCTATCTAGTTCTCTGTGCCCCTCCCCCTCCCCCTAACTCTCCCCCTGTCCTCCCTCCGCCCACCCCTGGTAACCACCACACTCTTGTCCATGTCTCTTAGTCTCATTTTTATGTTCCACCAATGTATGGAATCATGTAGTTCTTGTTTTTTTCTGATTTACTTATTTCACTCCTTATAATGTTATCAAGATCCCACCATTTTGCTGTAAATGATCTGATGTCATCGTTTCTTATGGCTGAGTAGTATTCCATAGTGTATATGTGCCACATCTTCTTTATCCAGTCTTCTATTGAAGGGCTTTTTGGTTGTTTCCAGGGTAAAATAGATATTTTAATGATGTTTATTCTTCCTAACCATGAGCAGGGTATATGCCTCCACTTGTTTGTATCTTCCTTGATTTCTTTTATCAATGCTTTGTAATTTTCCAAGTACAAGTCTTTAGTCTCCTTGGTTAAGTTTACTCCTAGGTACTTTATTTTTTTGGTTGTAATTGTGAAGGGGATTGTTTCCTTAATTTCTCTTTCTGACTGTTCATTGTTGGTGTATAAAAATGCCTCTGATTTCTGAGTATTGATTTTATATCCTGCCACTTTGCTGAATTCATTTATCAGGTCCAGTAGCTTTTTGACTGAGACTTTAGGGTTTTCTATATACAATATCATATCATCTGCAAATAATGATAGTTTTACTTCTTCTTTTCCAACTTGAATGCCTTTTATTTCTTCTTCTTGTCTGATTGCTGTGGCTAGGACTTCCAGGACTATGTTAAATAAGAGTGGTGAAAGGGGGCACTCCTGCCTTGTTCCTGATCTTAAGGGTATTGTTTTTAATTTTTACCCATTGAGTATGATGTTGGCTGTGGGTTTCTCATAGATGGCTTTTATCATGTTCCCTGTATTCCCAGTTTGCTGAGAGTTTTGATCATGAATGGGTGCTGGATTTTATCAAATGCTTTTTCTGCATCTATTGAAATTATCATATGGTTTTTCTCCTTCTTTTTGTTTATGTGATGAATCACATTGATTGATTTACGAATATTGTACCATCCTTGCCTCCCCAGAATAAATCCCACTTGATCATGGTGTATGATTTTTTCCATATATTGTTGGATCCGGTTTGCTAATATTTTGTTGAGGATTTTAGCATCTATATCCATCAGAGATATTGGCCTATAATTTTCTTTCTTTGTGTTGTCTTTGCCTGGTTTTGGAATCAGAATTATGCTTGCCTCACAAAAGGAACTTGGAAGCCCTGGCCGGTTGGCTCAGCGGTAGGGCGTTGGCCTAGCATGCAGAGGACCCGGGTTTGATTCCCAGCCAGGGCACACAGGAGAAGCGCCCATTTGCTTCTCCACCCCTCCGCCACGCCTTCCTCTCTGTCTCTCTCTCCCCCTCCCGCAGCCAAGGCTCCATTGGAGCAAAGATGGCCCGGGCGCTGGGGATGGCTCTGTGGCCTCTGCCTCAGGTGCTAGAGTGGCTCTGGTCGCAACATGGCGACGCCCAGGATGGGCAGAGCATCGCCCCCTGGTGGGCAGAGCATCGCCCCATGGTGGGCGTGCTGTGTGGATCCTGGTTGGGCGCATGCGGGAGTCTGTCTGACTGTCTCTCCCTGTTTCCAGCTTCAGAAAAATGCAAAAAAAAAAAAAAAAAAAAAAAAAAAAGGAACTTGGAAGTCTTCCTTCCTCTTGAATTTTTTGAAATAGTTTGAGAAGGATAGGAGTTAGTTCTCCTTTGAATATTTGGTAGAATTTTGTTGTGAAGCCATCGGGCCCCGGACTTTTCTTTTTTGGGAGTTTTTTGATAACTGTTTCGATCTCATTTGTTGTAATCGGTCTGTTTAGGTTTTCTGATTCTTCCAGATTGATTTTTGGAAGATTGTATGTTTCAAGGAATTTGTCCATTTCATCTAGGTTGTCTAGTTTTTTGGCATACAGTTCTTCATAGTATTTTCTTACAATATTTTGTATTTCTGTTGTGTCAGTTATTATTTCTCCTCTCTCATTTCTAATTTTATTTATTTGAGTCTTCTCTCTTTTTTTCTTGGTGAGTCTAGTTAAAGGTTCATCAATCTTGTTTACCTTTTCAAAGAACCAGCTCCTAGTTTCATTGATCCTCTGTATTGTTTCTTTAGCCTCTATGTCATTTATTTCTGCTCTGACCTTTATTATTTTCTTCCTTCTACTACATTTGGGCTTTACTTGCTGTTCTTTTTCTAATTCTTTTAGATGCAGGGTTAAGTTGTTTATTTGAGCTTTTTCTAGCTTCTGAAAGTGTGCCTGTAGTGCTATGAACTTCCCTCTCAGTACTGCTTTTGCTGTGTTCCATAAATTTTGAGTTGTTGTATGCTCATTGTCATTCATTTCTAGGAATTATTTTTATTTCTTCTTTGATCTCATTCTTAATCCATTCATTATTTAACAACCTGCTATTTAGTTTCCATGTGTTTGAGAATTTTTGAGCTTTTGTGTTGTGGTTGATTTCTAGTTTTATGCCATTGTGATCAGAGAAAGTGCTTGATATGATTTCAGTCTTCTTAAATTTGTTGAGAGCACTTTTGTGCCCTAACATGTGGTCTATCCTAGAGAATGTACCATGAGCACTTGAAAAGAATGTATATTCTGCTGTTTTAGGGTGAAAGGTTCTGAAGATATCTATTAAATCCAGTTGATCTAGTGTTTCCAATAAGTCTGCTGTTTCTTTGTTAATTTTCTTTCTTGAGGATCTATCTAGTGATGTTAGTGGGGTATTGAAATCCCCTACTATTATAGTATTGCTGTTGATCTCGCCCTTTAAATCCATCAAAGTCTGCTTTATATATTTGGGTGCTCCTATATTAGGTGCATAGATATTTATAATAGTTATATCTTCCTGTTGGATTACTCCCTTTATCATTATGTAGTGGCCTTCTTTATCTCTTACTATATCCTTTGTTTTAAAGTCCAATTTGTCTGATATAAGTATTGCTACCCCAGCTTTTTTTTTCATTTCCATTTGCATGAAATGTTTTTTTCCATCCTTTTACCTTCAATCTATGTGTATCTTTTGTTCTAAGGCAGAGGTCTCAAACTCAACTCAGCATGTGGGCCGCAGAGCAAGATCACAGCCGTTCGGCGGGCCGCACTAGGTCTACAAAAGGCAACTGTTACGCGACATTTTTCAGTGTCACAAAACGACCAGAAACTGTAGTTCGTGGATTAGTCTGCGGGCCGCAAAAAATTGTTCGGCGGGCCGCGAGTTTGAGACCTCTGTTCTAAGGTGTGTCTCTTGTTGACAGCGTATGTATGGGTCCTGTTTTCTTATCCACACAGCTACCCTATGTCTTTTGATTGGATCATTTAATCCATTTACGTTTAAGGTTATTATTGATATGTAGTTGTTTATTGCCATTTTCTTCTTTAAAAGGTGTATTCCTTTTTTGCTATATTCTTTTCCCACTTTGATCTGTTTACAACAGGCCCCTTAACATTTCCTGCAGCATTGGTTTGGTTGTAATGAATTCCTTGAGTTGTTTTTGTCTGGGAAGCTTTTTATTTCTCCTTCAATTTTAAATGATAGCCTTGCTGGATAAAGTAGTCTTGGTTGTAGGTTCTTGTTCTGCATTACTTTGAATATTTATTGCCATTCCCTTCTGGCCTCAAGTGTTTCTGTTGAGAAGTCGGATGTTATCCTTCTATTTTTAATCTCTCTCTCTCTCTCTCTGTTTTACTTTCAGGGAGATTATTTGGCTTTATTTCCAAACCTCTGTAATTTTTCATTTCTTCTCTCATATTTTTATTACCTACACATCTCTCTGCTTATCTTTCTGAGGATATTAATTATAGATTTTTAAGCAATTTTCTTCCCAATTGTCTTTATTTACTTCCCTTTATTTACTTTATTTACTTTATTTTCTTCCCTTTATTTACTTGATTTTTCTTTATTTCTTTTTGTCTCTTCACACAGGAGGCTCAAATGTCTGGTAATCTTTGCTAGTTAATATTTAGGATTAAGCAACAAAAAGCTGACTGGAAACTCTGTATACATGGGTGAGGGTTGTCCAGGTGGGTTTCACTGTATGGTAGTCTGGTTGGACCATTTTCCCATAGGTCCACTGTCATGGAGACAATAAACTACTCGGAGACCAGATGACATGCTCCAAAGAGCCGAGGGCAGACAACTGCCCCAATCAGCAGACTGAAGGACTGAAACCCCAACCCCAGCCTTACTCAGATATTTATTAGCCAGTACAAATAACTCAAGGAAACAGACAACAGAAGTTTTCAGGGGGTGAAGTAAAGGAGAAGGAACATGCTGACTTCTAATCTCTGTTCTGAGAGCCTAAACATTTCTGTGGTGCTGAATCTTATCCTGCTGTTTTGCTGTTTCCAGTACAGGGTCAGAGAGGTCCCTGGACTCTTGTCAGTTCAGAGCTTTCGCCCTCGGGTGCCTTGCTGTCTCTAATTGTTTTCCTAACTCTGCATATCTTTATAGCATATTCCTACAGTGCACAAGTGTCTCAATATATGTAAATCTGTTCTCTAGGGTTGGTCAACCTTCCTGGAGAAGAACCTTATCTGTTGACTGTGAGGAATCATCCTGTTTGCCATGTTCTGGGATGCCACTGGGACAGTTCAACTCATACAGATTTTAAATCAATCATCCTATGTTTAGTCCCACCTAGGGTATCTTACTCTCAGAGATACCTGTTGTCCCCAATTCTATAACTTTTCAGGATTGTACACACTATGCTAGTTTGCTACTGAATTTCTTGTATTGTGGGGTTTGGTGTCAGCTTCTTCTGGTATATTGGGTCTGCTACTCCTTATCCATCTGCTTGTATTGGGTCTGCTACTCCTCATCCATCTGCTTGTATTGGGTCTGCTGCTCCTCATCCATCTGCTTTTCAGTTTCCAAAATTTGCTGGTGTTCTTTTGTTTTCCATTCTTTTGTAGTTCTATGCTTTAAAGACATCATTTTTGTATAGTTTTAAAATATTAATAGATATTTGGTAAGAAATTGATGTAACTGGTAAATGGAAATCTGCAACTTTTTTTCTAAATAATAATAGGTAAAACTAAAACCCCAGACCTTCATTGATCAATATGGTTGCTACTAGCCTCTATGACCACAATAGCTATTGAGCAGTTAAAATGTGGCTAGTTTAAAATAAGATGTATTATATTTACAGTGAACTACACATTAAATTTCTGAGACTTAGTATGAACAAAATAATTAAAATATCCCATTATTTAAAAATTAATTGCATATTAAAATGCCAATATTTAGATATATTTGGTATATAAAATATACTACTAACATAAAATTTATTTTTTATTATTTAAAATGTGGTTATTAAAAATATAAAAACTTAATACATGCATTAGTTTTTATTTCTATAAAACATAGATAACAAAAGGTTGAGATTTGTTTAATGATCAAATAAAGTGTGATAATGTCCTTGATGTATCCAAAAATAAAAATAAAACAACTTTAGATTTGAGAGAATAAATTATGATCATATACAAAAGTAAAGAATTAAAGATAAATTGAAGGCCTGCCCAGGCAGTGGTGCAGTGGATAGAGTGTAGGGCAGGGGTGCAGAGAACCCAATTTTGAAACCCTGAGGTCGCTGGCTTGAGCATGGGCTCATCTGGTTTGAGCAAGGCTCACCAGCTTGAGCTGAAGGTTGCTGGCTTGAGCAAGGGGTCACTCAATCTGCTGTGGCCCCCTGATCAAGGCACATATGAGAAAGCAATCAATAAATAAGGTGCCACAATGTAGAATTGGTGCTTCTAATCTCTCTCCCTTCCTGTCTATCTGTCCCTCTCTCTGTCCCTCTCTGTCTCTGTCAAAAAAATATAAACTGAAGAATTAAAATACAATATATCTCTTTCAAACCAATAGAGGAAAGTAAGAGAATGTAAAAACTTTTATCAATCCAGCAGAAAACAGCAAAGACTTTTTAAGCAGAAAAAGAGAAAAGGTTATTAAACAGAAACAAAATAAAATGAACCACTTTAAAATATTTAAGTAATCACTGTTTATATAAATAAAGTTGATCAATTAAATACAGAGATGATCAGAATGGATAAAAGCACATGAACTATACATATGAACTATAAAGTCATTTCCAAAAAAAGAAGATAGAAATTAGCAAATAGTTATAATGAAATGATAATAATACTATATATTGATAGCAAAATTTATAGTATGAGGCAAAAATAATTAGAATTTTAAGACATTTATTATAAACAATACAGATTTAAAATTAATTGGGTACTCAATATAAGAAACTGACAAAGATATAACAGAATAGACCCAAAAAAGAAGTAGTAGGAGAATAGTAAAAATAATGATGGTTCTCTGGGAAAAAAACTAACAAAATAAACAAGCTTATAGCAAGATTTATCAAAGAAATAAAAGTCACAAATAATATTAGAAACAAAAAAAAAGCTAAATAAGAAATGGAATAGAAAATTTAAAAAATAATAAGAGAGCACTAGAACAACTTTGCGCCAATGAAATTGAAAATAAGAAATAAGAAAATTTAAAAAATATGAGTAATCAAACTTGAGTGAAGAAGAAACAGAAAGTATTAATTAACCAATAATTGTGTAATTAATCAAACATCTTCCCTTCAAAAGACATGAATTTTGCAGGAAGGTTTTACTGAAACTTCAAAGAACTGCTTCAGAGAATTGAAACAGGGAAATTAATTTTTGATATTAACCAAACAAGGTAGGTTCAAGAAAAAAGTTATAAACCAATCTCATTGGTGCCTCCAAGATGACCCCAACGACCTTCATCTGCTATTCACATCTTTGTGTAGTAGTCTCCTACAATGAATCATGGCTGGTCTGTGTGTCCAATAGGATACTGCAGAAGTGACAGGGTATGACTTTGGAAGCTTGAGCATAAAAGCCATTAAAGCTTCTCTGCCTTACTCTTTTGGATAGCTCACTCTGGAGGAAGCTAGCCACCATGTCATGAGCACATGGCAAGCATTCCTATAGAGAACTCCTCATGATGAAGAACTGAGCCTTTTGCCAGCAGCCAACACCAATTCACCAGTCATGTCAGTGAAACATCTTAGAAGGGGATCCTCTAGTCATAGTCAAGCCTTCAGATGACTGCAACACTAGCTAATATCTTGACTGCAACCTGATGGAAAATCCCAAGATAGAACCACCCAGCTAAGTTGCTCCCATATTCCTGACCCAAAGAAACTGAGAGATAATAAATGTTTATTATTGTTTTAATCAGCTAGTTTGGGATAATTATTATTGTCATGAAGTACTGATATACTCATGCAAAAGTTATAAATAAAATACTAGCAAAATGAATTTAACAATGTATAATTAGAGTATTTCAGAATGTAAGAATATTTAACTTAGGAAAATTTATTAATGCTATTTACCATATTAAAAAAATAAAAGCAAATAGGCCCTGTCCAGTTGGCTTAGCAGTAGAGCATTGGCCTGGTGTGTGGAAGTCCTGGGTTTGATTCCTGGTCAGGGCACACAGGAGAAACGCCCATCTGCTTCTCCACCCTTCTCCCTCTCCTCTCTCTCTATCTCTCTCTTCCCCTCTCGCAGCCAAGGCTCAATGAAGCAAAGTTGACCCAGGAGCTGAGGATGGCTCCATGGCCTCTGCCTCAGGTGCTAGAATGGCTCCGGCCGCAACGGAGCAAAGCCCCAGATGGGCAGAGCATCGCCCCCTGGTGGGCATGCTGGTTGGATCCGGGTTGGGTGCATGTGGGAGTCTGTCTGACTGTCTTCCTGCTTCTAACTTTGGAAAAATACCCCCCCCCCAAAAAAAAAGAAAAAAGGAGTAAATATATGATCAACTTAACAGGAAAGAAACTTTTGAACATGATAAAAGTTATCCACCAATAATCAACACCAAGCATATTATATGGTACAATTTTAGAAGCCTTTCTTTCTTCCTTTTCTTTCTTTCTTTCTTTCTTTCTTTCTTTCTTTCTTTCTTTCTTTCTTTCTTTCTTTCTTTCTTTCTTTCTTTCTTTCTTTCTTTCTTTCTTTCAGTGTGAAGAAGGGAGATAGTAAGACAGACTCCTGCATGCATCCAACCCTGTCTAGGGTTGATGCTCAAATTAACTGAGCTATTTTTAGCTCCTGAGGCTGACTCTGGGACCAACAGAGCCATCCTCAGTGTCTGGTGCCAACTCTCAAACCAGTAGATCCTCTGGCTGCAGAATGGGAAGAAGGAAAGAAGGGAGAGTGGGAGGAGAAGAGAAGCAGATGGTCACTTCACTTGTGTGCCCTGACCTGGGGTCAAACCTGGGATGTCCATATGCTGGGCCAATGCTCTATCCACTAAGCCAACCAGCCAGGGCCTTAGAAACATTTCTTTCACATTTAGGAGTAGGACAAGATGCCTACTATCATCACTTCTTTTCCTCATTGGAGAACCTATCTTATGCCACGACTCAAAGGGGGAAAAAAAGAGATATAAAAACTGAATAGGAAGAAATGTGTTTTCTTTAGCAGACTCTTATTGTCTACATCAATAACACTGGGGAACAAAATTTTTGTTGCATCCACAAAAACTCTTGTTCTTACCTAATTCGAGTGTGCTGATCTCAAATCTGACATTAGTTTTTTCCTGTAAGCTACAGGTTTTTTGCAATTCAAGATTTTAGGTTTTCATCTTATTGTAAAATTTTCAACATTTAGTTTAACATAATGAAGTAGAATGTCTTCTTGGGCATCATCTTTGTGAAAACATAATAATTTATATAATGCAGTAAATACACTAATACACTAAAAGATATGATTGCATCAGAATTTGTCTACAATTTTGAAATAGAATATTATTAAAACACTTATTTTAATCATAAAATTTGTGCAAAACTTATTTAGATTTTATTCAGGCAAAAATTTGCGTTTGTAGCTCTTGAGTTTGTGTACTTGTTGAGGACAATCTCGTTTGATGCTCCTGCAGTAGTCTGCTCATCACTAACAGCTCCAAGATTTTTGGGAATCTTATCCAGGTGACTGTTCAGGAAGTGAATCTTAATGCTCATGTTACATCCAATGTTGTGGAAAGCCAACAGCATCCTTTGAACCAGAAGTTCATAGTTTTCTGCTTTTTTGTTGCCAAAGAAGTTCTTTGTAACTGTCACAAAAGTCTGCCATGCTGCTTTCTCCTCCTTATTCATCTTCCTGGCAAATTCTTCGTCATGTATGAGGGTTTGAATTTGAGGTCCATTGAATATACCAGCTTTTATCTTCTCAAAAGACAAGGCAGGAAAAGCAGAAATAATATGTTGAAAGCATTCACTTTCTCTATTTAAAGCCTGAACAAACTGCTTCATTAAGCCAAGTTTGATGTGAAGTGGGGGAAAATGAGCCTGTCTCAATTAACTACAGGTTCATTCACAATAGTTTGCATCCTTACTTCCAGAGCTTCACATTTCAGCCACTCCTTCTGTGTCCAGTATTTCTCCCGAGCTCGGCTGTCCCACAAACACAGAAAGCAAGGATACTTTGTGAAACCTCTCTGTTGTCCTAGCAAGAAATTTACCATTTTAAGATCCACACAAATGATCCAGTTATGCTCCTCATACTTCAGAAAGTCAAGGACAATTTTTATGTCATTATAATCTTCTCGCAGATGAGTTGAATAACCAATTGGAACCGCTGCATAAACATTACCGTTGTGTAGGAGAACACATTTCAGACTCCATTTAGAGCTGTCAAGAAATAGCCACCATTCTGTTGGACTGTAAGTGGTAACACCTAGCTGGCTGAGAAGACTACTGATATCATGACAGTAAACAAAGTGTTTGTCTTCGGAAAAAAAGTCCACACAAAGTTGTTCATGCTTCCTGAAATGGGATACTTTGACCGGTGAAGTACATTCTTTTCTTGAAGCCCGGAAGCTAATAACTCAGCTGCTTTCTTTGATAGGCCCAAATCTCTTACTAAGTCATTCAATTTGGGTTGGCTAAACTGCTGAGGGTTTAATGACTGCTTGGCATCAGAAGAAGACCCTTCAGATTCTACAACCATTTCCTCATGCATCTTATCAAAATACACTTGATCACCACGTTCACTTTCTTCGTCCTTAAAAGAAATAAAATCATTGAAAACTGGAACCGGGAGTGTCTCAGAGTGTGGCATAGGTCATATTGCTGAAGGAATATAGGATATGTGATCATATACCGTTTTTTCTTGCCAATGCCCTTTGTATGGATCAGACAGAAATAACAGTCACTGCTGTGGTCCTTAGGTTCACGCCAAACCATGGGAATACCAAAAGGCATTCCTTTGCGTTTTCCTTTTGTCCAGTCACAAAGCATTTTCTCACCATTATGACACACAATATGAGGAGCTCAATTCTTGTTTTGATCACCAAGGGGAACTTGAAAATAGGCAATATATGCACGTGTCACAAATGATAAAATATTGTGACTTTGACTCCAATTTAAAAACCAATGCATGCCATTAACTGTAACAAAAGGAAATTAAAATTGCATAAAAACTTGAGCATGCACCAAAAAACAGATTTCAGATTTGGAATCAGAGATGCAGAAATATATAGAAACAGTTTTAAAACCTCATGCAACAGAAAATGAAAAAAAAAAAGTTCCCCAGTGAATTAAAAAAAGGGTACAAACTATTAGAAGTATTAAATTAATTCAGCAATATTGCTGGACACAAGGTCAACAGAAAAAAATTATTAGTTTTCCTACTCATTGATTATGACCAGTTAGGTGGCAGGTGCCATGTTTGGCTACAAAGGAGGCAAAAGAAGCACCTAAGGCAACCCAAGAGTCAGGCCAAGGAGACGGATGAGGAAGGCAAGGCATTCAAGCTGAAGCGAAAAGATGAGCAGAAGGAACTAGAGTAGCTAAAAGTGAAGGTTGTGGGGAAAAGCCCGCTGGCCACAGGTGGAATTAAGGAATCTGACAAAAGTGAGTTGTTCCTTATGCTTAGGGCAATGGTGATCCTTAATTCCATTCCTGTTTTAACATCTAGATTCCCATTCATAACATCTCTTGCCACCTATAAATAAAAGTGTTATCTTGGAGTTTATTTTATTTAAAAATAAACTTTTGAACCTGACTAGTGGTAGTGCAGTGGATAGAATGCTGACATGAAACGCTGAGGTCTCAGGTTCGAAAGCCTGAGGTCACTGGCTTGAGTGCAGGCTCATCAGCTTGAGTGTGGGGTCACTGGCTTAAAGCCCAAGGTTGCTGGCTTGAAGCCCAAGATCGCTGGCTGGAGCAAGGGGTCACTGGCTCAGCTGGAGTCCTCTGTCAAGGCACATATGAGAAAGCAACCAATGAACAACTAAGGTGCTGCAACTGCAAGTTGATGCTTCTCATCTCCCTTCCTGTCTCTCTCTCTCTCTCTCTCTAAACAGAAGGAAAAAAAAGAATAAACTTTTGAAAAAAAATCATGCAGTGGTTCATCTCGCTAGTTCTTACCACTGTGCCATTTCAGCCTTAGCTGTGAGGTCAGAGCTAACCCAACCTAGAATCCTGTCAAAGTGTATTCTTCGGTCTCTATTCTAACTCGAATTCTGTACCACCTGGAATTAAATCAGCTCATTAAAAAAGAAAATATGGCCAGTTAAAAATGTAATAGGAAAAAACAAAGATCTCATCATAATGGCATAATAAAGTATGAGGTGCCCAGTGATTAATCTAACAGAAGATAGGAGAATTTTTATGGAGAAAATTGCAAAACATTGTGGGGAGAATACAAAAGAAGACCTGAAAATAAATGAAGAGACATATGTGCATGACTCAGAAGACTCAATATCCTAAATATGTCATTTTCCCCCAGAGTCTAGAAATTCAAATAAATTTCAATAAAAAATGCCAATGAAGTTATTTTTTAAATGGAACTTGACAAACTAATCTTAAAATTCATATGGAAGAGTAAGAACTAGATAATTTTAGAAAAGAACACAAGGAGGTGGGACAGAAGGAAGACTTAACCTATAAGATAACAAGACTTAGTGGTATGATAAAAGAACAAGAATTAGAGAGTGGGGCGAGGGTGCAGAACAGAGAGGCGAGGAAGAGACCCACGCACATATGGAAAAGATATACAACAGTTGGCATTTCAAATCAGCGAGGGAAAGAAATTAGTTTTAAAAATAAGTTATGCTTGAAAAATTTGTTATCCCCATGGAAAAACATCAAATTAGGTTTAGTTCTAAATTCCAAAATAAATAACTAAAAAACTAACCTTTAAAACTTTTAGAAGAAATATGGAGAAATCTTTATGACCTTTGGGCAGGTAATGATTTCTTAAGTAGGATATAGCAATCCATCATAAAAGGAATGAATGACATTTACAGAACAACTTCTGTTCAAAAAAGACATCTTAAATAAATTTCAAGACAAGACTCAGGCTAGGGAAAGGTATTTGCCACTCAAAAGGAAAACTCAATGGGAAACTTCACTAATAATCAAGGAAATACAAATTTAAACGATATGAGATATTTCACACCCATTGGGCTGGCAATAATTGAAAAGGGTTACTTTACTAGTAAGTATTTACAAGGATGTAGAGAAGATAAACAGAAACTCTCATAGGCTGCTGGTGGCAGAATAAATTGGTACAATCACTTGGAAGAGCAATTTGGCCGTGTTAATAAATGTCAGATGTGCATGTTCTTTAACTCTGCAATGGACTTCTAGAGAAATCCTCACATGTGCACAAGGAGACACATATGACGTGTACGAAAATTTATTATAACATTGCTCACATTGAAAAAGCTGGAAATTATCTACATATCCAGCAACAGGAGAATGAATAGATAAATAGAATACTACAGAGCAGTAAAAATACTCCGTACATAAACATGGATATATCTAAAAAACATAATAATGTTGAGAAATAATGACTTTGTAAAATGACATAAAGAGTGTGACACATTTTATATGAAGTCTGAAAACATGACTATTATATATAGATACATATATATATTTTATAGCAGTGGTCCCCAACCCCTGGGTTACGGACTGGTACCACTCCGTGGGCCTTTTGGTACTGGTCCACAGAGAAAGAATAACTAACTTACATTATTTCCGTTTTATTTATATTTAAATCTGAATGATGTTTTATTTTTAAAAAATGACCAGATTCCCTCTGTTACATCCGTCTAAGACTCACTCTTGACGCTTGTCTCGGTCACATGATACATTTATCCGTCCCACCCTAAAGGCTGGTCTGTGAAAATATTTTCTGACAATAAACCATTCAGTGGCCCAAAAAAGGTTGGGGGCCACTGTTTTATAGTATTCAGGGGAAGATAAATATTAGAATTCCATAGTGCTGGGTGATGGGTGCTTAGGTATAAGATATGTTAGTGTCTTTACTTCTTTGTTTGCTTGAAATATTATAGTAAAAGTTGTAATAATCCAGATGTACGTAACTGTCAGTTCAGACAGACTCCCAAACTCCCTGTGAGTACATATTTCATCACACTGGGCTTCTTGGTGGCCCTTTCCCACCAAATCCCAAGCTGCCTCACGGGCATTGTTTTTTTCCTTTCTGTATTCCTAGGGCCTAGCAGCATATTGTAGATCAGTGGTTTTCAATCTCTTTATGCTTGGGGACTGGTGAAAACAGGAGAATTATTTTGAGAACTAAGGCAGAAATAAAAACCATTATTAATATTTTGTGCATTATCTTCTAATTATAATACTATAAAATAAAAATTCTCTAGAATATCCAGACAAATGGTAATTTTTTTTTTATTAATTTTACTAGGGTGACATCAATAAATCAGAGTATATATGTTCAAAGAAAACATGTCCAGGTTATCTTGTCAATCAATTATGTTGCATGTAAATTTTTAAAAAATAAAATACAACTGAAGTTTCTAGGGAGCAATATCTAATTCAAGTAAAGATAGTGTGAAATCTGATCATTGGGCCTATAATCTTCATATAACATCTGAGGGGTTAACTCTTTTGCTAACCAGCATGAACTTTCTAGCGGCCGGCGGTTGAAAACACTGTTACAGACGTTCCATCTGTGTTTGTTGGTCGACTGACTGGCTGACTGACTGACTGAGTAATGGAGCCAGAAGGGATGCAAAAGGAGGAAGGTTAGGAGGAGAATGGATGGAAAGATTGAGAAAGCGCTTTCACTGCCTGCATCTGACACAGCTTCCTACAAAGAGCTGTGGGTGAACTTGAGTAAACCCAGGAAAACGAGACCTGCTGGACTGGAGACAAGACTAGCGGGAGGAATCTAGGCTGTCACCACCTGACATTTTGTCTGTTTAGGAAGGGAACCCCAAAGGGCACATATGTTTAAGGAGACAGTGAGTTTGTTTGGTCAGTACTTTGTGAGACTTCCAGGTGTAAATATTCACTTGTACTAGGACATATGGGTCTACAGCTTGGCAGCGAGGCCAGACTAGAAGTGTAGATTTGTTTGTTGTAGGAGCCCCAGGAGAAGTAGTCTGGCAGTGCATGAGCTTCCCCAGGGGAGAGGACAGAGCAAGGAGGGCAGTGGCTGCACAGACCCTGGGAGCATCAATGACTGAGGACTGAGTGGAGAGAAAGACCCAGGCGAAGAGGCAGAGAGAGAGTCAAGAGAAGGAGAGGACAGGAGAGACAAGGAAAACACTTCAGGAGAGAGAGTGGGGGCAGATAAGGAGGAAAGGTCTAAAAAGATAAGAATAAATGGTGTCTTTTGAATTTGGTGAAAGAAGGCCATGTGTGGTCTTTGCCAGAAGAGTTTCACTGGAGACGTGAGGGGACAGCAGATTTTGTTGGATCGTGAGTGATGAAGAGCCGAAGGAGAGCAAATGTGGCAGAGTGAATCTTGAAACCCACTTCTTTCAGATGTCTGGACTTGAAAGAGAGAGACATTCAATGGTGGATTTAGGGGTTGAATAAGGTTGACTCTGGATAAGCTAAGAGAAGTGTAAAGCCAGGAGCCAAGGCCACCATCAGAGTGTGGTGGTGCAGTGGATGAAGCGTCAACCTGGAGTGCTGGAGTTGCCGGTTCAAATCCCTGGGCTTGCCCAGCCAAGGCCACCATCAGAGCAGCCGGGCCCATGCAGGTTCGCATTGGATTCGGACAGTCGGTAAAGAAACAACGGAGCCACAAACTGGTGGGCCATAGTCTTTAATTCTAGCTTGCACCCGGCGGGCAAGTAAAAACACACTGGGCTCCAAAACCCACTCACATTCAGTGCTCACAAAGCTACTGACTTATCCGAGTTTCCTAGAATCAAAGGTTTCTAGCTCACCAGACTTTATTCACCTCAGTTCCCCATCTCCTTCCTTCTCCAGCATCAAACTGCACAAACTGGCCTCTCACTCAATACTCTGCCATCTTGGCTGCTTCTCCTGGCCACATGGCCTCTTTCTGCTCTCTGCTCTGCTCCCTCTGCTCTCTCATGCTAATCATCCCAGGAACCAAGAGCACAAGCTCTCGTTCTGCCCCCATTTTATAGTGTAGATATCCAAACCTTTAATCCAATATACAAAACAGGGAAGTCTCTAATACAAAGTCACTTCTCTGAGGCATGATAGGATTGTACCACCCCACATCAAAAAGGGTAGGAAAGGCTTAATCCCAAAACCAAGCCCCAGGCTACAAGGATTCTGCCTGCCTTTAGCCCACCCCCAACACACATTAATATCACCTGGGCGACGGCCTCCACGTGGGCAGCGCCATTTTTAACAAAGTGAGCATAATATATTTTATCTGCCCAACAAGAAGGAATCTGAAGAGAGAGAGGTTTAAAATATGGGAGAGAGGGAGATAATTGATGAATCAAAGTTTGGGTAGAAACAAAGGAATGCACTAATATTAGCAACGCTAATTAGTACGAGTAGTACTGATATTAGCAAACACTTATAGAGAATCTGCTGTATACCAAGTGCTCTTCTAAGTCCTTAACATAAAATTAACTCATTTAATCCTTACACCAATCCTATGAAGCAAGTACCATAATCACCCCATTTCACAGATGCAGAAACCGAGGTGCCGAGAGACAAAACATTATCATCATCATTTATTGTGCTCTTTTTATTGATCAGAAGTGTGACTGCTGACAGCAACTCTGTAATGCATGAATAGGTCAGTTTTACACATTAGGATAGTTAGAACACAGGGAGAGGCAATATTAGTCTATGATTTTGGAAGGATGGAAGAAAGGATAAATGTGGTTACAGAGATGGGGGAGGGGTGAAGAGAAGGCAACAGAAATTTCAGGCAGTTCGATTTCTTTGGCAACGTAAAGAAGGAACATATTTATTGTGGAAAACATAGGTAACAATAAATGAATAAAACTATTTTAATTTCAAGTCATTTACATAAATACTTTTAACATTTTGTTTGGCTTTACTTCCAGAATTTGCTCTCAGCATACATATAGAGGCATAAATACATCCTGGGGAAGTCAATCCTCCTTCTAACGGAGAGGATAAGAGTCAAGATAAACAAACCCAACAGAATCCAAACCCTGTAATTTTGGAGCTACAAACAGTATGAAGGAGATAGCTGTCTGACCTCTCTTCCTTGCCCTGAGAAATCTCCCTCTGGGTCTTTGGTTAGGAGTCCTGCAGGAGCCTCTTCTGGAGAGCAGAGGTCTGAGGTGCTGTGACCTGGCTGTCTTGCACAATGTATTGGAAGATCATCTTTGCAGTGGGGAAGCAGGAATGCATCTCTGCAGTTGCTTCCTTGGAGAAATGTTTCAGACCTAAGCATGAATTTTGCTCAATTTTAGTGGCAGAGTAATCTACCTATTATAAGATGATTGCATGTAAAAATAAAACCAAAACAATATTTATATGCATGTGTGTGTTTGTTTCAAGGTAGATTGTCCCAGATGAAACAAGAGTGCATGTGTGCATGTGTGTTTCTCTACTTCACCAAGGAACTGCCAAAAACACATTCTGGCCTCAGGATTATAGCCTCATCAGAAATTGGGCACGAGATGAGACATGGTTTCCTGGACTCACCGGAGGGAACATTTACCAGATGGAGGCCCAGTGACTGGGCCCAGTTGTCTGGGGCTAACGCTGTGGGGTGTGATGCCTCTATTTGTATCTGAAGGGTGGAGAAGGGCAGCCAACAACAGATCCCTAGGAGAGGATGTAAGAGAAACGGAGGTGAGGCATTCTGAACCTAGTAAGTGGAAGGGGCTTTGGATCAGCCTGGAGGATAAAGAGAAATTTATTTGAAGGGTGTAATCCCAGGATCCACAGTGGTTGATGGAGCCCAGCATTTAGATGACTCCTTTTATGCCTAGCCTTCAGAAGCACTTGTTCAAGCAAGAACACTGCTTTTATAAAGATAAGATCCTGCTCTATTCATGCTTCATTTAATAATCTTTCCTTATAATTAAGTATGCTATGTCATTTCTTCAGTGGCCACTCCACTGTGGATGGACCATGGCTTATTAACTAACTTCCTGTGTTGGAAACACCCACCAGACTGGACGTCTTTGGAGACCAAAGTAAGCCCATATGCTCCCCCTCCTGTAAGGATCCTAAGTCAGTTCTTCCATATCTTCCCTCTAAATACCTTTGTTGAGAGTGGTGGTTCTGAACCACCTGTTAAAGTCCTAGCATGCATTGTTCCCAAGCACACAACATTTATGGAGAAAAAGAGGCTCAAACACACTGAGAAATCACTGAGGCAAAGACATGGCTGGGATTCCAGTACAGACTTCCCATCCTCCTGCAGTTAGTCTTGGCTGAGCTGAGACTTTTCCTCAGTGTTTGGCTTGGATGTTAGACTAGGTGAGTCAGCCCTCCTGGCATCTTCCTTCCAGTCAAAAGTCTCACTAAGAGGGGGTCTTTGCCAGATCAGTAGAATTATTGGTCTCTCCCATAACCCAAGTCTCTCTACCAGTTCTCTCTCTGAAATTAGGTCCCGGAATATGTCCTATAAGGGGGTGGATAGGACCAAGCTTCAGGAGCTGAACTACATCAGTTCTATTTTTTACAGAGGCAGAGATAGACAGGGACAGACAGACATGAATGGAGAGAGATGAGAAGCATCAATCATTAGTTTTTTGTTGTGTGTTGCGACTTCTTAGTTGTTCATTGATTGCTTTCTCATATGTGCCTTGACCGCGGGCCTTCAGCAGACCGACTAACCCCTTTCTGGAGCCAGCGACCTTGGGTCCAAGCTGGTGAGCTTTTTGCTCAAGCCAGATGAGCCTGTGCTCAAGCTGGCGACCTCGGGTCTCGAACCTGGGTCCTTCTGCATCCCAGTCCGATGTTCTATCCACTGCGCCACCACCTGGTCAGGCTACATCAGTTCTATAGTGGTCTGGAGCCTCTTGTGGTGACTTGGGGTCTGGCCCTAAATGAAGGAAACACTTCTATGTCTCTAAATTCTTTTCTCAGGCTCAGGGCCAGGGAGTGCGCACCTCCCAGGTGACGCTGGACAGACATGGTTGAAATCCTCACTCCGTCACTGACTGGCTGGGTGACCTTGGCCTTATCTCTTTGAGTCCTCAGAGATGAGTTTTCCTCATTTTTAAAATAGAAAATAATGTTGTCTGTACTTAAAATAATGTTGTCTGACTTAAAATGAGTCAATGCATATAAATATAACAGGGTCTTAAGTGAGGTGACCAACTTTTTTACAATGAAAAGGAAGACAAAAATAAATTGAAAAAAACAATATTGTAAATAAACATTTTATTCATTGCAACAATAATACACTATGATATGATAAATGCATAATAAAACATTAGTAATATTTTATATTGTAATTATGCTTACATGCCTATTAATTTTTAATAATAACTGTAAGAAAAAAGTACTCATTTAGATACAAATACGTCACATCACACACAATAGATCGACTCTGCATCGATCGAGTACGGACATTTACAGATTAGTCTTCCAATACCAAAAAGGAGAACATGTAGGAGGACACTTTTCGAGGAGGATGGAACTTACAAAAGAAGGACTGTCCTCCCTAAAGGAGGACGATTGGTCACCTTATCTTTTTTTTTCAACCTGCACTTTTTAAAAAATTAAATTTAATGCAGTGACATAGATAAATCAGGGTACATATGTTGAGAGAAAACATCTCCAGATTATTTTGACATTTGATTATGTTGTATACCCCTCATCCAAAGTCAAATTGTCTTCTGTCACCTTCTTTCTGGTTTTCTTTTTGCCCCTCCCCTCCCCCTCCCCTCTCTCTCTCCTTCCCGCCCCATTCCTCCCACCCCCCCATTACCATCACATTCTTGTCCATGTCTCTGAGTCTCATTTTTATGTCCCATTTATGTATAGATTTATATATAGTTTTTAGTTTTTTCTGATTTACTTATTTTACTCTGTATAATGTTATCAAGGTCCATCCATGTTATTGTAAATGATCTGATGTCATCATTTCTTATGGCTGAGTAGTATTCCATAGTATATATGTACCAAAGCTTTTTTTTTTAAAATCTTTTTTTTTTTTTTTTTGTATTTTTCTGAAGCTGGAAACGGGGAGAGACAGTCAGACAGACTACCGCATGCGCCCGACCGGGATCCACCCGGCACGCCCACCAGGGGCAACGCTCTGCCCACCAGGGGGCGACGCTCTGCCCACCAGGGGGCAATGCTCTGCCCCTCCGGGGCGTCGCTCTGCAGCGACCAGAGCCACTCTAGCGCCTGGGGCAGAGGCCAAGGAGCCATCCCCAGCGCCCGGGCCATCTCTGCTCCAATGGAGCCTTGGCTGCGGGAGGGGAAGAGAGAGACAGAGAGTAAGGAGGGGGTGGGGGTGGAGAAGCAAATGGGCGCTTCTCCTATGTGCCCTGGCCGGGAATCGAACGTGGGTCCCCCGCACGCCAGGCCGACGCTCTACCGCTGAGCCAACCGGCCAGGGCTATATGTACCAAAGCTTTTTAATCCACTCGTCCTCTGACGGACACTTGGGCTGTTTCCAGATCTTTGCTATTGTGAACAATGGTGCTATAAACATGGGGGTGCATTTCTCCTTTTGGAGTAGGTCTATAGTGTTCTTGGGGTATATTCCTAAAAGTGGGATAGCTGGGTCAAAAGGCAGCTTGATTTTCAATCTTTTGAGGAATCTCCATACTGTTTTCCACAGTGGCTGCACCAGTCTGCATTCCCACCAGCAGTGCAGGAGGGTTCCCTTTTCTCCACATCCTCGCCAGCACTTATTCTGTGTTGTTTTGTTGATGAGCACCATTCTGACTGGTGTGAGATAATATCTCATTGTGGTTTTAATTTGCATTTCTCTAATGATTAATGATGTTGAGCATTTTTTCATATGCCTATTGGCCATCTGTATGTCCTCTTTGGTGAAGTATCTATTCATTTCTTTTTCCCATTTTTGGATTGGATTGTTTGTCTTCCTGGTGTTGAGATTTACAAGTTCTTTATATATTTTGGTTATTAACCCCTTATCAGACGTATTGTCAAATATGTTCTCCCATTGTGTAGTTTGTCTTTTTATTCTGTTCTTATTGTCTTTAGTTGTGCAAAAGCTTTTTAGTTTGATATAGTCCCATTTGTTTATCCTGTCTTTTATTTCACTTGCCCGTGGAAATAAATCAGCAAATATATTGCTGCGAGAGATGTCAGAGAGCTTACTGCCTATGTTTTCTTCTAATATGCTTATGGTTTCACGGCTTATGTTTAAGTCTTTTATCCATTTTGCGTTTATTTTTGTGAATGGTGTAAGTTGGTGGTCTAGTTTCATTTTTTTTGCAGGTAGCTGTCCAATTTTCCCAACACCATTTGTTAAAGAGGCTGTCTTTACTCCATTGTATTTTCTTACCTCCTTTGTCAAATATCAGTTGTCCATAGAGCTGTGGGTTTATTTCTGGGTTCTCCGTTCTGTTCCATTGATGTATATGCCTGTTCTTATGCCAGTACCAGGCTGTTTTGAGTACAATGGCTTTGTAGTATAACTTGATATCAGGAAGTGTGATACCTCCCACTTTATTCTTCTTTTTTAAGATTGCTGAGGCTATTCGTGTTCTTTTTTGGTTCCATATAAATTTTTGGAATATGTGATCTATATCTTTGAAGTATGTCATTGGTATTTTAATTGGTATCGCATTGAATTTATAGATTGCTTTGGGTAGTATAGACATTTTAACAACAGTTTATTTATTTATTTTTTTTATAGAGACAGAGAGAGAGTCAGAGAGAGGGATAGACAGGGACAGACAGACAGGAACAGAGAGAGATGAGAAGCATCAATCATTAGTTTTTCATTGTGCGTTGCAACACCTTAGTTGTTCATTGATTGCTTTCTCATATGTGCCTTGACCGCGGGCCTTCAGCAGACCGAGTAACTCCCTTGCTGGAGCCAGCGACCTTGGGTTCAAGCTGGTGGGCTTTTTTGCTCAAACCAGATGAGCCTATGCTCAAGCTGGCGACCTCGGGGTCTCGAACCTGGGTCCTCTGCATCCCAGTCCAACGCTCTATCCACTGTGCCACCTCCTGGTCAGACTTTTTTTTTTAATTTTTTTTATTTTATTTATTCATTTTTAGAGAGGAGAGAGGGAGAGAGAGAGACAGAGAGGGAGAGAGAGGAGAGAGAGACAGAGAGAGAGAAGGGGGGAGGAGCTGGAAGCATCAACTCCCATATGTGCCTTGACCAGGCAAGCCCAGGGATTTGAACCAGTGACCTCAGCATTTCCAGGTCGACACTTTATCCACTGTGCCACCACAGGTCAGGCAGTATAGACATTTTAATAATGTTTATTCTTCCTAACCATGAACAGGGTATGTGCTTCCACTTGTTTGTATCTTCCTTGATTTCTTTTATCAATGTTTTATAATTTTCCGAGTACAAGTCTTTAGTCTCCTTGGTTAAATTTACTCCTAGGTACTTTATTTTTTTTGGTTGTAATAGTGAAGGGGATTGTTTCCTTAATTTCTCTTTCTGACTGTTCATTGTTGGTGTATAAAAATGCCTCTGATTTCTGAGTATTAATTTTATATCCTGCCACTTTGCTGAATTCATTTATCAGGTTCAGTAGTTTTTTGACTGCGACTTTAGGGTTTTCTATATACAATATCATATCATCTGCAAATAATGATAGTTTTACTTCTTCTTTTCCAACTTGAATGCCTTTTATTTCTTCTTCTTGTCTGATTGCTGTGGCTAGGACTTCCAGGACTATGTTGAATAAGAATTGTGGTCACCTTATCTTAAAACTAAAATTTCCAGCAGACACCAATATGTATCATAGATGTGAAAATCCAAATTGAGATGCCAAGTCACCTTACGGAGATTTTCTAATGAAATGCCTAAATCTGTCCAAGATGTTTTTTTGGGGGGGGGAGAGAGTGGAATTTATAGTAAAAAGCTGTCCACTTTGAGACCATAAAAGTAAAATTAGAGGAGGCAGGAGGATTTTGTGAGGACAAATTTCATTGAAGAAAACTGTGCTGAGTCCCATCTTATAAGAGTTCCTGCTCCCTTAGCTCAAACCTACTGAGGGTGAGTGTCTGGGGGACAGGGCTGTTCTGAGACATAATGTGTGACCCCTACCGCTGGAGCTCTGGTCCCACCTGGGAAATCTGGAAGGTGAGAGAGGAGGGCCCTCAAGCTGCTTTGGTTGGGCTGCTGCCACTATGCTGGGGACCAGCCTGTACTCCCAGAGTTTTGGGGGGTATGGGAAACATGTGAGTTTTCTCTGGACAGATGTGGGCCTCACAGTAGAGAGTCTCTGCAAGGACTCCATATCTTGGTTCCTCAGTATGGTTCGCTGAATGCCCAGGGGCTGAGCAAGGGGCCTCAGGTGACAACCCAAAATGAGACTGGACTTGAGCGACATCCCCAGGTTAGAGAGAACTTTGGGAGAAAGAGGCTGGGTGGGAAACCTGTGGAGAGGGCATTAAAGCACTTGGCAAGAAAGGCAGAATTAACATCTGCCTGGCAAGAAAGCCTGAAGTCAACTTACAGCTGTTGCTGCCCCCTCCCCAACTGCTCCCACAGAGCAGTCCTATTCGTAGCCATGGCAACTGCCTGGGGAAACCGAGTGGAAAAAGAGGGATGAAGCCAGCCCTTCTACACTGTCCCCACTGTGGGCTTCCAGCTGGGCAGGCCCAGGTTGGCGGGAGAGAGTGGAATTTATGGTAAAAAATTCAGACTTTTGATGAATACCTTGCAATAGCAGTCTGATTTCTGAACTGATACTATGTTTGCAACCAAAATGACCACAAACACTATTCTAAGAATGAACAGAAAAATCTCAGGCCTGCTGGAGTCGTCATCCTGGGGAGGTTTCCTTCCTTGGAACACTGTCAGTGCAAGGCCACAGCACGCTGGTTACCTAGGGCTCTGAGCATAGCAGTTAGCTGCTGGGACGTGCACAGAAAGCGTTCTCCCCCACTCACCTGGTCCTCTCTGGTTTACAGTCTGCTCCTGCCCTGACATAGTTTTCTCTAGCTCATATGTTATGCCTGAGCGTGTTGACTTTCTCATTGTCTAGGCCAAGTTCTCTTGGCAAAAGCCATTTTTTGGCACTAATTATCTTGATCCTAGTCTCTCCAGAAGACGGATGACCTCCATGATAGACACAGTCTTCCTGGGGAAGAGAAGAGCTCGAACTGTTCTCCCTATTTCTCAGGTGGGGATTGTGCTGCCCCAAGAGTCAGGTGTAAGGTAGAGCAGGCAGTTGCCATCCAGCCGTCATTAGGCCCTGGGAGACCGGAGCTCTGCCACTCTGGCTGCTCCTCTGTAAGAGCAGTTGGTGATATAATGTGTATCTCACAGAATGAAATAAAATCTTGAATAGCTAACAAAAATCCATTTGTTTTTCACTCTACAAAAATGGCAATTTTGGATGGTTCATCCTAATACATAAACAATGCTTTGTGAACTCTAAACTGTTAGATATTGTTTTAAACAAAACCAAGTAACAACAAACTTCTTGCATCCATGCTTCTTAATAAGTCTCCAGAATTTTGTTTGCAGGAATGTCTCAGGCTCCCTGGTGAATTGTGAAGCAGCTACAGCTGACAGATTGAGACCAGTGAGTGCTCAGGACCTTCTCAGTTCCGTGCCAGTTTTTCCCAGCATCCAGAGAGCTCTTCCAGTCTCCCTGCAAAAAGCTAACACTAGCTACAAGCCCCACCCCCAAACACCTAAAACCCTCAATCATATTCTAAAGTTTCACTACACAGTCTGAATGGGCATTTATTATATTCATCCTGCTCGGCACTCAGTGTATTCTCTCAATTCTGAGGCCTCAAGTTTTTCGGGTTTGAGAAATACTCATCCATTCTTTAAAAATATATATCTCCCACAGATTGATGAATTTGATGATATAAAAACATTTAAACACTTTTGTATGAAAAAGGACATTATAATTGCAACTGAGAAAAAATTCATGGGGATGAGTGAAATGAATTAAGGAGGTCAGAAGGTATAAACTTCCAATTATAGAGTAATTAGGTCATGACGATGTAAGTAAGATACAGCGTGGTGATCATAGTTAATAATACTGTATTGTATAATTGAAAGTTGCTAAGAGAGTAGATTTTAAGAGTTTCCAATACAACAAAAAATAATTTGTAACTATGTGTGGTGATGGGTGTTAACTAAACTTACTGTGGTGATCACCTTGCCATATGAAACTAATATAATGTTATACATCAATTATATAGCACTTAAAATAAAAAAGATTCAAAGAGACAATTCACAGAAAAAGAATCCCAAATGGCCACAAGACTATTTGAAAGGATGGTCAAACTAACAAGAAATGAGGGCTATGCAACTAAAAATTGTGATGAGGTGTAATTTCTCAACCACCAGATTGGCAAAATTTAAAAGTCTGAAAATTTAAGTCTTGGTGTGGTTGAAAGGAAATGGGGACAGCCAGTGGTGGGATTTAGCTGATTTGCACTGGTTTGGCAGAACTGATACTATTTTTTGGTTGAGTTTGGTGAACCGGTTCTTAAAATGGCACTTGTAATCAGGATTCTCTCTAAGGTGGGCACCTGGGCAGCAGCCCAATGTGAAAATCACAGATTTACATTCTTTACTCTTTTTTAACATTGATCTGCACAACAGCGTATTCTAAGTGTACGAAGTAATGTTCATTCTGTCCATAGGTGAAAAAAATTGCAAGTGAGGACATCAGTCAAGAAGCAATATGGAAATATCTTAAATAATAGTTTTATTGATTTTTTTGTCAGGAATTATTTAATATTTTTTCATTAATATGCTCATTTTTATAACATTATCTAGTTTTGTGAGACTTTTATTGTTCTTATATAGTATTAAATGTGTGAAATAATAAACTACCTTTTGGGATATCATTTTTTAATACTTAAAACGGTCATTAGGGCAGAGAACCGGTTGTTAAATTATTTGAATCCCACCACTGGGGACAGCCATATACTGCTGTTGAAATATAAATTGAAAAGCAGTTTCACAGAATCCAGTAAAATTGGAAATGTGCATATCTTACCACCCTGCAATCTGCTTCTGGATATACACTTGGAAAAACCTGTACCCATGTGCATAGGACACATATATCACATCGTTTCATGAAGGTAAACATTCGGAACTACTGCACAAGTCCATCTATAAATAAAGTATTATATAAAAGTGTGGTATAGTCAGTAATACAATGATATATTCTACAGCAGTCCAGAGAAATTAACTAGCCCTTTCCTATACATGCAAGGAGAGGTAAAACTCATACTGTTGAATCCTGGCCAGTGGATCCTGGCACCACTGAGAACACCCAGGTTGCTGGTCCAAGCCTGGGGTCACCCGTTTGATTGTGGGGTTGCCAGTCCCGAGTTCGCTGGCATGAGCCTAAGGTCACAGGCTTAAGCCTAGGATTGCGGGATAGTGATCCCGAGGTTGCTGACTTCACCCCAGAGTTGCTCACTGGCTGGCTTAATCTGAGGGCACCAGCTCGACCCCCCAGGTCGCCAATTGGTGCCCCTTTTGGGGCACATATGAGAAGCAATCAATGGCTGCACAACTAAATGGAACCATGAGTTAATGCATCTCTTTCTCTCTCTTTCTCCCTCGCTCTCAAAACAAAACAGAACTAAACAAAACAAAATACAAAACCCAAAACCATAAAAATAAAAATATAAATAAAACCCATACTATTGAGTAAAAATAGTGAGTTGCAAAACCCTATATATAGCGTGTTATTAGATTTAAAGCCATATGCAAAAGTATCATCTACATTATTGGACTAGAAAGAAATACACAAATTCATGATGGTGGTTGCTGTGGTAAGGAAAAAGGAGAGGAAGGGAGATTGGGGTCAGGAAGACCATCAGCTGTATTTGTATTTCTTACTTAAAGTACACCTGGTAAAACATAAATTGTTACTACTGATTTGTGGAAACACAGTAGTATATTATTTTCTGTTCTATTTTCTAGTTTTAGCATTTCTTTCTTTTATTTTCTTCTTCTGGAACACCTATTAGAGGGAAATTGGATCTTCAGAGTTTATTTTCCACATTTCTAGCTCTCTCTCTAACTTTTATAAATATTTAATTAATTTATTTTTTATTAATATTTAAAATAAGTATAGTTGACATACAATATTATATTAGTTTCAGGTGTACAACATAGTGATTTTACATTTATATAATTTAAGATGTGATCACCAAAATAAGTCTGGTAAACCATCAGTTACTGTACAAAGTTACTACGATATTATTGACTATATTTTCTGTGCTGTAGATTACACTCCCATGAATTAGTTATTTAATAACTGCAAGTTTGTACCTCTTATTTGCCTTCATCCTTTTCACTCAACAATCCCTCCTCTTCCATTTGGCAATCATCATTTTGTTCTCTGTAACTGAGTCTCTTTATGTTTTGTTTGTTTGTTTTTGTTTTTTGAAATTTCACATATATGTGATATCATGTTTTTTTGTCTTCCTGTCTGACTTATTTAACTTAGCATAATACCCTTTAGGTCCATCCACGTTGTTGCAAATGGCAAGATTTCTGTTTTTCTTTTATTTTATTTTATTTTTTTTACAGGGACAGAGAGAGAGTCAGAGAGAGGGACAGATAGGGACAGACAGACAGGAACAGAGAGAGATGAGAAGCATCAATCATCAGTTTTTCATTGCGACACCTTATTTGTTCATTGATTGCTTTCTCATATGTGCCTTGACCACGGGCCTTCAGCAGACTGAGTGACCCCTTGCTCAAGCCAGCGACCTTGGGTCCAAGCTGGTGAGCTTTTTGCTCAAGCCAGATGAGCCGCACTCAAGCTGGCGACCTCGGGGTCTCGAACCTGGGTCCTTCCGCACCCCAGTTCAACACTGTATCCACTGCGCCACCGCCTGGTCAGGCAAGATTTCATTCTTTTTAATGGCTGAATAATATTCTATTGTATACACACATTACATTTTTATCCATTGATGTACACTTAGATTGCTTCCATATCTTAGTTATTGTAAATAATGCTGCAATAAACAGAAGGGTGCATGTAACTTCTCAAATTACTGTGTTCATTTTTTTTCCAGATAAATGCCCAGAAGTAGAATTGCTGAATTGTATGATTGTTCTATTTTACACTTTTTTGAGGAAACTTTATACTGTTTTTCATAGTGGCTGCGGCAGTTACACTCCTATCAACAGTGTACAAGGGTTCCCTTTTCTTCATATCCTCGCATAACACTTGTTATTTATTGATTTATTGATGGTAGCCATTCTGAATGAGGTGATATCTCATTGTGGTTTTTAATTTGTATTTCCCTGATGTTTGGTGATGTTGAGTATCTTTTCATATGTCTATTGGCCATCTGCATGTAAGGTCCTCTGTCCATTTTTAAATCAAAGTATTTGCTTTTTTTTTTAAGTTTTCTTAAGTGAGAAGCAGGGAAGCAGAGAGACAGACTCCTGCATGTGCCCCGACTAGGATCCACCTGGCAAGCCCCCTACTGGGGCGATGCTCTGCCCATCTGGGTCTGTTGCTCCATTGCTCCGCAACTGAGCTATTTTAGCACGTGAGGCAAGGCCATGGAGCCATCCTCAGAGCCCAGGGCCAACTTGCTCCAACCAAGCCATGGCTGCGGGAAGAGAAGAGAGAGAAAGATAAAGAGAGAAGGAGAAAAAGGGAGGGGTGGAGAAGCATATGGTTGCTTCTCCTGTGTGCCCTGACTGGGAATTGAACCCAGGATATCTACATGCTGTGCTGACGCTTCACCACTGAGCCAACTGGCCAGGACAGATTGTTTGCTTTTTTAATGTTGAGTTGCAGTTTTTTTTTTTTGTTTTTTTTTACAATATTTAGATATTAACCCCTTAATGCATATGTTGTTTGCAAATATTTTCTTTCATTAGGTAAGTTGTATTCCCATTTTGTTGATAGTTTTCTTTGCTGTGCAAAAGTTTTTTAGTTTGAGGTAGTCTCATTTGTTTATTTTTGCTTTGTTACTACCAGTGTCAAAGAGTTTATTCTCTCTCTCCCTCTCTCTCTCTCTCTCTCTCTCTCTCTCTCTCTCTATATATATATATATATATATATATATATATATATATATATATATATATATATATATTTAAAGAAAAAAATTTTTTAGTATTTTTCTGAAGTGAGAAGCGGGGAGGCAGAGAGACACACTCCCGCATGTACCTGACTGGGATCCCACTAAGGGGCAATGCTCTGCCCATCTCGGGTGTTACTCTGTTGCAACTGGAGCCATTCTAGCACCTAAGGTGGAGGCCATGGAGCTGTCCTCAGTGCCTGGGCCAACTTTGCTCCAATGGAGCCTTGGTTGCAGAAGGGGAAGAGGAGATAAAGAGAAAGGAGAGGGAGAAAGGTGGAGAAGCAGATGGGCACTTCTGTGTGCCCTGGCTGGGAATTAAACCTGGAACTTCCACATGCTGGGCTGATGCTCTGCCACTGAGCCAACCAGCCAGGGCCTTGTTGTCTATATTTTCTTCTAGGAGTTTAATGGTTTCAGGTCTTAAATTTAAGTCTTATTTTGAGTTTATTTTTGTATATGGTACAGATTTATTTTTGCATGTATCTATCCTGTTTTCCCAACACCACTTATTGAATAAACTGTCATTTCCTTATTGATTATGCTTGCTTCTCTTGTCATAGATTAATTGACCACATAAATATGGGTTTATTTCTGGGCTCTCTATTCTTTTTCATTAATTTACATGTTATTTTTTTCAATAAAGTCCCATATTGTTTTGATTACTATAGCTTTTTAGTATAGTTTGAAGTTAGGGCTCATGATCTCTCCAATTTCATTTTTTTCCCCTCAAGATTTTTTTGGTAATTTGGGGTCTTTTGTGGTTCCATATAACTATTGAGATTATTTATTCTTATCCCATGAAAAATGTCATTGGTATTTTGATAGGGATATCTGTAGATTACTTTGAGTAGTTTGAATATTTTTTTCTTTTCCAAGTGAGAGGCAGATTCCTGCATGTGCCCCAACTGTGATCCACCCAGCAAACTCCTTCTCTGCCAATCTGGGGCCATGCTTGCAACTGAGCTATTTTTAGGGCTTGAGGTGAATGTTCCACAGAGCTATCCTCAGCACCTGGGCTGATACACTCAAACCAATCTAGCCATAGTTGCAAAAGGGGAAGAGAGAGAGAGCAGGAGAGAGAGAGAAGGGAGGGGGAAGTGTGGAGAAGCAGATGGTTGCTTCTTCTGTATGCCCTGACCAGGAATCATACCTGGAACATCCATACACTGGGAAATATTCTACCACTGAGCAAACCAGCCAGAGTCTGGACATTTTAACAATACTAACAATAGTAGTTTTTCCAATTCATATACTTTCATTTTTTTGTGTGTAATCTTTAGTTTCTTTCAGCAATGTCCTATAGTTTTTTATTTTATTTTATTGTGTTTTTTTTTTGTTGTTGTTGTTTTTTTTTTTACAGAGACAGAGAGAGAGTCAGAGAGAGGGATAGATAGGGACAGATAGACAGGAACGGAGAGAGATGAGAAGCATCAATCATCAGTTTTTCGTTGGGACACCTTAGTTGTTCATTGATGGCTTTCTCATATGTGCCTTGACCGTGGGCCTTCAGCAGACCGAGTAACCTCTTGCTTGAGCCAGCAACCTTGGGTCCAAGCTGGTGAACTTTGCTCAAACCAGATAAGCCCGCGCTCAAATTGACGACCTCAGGGTCTCGAACCTGAGTCCTCTGCATCCCAGTCCAACGCTCTATCCACTGTGCCACTGCTTGGTCAGGCTGGGCCCTATAGTTTTCAGAGTAAAGATCTTTTACCTCATTGGTTAAATTTATTCCTAAGTATTTTATTCTTTTTGATGTAATTGTAAATGTGTTTGTTTTCTTAATTTCTTTTTTTATAGCTCATTATTAGTGCATAGAAATGCAACAGATATCTGAATATTGATTTTGTATTCTGCAACTTTACTGAATTTACTTATTAGTCCAATAGTTTTTGGTATAGTCTTTAGGGTTTTTACATATAGTATGTCAGCCTCAAATAGTGATAGTTTTGCTTCTTCCTTTCCAATTTGGATGCTTTTTATTTCTTTTTCCTGTCTGATTGCTGTGACTAAGACTTCTAGTATTATGATGAATAAAAGTGGTCAGAATGGGCATCCTTTCCTTGTTCTTGATCTTGAGGAAAGGCTTTCAGCTTTTTACTGTTGTTCTGATGTTAGCTATGAATTTGTTATATCTAGCCTTTACTATATTGAGGTACGTTTCTTTTATTCCCAGTTTTTTGAGAGTTTTTTATTATAAATAAATGTTGAATTTTGTCAAATGCTTTTTCTGCACTTATTGAGATGATCATATGATTTTTATCCTTGGTTTTGTTACTGTGTGTATTACATTGCTTGATTTGCAGATATTGAACCATCCTTGCATCCCTGAAATAAATCCTACTTGATCATGGCATGTGATCATTTTAATGTATTGTTGAAATTGATTTGTCAATATTTTGTTGAGAATTTTTGCCTCTAAGTTCATCAAGAATATTGGCCTGTAATTATTTTTATAGTGTCTTTGTCTGGTTTTAATATCAGGATAATGTTGGCTTCACAGAATAAATTTGAAAGTATTTCTTATTCTTGAATTTTTGAGTAGTTTGAGAAGGACACGTATTATTCTACATTAAGTTCTTGGTAAAATTCACCTGTGAAGCCATATGGTCCTGGACTTTTGTTGGGAGTTTTTTGATTACTGATTTAATTTTATTCAAAGTAATTAATCTGTTCAGATTTTCTGTTCCTGGTTCAGTCTTAGAGATATTTCTACAAATTTGTCTATTTCTTCTAGGTTGTCCAATTTATTGGCATATAATTGTTCATGGTATTATTTTATGATCCTTTATATTTCTTTGGTGTCAGTTGCAGTTTCTCCTCATTCATTTCTGATTTTATTTATTTGGCCTTTCTCTCTTTTTTCTTTATGAGTAGGTAAAGGTTTATCAATTTTGTTTATCATTCAAAAGAACCAGTTCTTAGTTTCATTGATCTTTTCTATTTTTTTAGTCTCTATTTCATTTATTTCTGTTCTGATCATTATTATTTCCTTTCTTCTACCAACTTTGGGTTTTTTTCTACTTCCTTTTGGTGTAAAGTAGATTGTTTATTTGCAATTTTTCTTGTTTCTTGAGGTAGTAGTGTTAAAAACTTTCTCTTTAGAACTGCTTTGGCTGCATCTCATAAATTTTGGAGAATTGTGTTTTTATTTTTATTTGTCTTAAGATAGAGTTTTCTTTGACCCTTTGGTAGTTTAGTAGTATGTTGTTTAGTCTCCATATGTTTGTGTGATTTCCAGTTTTCTTGTTGTAATTGATTTCTAGTTTCATACCATTGTGGTTGAAAAAGATATGATTTCAATCTTCCTGAATTTATTGAGGCTTGTTTTGTGGCCTAACATGTGATCTTCCTTGGAGAATGTTCCATGTATAATTGACAAGAATGTCTATTTTGTAGTTTTTGGATGAAATTGTTCTATAAATATCTATTAATTCCATCTGGTCTGATGTGTCATTTAAGGCCAATATTTCCTTATTAATTTTCTGTCTGGATGATCTATTCATTGATGTAAATGAGGCATTAAAGCAGGGGTCCCCAAACTATGGCCCGCGGGCCGCATGCGGCCCCCTGAGGCCATTTATCTGGCCCCCACCGCACTTCTGGAAGGGGCACCTCTTTCATTGGTGGTCAGTGAGAGGAGCATAGTCCCCATTGAAATACTGGTCAGTTTGTTGATTTAAATTTACTTGTTCTTTATTTTAAATATTGTATTTGTTCCTGTTTTATTTTTTTATTTTAAAATAAGATATGTGCAGTGTGCATAGGGATTTGTTCATAGTTTTTTTTATAGTCTGGCCCTCCAATGGTCTGAGTGACAGTGAACTGGCCCCCTGTGTAAAAAGTTTGGGGACCCCTGCATTAAAGTGTCCTACTATTATTGCATTACTGTCAATTTCTCCCTTTATGTCTGTTAACATTTGCTTAATATATACTGCTCACAAAATTTAGGGGATATTTAAAAATGAATATGAAGCTATAAAATATTCCCTAATTTTTGTGAGCAGTGTGCTTAGGTACTTCTATGTTAGGTGCATAAATATTTATGAATGTTATATCCCCTTCTTAGATTGACCCCTTTATCATTACGTAATGTCCTTCTTTGTCTCTTTTTACAGTCTTTATTTTAAAGTCTATTTTGCTTGATATGTGTATTGCTACCGCAGTTTTTTCCTGATTTCTATTCACATGAAATATCTTTTCCTATCCCTTCATTTTCAGTCTGTGTGCATCTTTTGACCTAAAGTGAGTCTCTTGAGAGCAGCATACAGATGAATCTTGTTTTTTAAAATCCATTCAGCCACCCATGCCTTTTGCTTAGAGCATTTAGTCCATTTACATTTAAAGTAATTATTCATAGGTATGTATTTATTGCCATTTTGTTAATGTTTTTTGATTGTTTTTGTAGTTCTCTGTTCTTTTCTTCTTCCCTTGTAGCTTGCTGGTGTCTTTAGTGTTATGTTTGGGTTACTTTCTCTTTCCTTTTTGTGTCTCTTTTGTAGGTTTTTGGTTTGTGGTTAATCATGAGGTTTATGTATATTGACCTACGTGTATAACACTCTATTTTTAGCTAAGAGGCATTTAAGTTTGAATGCATATTAAAAATGCTATATTTTTACTCCCCTTCCATACCTTGTTTTTGATGTAATATTTAGATCTTTTTGTATCTCCTAACTACTTATTGTATTTATATTTTATTCTTCTACTTTTATCTTTTAACCTCCATATTAGTTTTTTAAAGTGGCTTCTCCACTGTTTTTACTATATATTTGTCTTTACTTATGAGAATTTTTCTTTAATATAATTAAAAGTATATTAACAAATTCCTTTGTCTTTTCATTTTGTTTGACTTTTTGTGTTTGTTTTTATCAATTAGATGAAACAGCTATCTATTTTGATCTTGAAGAAGTGGTCTTGTGTAGAAATGACCTCTGGGTAAATTGTGTGTGTTTGGTGGTTTTGGCAGGCTGGCTGGCACCAAAGCTGGTGAGTGTGGTACATGGGCAACCAGGAGGCTGGCTGGATAGGGCTGCAGTGGCTGGAGCGTGGGACTCCAGGAATGCCCTGGGGAACTGGTGGCTGGGGTTTCAGTGGGCACGGGCTGGAGTGGCAGGGGGGCTGTGGAGGTGGCTAGAGCGCCTGGCCTGAGCTTTTGCTCATGCTATCTTGGTAGAGGAGGAATCTAAACATTGGTGCTCACCTGCACATCCATTCCCAGAAAGTTTTTGCAGATCCTGAAGAGTTCTGATAGTTCTCTTTCCTGGCAGGCTCCTTTGGATTAGTAAATGGATTTTCATGTACAGTTTAGGTGCTCTTTAAATAATTTTTATTTCTGTGCCTCAGAGCAGGTGAGTCTGCCCTTGGAGATCCTTCAGGGCTATCCCTCCCCTCTGCAGGTTGCCTGTCAGGGTAGGGTTTCCCCAGTTCCCATCTCTCCATTTCTCTTAGCCTTCTGTATATGGTCCTTCTGTCCTTTGCTGTGCAAAAGCTGTTCACTCAGCCACCAGTTGTTCTTCAGGAGGAATTGCTCTGTATATAGATGTATATTTGGTGTGTCCATGGAGGAGGTAAGTTTGGGGTCTTCCTAGGCTGCCATTTTGAACCCACTTTCCACATTTCTTAAAAACACTAATTCACATTTCTTCCTCTTGTGCTGCATTTCAGAAGAATCCCTCAGCTCAGTTTTCTTACTGTGTCATTCTTATATACTGTACTATAATTATTTTGGTTAGCTATTCTGCTTAATTTCTTATTTCTATTATTGTATTTTTTGTGACAGAGAGACAGACAGACAGAGAGAACGACAGATAGGGATACAGGCAGGAAGGGAGAGATGAGAAGCATCAATTCTTCATTAGACTCCTTAGTTGTTCATTGATTACTTTCTCATATGTGCCTTGACTGGGGTGGGGGGGCTGCAGTAGAGCGAGTGACCCCTTGCTTAAACCAGAGAGCTTGGGTTCAAGCCAGCGACCTTGGGCTTCAAGCCAGCAACCTTAGGCTCAAGCCAGAGACTATAGGGTTATGTCTATGATTGCTCAAGCAGGTGACCTCCTGGGTTTCCAACCTGGGTCCTCCACGTCCCAGTCCGATGCTCTATCAACTGTGCCTCAGCTTGGTCAGGCATTTATTATTGTATTTTTTATTTTTAAGAGTTTTTATTGTTGTTTTTTTTTATCACAGACTGTCTATTCTTTTGTGTGTGTGTGTGTGACAAAGACAGATAGAAAGACAGAGAGAGGGACAGTTAGGGACAGACAGACAGGAAGGGAGAGAGATGAGAAGCATCAATTCTTTGTTGTGGCAACTTAATTATTCATTGAATGCTTTCTCATATGTGCCTTGACCAGGGAGCTATAGCAGAGCAAGTGACCCCTTGTTCAAGCCAGCAACCTTGGGTTCAAACTGGTGAGCTCTGCTCAAACCAGATGAGCCCATGCTCAAGCTGGTGACCTTGGGGCTTTTTTGTTTTTTTTTTTCCAGGTAGGTGGCAGGATCTTCTTGAGTATTTTTTTTAAGGACTTTATTAATTTTTCAGAGAGCAGAGAAAGAGAGAGGGAAAGAGGAAAAGAGAGCAAGAGAGAAGGGGGAGGAGCAGGAAGCATCAACTCCCCTATGTGCCTTGATCAGGCAAGCCCAGCGTTTCAAACCGGCGACCTCAGTGTTCCAGGTCGACGCTTTATCCACTGCACCACCGCAGGTCAGGCGACCTTGGGGTTTTGAACCTGGGTCTTCCATGTCCCAGCCTGATGCCCTATCCACTGTGCCACAGTCTGGTCAGGCAGACTGTCTATTTTTGTTTCTTTTTGTTTGTTTTTTGTTTTTTATAAATAAATTTTTATTAATGTTAATGGGGTGACATCAATAAATCAGGGTACATATATTCAAAGAAAACATGTCCAGGTTATCTTGTCATTCAATTATGTTGCATACCCATCACCCAAAGTCAGATTGTCCTCCGTCACCCTCTATCTAGTTTTTTTTGTGCCCCTCCCCCTCTCCCTCCTTCCGTCCCACGCCCCTCCCTCCCCTCACCCCTGGTAACCACCACACTCTTTTCCATGTCTTTTAGTCTCGATTTTATGTCCCACCAATGTATAGAATCATGTAGTTCTTGGTTTTTTCTGATTTACTTATTTCACTCCGTATAATGTTATCAAGATCCCACCATTTTATTGTAAATGATCTGATGTCATCATTTCTTATGGCTGAGTAGTATTCCATAGTGTATATGTGCCACATCTTCTTTATCCAGTCTTCTATTGAAGGGCTTTTTGGTTGTTTCATGTCTTGGCCACTGTGAACAATGCTGCAATGAACATGGGGCTACAAGTGTCTTTACGTATCAATGTTTCTGAGTTTTTGGGGTATATACCCAGTAGAGGGATTGCTGGGTCATAAGGTAGTTCTATTTTCAGTTTTTTTGAGGAACCACCATACTTTCTTCCATAATGGTTGTACTACTTTACAGTCCCACCAACAGTGAATGAGGGTTCCTTTTTCTCCACAGCCTCTCCAGCATTTGCTATTACCTGTCTTGTTGATAATAGCTAATCTAACAGGGGTGAGGTGGTATCTCATTGTAGTTTTGATTTGCATTTCTCTAATAACTAATGAAGATGAGCATCTCTTCATATATCTGTTGGCCATTTGTATTTCTTCCTGGGAGAAGTGTCTGTTCATGTCCTCTTCCCATTTTTTTATTGGATTGTTTGTTTGTTTGTTGTTGAGTTTTATGAGTTCTTTGTAAATTTTGGATATTAGGCCCTTATCTGAGCTGTTGTTTGAAAATATCATTTCCCATTTAGTTGGCTGTCTGTTTATTTTGTTATCAGTTTCTCTTGCTGAGCAAAAACTTTTAGTCTGATGTAGTCCCATTCATTTATCTTTGCCTTCACTTCTCTTGCCTTTGGAGTCAAATTTATAAAATGCTCTTTAAAACCCAGGTCCATGAGTTTAGTACCTATGTCTTCTTCTATGTACTTTATTGCTTCAGGTCTTATATTTAGGTCTTTGATCCATTTTGAATTAATTTTAATAAAAGGGGACAAGCTGTAGTTGAGTTTCATTCTTTTGCATGTGACTTTCCAGTTTTCCCAGCACCATTTATTGAAGAGGCTTTCTTTTCTCCATTGTGTGTTGTTGGCCCCTTTATCGAAAATTATTTGGCCATATATATGTGGTTTCATTTCTGGACTTTCTATTCTGTTCCATTGGTCTGAGTGTCTATTTTTCTGCCAATACCATGCTGTTTTGATTGTCGTGGCCCTATAATATAGTTTGAAGTCAGGTATTGTAATGCCCCAGCTTCATTCTTTTTCCTTAGGATTGCTTTGGCTATTCGGGGTTTTTTATAGTTCCATATAAATCTGATGATTTTTTGTTCCATTTCTTTTAAAAATGTCATAGGAATTATTCTTGTTTCTAGGATGTCAGACCCTTACTTATTTCTCTGAGGATTTGCATTATGTTTAGGTCTAACTATGATGATACTTTGCCTCTGTAAGTTCTTTTTTTATTGTCTGCTTTACTTCTTTCATGGTGTTGGCCTTACTCAAAAGTTTGCTGGTGGTTGTCATTGTTTATTGTTGTAGTTGAGGCGTTTGCCTCATTAGACCCTCTAGTATCTGTGCTACTTGCGTGGAGGAGGGGAGTGGAATGAGAATGAGAATGGAGAAGGGAAAGTGGGCAGCTGGCAGTGGGGTATGGCAGAAGCTGTTCTTGTGGGTAGAGGAGCTCCAGTCTCTGGTGTTCCTGGTACATTACCTTATTTGAGCCAAACACGGGACCAAGCCAAGTCCACCTCCCACTGTGTGGCCTGGCGGGAGTGTCCCAGTTTTCTCTAACTGGCTGGGTGTTTGTGTTTATGTGACAGGGCTGGTTTATAGGAACCAAATACTAATCTTCTTGGTGGTTCTCTTTTGAGTTTCTTTGATCTCGTCCAGTTCTCGGGCATTCCTTTCTCTGGGCATGGTGCTTTCCTATTCACATTTGGACTGCATTTTCTTTCTCTAGTTCAATCCCATCATCATTTCATCTTTAAGAATTCTCCAGTGTCTGACCTGCCAAGAGACCCCTTCAGTTGCAGATTAAAAAAAATTATCTTTTCTTTCCTTTGTTAGAAATGTATCTTATTTATAGTCATCACCTGTGAATCTCAAGCTTAGAGGAGAGTTTAGAGCTAGCTGTGTAGATTTGGGAGTCAATTGAATAAAATAAAACTTGAAGCATGGGAGGGTAAAAGCTATTCAGAGAGAGCCTATGCAGAGAGAGAGGAGAAGCCAGACAAGGAAGAATTTAGAAAAGTACCTACACCTATGAGGTTGGGACAAAACGAGGAACCAGCAGAAAGAGTGGTTGGAGACATGTGGAGAAGGGCAGGAGAGAGGGGAAGGGTCAAGAGTGTGAGAGGTGGTAGGACTTGAAACAAGGTTCTGAAAGCAATGCTGGGTTACTGGTGGCCTTTGAGAGCTATCTCACCGGAGGGATGGGGCCAAAGGCAAACGGAGATGAGGTAAGGGCTCGGTGATGAGAATAAAGCTGGTGCAAGTCAGTGAGCTTCTTTCTATCACAGCAGTGGAAGAAGTGAGGCAAGAAGAAGGGGAAAATGGCCGGGAGGGGGTCTTGGTGTATCCTGGGGGGAGGGGGAGATCCCCTCTATTGACTGAAGGTTTCCTGATACTTATGTATAAGGAATTTTCTCCTTTTATTGGGAGCAGATGGAAGTAACAAACTCGATTATTGTTTCTAGTTATAACGTATACAACAGGAGATATATTGTAAATACTTGTAATTCCCTGTTATTAATCTATCTTTGTTCTGAAGCCATCTTGGTTTGTTTCTTAGTTTTCTTTTTATGACTAGGGAACATTTTCCCATTTTGTCATTGAATGCTGCAAGAAATGTACAATTAGGTGTCATGATATTTTCCCCGGGGAAAGGAATAAAATGTGTCATGACAGTTTCTGTGCTTGGAGCAGGTATATGGTGCTCAGTAGCTGTTCTCTCCAGAAGACTCCTCTCTGCCACCAGGAGAGCCATCCCAGCTCTGAGATCTACAGCTGCCTAGACTAACAAAGCAACTAGGCCTTTGGCATAGGTTGAATCTGTGAAATTAATATCTGGGTACTGCTGTTAACATAAGAGGAAATACAGGATAAATGAACTCTGTACCTGGATTCTATTTAGTTGAGTCCTGACACTTTCATTTCATTGCCATGGGAGAATGACATTACTGCCCAGTCCATAAAGGACAGTCCTGCATAATTTAGCAGACTATAAAAATTGAAGGAGAAACAGACAAAGCAAAAAAAGAGAAAATAAAGCAAGGCCCTAAACACAAGGTCCCAAGAAGAAGGGAGGAGGAGTATAGTAGACATTTGTTTTTATTTTTAAAAAGCTTTATTGAGGTATTTATTTGTAACTTTATTAGAAGGTACAATTGACACTAAATAAACTTTGTATTTAAAGTGTACAATTTAATAACTTTTGGTACTTGCAATACCATTACCGTTATCAAGATAATTGATGTATCTGTTAGTCCCAAAAGTTTCCTTGTGTCCCTTTGCAAATCTACCCTCCTCTACCCTATGTACTTAGACAACAATAGCTCTGCTTTCTAAAACTACAGAGAAGCTTGACTTTTCTAAATTTTTACATACACGAAATCATACAATATATACTCTTTTTCTATCTGACTTATTTCATTCAACATTATTTTAAATTCTATTCATGCTGTTCTCTGTGTGTGTGTGTGTATTAATAGCTTATTTTTTTCATTGCAGAATAGTATTCTATCATATGCCACAATTTGTTTATCTTTCTTTCTTTCTTTTTTTAGTGAGAGAGAGAGAGATAGAGAGAGAAACAGACAGAAAGGGAGAGAGATGAGAAGCATCAACTTTTAGTTGTGGCACCTTAGTTGTTCATTGATTACTTCTCATAAGTGCCTTTTATCGGGGGGTTCCAGCTGAGCCAATGACCCCTTGCTCAAGCTAGCGACCTTTGGTCTCAAGCCAGAGACCATGGAGTCATGTCTATGATCCCACACTCAAGTCAGTGACCTTGTGCTCAAGCTGGTGAGCCTGTGCTCAAGCTGGTGAGCCCACATTTAAGCCAATGACCTCGCAGTTTTAAACCTGGGTCCTCAGCATCCCAGGTTGACACTCTATCCACTGTACCACTACTTGGTCAGGCCAATTTATTTATCTTTTCATCTTTATTTATTTATTTATTTAGAGAGGAGAGACAGAGAGAGAAGGGGGGAGGAGCTGGAAGCATCAACTCCCATATGTGCCTTGACCAGGCAAGCCCAGGGTTTTGAACCGGCAACCTCAGCATTTCCAGGTCGATGCTTTATCCACTGCGCCACCACAGGTCAGGCCTTTTTTCATCTCTTGACACCATTTGGGTTATGTCCAGTTTTGGGCTATCATAAAGAAATTTGCAATAAATATTTCTGTACAAGTCTTTGTATAGGTCTATGCTTTTTCTTCTTTCTCTTGAGTAGATACCCAGGAATGAAATGGTCTGATTATATAATAAGTGTGTGTTTAATTTTATAAGAAACTGTCAAACTGTTTTCCAAAGTGATTGTTCTATTTTATGTCCCCACTGTCAATGTAGAGAGTTCAATTTGTTCTATTTTTATATGCTCATCAACATTTGGTATAGTCAGTTTCTTTAATTTTAGGTATTTTAATAGTTGTATGGGAATATCTCATTGTGATTTTATTTTAAAAATTATTTATTTATTAATTGATCTTTAGAAAGAGAGGAAGGAAGAGGGAGAGAGGGAGAGAAAGAGAGAAAAAAGCATCAGTTCATTGGTTGATTTTTTAAAAAAATTAAGTGACAGGCAGTGAGGCAGAGACAGACTCCCACATGTGCTTGACAGGGATCCACCTGGCAAGCCCCCTACCAGGTAATGCCCTGCCTGCTGGGCCTTAGCTTTGTTGCTTGGCAATCAAGCTAATTTAGCGCCTGAGGTGAGGCCATGGAGCCATTCTCAGTGCCCAGAGCCAACTTTGCTCAAACCATTCGAGCCATGGTTGCAGGAGGGGAAGAGAGAGAGAGAGAGAGAGAGAGAGAGAGAGGTGGGGGAGGGGTGGAGAAGTAGATGGTTGCCTCTCCTGTGTGCCCTGACCAGGAATTGAACCTGGGACTTCCACATGTCATGTGGATGCTCTACTGCTGAGCAAACTGGCCAGGGCCTCATTGGTTGATTCTTGTATGTGCCCTGACTGGGGATCAAACCTGCAACCTTGGCATATTGGGTGATGCTCTAACCAGCTAAGCTACCCAGTCACGGCCATTGTTTGTGCTTTAAATTTGCATTTTAAGTGGAGTTCTATTAATTAGGGTTACATAAGCATAACAAGAAAGATGAGAATTAATCTGTCCATAAAATTGCCCCAAGAATAAACAGTTAAAACTAATTGTATATATTGTTATATAAAAAAAAAAAATGATGTGTATTATATAACACAAATAATCAATGTGTGCCCCTTGTTGGACTTGTGCTGGAGGGAATGTTGTGCCCAGAGGACCGTTATAAAGACTTGTGCCGTCCAAGTGGTGACAAGGACCCAGACTGTGTTAGCAGTGGGGGACCTAGAGAGACAGTTCCCATTCTGCATATGGTGGCTGGCATTTCTAGAGAGAACACCTGGGAAAGTGGTGGAGATTCTAGAAAACGTGAACAGAGAACAGGGAGGAAAGGCTGACGGGGCTTCATCTCCCATGCTACTCTCAGGTCCCGTAATACCAAGCAGCATACTTTCAAGCCCTCAGACAGGTCTCTCTTCCAGAAACGCATTATGTGTTGTCAGGCCTTTGCTAATGATGTTCTTTTGGCCTGAAATGCCCCACCATCCACCCTTCTCCATGTGGTAAATAAAACTCATGGATTATAATATGAAAGTAATTAGAACAGCTTCTTGACCCCTCACCATGAGTCCAGGTATGATGCTGACCTCTCTGTGCATCTAGTTAATGCTCACAACAAACCTATCAGACAGGCACTATTATATCAGTTATAGGAGGAAGAAACTGAACAGCCTAGAGGTGGTTAAGTTGCTGGTGGTCAGCCAGACTGTAAGTCTATGCTACGAGGGCTACAAGGCCCAGGGCCTGTCACATCTTCTACACGGGATCCTCCCTGCTGCCCGCACCCAGCCTCCTCCCCTTTGCTGTCTCCCTAGAGCTCCAAGAGCTCTTGCTGAGAACCCCAAGTTCTGACTTGGGGTACCTTCAGTATTAGGGAATGCTAAGAAAAATTCATACCAGTCCCTGGAAACCTGGGCTCAAAAAGAGCAAGTAACTTGCTTATTGACACACAGCTAGAAAGTTACAGGATTTTGTAGGAGCATAAGCAAAGATTGCTTCAAGTACTGGATCACTGAAACAGGCAGGCTGTAAGCACAGATCCTGGAGGGTCCCTAACACCTTGTATCAGCCACATTCACCCTTCAAAAGCGACCAAACCATTCTTAAGGTTATAGACACACTCAAAGTTTTTGAAGGCAATGCTTTGCTTAAAACTCTCTAATGACCTGACTGGGTGGGGCTGGGGGTAGGTACGAGTGGTCATAGGTCCAGAATGATGCTCTAAGACAAAGAGGGAGGAAGTCAGGCCCAGAGGGAATCAGTTAGAGCAGAGATGTTGCAGAGGAAGGAGGGAACAGAGCCACCTAAAGCTTCTGTAGTTCTACCTGTGAGAGGATGCTCAGGTTTTTTGGGACTTCCTAAGACAGTAGCATCTCTTAGAAGAGTGTTAGTGGGCAGTCTGGGGTTGCTTCAGTGTCTGGGAGAGGAGCTGTCACCTCTGGCTCTGGGGACAGACATCTGCTGCTGATGTCTCTTTTCTCTGGTTTCTGCCTGATACCCCGAGGTTTGTACCCTTCCCTATCTCTGCCCTGAAACAGATACACAGATACTCCTTTGGTCCTGTTGGTGACTTCTCTCTTTGAGTCTGACACGAGGCGGCTCATCTGCCTGAGACTTGGCTTGCAGCACCTGGAACTTACTGTTTGTTTCCCACTCCCTCAATAACACATTGGATAGAGAGCCCAGAGTCATCCCAGACAGGGCAGCATCCGGGCAGCCAGCCAGGGAAACAGGGCACCTGGGTTTCTCTAAAGGCCTTTTCCCAAATTGAAGGGAAATAGAGGCTTCCGGTGCTTTCTCTCTCAAAAGGCTGCTCATCATGGGGCACTGTTTATGAGAGAGCCTGTTAAGAAAAAAAAAGCAAGATTCAATAGTGTAAATGCTACATGAGTTTAGCAATTAACACAGAAAATAGGAAATGTACAAACACACCTAAAAAGATTATCCTGTTGTAGTACTATTGTGGGAGATTTTTCTTTTCTCTACTTTCCCATATGCTGAAGGTTTTCTACAATATTGTGTTTTTAATAAAATAAGTTTACTTATTTAAGTACAGTTGACATACAATATTGTATCAGTTTATGTGTGATTCGACATTTATATACTTTACGATGTGATCACCACAGTAAGTCTAGTAACCAACTGTCACCATTCATAGTTATCACAATATTGTTGACTATATTCCTTTTCACCTTTTTTACCCATCCTCCTTCCCCTCCCCTCTAGCAACCATCAGTTTGATTTATTTCCATGGGTCTGTTTTGTTTTGTTCTTTGATTTCATGTATAAATAAAACCATATGGTATTTGTCATGTCCATTGATAGGTGGATAAAGAAGTTGTGATAGACATACAGCAAGGACTATGACTTAGTAATAAAGAATGAGATCTTGTCATTTGCACAACACGGATGGACCTAGAGGCTATTATGCTAACTGAAATAAGTCAGACAGAGAAAATATGTTTATCTTTAAAAATGTTTTATCTGAAAACCTACAACTGATAATAAAAATGTTAATGCATAGTTTAAAAATCAAAAGGAAAACACCCTCGAATTCATATGCTTCTCTCTGGGCAGAAATTGCCCCTCTCATTAGTCTTCCTGTTCCTTTTCCCTGTTTATTCTTCTTCATGCTATTTGTGATGACCCGACATATTTTGTGCTTATTGAATTGTCTCTTGTCCGCTTCAGCACTAGCATGTAAGCAGCACAAGAACAAGGGCTCTCTCTGCCAGTTCTGTTCTTCCTCGCAGCCCAGAGTAGACCAGGCGCTGAAAAGGTCTGAGCTCAGTAGTATTGGTTCATAATTGAATGGCCAGCTTGAGAGTGATATTAATTTTCTTCTTCATACATTTCTGAGTTTTCAGCTGTTTTCCAATGAATTTTTATTACTTTTATGCTCATAAAAAATGAATAAATATTATTTTTTCCTCCATGGAAATGGCACAATAAAATGACATCTCAATTATAATATTAGGAGTGAAGTTCTTTTATAGTGAAGTTGACATTCTTTTAAGTCTCAAAGATACATGTGAAATCTGGTGGTGTGAGTCATGTGTCTGTGTGGCCAGATTTCTGCGGAGCTGGGTGAGAGCACACGTGTAGAGAAAACCACAAATTGTCTGCAGGGCCACCAAAGGTACGATCCAGAGGTCTGACCTACGTAAAGTCACCTCCCAGAAGGTGTGCTGGAAGCTGGTGCTCTGGTGACTCACCCTCTCTCTGCATCTGTTCACCTCGTCTTTGGTCAGTAGGTGCAGAGACGTGCTCACTGATGGAAGATCCTGAAAGTTTGCCTGAATTAGATCTCCAGGCTGGGCCACTGCCCTGGGAAGATCAGCTGAGGTTGGTCTGGTTCCAGCTGTTGAAGAACGAGGCATTTTTGTCCTCCCACATCTGGAGTCCGCCCCTCCAAAATGAGTCTGCCAGGCCTTCCCGCTCCCCGTCCTTTCCTTGTGCACCTTTTCTAACTTAACCACTTGCTCTGCAGACCCCAGGGCCTGTTTTCTTGTCTTGTTTTCTTGTTTTTTGTTTTCCTTTTCCTCACAACATTTTACCTTTTTTAAAAAATTTTTATTTTCTATTGGTGATATGTATTTAAAACATTTTAAAATACATGCACAGGTCATAAGTACACGAATACATGTAATTATACAAACTGAACACATTTCTGCATATACAACCTGTACCAATAAACAGAACATTGTTAGACATTTGCAGCCACCTTGTGCTCCCTCCCAGGCCTATTTCCAGGATAACCTCTGCTGTAACATTTAATTTTTTTTATTTGTTTATTTTTTTTACAGAGACAGAGAGTGAGTCAGAGAGAGGGATAGATAGGGACAGACAGACAGGAATGGAGCGAGATGAGAAGCATCAATCATTAGTTTTTCGTTGCACATTGCGACACCTTAGTTGTTCATTGATGGCTTTCTCATATGTGCCTTGACCGCGGGCCTTCAGCAGACCGAGTAACCCCTTGCTGGAGCCAGTGACCTTGGGTCCAAGCTGGTGGGCTTTTTGCTCAAACCAGATGAGCCCGTGCTCAAGCTGGCGACCTTGGGGTCTCGAACCTGGGTCCTCTGCATCCCAGTCCGACGCTCTATCCACTACACCACTGCCTGGTCAGGCTGCTGTAACATTTAATAGCATATTTTATTTTGCTTTTTTTGTATTTTACATAAAGGAGATCATAGAATGTAAAGTTTTTTATTGTAATTTTTTTATTTATTAAGTTGTTCGTGAATTGATGGTTGCATATTGTCCTGGATATTTATTAACATTGCTGTATTGATTCCATTTTATGAATATAAAACAATTTTAAAAATCATTCTACTATTGCCTGACCTGTGGTGGTGCAGTGGATAAAGCGTCAACCTGGAAATGCTGATGTCGCCGGTTCAAAACCCTGGGCTTGCCTGGTCAAGGCACATATGGGAGTTGATGCTTCCAGCTCCTCCCCCCTTCTCTCTCTCTGTCTCTCCTCTCTCTCTCTCTCTCTCTCTCTCTCTCTCTCTCTCTCTTTCTGTCTCTCCCTTTCCTCTGTAAGATGAATAAATAAAAAAAAAATCATTCTACTGTTACCAAGAGCGGTTCTATAGAAACAGAATTTTAAGGATGAGTTTTTTCCCCCTATTTTTAAGAAATTTTTATTTTTCAATTATAGTTGACATACATTATTGTTAGTTTCAGGTGTATACACTAGTGATTAGACATTACATAACTCACTAAGTGATCATCTCAATAAATCTTGTACCCTTCTGACACCATGCATAGTTATTAGAATATTATTGACTATATTCCCTATGCTGTGCTTTACCTTCCCATTGCTACTCTGTAACTACAAATTTATACTTCTTAATCCCTTCACCTTGTTCATCCATCTCCCCAAGACCCGCCTACCTGGCAACTGTCCAATGTTCTCTGTGTCTTTGAGTCTATTTCTGTTCTGCTTGTTTATTTTTTTTAGATTTAATTGTTGATAGATATGTATTTATTGCTATTTACTTCTTCATATTTTTTATCTTTTTTCTTCTTCTTAAAGAAGGCCCTATAACATTTCGTATATACTGGTTGGGTGATGATGAACTCCTTTAGTTTTTTTCTTACCTGGGAAGCTCTTTATTTGTCCTTCAATTCTAAATGATAGCTTTGCTGGGGAGAGTAATCTTGGTTGTAGATCCTTGTTTTTCATCACTTTGTTTATTTCTTGCCAATCCCTTCTGGCCTGCAAAGATTCTGTTGAGAATCAGCTGACTCTTATGAAAGCTCCCTTGTACTTAACTAATTCCTTTTCTCTTGCTGCTTTTAAGATTCTCTCTTTCACCTGACCAGGCTGTGGCGCAGTGGATAGAGCATCAGACTGGGATGCAGAGGACCCAGGTTCGAGACCCGAAGGTCGCCAGCTTGAGCGCGGGCTCATCTGGTTTGAGCAAAGCTCATCAGCTTAGAACCAAGGTCGCTGGCTCGAGCAAGGGGTTACTCGGTCTGCTGAAGGCCCACAGTCAAGGCACATATGAGAAAGCAATCAATGAACAACTAAGGTGTCGCAACACGCAACGAAAAACTAATGATTGATGCTTCTCATCTCTCCGTTCCTGTCTGTCTGTCCCTGTCTATCCCTCTCTCTGACTCTCTGTCTCTGTAAAAAAAAATAAAAAAAAAAGATTCTCTCTGTCTTTAACCTTTTGCATTTTAATTATATGTCTTGTTGTAGGCCCATCTTGTTTGGGACTCTCTGAGCTTCCTGGACTCCTGTGTCTATTTCTTTTACCTGGTTAGGGGAGCTTTCTGTCATTTTTTCAAATAGGTTTTCAATTTTTGGCTCTCTTTCTTCTCCTTCTGGCACCTCCATGATGCGAATGTTAGTTCACTTGTTGTTTCAGAGGCTTCTTACACTGTCTTCGTATTTTTTGGATTCTTTTTTTCTTTTTGCTGTTCTGATTGGGTGTTTTTGCTTCCTTGTATTCCAAATTGCTGATTTTATTCTTGATTTCATCTACTCTATTGTTTTCTTTTCTTTCTTTTTTTTGTGACAGAGACAGAGAGAGAGACAGAGAGAGGGACAGATAGGGACAGACAGACAGGAAGGGAGAGAGATGAGAAGCATCAATTCTTCATTGTGGCTCCTTAGTTGTTCATTGATTGCTTTCTCATATGTGCCTTGACTGGGGGGCTACAGCAGAGCAAGTGACCCCTTGCTCAAGCCAGCAACCTAGGGCTCAAGCCAGCGACCATGGGGTCATGTCTATGATCCCACACTCAAACCAGCGACCCAGCACTCAAGCTGGTGAGCCCATGCTCAAGCCAGCAACCTCGGGGTTTTGAACTTGGGTCCTCTACTCTATCCACTGTGCCATTTCCTGGCTAGGCTTCATCTACTCTACTATTCCCTGTAAAATATTTATTTATTTATTTATTTTTATAGAGACAGAGAGAGGGATAGACAGGAAGCAGCAATCATATTCTCGTTACACATTGCGACACCTTAGTTGTTCATTGATTGCTTTCTCATATGTGCCTTGACCATGGGCCTTCAGCAGACTGACTAACCCCTTGCTGGAGCCAGCGACCTTGGATCCAAGCTGGTGAGCTTTTGCTCAAACCAGATGAGCCTGCACTCAAGCTGGCGACCTCGGGGTCTCAAACCTGGGTCCTTGGCATCCTAGTCTGATGCTCTATCCACTGTGCCACCGCCTGGTCAGGCTAAAATATTCTTTATTTCAGTTAGTGTATGCTTAATTTCCGACTGGTTCTTTCTTTTTTTTTTTTTGGCAGAGACAGACAGAGTCAGAGAGAGGGAGAGATAGGGACAGACAGACAGGGAAGGAGATGAGAAACATCAATTCTTCATTGTGGCTCCTTAGTTGTTCATTGATTGATTTTCCGTATGTGCCTTGATTGGGGGGCTACAGCAGACCGAGCGACCGCTTGCTCAAGCCAGTGATCGTGGGCTCAAGCTGGTGAGCTTTTGCTCAAACCAGATGAGCCCATGCTCAAGCTGGTGACCTCGGGGTCTCGAACCTGGGTCCTCCACATCCCAGTCTGATGCTCTATCCACTGCCAGACCTGATGGGTTTTTTTTTTTATTATTATTTCTATGTCCTTTTTCATGCTCTTGTAGCTCTAAGTACCTTGAAGTTTTCACTGAGTTCCTTGAGCGTCCTTATAATATTGTTCTGATGTGGGGTGGGGACCTCTGTATCTGGTAGTTTGAGTGCCTCCAGTTATTTAGTTCTTTTTTTCTGGAGATTTCTCCCGTTCTTTCATTTGGTAACTGTTTCTTTGTTTTCACGTTTTGGCTACTTCTCTATGCTTGCTTCTTTATTAGGTAGAACCGCTACAGCTCTGGAACTTGGTAAAGTGGCCTTGTGTAGTAAGTGTCCTGTAGGGGACAGGATAGAGGTGTAGCCTTCTCAGTCACCTGAGCCAGGCATGTCAGGTGTGCCCCTGTGTGGGCTGTGTGCCCTGTCCTGTTGTAGTTGAGCCTTGACTGCTATTGGCATCACCGGGAGGGACTGGCCCCCAGGCTGACTGGCTGGAAAGACCAGCTGAGACTGCAGTGGAGGAGCTGCTGTGCAGGAGTTGACCCCACAGAGCTGGGCCTGCTTCGGGAGGGCTTGGTGCTCATGAGTCTACTCTCTGAGTGCGTTGCTCCTGGAGGTGGTATAGGCTGTAATCCAGCGTGCTCTGAAGCTGTCCATCAGGTACACTCAGCCACTGCCTGTGCCTGCCTGGGGCCACTTGGCACGAACTACAGGTGCTCTGCAGATGGTGCTACTGCGCTGGGCAGGAGATGGTGCTCAGGAGAAGTGAAGCTGTGAACTGGGCCCAGCTGCCACTGGTGCTGGGCCTGGAGCCACTTAACTAGAGGTGTGATATACACAGAGGTCAGATGCTGCTTGTTTGAAAGGTTTTAGGAAGGTCTGAAGCACAGGGCAAGAGAGGCTGTTTGCACGGAAAAGCCGTTGGAAATGCCTTGGGCGGGGCCACAGGTTGGGGGTTGCAGTCTCAGGGAATCACCAGAGCAGAGCAAACACTGTGGCACAGGCTGGTGGAGACTCAGACATGGCGCCGGCCTGCTGGCTCTGTGGACAGGTTCTCAGAAAAGAAACAGTGGCCTCTGCCAGCACTTTGTCTGGCAGAAAGCTGCCCCCCAGTTCTCTCTGACGCTAGACGATTCAGTTCCTCCCTGTATGTCCCTGGTTCCTTGTAAGCTGCTGTAGCAGTGCTGGAGCTCAGAGGGAGTGAGTCTGAGTAAGCCCATGTGTGGGCCCTTTAAAAGGAGCTATTTGGGACTCCAGCAGCTCTCTGTCTTACTCAGCCTTAATCCCCACTGGGTTTTTTTTAAAATTTTTTTTATTTATTCATTTTACAGAGGAGACGGGGAGAGAGAGAGAGAGAGAGAGAGAGAGAGAGAGAGAGAGAAGGGGGGAGGAGCTGGAAGCATCAACTCCCATATGTGCCTTGACCAGGCAAGCCCAGGGTTTTGAACCGGCGACCTCAGCATTTCCAGGTCAACACTTTATCCACTGTGCCACCACAGGTCAGGCTCCCCACTGGTTTTTATAGCCAGAAGTTATGGGGACTTTTCTTTCTGGAACCATGGGTTGGGAGGCCTAATGTGGGGCTGGCCCCTTGTTCCTTCGGGGGACCTCCGCAACCAAGATATCCTTCCTGATTTCTGTCTGTCACATATGTGTGGAACCAGCCTGTTTTGTGTCTTTGCCCCTCCTGCCAGTCTCGATGTGGCTTTTTAAAAAATTTTACTTTTTAATTTACTCTGTTCACATGGTTTCAAAGGTCCCACTCAATATAACGCCATCTACACACCACACTGTGACCCTCATGCCCCCTGCAAAGTCTCTTTCTACCCCATTTCCCCCTCCCCCTCCCCCTCTCCCTATCTCTACCCCCTTTCCCTCTAGCTATTACTTCCTTGTTGTCTGTATTTTTGTGTTATGTGTGTGTGATTTTGGCTAATTCCTTCACCTTCTTTGATCCAGTTCCCTCTTCCCCCTTCTCTGTGACAGCTGTCCATCTGTTTCTGGTGACCCTGCCTCTATTTCTATTTTGTTTCTCAGTTTACTGTGCTCATTAGATTTCATATATCCATGAGATCATATGGTATTTGCCTTTTTCTTCCTGGCTTATTTCACTCAGCATAAGAATCTCCAGGTCCATCCATGCTGTCACAAAAGGTAAGATTTCCTTCCTTTTTAGGACCTCCTAGTCTTCCATTGTGTAAGCTTTTCTATCCACTCATCTGCTGGTGGACACTTGGGCTGTTTCTAGATCTTTGCTATTGTAAACAATGCTGCAGTGAACATGGGGCTTCTTTAAATCCCTAGCTGTGGGACTTCCGTTTCAGGTGGTTCTGAATGATGATTGCTCTGGAGTTTAGTTATAATTTTGATGTGGTTGTGGGAGGATTCGTGTACTGCATTTACCTACAACATCATCTTGACCAGCAGTTAAACATTTTAAATTGAGGTATAATTGACATATACCATTATATTAGATTTATATATATCACAAAATGATTGTCTGGTTAGCATTACCATTCATAGTTACAGGGTTTTTTTTTCTTGTGATGAGAACTTCTGGATTTACTCTCTTAGCAACTTTCAAATATGCAATACAATATTATTAATTTTTTTTTACTTTTTTAAAAAAAATTTTATTTTTAATTTATTAATTTTAGAAAGGAGAAAGAGAGGGAGAGGAAAGAGAGACAGAGAGAGAGAAGGGAGAGGAGCAGGAAGCATCAACTCCCATATGTGCCCTGACCAGGCAAGCCCAGGGTTTCGAACCGGTGACCTCAGCATTTCCAGGTCGACGCTTTATCCACTGCACCATCACAGGTCAGGCCCAGTATTATTAATTATAGTCACCATGCTGTATATTACATCCCCATGTCTTATTTATTTTATATCAGAGGGTTTTATAGTCACAGAACAGGGCTTCTGGAGGGAGGAGAGAGCAAGGATTCAACTACCTCCTTTAGCCTCTCTAGGCAAAGCCCAGCTCCACCATGAGAGGGACTGAGGGCCCCTCCCAATGACCCGTGCCCCAGCTAATTATTGCCATTTGTTCCATTGGGGGGATCATGTGGAACTGCCATTTTTTGCAGATCAAGAAACAGTGAGAATTAGCAATTGTATTTGATTCCACTTAACACATAAAGTTGAATTTAAGTTAGCGGTATACTAATTCTCAGGCTGGGTTATCTATGTCTAAACCTTCCCACAGCCTTTATTCCTGGAGTGCCTCCTGTAGGACAGGCACCACACAGAGGTTTTACCACGCATTATCTGATTCTGTTCTCACAGCAGGGCAAAGGGTATGTACCATTACCATCTCTGTTTTTCAGATAAAGAAAGAGGCACAGCCGAGTAGTGTGCCTAGAGACAGAGCCGGGATGTAGGGCTAGCTCTGTCTGACCTGCTCACCTGTGTTCTTGACCTCTGCACAGACTGCTCCCCCGAAGTCCTCTGTGGAGCTTCTGGGGGCGTGGTGGGTGAAGTGGGGTTAGGGACTGGACAATTGAGGTAAAAAAACTGTCCAGAGAGCTCTGGACTGAGTGACCCCCATGTCATCCTCAGGCTCAGATACAGACTTTGTGTGGTCTAAATCTTATACAATTTGTGGAAGCCTCTTTAGGAAAGACAATTTTTTTGACATTTTCTTTTCTTTGTTTGCAGGTTTTGCATAAATATCGGTCCATATAAACATTTTGGTAAGGCCTCTTTCCTGACCCTAGAAGGGACGTGTGCAAGGGGGGATGCTGAAGCTTAGTCTTCATTATCGAGGTCTCATACACAAACAAGCTGGGAAGGAAGCAGCTGCCTCCACAGAACAGGCCCGAATGAAGGCTCTGGTCTGGTACAAACAGGGGGAGTCCAGTACACACGTAAGTTACACCCAGGACCCAGGGAAATTTGTACAAATGGAGGTGACCTGTGCCTCTTCCACAGGACGGATTCTGAAAAGGTGGTCCAGTGTCTTCGGGATGTGTGTGGGAAAAACATTCCTCAGCTTGGCATTTCCTTGGCTGAGGTTCCACTTATGGCCACTAGAGGGAGTTGCTCCTCTGGGAAGTGTTTTTGAAGCGTTTCAGGCTCCCAGTCCCACTTTCAATGCCCTCAGGGTCTCTGGACCACTCTCCTCTGTTATCCTCAGGCCCAGGTGTGCTGATAAGTCATCCTGTGCATGCTGTGGCCTCTACCTTTCAAGGGACAACTCACAGGTGGAGGAGTGGATACAGCAGTTGGAGGGTACATATGAATTCTACCTGGATTATACTGTCAAAGGTTCAGAAATAGCCAAAGTAAAACCAATGAACCACTGACGTAGTAGTAATTGTAAAAACTTATTGTGCACACACAAAGTTTGCAAACCCGGAGGGAGTACTCAAACCACAACATAGAATAAGACTCAGAGGAACACTGTTACAACACAGCTTCTACGGTGAAAAGGCATGCTCCCCAGGGATTGGGAATTAAGCTAAATTAATGACTAAGCTGGTCTTGTCTGCCCAGGAAACTTTCAAGGCTGGTCTACATTTGCTTTTAAATTTAATTATACAGAGGAGGAAACTTCTTCCCTCAGGAGCCACTGACCCTTTAGAAAATTCTGTAAGTAAAAACCGGTTAAATGTTTAAACTACATAAACAGAAAAGTTAGTTTATATTTAACTCAAGTCTAAGAACAGTTAACATTAAACTATTGTGTAGGTGTGTCTGAATTCTGTGCTGTAATTGGGAGAGGAAGACTGCCAGGCTCCCAGGAGGTCCTGCACATAGTCTCTCTCCTCACAGCTGTGAACTCCTGGAACCCAGGACTGGGCTCTGTTTATTTGATAACTCCTGCCCTAATACAATGAGGTCTCTGTCAGCGCCTCCAGCATGAACAAGGGAACAGAGAAAGAAAGGCACAGAAAATGGGACGGAAATAATGAAATTGAGAGAGACCTACTAGAACTTATTTAAAAGAAATTCGTCTCTTCCTTGTAGGACTTTAGAAATAAAGAGAGGGGGATAGATAAATAAGTTGGTGTTCTTATTCATGGGTAACTCACTTTCTTGTGAAAAAAGAAGATATGCCACTAACTATGGTATTAAGCAAAGTATAAGGGCCTTCCTGGGGGCAGGCCCTGCTGCTCGTGGCCAAGGCTTCCACTGTGAGGCACACTCCTTCAGGGGCTCCCAGTGTTCACCTCTCTGATAAAAACAGAACCTTGCTTGACTCTTGGTCCTTCGCATGTGACATATTAGAGTGTTTACATCTCCTATTGACTGTAAAAAACAAATAAGCTATTTATTTTACCAGAAAAACGAGTTTAGTTGGAACTAACAGAAGAATTGCAATTCAAGACAAGCAACCTACTGTATTTTCCCATGTATAAGACAATCCCATGTATAAGACGCACCTTAATTTGGGGGCCCAAAATTTGAAAAAAAAAAATGTATTACATAAAGTTATTGAACTCAAGTTTTATTCATCATAAAATTCATACAACTCCTCATCACTGTCAAAACTCCCATTCATTTAGCTTGTCCTCACCTGTGTCGGATGATGTATCACTGTCTTCATATATTGCCTCGTCCTCAGTTCCATCTGTGGCATTTGAAATGCTACACTTCTACAACCACTGTATAAGATGCACCCAGTTTTTAGACCCCAAATTTTTCAAAAAAATGTGCATCTTATACATGGGGAAATATGGTATGTCAAACTACAGACAGTAGAACTGCGGAAAGAGGCTTGCTTTCATAGGGGAAAAAGAGAAAGTTGAGAGGGGCTGTCTGAAGAGTTCAAGGCAGTGCCAGCTTCTCATTGGCTGACAGTGGTAGTTTCTCATTGGCTGGGCTAAAACCAGCGCCCAAACCAAAGGCAAGTAGCCCAAGAAGTTTCAGTGACCCTTCAGGTGTTTTGCTGGATGGGAAGAAATTTTCTCTTCCTCCTGCTGTGGTATGTCCTCTTATTTGGGGTCTGGGTGGCTGTGTATGAGAGCTCCCCTTGAAGACTTCTTGACTATATTTTAAATGAGGTTTCCTTTATTTATTTTTAACACTTTCAATGGAATCTTTTGATAGTCTTTGATACCCAGCATCTTAAACTTGCATGATGATGATGTATGTATGCCTTTGTGGAATTATTTTTAATTTGTTTTTTTTTTTCTGGGATCTTAGATATTCTTCAGCTCTAGGAAATTGTCTTGTTTTATTTTTGAGCATATAACCTTTCCCTACCACCCTCAATATGTTTTTGTGCCCAGTTTCTAGAACTTCTATTAATCAGATGTTCCAGATTGATCCTCTATAGGTCTTACATTTTCTCTTTTGTTGTCTTTTTAATATATTATATTTTATTTATAATATATTAATTTTTATAAGAGTTTATTTAAGCCAAACTAAAGATATATATCAGGGAGCAAGATCTCAAATGCTCTGGAATGTATTTTCTGACCTACTGATCCTTCTACTGAAATTATTTTCAGTGATCATATTTTTAATTTCTAAGAGTTCTATCTTATTCATTGAATTTTCTGATTTTAGAGCATTCTATTTTTTTTTTTTTTTGTATTTTTCTGAAGCTAGAAACGGGGAGAGACAGTCAGACAGACTCCTGCATGCGCCCAACCGGGATCCACCCGGCACGCCCACCAGGGGCGACGCTCTGCCCACCAGGGGGTGACGCTCTGCCCACCAAGGGGCGTCGGAGCCACTCTAGCGCCTGGGGCAGAGGCCAAGGAGCCATCCCCAGCGCCCGGGCCATCTTTGCTCCAATGGAGCCTTGGCTGCGGGAGGGGAAGAGAGAGACAGAGAGGAAGGCGTGGCGGAGGGGTGGAGAAGCAGATGGGCGCTTCTCCTGTGTGCCCTGGCCGGGAATCGAACCCGGGTCCTCCGCATGCTAGGCCGACGCTCTACCACTGAGCCAACTGACCAGGGCCATTTTGTCTAGTTTTATAGTTATTTATGGCAGAAGGGTTAGTCCAGTACTAGTTACTTTGTCATGGCCTGAATTGTTTGAAAATTTAAATGCCAAATACAAGCCTGACCTATGGTGGTACAGTGGATGAAGTGTTGACTGGAACATTGAGGTTGCTGGTTCAAATCTATAGGCTTGCCAGGTCAAGACACATACAGGAAGCAACCACTATAAGTAGATGCTTCCTCCTTCTCCCCCCTCTTTCTCACTCTCCTTCTCTTTCTCTCTCTCTTCCCCCTCTCTCCAAAAAATCAATAAATAAAATCTAAATTAAAAAATTAAAATAAATGTCAAATACAATTTCTTAAAAAGATATCACAATTTTTGAATTAAATTTTTTTTTTTTTGGTAAATTTTGTGAGGAAGTTGTCCAATTTATCCAAATTGCAAACTATATTGATTTAAAGTTGTTTACAATATTCTCATATTATCTCTTAATGTTTATAGAATCTGTGTGGCTTCCCCTTGTTAGTCCTGACATTGGCATTTTGTCGGTATATGTTTTCTTTTCTCTTTTCTTGATCAGTCTTATCAGGGTTTATTAATCATTGAACCAACTCTTGGCTTTATTGATTTTTCCTCTCTTACTGTTTCATAGGTTTCTGCTCTTATTTTCTATTTTCTCTCTTATTTAGTTGTTTTTTATTAGTTTTTGAGATAGAAACTTATATTATTTTAGATTTTTTTAGCCTTTTCCCCCTAATTTATGCATTTCAGGCTATACATTTGCTTCTAAGCACTGTTTTAGCTGAGTTACACAAATTTTGATATGTGATATCTTTATTATTATTCAATTTGAGATATTTTATAATTTCTGATGTATTTCTTTTTGTTGTTGTTTTTTTCTTTTTCTTTCTTTTTTTAAATTTTGGGCCCTGGCTGGTTGGCTCAGCGGTAGAGCGTCGGCCTGGCGTGCGGGGGACCTGGGTTCGATTCCCGGCCAGGGCACATAGGAGAAGCGCCCATTTGCTTCTCCACTCCTCCGCCGCGCCTTCCTCTCTGTCTCTCTCTTCCCCTCCCGCAGCCAAGGCTCCATTGGAGCAAAGATGGCCCGGGCGCTGGGGATGGCTCCTTGGCCTCTGCCCCAGGCGCTAGAGTGGCTCTGGTCGCGGCAGAGCGATGCCCCAGAGGGGCAGAGCATTGCCCCCTGGTGGGCAGAGCGTCGCCCCTGGTGGGCGTGCCGGGTGGATCCCGGTTGGGCGCATGCGGGAGTCTGTCTGACTGTCTCTCCCCGTTTCCAGCTTCAGGAAAAAAAAAAAAAAATTTGTATTTCTTTCCTTGACTTCTGGATTATTTAAAAGTTACTGTTTAATTTCCAGCCAATTGGAAATTTTTAGTTTTTTTGTTTTGTTATTGATATGTTCAGTTTAATTGTACTATAGTTAAGAATTTTACTCTGAATACTCTGAATGATTTAAATGCTTTGAAATTTATTGGAACATTTGTTACAGACTATTATGTAGTGGACTTTAATCAATTTCATGTGTACTTGAATATAATATGCATTTTGTCAGTGGATGTTATGTTCTACATACATCTATATACATCAATTAAGTCAAATTTTTAATTGTGTTCAGATTTTTGTATCCTTACTAGTTTTCGTGTGTACACTTTGCATGGGTGCACTTTGCTATCAGATGTGTAGAGAGATGTATCTGGCTTTTTCCCTTTTCCTCTTGGACCACCTGTTAAAACGCCAGCACACCTACAGAATTCATGGAGAAAAGGAGGCTCAAATACATTGAGGAAATACCATATTTTTCTATGTATGCACCTTTTTTTGAAAAATTTGGGATCTAAAAACTGGGTGCATCTTATGCAGTGGTTATAGATTTTTTTACTTGTATTTCCCACTTTTTCGTGCTTGTTTTTGCACTCATTGTTGAAGACAATGATTTGTCATCAGACACAGATGAAGACCTGCTAATGGATAGGAATTTTGACAGTGATGAGGAGTTGTATGAATTTTATGATGAATAAAACTTGAGTTCAATAACTTTATGTAATACATTTTTTTCAAATTCCGGGCCCCCAAATTAGGGTGCATCTTATACACGGGAGCATCTTACACGTGGAGTAATACAGTACTAAGACAAAGGCATGGCTGGGATCCCAGTACAGACTTCCCATCCTCCTGTACTTACAGTCTTAGCAGAGCGGAGTCTCTTCCTCACAGTGTTCGGCTTGCACACTAGACCAGGGGAGTCAGCCCTCCTGGATCTCTCTTTTGAGTTGAAAGAACCTACATCTCAGGTCTTTGAAACCGAGGTCAGCGCTCTCTTGTGGCCCTGGTCTGTACTGATTGTGCATCAGCTCCCGGTTAGCTCAGAACCTCCCAGGGCACCCTGGAACCTGGACCTGTGATTGAGGAAAACACAGTCTATGTGGTCCAGCAAATTCCTTCCTATCTCTTTAGGCCAATGTGTATACTCTCACAGATATTGCGTGTCGTGGTAGAGACCACTTGTTTGATCTTGGACAGGTCATTCTTTCTGTCTCTGAAACTAAATGGGAGTAACAGTGCCCTACCTGTGCCTCATTGGTTGTGGGCTTAAATGTGATAATAAATGTGAAGTTTTTAGTACATTGCCTGACACAAATGTTTCTTTCCTCACGGACCTAGCAGTCTGCCTGGCTCTTGTCCTAGTTTGCCCCCCGACACATCTCTGTCTGGCTCTTGGGACACATCCGAAGCATGTTCTCTGCCTGAGTGCCAAGACCACTTATTGTTTACATGAAGCTAGGGTTCTTGCTGACTTCTCCTGTCACAGAGCATCCAGGTCAGGTCCCCTGAGTGTCCGTGTGGGGTCTTGGGCATATACCATATTGCTGGGGCTTCTTCACCTTTGTATACTTCAACCTCCCCTCCCCCTCACCCAAAGGATAGAAAATTATCTCCCTGATATCCAAAATTTGAGTAGTGTAGGAAAAAGATATCGGTATAGCCTGACCAGGCGGTGGCGCAGTGAATAGAGTGTCGGACTGGGATGCCGAGGACCCAGGTTCGAGACCCCGAGGTCGCCAGCTTGAGCACGGGCTCATCTGGTTTGAGCAAAAAGCCCACCAGCTTGAACCCAAGGTCACTGGCTCCAGCAAGGGGTTACTCGGTCTGCTGAAGGCCCGCGGTCAAGGCACATATGAGAAAGCAATCAATGAACAACTAAGGTGTTGCAACACGCAACGAAAAACTAATGATTGATGCTTCTCATTTCTCTCTGTTTCTGTCTGTCTGTCCCTATTTATCCTTCTCTCTAACTCACTGTCTCTGTAAAAAAATAAAATAAAATAAATTAAAAAAAAAGATATCGGTATAGGATATGAAACATGTATAGTCAGGATTGGAATCCCAGTTCTGCCTTTTATTAGCTATGGATGTTACCTTTCTGAAATTACTTAACATTTCTATGTTAGTTTCCTTGTCTATAAAATATAATAAGAATAATATTAGCTCTGGCTGGTTAACTCAGTCAGTTAGGGCATCATCTCAAAACACCAAGATTGAGGGTTTGATCCCCGGTCAGGGCATATATGGGAAGTGACCAATAAATGCCCAACTAAGTGGAACAACAAATGAATGCTTCTCTTTCTCTCTCCCTCTGTCTCTCTGAAATCAATAAATTGAATAGGAAAAAAAGAATAACATGTACCTGAAAAGACAATGAAGATAAAAATCACTATGGATGATATTTTATAAGTGGTAATGTGTTGGCCATGGTTTTTATAAATAAATGCATACTTTCTAGTGAGTTTCTGTGGGGCTCTATTTGCTGAAAAACACTTCAAGCATACAGCTCCTTTATGGTAGCTCCCAGATTGATTGAAACATCTGGAGAACAAAAAATGTTCAAGACCCACTTACTTTATTCTTTCAATGAGTGAATAAGTTCACTTTTTTTTTTTTTTTTTGTATTTTTCTGAAGCTGGAAATGGGGAGAGACAGTCAGACAGACTCTTGCATGCGCCTGACCGGGATCCACCCGGCATGCTCACCAGGGGCGATGCTCTGCCCACCAGGGGGCGATGCTCTGCCCCTCCGGGGCGTCGCTCCACCGTGACCAGAGCCACTCTAGCGCCTGGGGCAGAGGCCAAGGAGCCATCCCCAGCGCCCGGGCCATCTTTGCTCCAGTGGAGCCTTGGCTGCGGGAGGGGAAGAGAGAGACAGAGAGGAAGGAGGGGAGGGGGTGGAGAAGCAAATGGGCGCTTCTCCTATGTGCCCTGGACGGGAATCGAAACCGGGTCCCCCGCATGCCAGGCCGATGCTCTACCGCTGAGCCAACCGGCCAGGGCCAAGTTCGCTTATTTACTTGTTTTTGTTCTAGGTACTAGGAGTACATCATCATCCACAACAAAATAATGAAATCTACACTCTCATAGAGCTTATATTCTAGTGAAAATAACAGACAGTAAACATAATAAATAAATTACATAGTATGTTAGGATCTAATAAACAGTACAAAAAAATAGAGGAGGGTAAGAGAGATTGGGACTGTTGGAGAGGTTGCAACTTTAAATAGGATGATCAGGAACAACCTCACTAAGATGACTTTAGAGCCAAGACTTGAAGGAAATGGGAGAATGAGCCATGAGCCATGAGGTCATCTGAGAGGAGACATGCCTGTGCAAAACCCTTGAGGGAGGAGCAGGTCTGGGCTGTTTGAGAAATAGCAAAGGAGCAAAGTGGCTGAAACAAAGTGAGTGAGAGCAGGAGTAGCAGGAGCTGAGACCATGAAGAACCTCGTAGACCACCAGAATGACGATGATGTTTGTTGTTGTTAATTGTTTATTTATCAAGAGAAACTGTTCCTTAGCCCATATATTCATGTGCCACAGTTCAGGAACATAGGTCAGAGACAAACTTCCATAGAACTCAAACCAAAGAGTCTTTACATTCACATCACGTTGCACTCTGAGTGATGTGTCTTTCTTATCTCCTCAAACCCTCTCATGGAATTATAATTTCTGAGGAAATCTGTGTGTGCTTTTTCCCTTGGTTCAGCCACAGCCAACTTGAAGAGAGCTGCAGTCCCCAGGGATAGAACACGTGCTCTAAAAATATAAGGTCGCAGATGCCTGGCCAAGACTCTTCATCTGAGGTCTTGCCAAAACACCGGAAGCCATGGTAGCTATTGTCCCTAACAGCTCAACTCTGGTTTTTACTCTGAGTTATTCGAGGAACCATCAGGACATTTTTGAGCAGAGGAATGATTTTATTTGACTTTTCTTTTGATGGTATCACTCTGGCTGACAGGTGGAGAATATATTGGGGAAGGGTGAGGACGAAAGCAGAAAGACCAGTTAGGAGGTAGTTGTAATAATTTAGGTGAGAAGTGATAGTGGTGTGTATCAGAATGGTACTAGTGTTGATGGTGATATTCGAATATATTCTGAATGTAGAGCAAAAGCAGGGTATTTTATCAGATTAGATTTGGGTGTAAAAATAAAAGAAGCAGCCTGACCAGGCGGTGGCGCAGTGGATAGAGCATCGGACTGGGATGCGGAAGACCCAGGTTCGAGACCCCGAGGTCGCCAGCTTGAGTGCGGGCTCATCTGGTTTGAGCAAAGCTCACCAGCTTGGATCCATGGTCACTGGCTCGAGCAAAGGGTTACTCAGTCTGCTGCAGCCCACACTCAAGCCACATATGAGAAAGCAATCAATGAAAAACTAAGATGTTGCAATGAAAAACTAATGATTGATGCTTCTCATCTCTCTCCATTCCTGTCTGTCTGTCCCTGTTTATCTCTCTCTCTGTCTCTGTAAAAAAATAAAAATAAAAATAAATAAATTAAAAAAAAAGTTAAACATTAAAAAAAAATAAGAAGCATTAAGGTTCAAGATTCTTGGCCTTAGCAATGGAAAAATAGACTTGCCATCACCTGACGACTGCAGATTGAGCAGATTTAGGGGTAAAATCAGGAATTCTCTTTTGGAAAGTTGAATATACTTTTTGGAATTCAAGGAAGAGTTCAAGACTGGAGATACAAGTTTAGAAATTTTCATCATATAGATACATTTAAGATCAACATTGGATGAGATTGCCGAAAGAGCTGGTATAGAGAAAGAAGTGGAGAAGTACCATACCATGGAAAACTCCTTGGTAGAGAAGTAGATGAAACACCAGGGGGCTGAGAAGGAACAGCCAGGGAGGAAGGAGAACCTGGAGAGTGAGGTATCTTGGTAGAGAGTATTTCCAGGTGGAAGGTGTGATCAGCTGTACTAGATGCTGTTGATACATCATGTAAAATGAGGATGGAGGAGAATCATTGGATTTTGCAACACGAAAGTCACTTGGTGACCTTTTAAAGACATTTTAGTACTGTGGTAGGGGCAAAAACATGAGTGACATGGATTCAATGGAGAATTGAAGGAGAGGAATTGGAGACAATGAGTACAAATAATGCTTTCAAGTGGTTTTTCTATGAAGGGAAACAAGAAATGGAATAGTAGGTGGAGAGAAAGGAAGGGCCAGGAAAATGTTGTTTTGTTTTGTTTTTTTTGAAGGTGGGAAAAACAATAGTATGATTATATGCTTACAGGAAAAACTCAGTAGAGAGGGAAAATCTGATGATGTGAAAGAAAGCAGGGGTAGAATTACTAGAGAGATATCTTTGAGCAGGTGAGAAGTTGGCTTTAGATAGGACCACTGATGTTTTATCTATAGTCAAAAAAGATAACACAGATAGGCTCGCACAGATGTGGTAGGTGAGATGATGTGGTGGTGGGTGGGAATCTAGGGCCATTTTATTTAGACAGATTCCATTTCCTTAGTAAAGCAGGAAGCAAGATCACAAGTACGAGTGAGGATAAAGAAGTTTAGAGGTTAGAAGGAAAAATAGGTTTTAAAAAATCATCATGTAGGGGCCCTGGCCGGTTGGCTCAGTGGTAGAGCGTCGGCCTGGCGTGCAGAAGTCCCGGGTTCGATTCCTGGCCAGGGCACACAGGAGAAGCGCCCATCTGCTTCTCCACCCCATCCCCCTCTCCTTCCTCTCTGTCTCTCTCTTCCCCTCCCGCAGCCGAGGCTCCATTGGAGCAAAGATGGCCTGTGCGCTGGGGATGGCTCCTTGGCCTCTGCCCCAGGCACTAGAGTGGCTCTGGTTGCAACAGAGCAACGCCCCAGAGGGGCAGAGCATCGCCCCCTGGTGGGCAGAGCGTCGCCCCCTGGTGGGCGTGCCAGGTGGATCCCGGTCGGGCGCATGCGGGAGTCTGTCTGACTCTCTCTCCCCGTTTCCAACTTTAGAAAAATACAAAAAATAAATAAATAAAATAAAAATCATCATGTAGGACATAGGAGAGTGAAAAGATTTGAATATGTAGTGTGGTTGCCTGGCTACAGTAGAGCTGAACTTAAGGTTCATGGTCATGAATTTAGAGAGGAAAAAGTCAGTAGTTTTGTGTCTTTTTTTCCCCCCAGCCAGATTCAGGTGCATGAGGAAGTGTGGAGAATTTGAAGGGCTGGATTTAACCAGGTTTGTAGTTCTAAGAGGGTACCATGAAGTGAAAGAGGGGCAAAGGAATTAAGGTTGTGATCAATCCAGAAATTAGAGTAATTGGCTGAGAAAATTAAATTTGGCAAGGAGAGAAAAGGGGACATCTGGGGATGGAAAAACTGGTAAAGACGGTAGGTTCAGTGGATCTCAGGTTCTGGTGGGGCAGAGGATTACTGAAGTTTGAGTAATGGGGGGAGGAGCTAGAAAGAGAGAAGATGAGGGCAGAAACTGGAATGCATGACTGAGATTGTTGGCTTTAGTTGTTAGTAAGTGCAAACCTATGGAGTGGTCACGAAGAATGTGGTGGAAGAAGGGTGGAGAACATCAGATACTGGGAATCCAGGGTCTTGGAAGGATGCCTGCTAACTCCTCTTGCTCAGAATCTCAGGTGTGTGTGTGTGAGGTTGTCTCAGTGAGAAAATAGCTTGCTTTTCTTATCATTGTGGTAAAAATAAAAATATTTTAAATATGTTTAATCCACAACTCTCAAATTGATTGGTTTTTCTATGTGTGCCCAAGTAACACTTAGAAAGGTGGGTCTGAAAAATAGGAGTAGAGATGGAGATCTGGAAAATATCTTTTTTTTTTTTTAGTGAGAGAGAGAGACAGAGAGGGACAGACAGGGACAAACAGACAGGAAGGGAGAGAGATGAGAAGCATCAATTTGTAGTTGTGTCACTTTTAGGTGTTCATTGATGGCTTCTCATACGTGCCTTGATTTGGGAGCTTCAGCAGAGCGAGTGACCCCTTGCTCAAGCCAGTGACCTTTGGGCTCAAGCCAGCAACTTTGGGATTCAAGCCAGTGACTTTTGGGCTCAAGCCAGTGACCATGAGATCACATGTATGATATGTATGATCCCATGCTCAAGCCAGCGACCCCACACTCAAGCCGGTGACCTCAGGGTTTCAAACCTGGTTGATGCTCAGCTACTGCATCACCACCAATCAAGCAGGGAAATGTATATATATATATTTTAAAATTTTTATTCATTTTAGAGAGGGAAAAGAGAGAAAAAGATAGACGAAGAGAAACAGAGAGAAAGGGAGGAGAAGCAGGAAGCATCAACTCCCATATGTTCCTTGACCAGGCAAAACCCTGACTTTTGAACTGGTGGCCTCAGCATTCCAAGTCAACGCTTTATTCACTATGCAACCACAGGTCAGGCAGGAAATATCTTATTAATAACATGGAAAAGTTAAAGCAATGTGAGTGGACAAAATTGTTTGGAGAGAATGTGTACAGCAAAAAGAGAAATAAAGGTTGAACTTTGGAGAGAATGTGTACAGCAAAAAGAGAAATAAAGGTTGAACTTTTGGAAGAATCCATATTTACAAGACAGGAAGAACCAAAAGAGCTAGTGAGAAGGAAAGGGAAGAAATGTAGTAAAAGGGTCAAGACGATGGATACATGGAACAAACTGATAGCTATCACAGGCGAGGGGTGTTGGGGAGCTGAGTGAGAAAAGGTGAAGGGATTAAGCAAAAAATAAAAAGAAAAAAGAAATATATATTACATATAGACACAGCCAAAAGTATGGTGGTAGCCAGAGAAAAAGGGGGTTGGGGCAGAGGGCAAAGGGGAGATAAAGGAGGAGGAGACTTTACTTTGGGTGATGGGCGCATGATGCAGTGTGCAGGTGATGCTGGGTTGAGATGTGTTGGTCAAATAAGTTTTTATTATTACTATTATTTTTTTTTCATTTTTCTGAAGCTGGAAACAGGGAGAGACAGTCAGACAGACTCCCGCATGCGCCCAACCGGGATCCACCCGGCACGCCCACCAGGGGCGGAGCTCTGCCCCCCAGGGGGCGATGCTCTGCCCATCCTGGGCGTCGCCATATTGCGACCAGAGCCACTCTAGCGCCTGAGGCAGAGGCCACAGAGCCATGCCCAGCGCCCGGGCCATTTTTGCTCCAATGGAGCCTTGGCTGCGGGAGGGGAAGAGAGAGACAGAGAGGAAAGCGCGGCGGAGGGGTGGAGAAGCAAATGGGCGCTTCTCCTATGTGCCCTGGCCGGGAATCGAACCCGGGTCCTCCGCACGCTAGGCCGCCGCTCTACCGCTGAGCCAACCGGCCAGGGCTCAAATAAGTTTTTAAATATGATATATATGTTTGCTCGCTTATAGTTTGTATTGGGTGTGGGGGACAGGCTGTAAGCCGGCCTAAGGCTTAGTTTTAAGACTAAGCTTTTCCCCACACCCTTGACTGTTGCATGATGTGGGGTGGTGCACTCTCATGAGGAATCCCATTATGCCTCAGATAAGTGACTTTGTATCAGAGACTTCCTTGTTTGTATATTGGATTAAAGGTTTTGATTTCTACACTATAAAGTGGGGGCAGACTGGGAGCTTGCTCTCTCTTGGTTCCTGCTATCACCATTGCAGGGGCCTCCCTGATCCCTAGCCCTTAATGGGAAAAGCAGGTTTTCTGCTTTTCCCTTGTCTTCTCTTGTGGCTTGCCTGCCTTGGTGAGACACCAATAAACAGAATGGCCCACCATCCTCAGACTCCACCATTTCTTTACCCTCTGCCGGATCCAATGGGAACCTGCATGTGAATGGCCAAGATGGCGGCTCCTGGCCTTACATCCTCATTTTAATAAAACACTTCAAAATTTATCTGGACTTGGTTTTTCTACATAAACGCATGGAAGTGAGGTACAGTACTTTACAACAGGGCAAGAAATATACACAGTGGGAAGTCACTTTCCATTCAGGGCTCCCAAAGCCACTGACTCATCCGAGTTTCCTAGAATCAAAGGTTTCTACTTCACCAGCCTTATTCATCTCTGTTCCCCATCTCCTTCTCTCTGCACAAACTGGCTTCTCCTTCAGCACTGCGCCATCTTGGCTGCTTCTCCTTGCAATGTAGGAACAGAGAGAGAGTGAGCCCCCAGTCTGCTCCATTTTATAGTGTAGAAATCAAAACCTTTAAGCCAATATACAAACAAGGAAGTCTCTGATACAAAGTCACTTATCTGAGGCATAATGGGATTCCTCATGAGAGTGCACCACCCCACATCATGCAACAGTTAAGGGTGTGGGGAAAAAGCTTAGTTTTGAAAAGATCTTAGTATTAAAAGGGCAGGAAAAGCCTGACTAGGCAGTGTTGCAGTGGATAGAGTATCAGACTGGGATGCCGAGGACCCAGGTTCGAGACCCCGAGGTCGCCAGCTTGAGCACAGGCTCATTTGATTTGAGCAAAAAAGCTCACCAGCTTGGACCCAAGGTCGCTGGCTCGAGCAAGGGGTTATTCGGTCTGCTGAAGGCCCGCAGTCAAGGCACATATGAGAAAGCAATCAGTGAACAACTAAGGTGTCGCAATGCACAACAAAAAACTAATGATTGATGCTTCTCATCTCTCCATTCCTGTCTGTCTGTCCCTGTCTATCCCTCTCTCTGACTCTCTCTCTGTATCTAAAAAAAAGGGGGGGGGAGCGGGAAAGACTTAGTCTTAAAACTAAGCTATAAAACTTAGGCTATAATGATTTTGCCGGTTTATAGCCTGTCTCCCACACCCAATGCAAACCATAAGTGAGCAAACATATATATCATATTTGCAAACTTATTTGACCAACAGCAGGGTTTAGGCTGGGTGATGAAGAGGAGGAACCAAGACTAACGGACTATTCTCTGGCAGCTTTGGGCAAAAGACAAAGAAGGAGAATGAGGAAATTTCAGAGAGGAGAAAGAATCCATGAAAATGAAGAGAGGAAGGAGATAGGATTTTTGGAACAAGTTCTGAGAAGTGAGTCTGAAACACAGGTGAGGGATAAATCTAAGCAAGAAGAAATAGTTTCTTTTGAGACAGAAAAGAAAGCAGAAACCTTGAGTCAAGAGAAGGAAGGGTTTTGACAGGGAAGGGAGGTAAGTCAGGACTCTCATACTAATAATGTTTATAGCCAGATTTACAGTTTATCTATAGCCATGATAGTAAGTGTTGGTCAAATAAGTTTGTAAATATAATATATATGTTTGCCCACTTATAGTTTGCATTGGGTGTGGGGGACAGGCTGTAAGCAGGCAGGGTTGTTATATCCTAACAGGGAGCCCTGAATGGAAAGTGACTTCCCACTGTGTATATTTCTTGTCCTGTTGTAAAGTACTGTACCTCACTTCCATGCGTTTATGTAGAAAAACCAAGTCCAGATAAATTTTGAAGGGTTTTATTAAAATGAGGATGTAAGGCCAGGAGCCACCATCTTGGCCATTCACATGCAGGTTCCCATTGGATCCGGCAGAGAGTAAGCCTTTCCCACCCTAAGTGACTTTGTATCAGAGACTTCCTTGTTTGTATATTGGATTAAAAGTTTTGATTTCTACACTATAAAGGGGGGCAGACTAGGAGCTTGCTCTCTCTCAGTTCCTGAGATTAGCATTAGAGAAAAGAGCAGAGAAGGGCCACGTGGAGGAGAGGAGAAGCAGCCAAGACGGTGAAGTGCTGAAGGAGAAGCCAGTTTGTGCAGAGAGAAGGAGATGGGGAACAGAGGTGAATAGGCTGGTGAGGTACAAACTTTTGAATCTAGGAAACTCGGATAAGTCAGTGGCTTTGGGAGCCCTGAATGGAAAGGGAAGTGTTTTACCACTGTGTGTATTTCTTGCCCATCAGGTGCAAGCTAGGATTAAAGCTAATGGCCCATCAGTTCTTGGCTCCATTGTTTCATTACCATCTGTCCGAATCAAATGTGAACCTGCATAGGCCAGGCAGCTGTGATGGTGGCCGTGGCTACTGGCTTTAGATTATGTGTGTAGCAACCTTACCCTCTGTTTTTGTTTTTCTGCCCTGCCCCCTTCCAAGCTTCTTATGTTTTTCCCCTTTAATGGCTCATCTTTTACTTCTTGTCCACCGGTATGGTCACATTCCAGCCACCTGTCCCTTAGAATAGTCCTCTCTCCACTGGGCTGGTCATGGCCAAAGAAATGTTTTCTCCTCTTAGGACGAGGGTAGTTTTACTACTTATACATTTAAGCATCAAAAAAATTTTTTTTAAATTATTTTTACCTCTTTATATGGGGCACCTGTTAAATGTTTTCACACTTTCCTGCTGAGGCAGACTGCTAGCTGGCCACCAAAACCTGCTCCCTCCTTCTTCCTAAGTAAGAGAAACTGGCCACATAGCTGCCCAGTGACATCATTTTCCCAGCTTCCTTTGCAGTTATTAGGTGTGGCTATGTATTTTATCTTAGTTTCCTCCAAAACAGAGATTGAGATAAGGCTTTTATGTGGCAATTTGTTTGGAATATGATCTCAGGGAGTAAGAGTGAAGAACAAGAAAGTGAAACGGAAGGAAGGATGCATCTGTGAGTTGATCACTGCTATGCATTACTGGTACTCAAACTAGAAGGTTTCCGAGAAGCCTCACGAATGCATCACAGAGCTGTCTGCTTGTGGGATGAAAGAAGAAAAATTTATCCTTTGTCTTTCATCCCCACCTGATCTAAGCCTTGGACTCTAAGAATAACCCCATAAGCTTTAAGTCCCCCTGTATTTTAGGTTGCACATTGTAGGTCAAATAAGTTTGTAAGTATGATATATATATATATTTGCTCGCTTATAGTTTGCATGGGGTGTGGGAGACAGGCTGTAAGCTGGCAAAGTCATTATAGCCTAAGGCTTAGTTTTAAGACTAAGCCTTTGCCACCCTTTTAGTACTAAGATCTTTTCAACATCCTTCTAATACTAAGATCTTCTCAAAACTAAGCTTTTCCCCACACCCTTGACTGTTGCATGATGTGGGGTGGTGCACTCTTATGAGGAATCCCATTTATGCCTCAGATAAATGGCTTTTTATTAGTCTTCCTTATTTGTATATTGACTTAAAGACTTTAATTTCTACACTATAAAATGAGGCAGACCGGGGGCACTCTTGCTCAGATCATGTCATCAACATTGCAGAGGAGAGGCAGCCAAGATGGCGGAGTGCTGAAGGAGAAGCCAGTTTGTGCAGAGTTTGTGCAGAGAGAAGGAGATGGGGAACAGAGGTGAATAAGGCTGGTGAGGTAGAAGCCTTTGATTTTAGGAATACTCAGATGAGTCAGTGGCTTTGGGAGCCCTGAATGGAAAGGGAAGTGTTTTCCCACTGTGTTTTCCTAGCCGGGTGCAAGCTAGGATTAAAGGTAATGGCCCACCAGTTCTTGGCTCCATTGTTTCATTATCGTCTGTCCAAATCAAATGCGAACCTGCACAGGCCAGGTGGCTGTGATGGTGGCCGTGGCTACTGGCCATACACATATATGTACTGTATTTCCCCATGTATAAGATGCTTCCAGCCCTGGCCGGTTGGCTCAGCAGTAGAGCGTCGGCCTGGCATGCGGGGGATCCGGGTTCGATTCCCGGCCAGGGCACATAGGAGAAGCGCCCATTTGCTTCTCCACTCCCTCCCCTCCTTCCTCTCTGTCTCTCTCTTCCCCTCCCACAGCCAAGGCTCCATTGGAGCAAAGATGGCCCGGGCGCTGGGGATGGCTCCTTGGCCTCTGCCCCAGGCGCTAGAGTGGCTCTGGTCATGGCGGAGCGACACCCCAGATGGGCAGAGCATCACCCCCTGGTGGGCAGAGCATCGCCCCTGGTGGGCGTGCCGGGTGGATCCCAGTTGGGCGCATGTGGGAGTCTGTCTGACTGTCTCTCCCTGTTTCCAGCTTCAGAAAAAAAAAAATACAAAAAAAAAAAGATGCTTCCATGTATAAGACACACCTTAATTTTGGGGCCTGAAATTTGAAAAAAAAAATTACATAAAGTTATTGAACTCAAGTTTTATTCATCATATAATTCATACATCTCCTCAAGCAGGAAATGCAAGTAAAAAAAATCTGCAACCACTGTATAAAATGCACCCAGTTTTTAGACCCCCAAAATTTCGGAAGAGTATGCTTCTTATACATGGGGAAATACAGTAAGTGCCAACAGCATCCAGGACAGAACTAGACATACATAGCACTGGGCCAAATATAAGGCACTGTTAGGTTTCACAGGCTGGTTGAAGTCCATGCAAAACTGGTTGCCAAAACAGTGGCTGAAGTAAGAGGTGTGGCCAACATGATTTGAAGTGGTGTACAACAGTGCTCCTTGTACTACTCAGATTTGTTCTTGCCTTTTGTCAAGTCCAGTCCACCATGGAACCTGAGTCAGGAACGTAGTCAGCTACAATACCTGCAAGAATGTACTACAAAAGCATTAGTAGAACAAACTATAGTCCTCATGCTGCAGCTATCCCAAAGCTGAAATTGGGATTTATCATCTCCTGCTCCCATCACCATTATAGATTTTCCTGTCCATCAGCAGCACTTTGATTGGTGGGGTTGGTTTCCTGGTGGGGAGGGCTTCATCCCAATGGATCTGAGCCTTAGCTACCTTGCCTTTGTTGGACAGTGGTTGTAGTAATTGCCTGCTCACTGGGCATGGGACCTCTGAGTTTCAGGCTAAGTCCTTTGTGCCACCATCATATGGCAACTCCAGCTGTTCATGGCAATCAGAATCAATCATTACTTATTGGTCCACTGGCATAAGATTCCAAGCAGTCTAGCTAATAGGTATAGCTTCAAGTTCACTAGACCCCTTATGTTGTATGTTTTCTCTCCCCCCCCCCCCCATTCCAGGAGCCTGGTCTTCTAATACAACCGAGGATAAGGCTGTTGATACAGGAAGCACAAAGCCTGAAAGTGGGTCACTAATGGTGGTGTTGAGCAGATAAAATATATTATGCTCACTTTGTTAAAGATGGCGCTGCCCACGTGGAAGCCCGTTGCCCAGGTGATGGTATTGGTTGCCCTTCTTGCTTGAGATGGGAGTGATTATATTAATGTGTGTTGAGGGCGGGCTGTGGGCAGGCAGGATCCTGGTAGCCTGGGGCTTGGTTTTGGGACTAAGCCTTTCCCACCCTTTTTGATGTAGGGTGGTGCCCTCTCATGAGGAATCCTATCATGCCTCAGATAAGTGACTTTGTATCAGAGACTTCCCTGTTTGTATATTGGATTAAAGGTTTTGGTTTTTACACTATAAAGTGGGGCAGACTGGGAGCTTGCTCTCTCTGGGTTCCTGAGATTAGCATTAGAGAAGAGAGCAAAGCCATGTGGAGAAGAGGAGAGGTAGCCAAGATGATGGAGTGTTGAAGGAGAAGCCAGTTTGTGTAGAGTTTGTATAGAGAGAAGGAGATAAAGAACAGAAGTGAATAAGGCTGGTGAGGTAGAAACCTTTGATTCTAGGAAACTTGGATAAGTCAGTGGCTTTGGGAGCCCTGAATGGAAAGGGAAGAGTTTTCCCACTGTGTGTATTTCTTGCCCACTGGGTGAAAGCTAGGATAAAGATGATGGCCCACCAGTTCTTGGCTCCATTGTTTCATTGTTGTCTGTCCGAATCTAATGCAAATCTGCACTGGCCAGATGGCTGTGATGGTGGCCATGGCTACTGGCCATACAGGTGGGAAGGTCCAATCCTACTTCTAACTCTTGGTTCCTGGACCCATGTCAAACAGATAAGTAGAAGCAATACTATCCTATCACCCATTGACCTCATCTTACATGCTGTGCACAGGTGATGTCTGTACCTGCACCTCAACCCCACAGGGTGTTGTCCCAAGCTCATGCCTTAAATGAGACTTTAAGAGACCATTCCTATGTTCTCTTAGGCTGTTTGTTTCTGGGTGCTAAAGGACACAGTAAGATCAGCATATCCTCTGATCAATATGTCCACTTCACACTTCCTTTGCGATAAGATGGGTTTCTTGCTTTGAAGTAATGATGTGTGATACATCATGCTAGTAGGTAAGGAATTTTGTAAGCCTGGAAATGTTGGTGCTGGTGGAAGAACTATGGGCAAGGAAGGAAATCACAGAAGGTGTTCTGCTGCCTGTTGTGTAGCAAAGGACAGTAAGATAGAAATCTAACAAGATAGTATGATTGTTTTTTGGGCGCTAGAAGCTTGGCCCAAGTTCTCTGTGTTATACATTTGCTTGAAGGGCTTTCTAATCAGGACCTTGGGGAAGATGGCCTAAGGAAGGAGAAGTCCCTCCTCTATACAGAGAAAGGAATATAGAACTTATCTGAAAACCCCTTCCTCTTTTCTTTTCTTAAAAGTTTTTAAGACCTTAATTTACAAATTCCAATGTTTATTCTCTGACCTCACCTAAACTCACCCTCCCATCCTGGAGTCATGAGAGTGACGTAGACCTCTAGACACAGGGATCACGAGCCCTTGCATGAAATCCTGTATTCTGTAAAAGGTACATAAGATGTGAGAAATCTAACTTCAGGGAGCATGTGTTTGGTTGCCTCTTTTGGGGTCATGCTGCTCCACCAGCTAAATAAATCCTACTTCCTTCATCATGTTGTCTGGGCGTTTTTGTCCTCCTTTGATTCCTGCAATAGGCCCACAGGGGACTAATGGCCAGGGCTTCAGGCTCATTCAGCCAAGCAGGCTACTGCCTATATCTTCACACACTGAACACTACACAACACTAGGAAGTGCCATTTGCAAAACTATGACATGCGTGGCATGACCTAGAGTTGTACATGCAGAAATCCTGCATAAGGGCATCACATTTTAGCACCGGTCACTGTGAGGTCGGTTGGCAATGAAGGAAGGTCACGTGAGGAACCAGACCTGGGGACTTTGGCTGGAACCACCCACACCCATGCGAGCCCAAAGAAACTTCCCAGGAGCCCTTTGAAAAAGAACGACTGTCTGCCAGCCAATGAAACTTCGCCACATCATATTAGCTTGACTGCCCTAACAACCCTTTAAATTTTCCCCACTCAGTTTCCTCCATGCGACTTCTCTGGCCCCTGTCTCCCGTACCAGAGAACATCATCCGGGAAGCGCTGTACTAAATAAAGCTTTGGCTCTTCCACACTTCGTGGCTATGCCCTTCCTTCTTCCTCGGCAGGGAAAAATACCTACAGTCACTGTCAAATGTGTGCTGGGGAACAGTGTCACAATTTGATTCTAAGTAAACCCCTACAAGTAGCTTAATCTGAGAGTATAGACAGAGTGTGGATATCCCAGAGTGTGGGATTCAAGGCCTTGCTATTCAGAGTCCCAGAGTGTGGGATTCAGAGGTCCAGGTACGCCTGCTCACCTCTGAAAGCCTCTTTGCCTCCTTGCATTCCTCCACCAATCCTTCTTCCCTGCAGTGGGAGGCATGGCGATCCATGCAGAGGCCTTGGTTTACAGCACAGTTTTATGAATCAGTGATACTGGACTTTTGGGTGTTTAGGGTTAGAGAAGAATAAGGGACACAATCCCCATTTTACCCTGGGAGAAACTGAGGCCAGAGAGAACAAGTGACATTCCCAATGTATGGGCTGAATGTTTGTGTCCCCTCTAAAATTTTTCCCCCCTAAAATTTATTTATTTATTTTTTACAGAGTCAGAGAGAGGGATAGATAGGGACAGACAGACAGGAACGGAAAGAGATGAGAAGCATGAATCATCAGTTTTTTGTTGTGACACCGTAGTTGTTCATTGATTGCTTTCTCATATGAGCCTTGACTGTGGGCTTTCAGCAGACCGAATAACCCCTTGCTCAAGCCAGTGACCTTGGGTTCTCGAACCTGGGTCCTTTCACATCCCAGTCCGATGCTCTATCCACTGTGCCACTGCCTGGTAAGGCCCCTCCTAAAATTTGTATGTTGAAATCCTAATCCTCAATGTGATGGTATTTGGAGGTGGGGCCTTTGGGAGGTGACTAGGTCACAAGGGTGGAGCCCTCAGGAATAGGATTAGTGCCCTTACAAAAGAGACTCCAGAAAGCTCTCTTGCCCTCTTTATGCCTGTTGCAGTAATATAATGTTGTGGTGATTAAATATATAAAAATATGGAGAAATATGGAAGATATATAGAAATAATTAGGATATAATATTAAAAGCAATTAAGGAAATTAAAGTTATGCTGTCTGGATAGGAATTAATATAGTGTGTACAAATATATTTTCTTTTTTTTTCATTTTTCCGAAGCTGGAAACTGGGAGGCAGTCAGACAGACTCCCACATGCGCCCGACCGGGATCCACCCGGCATGCCCACCAGGGGGCGATGCTCTGCCCCTCTGGGGCGTCGCTCTGTTGCAACCAGAGCCATCCTAGCGCCTGAGGCAGAGGCCACAGAGCCATCCTCAGCGCCCGGGCCATCTTTGCTCCAATGGAGCCTTGGCTGCGGGAGAAGAGAGAGACAGAGAGGAAGGAGAGGGGGAGGGGTTGAGAAGCAGATGGGCGCTTCTCCTGTGTGCCCTGGTGAGGAATTGAACCTGCACGCCAGGCCGACACTCTACCACTGAGCCAACCGGACAGGGCCTGTGTGTACAAATATATGATAAACAAACTCTGCTTTCATGCAGGGCTCAGTGTGTGTGTGAAGTTATACATAGATAAGAAGTGGCTTGATGTCATAACTCTGTAGGTTAACATAAACAAAAATCTTCCCTAAGAACACCTTAAAAGTGGCTTGATGTAACATTTCAGTAAATTAACATAAAAAGGGCTCCCTGTGAGGAACTCCCCAAAAAGGTGATTTAAGGTGATAATCCTGTAGATTGACACCTGTTAGAAGGTGGGTTGAGATAATAATCCTGTAGAGCAGTGGTAGTCAACCTGGTCCCTACTGCCCACTAGTGGGCGTTCCAGCTTTCATGGTGGGCAGTAGCAGAGCAACCAAAGTATAAATAAAAAGATAGATTTAACTATAGTAAGTTGATTTATAAAGATTTATTCTGGCCTGAGCAGGCGGTGGCACAGTGGATAGAGCATTGGACTGGGATGTGGAAGGACCCAGGTTCGAGACCCCAAGGTCACCAGCTTGAGCGCGAGCTCATCTGGTTTGAGCAAAGCTCACCAGCTTGAGCCCAAGGTCACTGGCTCGAGGAAGGGGTTACTCGGTCTGCTGAAGGCCCACAGTCAAGGCACATATGAGAAAGCAATCAATGAACAACTAAGCAGTCGCAACGCGCAACGAAAAACTAATGATTGATGCTTCTCATCTCTCTGTTCCTGTCTGTCTGTCCCTGTCTATCCCTCTCTCTGACTCTCTCTCTGTCTCTGTAAAAAAAAAAAAAAAAGATTTATTCTGCCAAACTTAGCGAAAATCTGACATAAAGTACTTGGTAAGTACTTATTATTATATGCTTTAACTTGCTGTACTCTGCTTTATAAATTTTATAAAGTAAAGTTACTTCCCTACTTTATAAATCACCATTACTGTGGAACCAGTGGGCGGTTAGAAAATTTTACTACTAACAGAGATACAAAAGTGGGTGGTAGGTATGAAAAGGTTGACTACCCCTGCTGTAGATTGACACCTGTTAGAAGGTGGTTTGAGATAATAATCTTGTAGATTGACACCTGTTAGAAGGCAGTGACCAGAAAAGGTACTAAAGCTGAGGGGACCCTGCTGCAGTAGTCGCCCAGACTCCAACGTTGAACGTGGACTGTCTCCATGCCGCTCTGACCAAGGACAACCGAGAGGAGCATGCCAACGGGGCCTCCTTAAGCTGTACTGTGCCCAGGCATGCCAAAAGTATTTGTGAGTAATAAACTGCCTGTGTAATTCCTGCAACTAACTTGTGTGTCGGTCGTGTCTTTCCTCCAGTGGTGGTTGGTGTCGGCACTGATGAGTACAATCCTTATAGCGGCCTCAAGAGTAGTCTAGAAGAGGCTGCCAGCCCTGCCGATAAGCAGGAGTGTCCCACTGCACGGGGAAGTCGAATTGGGGATGCCTGATCGACGTAGAGCTTGGGCTCTACTGGGACACCTGCCATATGAGCAACAACAGGAAGACATTGGTCTGAAAACCAGGCAGAGGGCCTTCACCAAGAACCTGACCCTGGACTGAGACCTCCAGCCTCCAGAACTGTGAGAAATAAACGTCTGCTGTTCAAGCCACCCAGCCTGTGGTGTTTTGTTATAGCAGCCCAGACGGATTGAGACGCGCAGGATCGCACAACAATTTGGCAGCAGAGACTCTACTTCAGTGCATCACTTCTCAGACAGTTGTTACTTCTGTCTGCAAACCCCACACACCTAAACCCCACAAGGGGGATGCATCAGTCAGGGGCCACCAGGAGACAGAAACCTCAGAGTGACCTGAACAGGAAAAGTTTAATATAAAGAATTATTAACTTGTAACAGGGGATTGGGATAAAGCAAAGTTGCCTAATAATTGATGGAGAAAACTCAAACAAGTACAGGACACAGGGAGCAACTACTACCCCAAAGCTGGGGTAGCACTCCCAAAGAAGGAGTGACTCTGCAAGAGTATCTTCTTCCACAAGCCTGAGATCCAGACCTCATTGAAGAAGCTGCAGATAGGGCTCACTGGATGAGGTCTCCCTACATACTGTGCCAGCAGGAACCACCGAGAAACAGTTCCTTGGGGTGCAAGGGTGGGTGGGGAGCTGCCTGTGGGGGGCACCTGTGCCACTGGGAGCTACAAGACCCAGTGTATGGGTCCAGTGTGTGCAGCGGACCAGGGGCTGCAGAAGTCTCACGCTGCAGGAGGCTGCCCGGAGACACACTGGGACCTGGAAGGCTAGCTTCTTCCTCCTCCTGCTTTCTTTCAGTGCCCACTACTGAGAGGCTAAACATTTGGCCAGCTGGGAAAGGAGAAGTATTTTAGAGCCCAGCTCCATTATCACAAAGCAGTAGACTTGGAGCTGAAAGGCAATAACTTGATAACTGTTATGGTGAGCATGGGACCTGGAGTCCCTCAGTTAAGAGTATTTTAATTCCACTTGGTAGCTCTCAGCTCCAAACCAAGCTCACAGAATGGAAAATCTCCAGGCACAGAGAGAGGAAAAGGGGCCCAGGAATTCTGGAAAACAGATCAGCACGGAGAAAATATACCTGCTTACCTGCCCCCCAATACCTTTGGGGAAGAGAAAAACTCATTAGAAATATTTTTGTACTTTTTCTTCTTTTATTTTAAAATTTATTCATTTTAGAGAGAGGAGAGAATGAGAGAGAGAGAGAGAGAGAGAGAAGGGGGGGATCAGGAAGCATCAACTCCTGTATGTGCCTTGACCGGGCAAGCCCAGGGTTTCAAACCTGCAACTTCAGCGTTCCAGTTCGACACTTTATCCATTGTGCCTCCACAGGTCAGGCTATTTTTATACTTTTTAATTGAGGCATAATTTACAAGCAATTAAATACACTAATCTTAAGTGTATTAATTATTAATATATATATTATTAATTATTAATATATAATTAAATACATATACAAATTTTTGTATATGTATAAACCCATGGGATCACGCCCCAGATTAAGGGAAAACATTGCCAGCACCTCACAGAACTTCTACAGTCCCTTCCCAGTCAACAGAAATTGCTACTATTCTGACTCCTGTCATCATAGATTATTTCCCCTGAGTTTGAATTTCACATTGATGTATGGAGATATATAATACCTGCTCATCAGTAACTTTAAAAAAGTTATTGTCTCTGTGAAGTTCATCCATGTTGTGGTAAGTAGTAAAACCAGAAAAATGTTTAAGGGGAAAAAAAAACAACACAAAGAAAAATCAGCCACGATGCTTACTGTACTATTTCCTATAGACATATCTGGATACAAGCATATATACATACCTTCTCGCTGTGATGTAGATTTGTGAATATATCTCCAGATCATCAAGCTACCATCACCTTACTGGCTGGGTGATGTTCCATTGTGTGGGCCTGGATAAACCTCTGAACTGAGAGGTGCCACCCAATGGGTGGGGCAGGACAGGCTTTGAATCATTTGAGTCTTCAGAGTCTGCACTAGACAAAATGATCCTAGAAAGGACCTCAGGGAGCTACTCAAGGGACAAAGCTGAGCACAGTGGGCCAGGGTCCACAGGAGGGCTAGACTTGGGGCATAGTAGAGGGGATATGAGCCCAGCACCTCAGATAAAATCCTGGGGGTAAGTGGTTGTGACTCAGAGGTGAAGAAGTGACAGGCCCTCATGTTAGGGCCACAGCTTCCAGATGGGTGTGTCGGGTGGCTGGATGGGTTGGAGCCTGGACTAAGGAGCTGGTTGGTCCTTTTTGCTCCGTCCAGGGGTTCAGCACTTAGAACAGCGGTGGGGCTCAGCAGGTGATGTAGGGAACTTTGGCTGCGAGAAAGGAATTTATTGGAAGGATTCTGGCAGCTTTCACAAAGTCTAGAACAGAAAGGGTCAGAGACCTCAGGGGATTTGGGGAATGCAAAGGCAGGGACCCAGTTTCTTTTCCTCATGTGCTCATGCCTGCTCTTCTCTCTGGCTCTGCTTCTCTGTGCCTGTGTCTCACTTCCTTCCTTCAGCTTTATCTACCACATGCCCAATAAAATCTGGCTGTTCCAGCCTCATTCTCTGAGGCCTCCAAGTGGAGGACCCATGGAGTCTGTCTCAGTCTCAAGAGAGGGCAACCAGCTGATAAATGTCTGTCGGAAGCCGATCAACAGCTGCTGGTTGACACAGTCACAGCAAAGAAAAGGTGCAACAATACTTCCCTCTTTAACTTTTTGAATTAATTTGGTTTTATATCCCCCCTTTTCTGGGTGTGTGTGCTATCATTGATGGCACAGGGATAATAGCACCGTGCTTTCCCTGCAGATTCATAGTAATTTCTCTGGAAATAAGACAGAGGGTGTGAGTTCCACAGAAAAGCCTATAAACCCCCTTGCCTGGGCCCACAGACATAGGAGGCTGGCTATGATATCCCCCGAAAAGGGCTAAGTCTGTGGGAAAATTCCCTCCTATAAATCATATTAGGAAAAATAAATTGTGACTTATGAATAGGTAGGAAACAGTAACTATACACAAAAGTACCTTTCAGCCTTCACTTAATCCATTACTTTACCTCCCTAGCCTTTTCATATAATAGAATAGAAAAACTTTCCTTTCCTCTTGCATACCTGACCTGCAGGTAGTGGAACACTCTGAGAAAAATAAAGTTAGAACTTAACTGGTATATGAATATAGTAGACAAATAAAATTTGACTAGACAATAGGACATTAGGTAAGGTAGAGTTATTAATCAATACTGACCTTTTGGAAGTTTGCACAAAAACCGTTGTTGCTGTTTTCAAGTTATTGTATAACTGTACTTAGGATGACTTATCACCTGATTTATAGCTTATAGAAATGTACTAATCGTTGCCTAGAAATATGTAACCATAGTGAAACAAAAACAATTATTAATCAATGCATTCTGTATACTGTGTGATTGTAACTTAAGTGTGTATATAAAAATAAAGCTGTAGGCCCTGGCCGGTTGGCTCAGTGGTAGAGCATCGGCCTGGCGTGCAGAAGTCCCGGGTTCGATTCCCGGCCAGGGCACACAGGAGAAGCGCCTATCTGCTTCTCCACCCCTCCCCCTCTCCTTCCTCTCTGTCTCTCTCTTCCCCTCCCGCAGCTGAGGCTCCACTGGAGCAAAGATGGCTCGGGCGCTGGGGATGGCTCCTTGGCCTCTGCCCCAGGCACTAGAGTGGCTCTGGTCGCAACAGAGCAACGCCCCGGAGGGGCAGAGCATCGCCCCCTGGTGGGCGTGCCGGGTGGATCCCGGTCGGGCGCATGCGGGAGTCTGTCTGACTGTCTCTCCCCGTTTCTGGCTTCAGAAAAATACAGGAAAAAAAAAAATATATATATAAAGCTGTACTAGCCATTGGCAGAGATGCCTGGCAGTGAATGCTAAAGAATTCGGCTCTCTCACTCATTTCTTGCTGATGCCATCTCTTCCTGTGGGACCTCTGGATTCCACCCAGGGCTGGACCTCGACAAATGTCTGCCTCCTACCCCCATGCTGTGGGTCCTCTAGGGCCCAGGCAACAAGGATGCTGGACAGTAGGTGTAGTCATGGTCCCCAGGGCTGTGGAGGAGGGGTCACTAAGAAGAGAGCATGGTCGGAAGTGATGGGTGACTTTAGTGCCCAGGCAAAGAAGAGCAGGAAGATCTAGCAGTGAGATCATACTCTGGAGCTGCCCATCCAAACCAACCTCTGCCACTGGCTGGGCTCTAGTGAGCGTCTGAGGGCTTCATCCTGCACTGGGGTGGGATGACAGTGGCTACAGGGAAAGAATCACAGCTGCGGTCTCTTACTGCTGGGAACAGGGTGGCAAAACAACAGAAAACCTGCTGAAGTTCCATTACTGGGGGAGGAGCATTAAGAAAAGAGACAGGAAAGTTCCAAGGGGCTAAAACTGAGTCCACCGGGCGCATGGGAGGGGCAGAGGCTTTGGAGCCATAAGACCAGGATTGAATTAACTGTCATTTCTTTCTCTCTCTTTTTCCTTCAGAAGAGAGAGAGAGGAGAGAGATGAGAAACATCAACTTGTAGTTGTTCACTTTAGTTTTTTTTTTTTAAGCAAAGGAGAGAGAGAGCGGGAGTAATAGAGAGGGACAGACAGACAGGAAGGGAGAGAGATGAAGAGCATCAGCTTATACTTTTGGACTTTAATTGTTCATTGACAGCTTTCTCATATGTGCCCTGGCTAGGGGACTCCAGCTGAGCCAGTGACCCCTTGCTCAAGCCAGCGATCTTGGGCTTCAAGCCAGCAACCTTTGGGCTCAAGTTAGTGACAATGAGGTCATGTCTATGATCCCACGCTCAAGCCAGCAACCCTGCACTCAATCTGATGAGCCTGCACTCAAGCCAGCGACCTCAGGGTTCGAACTTGAGTCCTCCATGTCCCAGGTCAACGCTCTATTCACTGCACCACAGCTTGGCCAGGCATTTAGTTGTTTATTGATTGATTCTCATATATGCCTTGACCAGGGGACTCAATCTGAACCAGTGACCACTTGATCAAGCCAGTAACCTTGGGCTCAAACCACTGACCTTGGGCTTTAGGCCAGCAACCTTGGGATTGTGTCAATGATACCATATGCAAGCCTGTGACCTCATGCTCAAGCTGGCATGCCCATGCTCAAGCCTATGAGCCCACACGCTAGCTGGCGACCTTGGGGTTTTGAACTGGGGCCCTCAGCATCCCAGGCCAACATTCAATCCACAGTGCCACCAGCGGTCAGGCAACTGTCATTTCTAAGGCTATGTGTGACGTTGGGCAAGTATCTTTATCTTCCTGACAACAGTGTCCTCATCCACAAATTGAGATAATAACACATTGTACAGGGTGGGTGCTATTAGAGATAATGATTGCATGGGTCACAGAGCTCTAGACTAGAAGCTAACTATTGTCATTGTTCACACACACACACACGGAGAGAGAAGGTGAATGTCTTCTTAGTCTCACTGATTGCATCAAAGGCATTATTGCAGGCTTCAAACAGTGCAGGCTTGGTACCAGGGGTCTGGGGTCCTTTCAAAGGCCTTACATTAATGTTTGAGTCCTCAAATTAAATGATTGGCTCAAAATACAAAACAGAAACTCCACAACTGAAATTGACAAAGTTCAGTCCTCTGCAACACAACTAACTTATAAATGATATTTTAAACTGTTCTTAAATATAAACTCTACAAGAGTTATACAGGCCATGGTATGTCAACATCAGAGTGCCTAGCTTTGTAGTTTGGCTCCAACACAGACCAGCTCTGTGGTTTGGGGAAAGTCACTGAACCTCTCTGTGCCTGTTCCTCATTTGTAGAATAGGAATAATAATGTCTACTTTAGAGGGTGCTGTGAAATACTTAGAACAGATCCTGGCACATAGTAGGTTTGGTTATTAGTATATTTACTGCAGGATGAGGGTGCATTTCAATATGCTTGATATAATTATGGTAGGGCCTCCAAGTAAGGGCCTGAACCCCACAAAGATCTTAAAACATCCCTGATTATGTTTGCATGACTATATTTTTATTAATTGGTGTAGCTTAGAATGTAAACCACAGATGTGTGATTGCATCTTTATAAAAACTAATGGTTCTTTTCAGGGCAATACTGCTCCCAGGGGTATTTTGGAAATTTTTATTGTTTGTTATACTAAATGTAGAGTGGTGGGCAATGGGGGATGGTCACGTGGGGAACCCAGACCCAGGAACTGAGCTAGAACCACCCACAGCCAAGCACGCCAAAAGAAACTTCCCAGGAACCCTTTGGAAAAAAGCGACCGTCTGCCAGCCAGTGAGATTTCACCACATCATATTAGCTCGACCACCCTAAAGACCCTTTAAATATCCCTCACGCAGGTCACCCCATGTGACTTCCCTGTCCTCTGTGTCTCCGGGACCAGGGAACATCACTAGGCGGGATGTGCTCTATACTCAATAAAGCCTTTTATTACTCCACACTTCATGGCTCTGGCCCTTTGCTTCTTCCTCAGCAGGAAAAAATACCTTACATTTTGGTGCCGAAAACCTGGGAGGTGTTGAAGTCCTCAAGGACCTCTCCTCCAAGAAAGAATCAGGACCTCTGACCTTCCACCCACTTCAGCGCAAGGTGCAGTAAGTCCCCTGCCTCCAACCTCCCCTCAGTTCTTTCCGCTGAGACTCCCTGTCCAAAACCGCAGCTGTGTCAGGGACCTCTTTTTTGTTCCATTCCAAGTGTGTGTGCCCGTGAAGACGTCCTGAGCACATCCACTTTACGTTATCCGTCCGTGGCTAGAGCTTGAGTTTTGGGATGCCAATGCTCATCTCTGACCACTTCGAGGACCGAGGGTGGCTGTCGGGACACAGGAATCTAAACCTAATCCAAAAACACTCCTGGAATTGCTTTATCCGAAATCTCTCCCTCCCTAAAGAAGAAGAAACTGTTCTTCTCCGCTGTGGCCAGGCCACAGAATCCACTGGATTAGCCTCCTGAAGGGACTTTCGGTTTTAACACTCTCACCAATTTATTGCCAAAAAAGCTGGGAACTAGTTGGAGATCCCTTACATTCAGGGCTTCTAGTTATTCGTGCTCCAGTCCTAAATCTCTGTGCTGCCTGTTCTACCACGCAGGCCTTTTTTTTGGCCAGAGAAACCTCACCTAATACCTCCACTCCTAATCTTTTCTCCTTCACCTGACCCCCAACTCTCTCCCCCTCCCGCCTGACCCCTGGGGGCGACCCTCTCTCGGGACCCCTCTCTGGTCCCTCTGTGGACCTCTTTCGTTTGGGTCTCTTCCCTCTAGGAGCCCCCTGCCCTTTCTTCACAGGATCCTGTTTCTCATTCACCTGAAAATACCATTCTCTCTTTCCCCTCCCCTGCTGCCCAGGGGCCCCTCCCTTCTCCACTGTGTTCTTAAACCCCTCCATCAGGCCATTCTTCACCTACTATTAGCCCTTACACCAGTTTGCAGGACCCCAAGGCCCAACCCCAATTTTCTTGCAGAAATTCTGGCCCTGTCCTGCCTCTAGCTCCAGCATTTCTTGTGGGATCTGGTTGCCAGGCTCCCCACGAGCCCCCCTCCTCTTATTTTCAACCCCCGAACCCCTATCCAGGACCTGTGAACATGGCATTTAAAGTTTTTAATGGTCCCAACTAGTAGAAACAGGCGAAGGCTGTTCGCCAGGCCCGCATGCAGCAGAAGGTAACGCTCCAAACCCAGGCTCTTGTGGCAACCCTGAGGCCAGCAGAGCAACAGAGGCAAGGTACAGGAAGTGCTCGACCCAAGTCCAAGCCACAATGAGGAATCTCACCAGCAGTTTGCTTTAAGTGTGGCAAGCAGGGTCATTGGTCCTGGCTGTGCCCCTGTCCAAGGCCATCCACTAAGCCCTGCCCTGACTGCAAGCAGCCCGGTCACTGGTGGAGCAATTGCCCCTTTGGGCAACAGGCTTTTCCTCAGTGTCTCTACATGGAGGATGAGCCACCCATATGGGAGGCTGGTCCAGGCAGACGGGCCCATCGCTCAAACTCCCAGGACTGACACCCTGGACTCAGAGACCTTCATCATCCTTACCAAACCCCAGGGTAATGCCACAGGAATGGGTAAGTCCATCTCATTTCTTGTGGACACGGGAGCTGCCTTCTCTGTTTTGCCATCACACTCTGGACCTTTAGTTTCCTCATGGGTCTCGGTTATGGGAATGGATGGGACCCCTTCCCTTCCCCTTCGCATGCCACCCCTCATATGCAGTTTGGACGGAATCCCCTTTTCGCACCCATTCTTAGTTTTGCCATCGTGCCTTGTACCCCTTCTAGGTTGAGACATTCTACACAGTCTCAGAACCACTACCCAGATGACAGCATCTTCCCACTTACTCCTACCATTCCTCAATACCAAAGGCTCCCTCATAATCAATGCTACCCTCATTTCTAACCATGCCTCTCACCTTAAGCTTACCCTCATGCAGGATCGCTGGCAGTTTGGAACCACTGGGCCCACCCATCTCCAGCTCACCAAAAGGCTGGACCCTGCAAATCCCCCTATTACTCCTTTTTATTTTTATTTATTTTTTTTAAATTTTTTTATTTTTTATAGAGACAGAGTGAGTCAGAGAGAGGGATAGACAGACAGGAATGGAGAGAGATGAGAAGCATCAATCATTAGTTTTTCATTGCGCATTGCAACACCTTAGTTGTTCATTGATTGCTTTTCTCATGTGCCTTGACCACGGGCCTTCAGCAGACCCAGTAACCCCCTGCTGGAGCCAGCGACCTTGGGTTCAAGATGGTGGGCTTTTTGCTCAAACCAGATGAGGCCACACCCAAGCTGGCAACCTCGGGGTCTCAAACCCAGGTCCTCCTCATCCCAGTCCGTCACTCTATCCACTGCGCCACCGCCTGGTCAGGCTCCTTTTTATTTTTAAATCCTTACAGGACCACATTCCCGAAGTTTCTCAACTCACGGCCAAACAAATGTTCCTCCTGACACCCCTCAAAACCACCACTTGCTAATCTCCCCCTCCCCACGACACCCCTAATCAGCAGGAAGTAGCCAGATGAATAAGTGGCATCCCTAATTAACACAAAAAGGTTGGAATGTAGAGTGGTGGGCAATAGGGGACGGTCACGTGGGGAACCCAGACCCGGGAACTGAGCTAGAACCGCCCACAGCCAAGCACGCCAAAAGAAACTTCCCAGGAGCCCTTTGGAAAAAAGCGACTGTCTGCCAGCCAGTGAGATTTCACCACGTCATATTAGCTCGACCACCCTAAAGACTCTTTAAATATCCCTCACGCAGGTCACCCCATGTGACTTCCCTGTCCTCTGTGTCCCCGGGACCAGGGAACATCGCTGGGCGGGATGCGCTCTGTACTCAATAAAGCCTTTTATTATTCCACACTTCGTGGCTCTGGTCCCTTGCTTCTTCCTCGGCGGGGAAAAATACCTTACACTAAATAGGTGTTATTGCTGGCATTTCATGAGGCCAGACTGGCACAATAAAAGATTTCTCTTGTGTCCCTTAGGACTTTCAAATAGAACTGAAAAACCTATTTATCATGATCCAATTCTAGAATCTAACTGAACCTAGAATTATGTAGGTGAAAAATCTGCTTATAATCATTTGAGTTCTGAAACCACAGATAGGACTAACCCCTACATATACTATGTTTTTTTCTATACATACATACCTATGATAAGTTTAAATAATAAATTAAGCACAGTAAGAGATTAACAACAATAACTAATAATAACAATTACAACAGTACACTGTAATGTGAATGTGGTCTCTCTATTTTTCTCTCTGAAAGCCAAGATTAACAGGCAGGTCAAGGGACTTTTCACAGCCTTACAATAATGTTTGAGACCTCAAATATAACTCTAGATCAGTGATTTTTAACTTTTTTTTACCTCATGGCACACATAAACTAATTACTAAAATTCTGCAGCACACAAAAAATATATTTGTTGCCCATATGACAAAAAACACAGGTGTAATTTTGATTCATTCACACTGGATGGCTATTGTTGTGTTGGCTGTTGTCATTTTTTATTTGACAGTCTAAGGGAAAAGAGGTCAGTGCCCCTGACTAAATAGTCAGGTACCGCATGTTTTGAACATTCTTGCTGCACACCAGTGTGCCTGTCACGCACATGGGTTGAAAATTGCTGCTCCAGATAACTAGGTGATTAGTGAGCGGGGAGCATACATAGCATGGGTATGCTAGACAAAGGGATGATTTGTCCCGGGAGCATCAGAGTAGGATAGCTCAAGAGTTCATCATGCTCTTCAGATGGCATGCAATTTAAAATTTATAAGTCCATGATGGTGAACCTTTTTATAAAAACCGCCCACTTTTGCAGTGCTGGTCAACCTGGCTTCTCCCGCCCACTAGTGGGTGTTCCAGCTTTCATGGTGGGCCAATTGTGGCACCATTTGGTTGCTCCACTACTGCCCACCATGAAAGTTAGAACACCCACTAGTAGGCGAGAGGGACCAGGTTGACCAGCACTGCAAAAGTGGGTGGTTTTTATAAAAAGGTTCGCCATCATGGTTATAAGTTGTTTATTTCTGTAATTTTCCATTTCATAATTTTTGGACCAAGGCTGACCGTAGGTAACTGAAACCATGGAAACAAAAACCAAGGATGAGGCAGAGTGCCTACTGTAATTCATTTCACAAATGAACACAGAGTTGTGGGGATTTTTGGACAAGGTTCAGTAGGTAACAAATTTTCTAGGAAGCAATAACTGCATATATCAAAGAAAGATTGTACTGTTTTATTTAAAACTTGACTCAGAGTGCACAATTTTGAAAAGTCACTGATAGTAATTGTCTTATATTATTGGATTAACTAAATTCCTCTGCATTGCCCTGGCTGGCTAGCTCAGTGGTAGAGCGTCAGCCTGACGTGCAGAAGTCCTGGGTTCGATTCCCAGTTAGGGGACACAAGAGAAACACCCATCTGCTCCTTCCCCCTCTCTCTCTCTTCCCCTCCCGCAGCCAAGCTCCATTGGAGCAAAGTTGACCTGGGTGCTGAGGATGGCTCCATAGCTTCTGTCTCAGGTGCTAGAATAGCTCCGATTGCAGCGGAGCAATGCCCCAGAGGGGCCAAGCAATGCCCCCTGGTGGGCATGCCTGGTGGATCCCGGTCAGGTGCCTGTGGGAGTCTGTCTTTACCTCCCTGTTTCTCACTTCAGAAAAATACAAAATAAATAACTAAACAAACAAATTCCTCTGCATTTTAACTGTCATCTTCATGGTGATCCCACATTTACATAGAATAATTCTGATTTAGCCTGTATGACAATGTGTCAAATGCAAAGGAAACGAGTCAACAATATTCAGTTGAGCATTGAAAATTTGGATTTATATGTGCCCAAATGTGAACAATTGCTAACATGCCAACTCTGCAATTTTGTGGGGTTTTTGTTTTGTTTTGTTTTGTTTTTTTTAGAGAGACAGGAAGGGAGAGATAGTGGGGGAGGAGAGAGATGAGAAGCATCAACTTGTAGTTGTGGCACTTTAGTTGTTTATTGATTGCTTTCTCATAAGTGCCTAGACCAAGGGGCTCCAGCCAAGCCAGTGACCCCTTGCTCAAGCCAGTGACCTTGGGCTTCAAGCCAGAGACCTTTAGGCTAAACCCAGTGACTTTGGGATCATGTTGATGATCCTGTGCTCAACTGCTCAAGTTGGCAAGCCCATGCTCAAGCCCATGAGCCCATACTCTAGCTGGCCTTATGGTTTTGAATTGTGTCTTTCAGCATCCTGGGCTGACGCTCAATCCATTGTGCCACCAATGGTCAGGCCACAGTTCTTTTTTAATAACAGTGACCCCATCAAGATAAAGTGAAGATTAAAAAAATGTTTATATTGGCCCTGGCCATTGGCTCAGTGGTAGAGTGTCAGCCTGGTGTGCAGGAGCCCCGAGTTCTATTCCTGGCCAGGGCACACTGGAGAAGTGCCCATCTGCTTCTCCACCTCTCCCCCTCTTCTTCCTCTCTGTCTCTCTCTTCCCCTCCCGCAGCCAAGGCTCCATTGGAGCAAAGTTGGCCCGGGTGCTGAGGATGGCTCCATGGCCTCTGCCTCAGGTGCTAGAATGGCTCTGGTTGCGACAGAGCAATGCCCCAGATGGGCAGAGCATTGCCCCCTGGTGGGCGTGCCAGGTGGGTAGATCCCGGTCGGGCGCATGTGGGAGTCTATCTGACTGCCTCCCCGTTTCCAACTTCAGAAAAATACAAAAAAATAAATAAATAAAATAAAAAATGTTTATAAAGTTAATAGCATATCATACATCTGAGAGTTGAAGGAAAAGTATGAAAATTAAAAATTTCACTGAATGTTAAAAAACATCTTTGAGTAGAAGGTAAAGTTGTTGCTGTTTTCTTCCAAAATAGTACAAGTGCTTGCAAAATAGGGTAAGCTACACATTGTAGAAAAAACTCCAATTATCAATGAATGATATATTATTAGAATAATGACAGGGAAAAAATCCACTGAAATGATTTTTTATTTCACTGAATTCTGATAATACTGTTCTAAGAAAAATCGATGAGATGAAAGCTATTGAGTATCACTGTGTAATGAGATCAGGCAAGCGAATTGTCATTACTAGAGTCCCCTGTGGGATAAAAAAACTCTCTCCTCACATGGTTAGGGTTAAGAAATGAAAAATGCCACAGTGGATATTTATTTTCAAAATCTCTGACAGTGAATACAAAGGCATCTACAGTATTTGAAGTCCTCAAAAAATGATTTCATAGAAAATATAATTCCTTTTTCCAGTGTCATTGTATGTACCACATACTGAGAGTCTCAGCTATAATTTGCTGGTCTTTTAAAAGGTTTGTAGGCCATTATAACAATTAGCATCTGGCCAGTGGTGGCACAGTAGGTAGAGTGTCAATCATTGATCTGGTACATTGAGGTCCAATGTTCAAAACCCCAAGGTCACTGGCTTGAGTGTGGGATCATTGACATGATTCCATGGTTGTTGGCTTGAGCCCAAAGGTCTCTGGCTTTGAAGCCCAAGGTTGCTGGCTTGAGTAAAGGGTCAGTGGCTCAGCTAGTGTCCCCTGGTCAAGGCACATATGAGAAACAATCAATGAACAACTAAGGTGCTCCAACTATAAGCTGATGCTTCTCATCTCTCTTCCTTCCTGTCTCTCTCTTGCTAAAAAAAGAAGAAAGAAAGAAAGAAGAAAGGAAGAAAGAAAAAAAACCATTTTGTGATTATTGTATTATTTTATTTAGAATTCCTTGCTGTTTTTCAGGATTTTCACTGTTACTCTGACACAGTCCTGTGTGGTCCATCCACCTTTGAAGGCCTAACTCCTCTATGATTTCTGTAGTCTCTTCCAATCCGGTCTTGATTCTGCACCACCAGATGAAACAGAATAGCCCCAGGCCACATAAAAGATACAGAACCCAAAACTCAATCATGTAAAATGTAGGGTTGCATTTTTGCCATATTATCTGAAAACTCCAGAGACAGCTCAGTGGGGCAGAGGCAAGAGGGTGGGCTGGGCAATGAGTGCCACGGGCAAGGGGAGTGTGGTGTGGGGGGTGCAGCCCCACAGGAGGAGGAGGTGGGCGGGAAGGGAGGAGCAGTCACCCTCTGGTCAGCAATTACCACCCACTACCTGCCTTCCAAGGCACAGGTTTCAAAGGCAAACCATTTATGGACTGCCTGCTGCATACCAAGTCCTGGACTAGGCACTGTATATTCATGAAACCTCATCTAGTCCACACAATAAACTCGGGGAATCTTATTGTCCCCATTTTATAGAGAGGAAGCTGAGGCTTATGAAAGATTTATCCCAATGCATAATCAGGCAAATCACAGTGAAGTGTGAACATTTTTAAATAAGTAAATGAATGAAAAAAAATCCAAATAAAAGCACCAAGGTAAATATATTGAAGCATATTGTACACAATTATCTACAGCAACTGAGCCAGTTCTGTTCGGTTACATCCAACCTTCCCTCTCCACCCTGATTATTCCCCCAGTACTGGTCCGCACTGTCTAAAGCCTGCAGCAGTGTTGCCTGGGTTCTCCTATAAACATGACCACACACATTCAATCAAGCACCCTCCATGCAATTATGGAGACCCAAGCAACACACATCCTCTCTTTCCATCTGTTTTGTGTGTGTGTGTGTGTGTGTGTGTGTGTGTGTGTGTATAGACTAAAATGATGGCAACAGCTAGGTTTCAGAGCAACATGAACAAGCACGTCCCAACACATTATCTCGAATCATAGCACCCACCCGAGGGTCAGTGTTACTATCCTTTTAGTCTGCCTTGACTCAGGTTTGGGAGCCAGAGCTGGTCAGGGACCTGGAGCAAATCTCAGTATATTTATTAAAATATGCTGTTTATCATATTTGTTCTTCAAGTTCTTTTTAAGTGCTGGAATGCATGCCTTAAATGAGTACTGAAATTTCAAGACAGGAGATATGATCTCTGAGCTACATCATCACTACCTTGTTTCATGTTATACAGAAGGAATTCATTCATCACTACTCTTAGATATAAGGCCAATGCTGTTCTAAGAGTACTGTTCTTTCTTATATTTTCTTTTTGACAGCCTATAATTTGCCTAACACGTTATTCCTGTTTCCATTAAGGTTATCTCTTCTTTCTCTTAATATATACAAATGAGTGCGGTGTATTATTATGTATCGTAACGCAAATTTTGATGTTAACTGAAACCTATCTCGTTCTTCTATATTTAATTATTTATTTACCTCTTCTTCTTTATTTAATTATTCTCATTTTTAAATCCAAACTTATTTATATAAGGAGGTAGAAAAATCTGTTTCTATTATGTATTCTAGTATAGTTATGCTGGAGCATTTGCACATGGAAATGTGTATCATTTTATTATCAATCATTTTTATCTCTCTTTTTCATGTCAGCTAGGATATAAGAAAAAGAGAGCAGTCCTTGACACCTGGGAGCCAGCCTGACACTCACTGCTTAGCATCGTGTTCTCTTGTACATAAACAATTTCACAGAACACCAGTATCAGGCAAGGCCACTCTGAGCTTGATGGATCCAGATAAAAAACAAGAACTCTTCGTAATCATGTCTGAACACAGACAAAATGTGAACACGGATCAAACCACAGAAATATGTAACCACCTCCTCATCTTGGCGAATGGTCCTTACAATGTTAGCTTTAGCCCTGCTCTAGTCTGCCATCCTGGACAACATTTATTAAAATACCCAATTATAGAGCAATTCCCACTTCTTGACAGCATCCAGTCAAAAGCAAAGCACCCCAAATCCTCCCCAAAATCGCCTAACACAAACATAAATCCTGAAGTCCTTTCTACCACATTTCCCCTGGTGTGTGTTTTCCCTCCTTGCAATGAGCAATACATCAAACTTGTTCAACCACAAGTGTTCCTGAGGATCTTTGGCTGGGAGGCATCAACAGACTTTATAGTGATAGCTATTTCTGTATCTATATATAGTTTGTGCAGTTATGTACATAGGTAGGTCATATTATCTATAAATTTCATCTCAAGGTAAGTAAAGGGGCTTTACAAAGTATTTGTTACAAAACAGGGTACTGAATTTGGTAGGACTTGGTAGTTTTGATAGAAATTTTTCTGAACTTGACCCTGTGCATAGGTAAATCATGGTGTGAATATGGTCCTTGCATAGGGTGCCACTTAAATGAGCAGGTAGTGCCAAGTTATATTTAAAAAAATGTCCTCACACTAAGCACAGAGCAAACTAATCTGCTTTGCAGGTTAAAAAAATGACTTGGCAAGGACTTGCTTGGAGTCGATCTTGTCCTCTGCTGCTCCGCTGTTGATCCTTTTTGTCATTGTTTCACATTTCCCTGTTAACTGGACGTTTTGGGTACTACTGTCCAGGCCTTCAGCCTTGTTATTCCCATTTAGGTCATTCGTGTATTCCTATCACTTGACTTTCAGATGTGTGCTTTTCCTTCTGACTAAGGGTCACCACATCAGGCATCTGAACCATCCTACCAGGAACTGACTGTAAAAGTAAATAAAAGGAGCCTGACCTGTGGTGGCACAGTGGATAAAGCGTCGACCTGAAAATGCTGAGGTCGCCGGTTCGAAACCCTGGGCTTGCCTGGTCAAGACACATATGGGAGTTGATGCTTCTAGCTCCTCCCCCCTTCTCTCTCTCTGTCTCTCTCTCCTCTCTCTCCTTCTCTCTCTCCTCTCTAAAAATAAATAAATTAAAAAATTAAAAAAAAAAAGTAAATAAAAGGACAAAAGTGTTTTTATGACCCTATGGAATGAAACTGCCGTTATTTCCTACTTCTCACACATTAGCTGCTAAACAAGGGGAAGAGCACTTAGGAAATTCTCCAATGATTACGATAGGTGCTGTTTCATGAATTCAAAAAATCTGCTTATGCAGGCGTTGTGTTCCCTCACAGCCCAGCCGCCCTGTTTCAGCAGCCCTTGGCCACTGGCTGGTTCCCTTGTTCATGCTGGAAAGCAATTTATCAAAGAAATTTTGCTTTTAATAGTGTGTAGGAGGAGGTGGTTTCGATTCCTTACAGCTAAATAACAATACATGATCTTACAAGTTAATTATTTTCTCTCCAGCCACCCCTCACCCCAGGTCTGTGAGAGCAGGGATCATTGTTCACGGATTCCTCCCAAGTGCTTAAAAAGCGCTTGGAAAAAAAAAATTTATTGCGTGCATGAGAGATTAGATGGATCAATCAATCCATCAGTGATTCACCCACTTCCCGCCTTATTTCAGCTGTATGAACCTTGGAATACAGCTGGCACCGGCACCAGCCGTCGTGGGAGAAGGACGCGCAGTGATGCAGGGACCTCACCCAGAGCACCCACACGGGGCGCTTCTTCTCAGGATCAGGTTCCGCCTCCTTTTGTCTGCTATGTAATGCCAGACGCAACTCAGGATGGGCGGGCCCACCACATTTTCCAGGCCACCAGGACAAGAGCACGAACAGAAGGTGTGGTCAAGTCAGAGGTCTGGGGAGGTGCGTGCTCCCGCACAGGGCGCCGGCGTGGGAAAATCGCGCTGTGGCTTCTCCAGCTCCCTGAGCGGCCAAGCCCCTGCAGATGTGGGCTCCCTGCAGAGCTCACGACCTTAGCCCCAGCCCCTGCGTAGGGAGAAACGCACGCAGGGGTGTGAGGGCCCTGGCACCCCGCCTAGTGTCAGGACAGAGCCCCTGAAACAAGAGGGTGACAATGCAGTGTGTGGGCACAGCCTGACAGAACTGGGCTCCTTGCATTGCTCACAGCTTTGCAGCTAGTTCTGTCTGTGGAAAACTTTTCATTTAGATTTCATTTTTTAAAAATCAAGCATATTACCCTCATTCTTTCTTTATATGGTAACACTATCAGAAATATATATATATATATATATATATATGTATGTATATTCTCACAGTGAAAGTCAAGTTTCTGTGCACCCTGCCCTGGCGTCCCAGTTTCTGTGCTCCTAGATTCTGTCCTAAGACACCAGGACCGGCTGACTCGCAGGCGTGTGAAGATGCTGCCACATGGAGGGCGCGCTAGCGCACTAGCACACTCGGTTCTCGGAGAGTTCTTAGGGACCAGGTCCCTGGAGAAAGGGGCTGCCAGGGTTGTGGGTGCACAGGCCAGAGAGAAGGACCTTCTCCAGGTTGAGCCCTGGCTGTGCTCAGTGTCTTTAAAGAAATGCAAAGTGAAGAAAGCAGCCTCGTTACCAAGGACACCACAGCCAGAGAGGAAGGGAGACAGGTGATCTGTAGATTCACCGGGATGCCAGGTGGTGGCCCAGAGCTGTAGGTTGTTGGGGGTGGGAGTGAGGAAGAGAGAAGAGAAGGAGGAGGAGATGGAGGAGAAAAAGGACTGAGAGGGAAGGAGGGAAGAGGGGGAGGAGGGAGAACAGGGAGAGAGAGATTGAGAGAAGGAGAGAGACTTGTGAGGACTTGGAGGGATACCTGTGTGAGGCTTTAAGGAGCTGGGGGATCTTGAAATATGGATCATTATCCTTCCTGTAGTCTCTTTTGTACTCACTGGATACTGAAGAGAGGAAATTTGACTTCAGTTTCCACCTGCTGTGTGGCAGGCACTCAATAGCCAGAGCTTTTGAACTGAACAGCTACCTATATAATGTACACACACTGAACTAGAATAATGCTCGCTGTAGTCTCTGAACTAACTTCCCAGTTGCACCTCACCGAGATATTGGTAAAACCCTTAGATGATTTGGGGGAAGACTTTGCATGTTTTTCCTACTCTTTCACCATCCAGTTTTACTTCGTGACTGGTACCAAACATAAGCACTTCACTGATGCAGTTTGGGTAACACTATGGGGCAAGGCAAGACCAGTTCCACTAGTCTTGGGAGAATAAGTTCCCTCCCAATGTCCCGGGGCCATCTTTCACTGGGAGGGGAAGGAAAGAAGGAGGAATCGGTTGGGAATAAGATACAGGCTTTGTTCTCTGTTTGCTGGCTACTCCCTTTCCTAAAACAACAGCAATATTTGGTTTCTATGTTACAACAACTTCTTGGGTTTTCTCCTACCTCCCTGCCTGCTCTTTCATGGTATGCCTGTGAGTGCGTCTCTTCCTTTTTCCAGTTAGACGGGGCGCTTCCCAGACTTCTGTTCCTAGTGTTCTTCCCTTCAGATTCTTCAAGAAGTTTCTCTTGTTCCTTGGCTTTTTGCCAACAACTCAACACCACAAATTACCTTCTTCTCCAGTGCAGATAATTTCTCTAGCAAAGACTGATGCTCTTGTTGGGCCTTAAGAACATCTTTTTCTCATTTCTCTAATTCAGCCCTGTCCCCAGGTGAGCTTAGCCATCCCTGGGTGACCAGAAATGGCTTTGATGACCAGCTGTGACTCCCAGATCTTCCTCTCTACCCATCACTTTCTCTTGAGCTCCAGACTTATACTACCACCTACTTTCAGAGAAACACATCAAACTTTCCATCTCTATCCAAATTCATCTCTTTTCCTCCAGCCCTCTGTCATGATTTTCATTTTTTGTTTTGTTTAGGTAAGAGGAGGGGAGATGGTGAGGCAGACTCCTGCATGCACTCAGACCAGGATCCACCCGGCAACTCCATCTGGGGCCAGTGCTTAGAGTAGTGAGCTATTTTTGCATCACCTGAGGCTGATGCATTCCAGTGGAGCTATCCTCAGTGCCCAGGGCCACACTGGAATCAATTGAGCCACTGGCTGTAGCAGGGGAAGAGGGAAATAGGGGAGAAGAAGCAGATGGTTGCTTCTCCTGTGTACTCTAACCTGGAATTGAACCTGGAATGTCCACACACCCAGCCGATACTCCATCCACTAAGCTACCAGCAAGAGTCCTGTTTTTCATTTTCTTAGCAATTGCTTTTACTTCCTTCCTCAGCTGTCCAAGCTTCTTTGCCCCTTTCTCAGTCTACCAACCTCTGGCTATGCCATTCTGGTCAAGAACCACTAAATCAGCTCTCCAACTCATGCTCCTTTCTTCTCTCCCAGCCACCATCATTAGTTAGCCTCCTTACTTGCCTCCCTGCTTCCAGGTTTGTCCTCCACGTTTCACTCCACATAGAGCCTGAGTGACGTTTCCAAAATGGACATTTGATCATTACTAGTTGGCTTCAGCATTGTAAAGCCAGAAGTCAGGGCCAGGGCCACTATCACAGCAGCCCGGCCCATGCAGGTTCGCATTGGATTCGGACAGTCGGTAAAGAAACCATGGAGCCAAAAACTGGTGGGCCATAGCCTTTAATCCTACCTTGCACCCGGCGGGCAAGTAAAAACATACACTGGGCTCCAAAACCCAGTCACACTCAGTGCTCACAAAGCTACTGATTTATCCGAGTTTCCTAGAATCAAAGGTTTCTAGCTCACCAGCCTTATTTCCCTCAGTTCCCCATCTTCTTCCTTATCCCAGATACAAACTCTGTACAAACTGGCATCTCACTCAGCACTCCACCATCTTGGCTGCTTCTCCTGGCCTCCTCCACGTGGCCTTTCTCTGCTCTCCTCTGCTCTCTCTTCTAATGATAATCTCAGGAACCAAGAAGCAAACTCCCGCTCCGTTCCCATTTTATAGTGTAGAAATTCAAACCCTTAATCCAATATACATAATAGGGAAGTCTCTAATACAAAGTCACTTCTCTGAGGCATGATAGGATTGTACCACCTTACACCAAAAAGGGTAGGAAAGGCTTAATCTCAAAACCAAGCCCCAGGCTACAAGGATTCTGCCTGCCTTTAGCCCACCCCAACACACATTAATACCACCTGGGCAACGGCCTCTTTAACAAAGTGAGCATAATACATTTTATCTGCCCAACAATCCACCCCTATGCTCACTTTACTACCCACAATTTACATCACCAGCATTCCTGTGCAAGGAAATTAGAACATTACACAGATTACAACAGCAAAAATCATACAGTTTCAACAATTACAAAGGTACATTTCACCAGTCTCTGAGCACTTAGCCCAAAGCGCAAAATGTCCTCGGTCTTCTTTCTAGCCACGGGAAAAGCTTCCCGGGGTAGGGGAGTGCTTCCAGCAAAGCCACCCCCCACCCCCATCAGGGTATTTTACATTGTCCAAAATCCATAATCCGTAAGTCCATCCAACAAAGGAGCCAATGCCCACTCCGGTCGTAGTCCAGGAAATCAGTCCACGCACGTGGGTCATCAGCCACCCCCCTCATTCCTGCCGTCCTGGCAGGTCTCACACTGTCCCAAAGAGGGGCACGTGGCAATGGCAGTCAGCATTTCCATCTCTGCTCCGGAAAGCATGTCCAGCCATATTTCCCAAAATCGCAGACCTACCAGGGCCGAAGTAGGTGCTCCTTCCAGCTGCGCTTTCACCTTCTGGAGACTGCGGATTGCAACTCCAGTCCGATTCTCCTCATCCTCCAAAGAGGGACTGAAAACACCAGCTCCGGCTGCCGGGCTCGAGCCTCCGTCTGCCGCCGCCTTCTGCTCCACAGACCTTGCAGCTCCGGACCCGGCCTCAGCTTCAGCCTCAGCCTCAGCCCCGGCCTCCTGCCGCTGCTGGCTCTCCGCAACATCCAGGGCAAGCTGCAACTCACAAACCTCTGAATCCTCCTCCAGCGTTTGCTCCATTTCCAGGCGAATCTCGCAAACCTGGTCGGCCTCCTCCTCCAGCGCTTCCTCCAGCTCCAGGGTCAGCATCTGTTTCTCCGGCATTTGCTCCAGCTTCTTCCACTGCTCGGTTTGCAGGTCCTGGGCAGCCTCTTTCATGGAGCTCTCAGTTTCCTCACATATTACTGTAAAAGTCAGGCAGCCTACAATCCCCAAAAGGACAGCCATGGGGAACCCTAACACTAGCCAGTCCTCTACTCCACCACTCAAAGGCTCCTTGCCGATCTGTATCGAATCCTGCCACAGACTACGCCAAATGTAAAGCCAGGAGGCAGGGCCAGGGCCACTATCACAGCAGCCCGGCCCTTGCAGGTTCGCATTGGATTCGGACAGTCGGTAAAGAAACCATGGAGCCAAAAACTGGTGGGCCATAGCCTTTAATCCTACCTTGCACCCGGCGGGCAAGTAAAAACATACACTGGGCTCCAAAACCCAGTCACACTCAGTGCTCACAAAGCTACTGATTTATCCGAGTTTCCTAGAATCAAAGGTTTCTAGCTCACCAGCCTTATTTCCCTCAGTTCCCCATCTTCTTCCTTATCCCAGATACAAACTCTGTACAAACTGGCATCTCACTCAGCACTCCGCCATCTTGGCTGCTTCTCCTGGCCTCCTCCACGTGGCCTTTCTCTGCTCTCCTCTGCTCTCTCTTCTAATGATAATCTCAGGAACCAAAAAGCAAACTCCCGCTCCGTTCCCATTTTATAGTGTAGAAATCCAAACCCTTAATCCAATATACATAATAGGGAAGTCTCTAATACAAAGTCACTTCTCTGAGGCATGATAGGATTGTACCACCTTACACCAAAAAGGGTAGGAAAGGCTTAATCCCAAAACCAAGCCCCAGGCTACAAGGATTCTGCCTGCCTTTAGCCCACCCCAACACACATTAATACCACCTGGGCAATGGCCTCTTTAACAAAGTGAGCATAATACATTTTATCTGCCCAACAAGCATGAACACCGAATTTTTTCCTGTGGCTTAGAAGGAATCTGACCGTTGTCTGCCTTTCTACCTTCGTGTCTCATCACTTCGGGATCAAACACTGAGGTCCAGCCATTCTATTGTGTTCACTTCCTTCAGTGTTTATGCTATGACCCAGGGACTTTCTCTCAATCCTTTCCTCTCTTTGGAAGATTTTCTCCACCTGGTTATACGGTCTTTTAGATCTCTGTGGGGATGTGTAAAGCCAGTAGGCATGGCCAGGGCCACTATCACAGCAGCCTGTCCCATGCAGGTTCGCATTGGATTCGGACAGTTGGTAAAGAAACAAAGGAGCCAAAAGCAGATGGGCTGTCATCTTTAATTCTAGCTTGCACCCGGCGGGCAAGTAAAAATACACACTGGGCTCCAAAACCCAGTCACATTCAGTGCTCACAAAGCCACTGACTTATCCGAGTTTCCTAGAATCAAAGGTTTCTAGCTCACCAGACTTATTCACCTCTGTTCCCCATCTCCTTCCTTATCCCAAATACAAACTCTACATAAACTGGCATCTCACTCAGCACTCCACCATCTTGGCTGCTTCTCCTGGCCTCCTCCACGTGGCCTTTCTCTGCTCTCCTCTGCTCTCTCTTCTAATGATAATCTCAGGAACCAAGAGCCCAAACTCTCGTTCCGTCCCCATTTTATATTGTAGCTTCACAATCTCTAATCCAATATACAAAATAGGGAAGTCTCTAATACAGTCACTTCTCTGAGGCATGATTGGATTGTACCACCCCACATCAAAAAGGGTGGGAAAGGCTTAATCCCAAAACCAAGCCCCAGGCTACAAGGATTCTCAACACACATTAATATCATCTGGGCGACGGCCTCACGTGGGCAGCGCCGTCTTTAATAAAGTGAGCATAATATATTTTATCTGCCCAACAGGATGTTACATAGGATAAGAGTTTCAAGGTCTGGGTGAATCTGATTAAATGCTATACTGGCTAAAGGTGAAAAAGTAGCACAGTATTTTGCAGACTCAGCTATAACTTGATAAGCTTGAAGACAGCCCAACAGGGTAAGTTTAGATAACTACAAAGAACAAATCAACACTGTGGGTCAAATAAGTTTGTAAATATGATGTATGTGTTTGCTCGCTTATAGTTTGAATTGGGTATGGGGGACAGGCTGTAAGCAGGCAGGGTCCTTATAGCCTAAGGCTTAGTTTTAAGACTAAGCCTTTCCCACCCTTTTAATCCTAAAATCTTCTCAACACTAAGCTTTTCCCCACACCTTTGACTGTTGCATGATGTGGGGGGGTGCACTCTTATGAGGAATCCCATTTATGCCTCAGATAAGTGACTTTGTATCAGAGACTTCCTAATTTGTATATTGGCTTAAAGGTTTGGATTTCTACACTATAAAATGGGGCAGACCAGGGGATTGCTCTCTCCGGTTTCTGAAATTAGCATTGCAGCAGAGAGGCAGTCAAGATGGCAGAGTGCTGAAGGAGAAGCCAGTTTGTGCAGAGTTTGTGCAGAGAGGAGATGGGGAACAGAGGTGAATAAGGCTGGTGAGGTAGAAGCCTTTGATCCTAGGAATACTCAGATGAGTCAGTGGCTTTGGGAGCCCTGAATGGAAAGGGAAGTGTTTTCACACTATGTGTATTTCTTGCCTGCCGGATGCAGGCTAGGATTAAATGTAATGTGTAAAGCCAGTAGCCATGGCCACTATCACAGCTGCCTGGCCTATGCAGGTTCACATTAGATTAGGACAGACGGTAATGAAACAATGGAGCCAAGAACTAGTGGGCCATTAGCTTTAATCCTAGCTTGCACCTAACTGGCAAGAAATACACACAGTGGAAAAACACTTTCCTTTCCATTCAGGGTTCCCAAAGCCACTGACTTATCCAAGTTTCCTAGAATCAAAGGTTTCTACCTCACCAGCCTTATTCACCTCTGTTCCCCATCTCCTTCTCTCTGCATAAACTCTGCACAAACTGGCTTTTCCCTCAGCACTCTGCCATCTTGGCTCCTTCTCCTGGCCTCCTCCTCATGGCCTTTCTCTGCTCTCCTGCAGCATGGGCTTCTCCTAGAAAGTAATCACTCTTCCCCTGGAACAACATGATCTCTCTTCCTTTTAAAACCTTTTGGTGCGAAAGCTCTCCCACAACATATATTAACATAATCACGCCCATCTCAAGCAAGAAGGGCAACTAATATTATCACCCGGGTGACGGGCTTCCACGTGGGCAGCACCATCTTTAACAAAGTGAGCATAATATATTTTATCTGCCCAACATAATGGCTCACCAGTTCTTGGCTCCGTTATTTCATTACCATCTGTCCCAATCAAATTTGAACCTGCACGGGCCAGGTGGCTGTGTGGCTGTGGCTTTACAAACACGTAATTAATTAACCAAATAATGTACATAAGCAATGGCTAAGCCTTCAGAGCAGGGGTCCCCAAACTATGGCCTACGGGCTGCATGCGGCCCCCTAAGGCCATTTATCCGGCCCCCCACCACACTTCTGGAAGGGGCACCTCTTTCATTGGTGGTCAATGAGAGTATGTGGCGGCACCACAAAGCACGGTGTCACTCACGTACAGTACTACTTCTGGTGATGCAAGATGCACGCATCACAGCTCCGGAAGCAAGTCATATCACTTGTTATGGCTAGCAGTGACAAATATGGAACCGGACATTGACCATCTCATTAGCCAAAAGCAGGCCTATAGTTCCCATTGAAATACTGGTCAGTTTGTTGATTTAAATTTACTTGTTCTTTATTTTCAATATTGTATTTGTTCCCATTTTGTTTTTTTACTTTAAAATAAGATATGTGCAGTGTGCATAGGGATTTGTTCATAGTTTTTTTTTGTTTTATTTTTGTTTTTGTTTTTTTACAGAGACAGAGAGAGAGAGTCAGAGAGAGGGATAGACAGGGACAGACGGACAGGAATGGAGAGACGAGAAGTATCAATCATTAGTTTTTCGTTGCATGTTGCGTGCGACACCTTAGTCATTCATTGATTGCTTTCTCATATGTGCCTTGACTGTGGGCCTTCAGCAGACCGAGCAACCCCTTGCTCGAGCCAGCGACCTTGGGTCCAAGCTTGTGAGCTTTGCTCAAACCAGATGAACCCGTGCTCAAGCTGGTGACCTCGGGGCCTCGAACCTGGGTCCTCAGCGTCCCAGTCCAATGCTCTATCCATTGCGCTACCACCTGGTCAGGCCATGTTCAATAGTTTTTTTTATAGTCCAGCCCTCCAACGGTCTGAGGGACAGTGAACTGGCCCCCTGTGTAAAAATTTGAGGGACCCCTGCTTCAGAGAGACAGTGCTTTGGATGCGAATCCCCTGTCTCCTTGTTGCAGGTAGATAAAATTATCAAGGACAACCACATCTGGTTCTTGACTAGAACACCTCAAGCAGCAAACCCCTTGAATTTGTTGACAGAGACATCACTTTCTTAGGAAGTGTTCCCTGATTCCAAGTCTGGCTTAGCTGTCCCTTATCACAACTCTTTTCAGACTGCAGTTGGCTTCCTGTTTATTTATCTTTCTTCTCCCATGAACCATAATCAGCTTGAAGGCAAAGGCTCTGGCATTCGGGTCATTTCATTGCTCTCAAGGCCTAGAATGGAGTCTGGCACATAGTAGATGGACAATAAATATTGAGTAACTGCTAGCATAAATAAATGAAAGAATTGAACATGTGGAAATAAATGATGACCAATCAGAGGAAACAATCAAAGGCTCTCTGTTCAGAGTATATAGCAAGACAGTCATCCACCATTATTTGCTTTTTGGCAAAGACTGCAGGAGGAGTGGGAAAGCTTCATAGTGGAAAGAAGAGAAAGAAAGGAAAGGTGCTCTGATTGAAGCTATTGGTATGGGGAAGCTGTAGGCTGGTTAACTAGAAGGGAGGTATCCCATGTGATTGATTAGGGTTGCATAATTGGCCTGCTCTGGTTGGTCCTAAGTTGGAAGCATAGACAAAAATTAGGGAAGCTGTTAATTATTAACCAAGTCCTTCTCCTTTGGGGTCAACTGTTATGGGGGTTATTGTTTGGTGGTTTCCTATACTGGTTACTAGAGATAGCTAACTGACTTTCAACAAGTCTGACTTATAGATAGCAGGCTGGCTTCCTGGGCTGATTACTATAGATAGTGGATTGGTTTCCTGGGCTGGTTGCTGCAGATTGTGGGTCAGAGTTTTATTTTTCTATATGGTTTGGTCATTGCCCATTTGTATATTCGGTCTCTTAAGCTAATATTTATTAGCATCTGCCGTATACCATACTTTGTATAGTGTGTCCGTAGTGCCTCATTTACCTTTTACCATACCTCTGCAGGGTAGGGATTACCATTTCTGCTTAACCCTGATTACTTCCTCCTTCAGAGCTCATGCTCTTTACATTATCTGTCTTCTGGCTCTACTTGAAGCCTTATGTTGTCTCTCCCACCCTGCTCTCCACCCAAATTCACTTAGGACAGTGTTTCTGGGGATCTCTTCCAGACCAAGGTTGTTATCTTCCCAGATATGTCATTATCTTTGCTCAATTCCCTCCCACAATGCTAGACTTCCAGTTCCGGTTTTCTTCATCTTCAGTGACCTTCACCTCAAACCTCTTTAGTCACCCACGCCTTAATCATCAGGCGCGGCAGTTATCACCAGGAAAGGCCTCATCTCTGACAGATAAACATTGTCATCCATTCTGTGATTGAAATAATGTCCAACCCTTTTAGTTTTTCCAGGAGGTAATTAATTCTGAGTTAGGGCATTAAGGTAGATTTCAAAATACTTTAAAATACTTTTTGGTATTTCCTAAGATGTCTAAAATGCATAACATGAATAACCCTCTAAATTTATTTTTTAATTTTTAAAAGTAAGGTTCATCAACCCGGCCACCTTCTGCTAAAGGGAGCAGGGAAGGAAAGAAGTCCATATAACATTATATAGTCATAGTCACAATGCAATCAGGACCTATAGCAATAAAATTCTTTAAAATGAAATTACCATAATTATTTTGGAAGGTCTTCAAAAATCTTGACAAACACAATTGACATAAATCATGTTTGAGTGGCCATGTTCTAATATGCTGACTATGGTGGTTAATTTTATGTCTTCATTTATCTAGTCCAAGGTACTCATTTGCTTGGTCAAACACCAGGCTAGTTGTTGCTGTGAAAGTATTTTTTAAGATGTGATTAACATTTAAATCAGTAGACTTTGGGCCCTGGCCGGTTGGCTCAGTGGTAGAACGTCGACCTGGTGTGCAGGAGTCCTGGGTTCGATTCCCGGCTAGGGAACACAGGAGAAGCGCCCATCTGCTTCTCCACCCCCTCCCCCTCTCCTTCCCCTCTGTCTCTCTCTTACCCTCCCACAGCCGAGGCTCCATTGGAGCAAAGATGGCCCGGGCGCTGAGGATGGCTCTGTGGCCTCTGCCTCAGGCGCTAAGATGGCTCTGAATGCAACAGAGCGATGTCCCAGATGGGCAGAGCATCGCCCCCTGGTGGGCATGCCAGGTGGATTCCGGTCAGACACATGCGGGAGTCTAACTGCCTCCCCGTTTCCAGCTTTGGAAAAATGCAAAAAAAAAAAAAAAATCAGTAGACTTTGAATAAGCAGATTACCCTTCACAATGTGGGTAGGCATCATCCAATCAGTTGAAGGCCTTAAAAAAAAGACTGAGGTACCTCAAGGAAGAAGGAATTTTTCCTCCATTCCTTCTTTCTCCAGACTGCCCTCAGACTCAAGGTGGCATCAGCAGCTCTTCCCTGGGCCTATGGCCTACTGGCCTGCTCTATAGATTTTGGACTTGCTAGCTCTCACGATCTCATGAACTAATTCCTTTACATTTCTATCTATTCACATCCTATTGGTTGTTTCTTTGGAGAACCCTGACTGATAATAATAATACATACAGCAAGGGCCATATGTACAGGACAAAAATTCCCCTGTACGGCACAAATCAAGATCAACAAGACCCACCTCTGTAAATTACTTCCTCTGCCCTCAGCCATTAGTCTTCTGCACCTCTAATTCCTCCCTATTAAATCAGGCCCAGCATCTGATAACATTCATTTATGGTTGTTGACTAAGACATTATACTTTAGCAGGTGGTTTGCAGCCAGTGTGTGTGATGTCATTAGCCTTTTAAGCTTCTTGTTTCCAAGTTGAAGAAGGAAGAGTCTTAACATTATCCTTAAATAAAGAATGTTCCACTAACCAGCTAAGAGATGTATTTATCATAAAGCATCCTGAAAATAAATCTGTGTTAATCCTTTAGGGTAGGGGCAGGCAAGGTTTTATGGAATCTTAAGTTTATACAATTTGAACTCCCTAGCTAGGAAGAATACAGAAATACTTTACTTTTGCAATTTTCAGTGATTATCATTCATATTTGATCATATAAATGCCTTGTGATGGTGCCTCCCAGAACTGTGGACAGAAGGTGTGAAGTGAGGGACTCTGAAGCTTGAGTTTTATTAGCTTTAGGGTAACTCTGGCTCCGCTTCTTGGCTTCTAAGGGCAGGGACAGAGGGAAGGGTGCTGGCCTCGCCTTAGCTTGGTTCCTGCTTCGCTGGGGAGGAGAGCCCTGCCAATTGGAGTTGCCAGATCCTTGCCCCATTTCCATCCCTCGCCTTGCTCCCCGTCTTCCCCTTCACCCCTTGTTCCAGAGTTTCCAGAGCCTATTTTCCACGCTCTTGCACACAGTTTCTTTAGGGAGTGGCCAGTGATATTTTAGATGACAACATGCAGCTCATCTTGTCTTCCACCCTGCAAATGCAAATGCAAATACCTTCCAGTGTTTCCTGGAGCTTTTCAGTCTCGGAGGACAGCGAGGTGGTGTAATTGCAGCTGCTTCATTAGTGGGCGCTTTTCTCCATGGTCTTTTCTCCACACCTATGGACAGCACTTTCTCCCTTCTTCCTGCCTCTCCAGACTTCGGAATGCTGGCTTTATTCAGAAGCAAACTCCTTCTGTTGAAGCAGTGGCTCTCTAATTGTACCCAGGGTTAAGTATTTTTATATAGTTTGCTTTCATGTATTTCCCTGAGTATATGATTTACTAGCACCTCCCCTTCTCATTCTGGGAGAAGCTCAATAACAGGATGAGAATTTCTGCAAATTCCAGGGGGTTGACATTCTCAGGGACCCTGTTAGCTCTGCGTTCCTGCACCTTCAGAACCACTGGGCTCCTCTGCTCCCACCAACTGAAATTGGGGCCTTTCCTTTGATCTTACCCTAGAATCACTCACACAAGAGACATGTATCATAGACTTTACTGAACGAGCTGAAACAATGGAGTTGTTTTATATCACAGCAAAAAACAGGTAAATATGTAAATATAATTGTCATTTTTTTACAACCATTGTTGGAGATTTTTCTCTTGCCTCCTTTCTCAACAGACATGAACCTCCGCTAAATTGATTGCTAGCCCCTTTCCCCTCATCCCTGACTCCTTCAGAAGGCAGAAGTAGCCTCGTTCAGTTTAGATTAAAAACAACAAAACAAGTTTTTCATCCTGCTACATAGTGTGAATAGAAAACAGAGAGAAATGAAAACAGAAACCCTCACCATCATGCAAAAAATGAACCCTGTCTCTTTTGCATATTGAAGCACTTCAGCTGTAGAAATACACACACACACACAGACACGCACACGCACACGCACACACACACAGAGCCAGTCTTGCCTTAGATGGCTAGAACCTTCCCTGAGACCCCAGTGACACTCCACCTCCATTTCGTCATTTCAGTTTTTTCCTCTTGGAGCCCAAAAGCTTTCAGAGAAAAGTGTGGCTCCTTGTTCTCATTTCATATGGGTCCATGGCTAGGAACCGTCCTGAATAGTTACACAGGGAGGAAACATACCTGGGGAGAACAGAGTGATAGAGAGAAGTACATCTAAGAGCTGGAAGGTTTATTTAGAAACAAGGAGGATGATTCCTGTGAAGGAAAGCCACATGTAGACCCCAGGGCATTTCCATGCTGTGCACACAATGGGCATCCTCAAAACTTCCATTACAAAAAGCTAGCACAAAAGACGAGTTCTAAAGCCTAGACACTTCCATCCTGCAGCTGAGCCCCTGCTTGGAGTTTCTCCAGCTCTTCACTGTAGCCGGTGGGGCATGGCTGGTACTCGACTCCGGAAGCCCCTGTCCAGGAGGAACAGCGATGATGCCATAGGCTACAGATGCCGTAGACAGTGGCCAGTATGGCTGCCCCTAAGCCCAGGTGCCAGCAGAAGAAGATGGTAAGGAAGGAGATGTCCATGTGGTTTTCTGATCGCCAGGGCTGCCCGGAGGGAGGAACGTACAGCACCATGCAGATCTGCAGCAGCCAGGTGCTGAACACCAGCCCCATCCAGGTCTTGAGCACCCAGAGAGAGGGCTGGTCAGGGACCCAGACCTCGATGATGAGCACCAGGCCGACCAGGAGCGTGGGCACTATGAACAGGATGTGCACGCGGATCTCCAGGGTGCTCTTAGTCTCGATGTGGGCCGCCATCAGCAGCGCCAGTGTACAGAAGCTCAGGGCCTCGGCCGCTCGCTCCAGCTTCATGTTCTGCCGCGCCTGGCATGACTGGCTCACAATGTCCACCACGCCACTGAGCAGGAAGAACCCGTACATGGTGACATGCTGCCAGCCGTTCGTGAACAAGAATGGTCGCCGAGGATCCTCCCAGTCAACAATCCTCAGACGGTTGACTCCGGGGGGGTAGAAGAACTCAGCAATGATGCCAGTCAGGCACATGAAGACCTTCACCATTGCTTCCACAGGTACCAGATTCCACCACCTGTGTCCTCGCTTCTCCTTTGGGGGCAGAGGGGGTTTGAGAAACCTCTGTCCCCGTAGCAGGGCCAAGGATACCAGCACTGAGTAGTAAAGTGAGAATAAGAAGAAGAAGACCGCTGGCAGCAGATGTCCCTTGAAGGTACCCATTGACTCCATGTGTGTCTGAGCCGACACTGTGAGAGCTGGAAGATGAGCAGCAACCTCCCAGAGCTCCCTTGCAAGCGAGGGTGGCTGCTTCTGAGCGGCAGAGATCTTCCTGTTCCAGCCCCGCCCCAGCCTCCCACGCTCCTGTGTTAGAAGCTCCTGAGTTCCTCCCAGGGTGGGTCTCTTTCAAAGACATGGCGCTTGACCTCACTCTGTTCTTCATTTAGATCAGCTACACTTGGAACTGACACCTCTGCACCTCACTGCCAGAACTGTTCCACCCTTTCTCTGCTGCCCTTCCACCTCTCTCATCAACAGAGAGGGAGGAGGGGAAGAATTAAGGTACTCCAGCAAAAAAAGGGGTGGTGGCTGGACCTGGCCGGATGGCTCAGTGGTAGAGCATCGGCCAGTGTGTGGATATCCTGGTTCGATTCCTGGTCAGGGCACACAGGAGAAGCACCCATCTGCTTTTCCACCCCTTCCCCTCTCATTGCCCTCTCTCTCTCTCTCTCTCTCTCTCTCTCTCTCTCCTCCTTCTCCTGCAGCCATGGCTTGATTGGAGCCAGTTGGTCCCCGGTGCTGAGGATGGCTCCATGGCCTCAGCCTCAGACAATAAGAAGAGCTTAGTTGCTGAGCAACATAGCAATGCCCCAGATGGGCAAAGCATCACTCTCTAGTGGGCTTGCTGGGTGTAGTGGGCTTGCCAGGTGGATCCTGGTCCCAGTGCCTGCAGGAGTCTGAATCTGCCTCCCCTCCTCTCACTGAGTAAGAAAAAAAAAGGGGTGGTAGTGGCTGACTCTCTTCTGTGACTGTCTGTAGGTGCCAGACACATTGCATATATTTTTTTCTCATTTAAATGCTTCAACAACTTTGTGAGGGAATTATTGTTAAACAAATTTTACAGATAATATCAAGGTTGAGAGAGCTGAAGGGGTACCCACAAGGTAACACAAATAGCAGCCATCATAGCAGAGCCAGGAAGGGGCCCCAGGTCTATTTTTCTGTTTACAAAGTTCAGAGTTTGTGCACGGCAAAATGACTGAATCTCAGCTCCAACGTTTGCAAGTCTCACTATTATGAGGAAGTTACTCTGTCTTCTTGAGCCTCAGTTTCCTGATCGGTAGAATGGGAAAATAATAACTTCATAGGTTTTTTGTGAAGATTAAATAGAATAATGTATGTAGAATGTCTGAATCATAATAAATACTCAACAAATAGTACTGATTATTAGTAATTTTACTATTATTATCATGAACATTCCTTGCTAAATTCCTATGATGCTAAAATTATGCAAGTATTTCTGTGAATGATACTGAACCAGGAATCATAAATTTTAAAAAGTGAAAAAGTTATATTAAAGATTATGAAGTTTTTATGAATAGAAATTAAACATCACATTTATTTATTTATATAACAAATTACTATTCACAGATTTCAAAAGAAAAACAAACTGAAAAATTTGTTTTTACATATATAACAAAATATTAGTCTCCTTATGATATAAAGAGCTCTTATAACTCAAAACATTAAAAATGAATACCTTAGTAGGAAAGTGAGCAAAGGACATCAAGTGGCTATTAATCCAAGAAAAACAGTAAATACCTAATAAACCTGTGATATTCAAGGTAGTAAACCTCACTGGTAAGCAAGTGAACAATAATGAAATCTTCATGATACCTATTATAAACTGAAAGTTTGTCTCCCCTCAATGTTGATATGTTGATGCTCTATCCCCCAACATGATGCTATTTGAAGGTGGGGCCTTTAGGAGATGATTAGATTTAATTTAATGATGATTAGATCTGATGAGGTCATGAGACTCAGACCCTCAGGATAGAATTAGTGCTCTTATAAAAAGAGGAAGAGAGAAAGATGTCTCAGAAGAATGTATATTCTGTTGTTATTGGGTAGAGTGCTCATATCTGTTTGTCTGTTAGTCAAATAAGTTTGTAAATATGATATATATGTTTGCTCGCTTATAGTTTGCATTGTGTGTGGGAGACAGGCTGTAGGCTGGCAAGATCCTTATAGCCTAAGGCTTGGTTTTAAGACTAAGCCTTTCCCACCCTTTTAATACTAAGGTCTTCTCAAAACTTAGCTTTTCCCCACACCCTTGACTGTTGCATGATGTGGGGTGGTGTACTCTTATGAGGAATCCTATTTATGTCTCAGATGAGTGGCTTTGTATCAGAGACTTCCTTATTTGTACATTGACTTAAAGGCTTTAATTTCTACATCATAAGATAAGGCAGACTGGGGGCTCTCTCTCAGATCCTGCCATCAGCATTGCAGAGGAGAGGCAGCTAAGATAGCGGAGTGCTGAAGGAGCAGCTAGTTTGTGCAGAGTTTGTGCAGAGAGAAGGAGATGGGGAACAGAGGTGAAAAGGCTGGTGGGGCCTTTGATTCTAGGAATACTTGGATGAGTCAGTGGCTTTGGGAGCCCTGAATGAAAAGGGAAGTGTTTTCCCACTGTGTGTTTTTATTTGCCCGCCGGGTGCAAGCTAGGATTAAAGCTAATGGTCCACCAGTTCTTGGCTCCATTGTTTCATTACCATCTGTTCAAATCAAATGCAAACCTGCACCGGCCAGGCAGCTGTGATGGTGGCCGTGGCTCCTGGCCTTACATTAATGTAGTTGGTGTATTGTGTCATTCAAGTCCTCTGTTTCCTTATCTTCTGTCTGGTGGTTCTTTCCATGTGCGTACACTGGGAAAAGCCATGTGAGCAGACAGAGACAGTGGCTGTCTACAAGCCAGGAGAGGGCTCTTATCAGAACCCAGCCATGTTGGCACCCTGACCTCAGACTTCCAGCCTATAAAATATCTTCCAGCTTGTGAATAACTATAATTTAAGCTACTCAGGCTATGTCATTTGTTAGAGCAGACCAAGTTGACTAAGATAGAATGTTGGTCCGGTGAGGTGGGGCGCTGAAATGTGGAAGCAGCTTTGGAACTGGGTAATGGATAGCGGCTGAAGAGTGTTGAGGTACATAGAGTGCCATGAAGGAAGAGTTAAAGGTGATCAGGGAAGGGCTAAGGAAAAAAAGAGAGCTTCCAAGAGAGTACATAAGTAATCATGAAGAATGTTAGCATAAATATGATTCTAAAGGCTATTCCAGTGAGCTCTCAGATGGGAATGAGGGACATGTTATTAGACAATGGAGAAAAGGTAAATCTTATGAGGCAAAGGACTTGATTGAACTATGTTCAGTTCTAGTGTTTTGTGGAAGGTAGAACTTATGAGAAATAAAATGACATGTTCAGCTGAGAAGTTTTCTAAGCAAAGTTGAAAGAGATACTTGGTGTCTCCTGTTTACAGTAAAATGTAAGAAAGAGAGAAATGATTTGAAGAAGCAATTGTTAAGCAAACAAACAAAAACAAAACAAAACAAAAAACCCCCAGAACTTAAAGATTTGAAAAATCTCAGTCTGTACAATATTATAAAAAATGAGAAACTTGTTCTGAAGAGAGCATTAAGGGTGTGTGGCTCAACAATCCTTCGATAAGGATATTAGTATAGGTTATGAACCAACCACAGATCTAATCGGCCAGCCATCTCATCGAGACACTGCCAGTTTGAATTGAAGGAGACGGGACAGAGACCAAATGAAGGAAGGCTCTTGGACTTCTTAGATCCTATTGGACTGGACCACAGAACTAGTTGGCTGGGAATGTGTGCTGTTCTTCAAGACAAAGAAGAGTGGTCCTGAAGGCAATTCAGAGATTATCAGGGCTGGTTTTAACTGGCCAGACAGTTACCACCTGGAAACTTGGGACTGGGGCCGCCCAGATCTGTGGGTGCCAACCCACCCCGCAGAGCCCTAGGAGTGAAATTGCCACCCCCGTGAGTCCACCATTCCAAAGGCCAGAGGAAAGAGCATTAAACCAAAGGGAATTATTCTCCAGCCATAAAATTTAAATAGTTGTCTTACTTGTTTGGGACCATCACGCCTTTTTTCCAATTTCTCCCTTTTGGAGTGGGAATGTTTACCTCTGCCTGTCCCATGACTGTATTTCGAAGCATATAACTTTTCTGGTTTCACAGGATCACAGCAGGGGAGGAGTTTTGCTTTAGGATTACTCATACCTGTGTCTCACACATACCTAATTTAGATATTTAGATGAGATTAGATTTTAGAGTTGATGCTGCAGTTAGTTGAAACTTTTGGGATGAAGTAAATATATTTTGCATATACTCATGATTTTAGGGGGGCCAAAGGCAGAATGATATGGGCTGAATAGGCCCCCAAATTCATATATTGAAGCCATAACTCCCAATGTGATGGTAGTTGGAGGTGGGGCCTTTGGAAGACAATTAAGTTTAGATGAGGTTATGAGGGTGGTCCCTTCGTGATGGGATCCATGTCATAGGGAGATAAAGAGAAACCTGAACTCTCTCTGCCATGTGAGGACTCAGCAAGAATGTAGCTATCTGCAAACCAGGAAGTGGGTCTTCACCAAGAGCTAACTTGACTGGCCTCTTGACTGTGTACTTCCCAGCCTCCAGAACTAGAGAAATAAATATCTGCTGCTTAAACCACTCAGTCTGTGGTATTTTGTTATGATAGCCTAAACTGACTAACACATTGACCCATTGGTTAAGAGCATGTTATTTACACAAATTTGTGAATTTTGTTTTCTTTCTGTCATTGATTTCTAACTTCATCCCACTGTGGTTGAAGACACTTTGTATGATAGCTTTCTTTTAAAATTATTGATATGACTTGTGGCCTAACATGTGGCCTATCCTGGAGAATGTCCCATGTACACTTAAAAAAAAATGTGTATTCTATTTTTGTTGGGTAGCATTTTCATATATGTTTGTTAGATTTAGTTGATTTATTGTGTTTTTCAGGTCCTCTATTTCCTTCCTTATCTCTGTCTGGTTGTTCTATCCATTCCTGAGAGTGGCATATTGAAGTCTCCAACTATTATTATACAATTGGTTATTTCTCATTTCAGTTCTGTTCATTTTTGCTTCATATATTTTGAAGGTTTGTTATTAGGTGGGTAAATGTTAATAGTATTTCTATCTTCTTGCTGTATTCAACCTTTTATTAATATGTATTGAACCTTTTATTAATGTTTTTCTTTGTTTCTATAATGCAGGAGTTCAAGACCAGGTATGTCTGAAAAAACCACAGATATTCTGAAAAAACCACAAGGAGGACCAGATGGAGCAGACATAGCCTTTATTACTCACGTTACGGGGGAAATCCAATGATAGTCAGTTGGGCAAGCAAGATTCACATCAGCCACATGGGCGTCCAGGCTTATAAAGCAGTTAGACAATGGTGGCACAAAGCCAAAGACAGAGAGCGTACGTGCTGGGAGTCAGGAAATGGAAGCCTTCTTCAAGTTATGCTTGTTCCTTGGCACAACATGACACACATTAAAGAGTGGATGGCCCCAGGCCTGACCAAGCAGTGACACAGTGGATAGAGCATTGGACTGGGATGCCAAGGACCCAGGTTCAAGACCCCGAGGTCGCCAGCTTGAGTGCGGGCTCATCTGGTTTGAGCAAAAGCTCACCAGCTTGGACCCGAGGTCGCTGTCTCGAGCAAGGGGTTACTCGGTCTGCTGAAGGTCCACGGTCGAGGCACATATGAGAAAGCAATCAATGAACAACTAAGGTGTTGCAATGAAAAACTGATGATTGATGCTTCTCATCTCTCCATTCCTGTCCGTCTATCCCTCTCTCTGACTCTCTTTCTGTCTCTGTAAAAAAAAAAGAAAAAAAAAAGAAAAGAGTGGATGGCCCCAGGCTGTGGGCCATCTGCCAGCAGGTGTAGAAGGGCCTTGTCCAGCATTAACTCTACACTCTACCCTGACATTGCTCTTCTACCTCATAATCTATGTGAAATTCTTCCTATATACACCCATGTGAGCTGAACAGTAATACATTGCATGTAAATACTACAGACACAGTATAAGCTACAAATGAGTACCAGCAAGAAAAGACAGATACCTATAATGCTTAATAGTGTGTACTTTAAGCCTGCTTCTGGGGAAAACCACCAACTTGTAACAGGGTCAGGTCCTAGAATTTTTATCTTAACTGTTTCTGTGGCTATAGCCACCAATGCCTGGGACATGTTGTAGGCATTATCAGGGATGTAAACATAACATTTGGTGTGTAACAGGGTGCAAGTGCCTCCCTGAACTGCTGTGAGCATGTTCAAAGCCATCCTATTTTGCAAAACAACCTGGCGTATTTCGGTTACCTCATCAGTCAATAGGGGGTAGCCTCTCTGGAATGGTTAAAAGCAGAGGTCACATGACAGGCCAGGGCATCTACAACCTGCAGTGTCACAATGTTACCTATAGGCAGGGTGAAGAAAGCCAAAGGGTACTTCTACCAGGCTATGTGTCATACCCAATATCAGGCCTTGATGCTAGTCCAGTTGTGTGTTATTCCTGGCCACGTATTTAAAACATGGCCAGGTGTGTAAGGATGTACTCAGGAACACCTTTGAGTCCAGTTGTAAGGCAGGAAGGGCTGACCACAAGATGTACAGATCCAGAGGGTCTCTACACGATGGGGAAGGCCCTTGTCTGGAAGATTGCATTCTGTTGACCCCAGCAGTTGTTGGCAGTGGTGTAGTTATGTTTTCACACAAAGCCTGTGGTAGCCACCCTAGGCGGTGGGTTACATTACCAGTGCCATTAGTTCTTTCAATGCAATGAAGGACCAGGATGCATAATTTGACACATATGGTGGCCAGTCAACTTAGTTCAGTCTAAACAGCATGACTAAGAGGTGGTTGGACCATGCTTGAGTCTGGTTCCCGACCAGCCATATGTCTTCTTGGACAAGGTGTAATGAATATCTTTTCTTTGGTGTTGTTGAGGGTAAGGTCAGTGTAATTTTATCTCAGCAACCAGGTCTATTCTAATTGCCTACTATGTTCCCCTTCAAGGATCCTGGCTCTTAATTCTTTCAGGAAAAAGGGGCACAAGGTCTCTTCTGTAGCTGCTTCTTGTTGAAGAAGGGCGATGTTTTCCTTTAGAGCCAAGAGATCCTTGCTTTTTGTGGGAGGGATGATGAGGCCTGGGAATGGAAGGAGGTGGAGATGGTATCGAGAGGTGGTGTTCCCTGAGTACAAGTAGGACTTGTAACCTGGTGGAGATAAACTGTGTTGCAAATCTTAGTATTACTGTGGCAAAAGCCAGAATGACAAAAATTATGATGAATAGTTTGAGGTAGGAAAACTAGAGAAATTCAGGATCCAGTTTAGTTTCTGATATTCATAACTGTGTGTTATACATTCTACTGAAACATGATTTTCCCCCTAAAATTACTCTCATTTTTATTAAAAAGCAAAATTAAGACCAATCTATTTACAGTATGAAGTCCAGTTTCAATTTGGCCTGATTACTTGCATAAACACAGCAAGACTAGCAATTGATTATACAGGCTTTTTAAAATTTGTTTTGCTGAAATTTCATAAGGAATATTAGACTGAGCCTTAATTAGCTCTTCTGAGCAAAGAGCCAAGCCACATAGTTGCTATAGGCTTTGCCTGCAGTACTTAGAGATTTGGGTGAATACCCTAAGCTCTTGAGGCACCCCTCCCAAATGTCTTGAGGTTCTTTCCTTGCTATCTCCTAGGAAAGCAACCTTTGTCTCTTACCTAGAAAGACTTGCTAGCAAGGTATCGGGCCATTTCTCCAAGGAATGTTATCGGCTTCAAAGTGAATCTCAATTCTCTATGGCTTTCTGGTGACATCCAGAGTCCAAGCATGTCCTTTCCAGACATGACATTCCAGTCAAAGTCTCGATTAATAAAACTACAATTGGAAACTGTTTCTGTGTGTCTTATAAAAAGAACAGATTCTCATTGAATTTATGCAAACAAATATATTACTATTATACTAATACTTACTTATTAAGAGTTTCCAGCCCTGGCCGGATAGCTCAGTTGGTTAGAACAGTGGTCCCCAACCTTTTTTGGGCCATGGACCGGTTTAATGTCAGAAAATATTTTCACAGACCGGCCTTTAGGGTGGGATGGATAAATGTATCACGTGACCGAGACAAGTGTCAAGAGTGAGTCTTAGACGGGAATCTGGTCATTAAAAAAATAAAACATCGTTCAGACTTAAATATAAATAAAATGGAAATAATGTAAGTTATTTATTCTTTCTCTGAGGACTGGTACCAAATGGCCCACGGACCAGTACCGGTCCGCGGCCCGGGGGTTGGGGACCACTGGGTTAGAGCATTGCCCCAAACGAAGTACAGAGCTTGCTGATTTGATCCCAGGTCCGGGCACATACAGGAATAGATCAATGTTCCTGTCTTTCTCTCTCTCTCCCTTCTTTGCTCACTAAAATTAATTAAAAAAATAAAAAAGTTGCCAGATTCTAGAAGGATTAAGTAGAGAAATTTAAATGTCCCAATATTGCTTATAAAAACATACTTTACTAAATTGCTTTAAGAAATAAGTTTTCTTATATTTGGAAAACAAAAAGATTTAAAAATCAACAATGTCTTGAACAAAGTCATAAAAATAATGATTTTTTGTGTGTGTGACAGAGACAGGAACAGAGAGAGGGACAGACAGACAGGAAGGGAGAGAGATGAGAAGCATCAATTCTTCATTGTAGCTCCTTAGTCTCCTTAGTTGTTCATTGCTTTCTCATATGTACCTTGACCGGCGCCCGGGGGAGGAGGGGACTGCAGCAGAGCAAGTGATCCCTTGCTCTAACCAGTGACCTTGCACTCAAGCCAGGAACCTTGGGCTTCAAGCTAGTGACCTTGAGCTCAAGCCAGGAACCTTGGGCTTCAAGCTAGTGACCTTGGGCTCAAGCCAGGGACCACGAGGTCTGTCTATGATCCCATGTTCATGCCAGCGACCCCGCGCTCAAGCTGGCAACCTCAGAGCTTTGAACCTGGACCCTCCGGCCTGACCAGGTGGTGGCACAGTGGATAGAGCCTCAGACTGGGATGCAGAGGACCAAGGTTCGAGACCCTGAGGTCGCCAGCTTGAGTGCAGACTCATCTGGTTTGAGGAAAAGCCCACCAGCTTGAACCCAAGGTCACTGGCTCCAGCAAGGGGGTTACTTGGTCTGCTGAAGGCCAGTGGTCAAGGCACATATGAGAAAGCAATCAATGAACAACTAAGGTGTTGCAACGCGCAATGAACCTGGACCCTCCGTGTCCCTGTCCAATGCTCTATCCACTGTGCCACTGCCATAGAGAATTGAGATTCACTGGTCAGACTAAAAATAATGATTTTTAGTCTATTTAGTCCTATTCAATTTCTGTTTATCCTGATTACTAATCACTATTTTTTTTAATTTATTTTTTACAGAGACAGAGAGTGAGTCAGAGAGAAGGATAGACAGGGACAGAAAGACAGGAATGGAGAGAGATGAGAAGCATCAATCATTAGTTTTTCATTGCGCATTGCAACACCTTAGTTGTTCATTGATTGCTTTCTCATATGTGCCTTGACCGCGGGCCTTCAGCAGACCGAGTAACCCCTTGCTTGAGCCAGCGACCTTGGGTTCAAGCTGGTGAGCTTTGCTCAAACCAGATGAGTCTGCACTCAAGCTGGCGACCTCGGGGTTTCGAACCTGGGTCCTTCCGCATCCCAGTCCGATGCTCTATCCACTGCGCCACCTCCTGGTCAGGCTACTAATCACTATTTTTATGAATCTAGTTATATCCTAGAATTCTATAACTCTTCATCTGGTTCAAAGATTTTTTTTTCATTTTCTGTTTCATGAGGTTCTAGAACTGTTTCTATATATTTTTGCATCGCTGATTCCAAATCTGAAATCCATTTTTTGGTGCATGCTCCAGTTTTTATGCAATTTTAATTTCTTTTTGTTACACTTAATGGCATGCATTGGTTTTTAAATTAAAGAGCAACGACCCTTGGATTGAACATAACCACAAGGCAATTAATGTTTTACAAACATCACTTTTACATAATTGTAGTTGTTTTTTTTTAATAAATAAATTTTTATTAATGTTAATAGGGTGACATCAATAAATCAGGGTACATATATTCAAAGAAAACATGTCCAGGTTATCTTGTCATTCAATTATGTTGCATACCCATCACCCAAAGTCAGATTGTCCTCCGTCACCCTCTATCTAGTTTTCTTTGTGCTCCTCCCCCTCCCCCTTCCCCTCTCCCTCCTTCCCTCCCGCACCCCCCTCCCCCCCCACCCCCGGTAACCACCACACTCTTGTCCATGTCTCTTAGTCTCGTTTTTATGTTCCACCAATGTATGGAATCATGTAGTTCTTGTTTTTTTCTGATTTACTTATTTCACTCCGTATAATGTTATCAAGATCCCACCATTTTGTTGTAAATGATCCGATGTCATCATTTCTTATGGCTGAGTAGTATTCCATAGTGTATATGTGCCACATCTTCTTTATCCAGTCTTCTATTGAAGGGCTTTTTGGTTGTTTCCATGTCTTGGCCACTGTGAACAATGCTGCAATGAACATGGGGTTACATGTGTCTTTACGTATCAATGTTTCTGAGTTTTTGGGGTATATACTCAGTAGAGGGATTGCTGGGTCATAAGGTAATTCTATTTTCAGTTTTCTGAGGAACCACCATACTTTCCTCCATAATGGTTGTACTACTTTACAGTCCCACCAACAGTGAATGAGGGTTTCTTTTTCTCCACAGCCTCTCCAGCATTTGCTATTACCTGTCTTGTTGATAATAGCTAATCTAACAGGTGTGAGGTGGTATCTCATTGTAGTTTTGAATTGCATTTCTCTAATAACTAATGAAGATGAGCATCTTTTCATATATCTGTTGGCCATTTGTATTTCTTCCTGGGAGAAGTGTCTGTTCATGTCCTCTTCCCATTTTTTTTATTGGATTGTTTGTTTGTTTGTTGTTGAGTTTTATAAGTTCTTTGTAAATTTTGGATATTAAGCCCTTATCTGAGCTGTTGTTTGAAAATATCATTTCCTATTTAGTTAGCTGTCTGTTTATTTTGTTGTCAGTTTCTCTTGCTGAGCAAAAACTTTTTAGTCTGATGTAGTCCCATTCATTTATCTTTGCCTTCACTTCTCTTGCCTTTGGAGTCAAATTCATAAAATGCTCTTTAAAACCCAGGTCCATGAATTTAGTAACTATGTCTTCTTCTATGTACTTTATTATTTTAGGTCTTATATTTAGGTCTTTGATCCATTTTGAATTAATTTTAGTACAAGGGGACAAGCTGTAGTCAAGTTTCATTCTTTTGCATTTGGCTTTTCAGTTTTCCCAGTTGAAGAGGCTTTCTTTTCTGCATTGTGTGTTGTTGGCCCCTTTATCGAAAATTACTTGACCATATATATGTGGTTTTATTTCTGGACTTTCTATTCTGTTCCATTGGTCTGAGTGTCTATTTTTCTGCCAATACCATGCTGTTTTGATTGTCGTGGCCCTATAATATAGTTTGAAGTCAGGTATTGTAATGTCCCCAGCTTCATTCTTTTTCCTTAGGATTGCTTTGGCTATTTGGGTTTTTTTATAGTTCCATATAAATCTGATGAATTTTTGTTCCATTTCTTTAAAAAATGTCATAGGAATTTTGATAGGAATTGCATTAAATTTATAAATTGCTTTGGATAATATGGCCATTTTGATTATATTTATTCTTCCTATCCAAGAACAAGGAATCTTTTTCCATCTCATTGTATCTTGCTTAACAATGCTTTGTAGTTTTCGTTATATAGGTTCTTTACATTCTTTGTTATGTTTATTCCTAGGTATTTTTTTGTTGTTGTTGCAATCGTGAAGGGGATTATTTTTTTGAGTTCGTTTTCTAATATTTCATTGTTGGCATATAGAAAGGCTATGGACTTTTGTATATTAATTTTGTATCCTGCGACCTTACTGTATTGGTTTATTGTTTCTAGTAATCTTTTTGTGGAGACTTTGGGTTTTCTATGTATAGGATCATATCATCTTTAAAAAGTGATACTTTTACTTCTTCTTTTCTGATATGGATGTCTTTTATTTCTTTCTCTTGTCTGATTGCTCTGGCCAGAACTTCTAGGGTCCATGTTAAATAAGAGTGGAGAGATTAGACAACCCTGTCTTGTTCCTGATTTAAGGTGGAAAGTCCTCAGTTTTATGCCATTTAATATGATGTTGGCTGATGGTTTATCATATATGGCCTTTGTCATGTTGAGATATTTTCTTTCTATACCCATTTTGTTGAGTGTCTTAAACATAAAGTTGTGTTGTATTTTATCGAATGTCTTTTCTGTATCTATTGATAAGATCATGTGGTTTTTGTTCTTTGTTTTGTTGATATGGTGTATTACATTAACCGTTTTATGTATGTTGAACCATCCTTGAGATTCTGGGATGAATCCCACTTGATCATGATATATTATTTTTTTAATATGTTGTTGTATTCGATTTGACAGTATTTTGTTTAGTATTTTAGCATCTGTATTCATTAGAGATATTGGTCTGTAGTTTTCTTTATTTCTGCCGTCCTTGCCAGGTTTCAGTATGAGGGTTATGTTGGCCTCATAAAATGTGTTAGGAAGTATTGCTTCTTCTTCAATTTTTTGGAAGACTTTGAGTACAATAGGAACCAAGTCTTCTTTGAATGTTTGGTAGAATTCACTAGTATATCCATCTGGGCCTGGACTTTTATTTTTGGGGAGGTTTTTAATGTTTTTTTCTATTTCCTCCCTGCTAATTGTTCTGTTTAGGCTTTCTGCTTCTTCATGACTCAGTCTAGGAAGGTTGTATTTTTCTAGGAATTTATCTATTTCTTGTAGATTGTTGAATTTGGTGGCATATAGTTTTTCATAGTATTCTACAATAATTCTTTGTATATCTATGATGTCTGTGGTGATTACTCCTCTTTCATTTTGGATTTTGTTTATATGAGTCCTTTCTCTTTTTCCCAAGGGTTTGTCAATTTTGTTGATCTTTTCACAGAACCAGCTCCTTGTTTTATTAATTTTTTTATAGTTTTTCTGTTCTTTATTTCATTTATTTCTGCTCTGATTTTTATTATTTCCTTTCTTCGGCTGGTTTTGGGTTGTCTTTGTTCTTCTTTTTCTAGTTCCTTAAGATGTGAAGTTAAGTGGTTCACTTGGGCTCTCTCTTGTTTGTTCATATAGGCCTGAAGTGATATGAACTTCCCTCTTATTACTGCTTTTGCTGCATCCCAGAGATTCTGATATGTGGTATTGTCATTTTCATTTGTCTGTATATATCTTTTGATCTCTGCGCTTATTTCTTCTTTGACACATTCATTTTTTAAAAGTATGTTGTTTAGTGTCCGCATTTTTGTGGGTATTTTTCCCTTTTTTGCAGTTGAATTCTAGTTTCAAGGCTTTATGATCAGAAAATATGCTTGGTACAATTTCAATTTTTCTGAATTTGCTGATGTTATTTTTGTGGCCCAACATATGGTCCACATGAAAATGTTTCATGTACACTAGAGAAAAATGTATACTCTGTCACTTTGGGTTGAAGTGTCCAATAGATGTCTATCATATCCAGGTGCTCTAGTGTTTTGTTTAAGGCCAATATATCTTTATTGGTTCTCTGTTTGGATGACCGATCTAGAGCTGTCAGCAGTGTATTGAGGTCTCCAAGTATGGAGACCTCAAGGCAGCATACAGTTGGATTTTCTTTTTTAATCCATTCTGCTACTCTGTGTCTTTTTATTGGTGAGTCTAATCCATTTACATTTAGTGTAATTATTTAAACTTGTGAGTTCCCTATTGCCTTTTTATAAATTGCTTTCTGTTAGTTTTGTATCTTGTTTGATTCTTCTCTTTTGTTTTTCTATCATTTGCTTTTGTTCGTTTGTATTCCATACTTCTTTCCTCTGTTGCTACCCTTTTTTAAGTCATGTGCTTTTGTGGTGGTTTTTTCAAGGGTGGTTACCATTAAGTAATGAAAAGGGTACCTACCATAATGTAGTACCCTACATTATGAGTGTTTCTGCACTTCATCGTCCTTTGCTACTGTTAATCTCTGTCCTCTCCCCTTTTTTTTGCTTTTGTTGTCACAGTTTAAATTTGGTTTTATTGTGTTCTTGGTGGAGCTTTTACTTGTGGTTTTGTTTTGTTTTGTTCTTTGAATCTGGTTGGAAAACCCCCTTTAGTATTTCCTGGAGTGGGGGTTTTCTGATGATAAATTCTCTCATCTTTTCTGTATTTGTGAATGTTTTTATTTCTCCTTTGTATTTGAAGGATAGCTTTGATGGGTATAGTATTCTTGGCTGAAAGTTCCTCTCTTTCAGGGCTTTAAATATTGGGGTCCACTCTCTTCTAGCTTGTAGAGTTTCTACTGAGAAATCTGATGATAATCTAATAGGCCTTCCTTTATATGTTGTATTCTTCTTTTCCCTGGCTGCCTTGAGAATTTTTTCTTTGTCGTTGGTTTGTGCCATTTTCATTATGATGTGCCTTGGAGTAGGTTTGTTGTGGTTAAGAAAACTCGGTGTTCTGTTTGCTTCTTGAATTTGAGGCTTTAGTTCTTTCCACAGGCTTGGGAAGTTCTTGTCTATTATTTGTTTGACTATATTCTCCATTCCATTTTCTCTCTCTTCTCCCTCTGATATACCTATTATTCTTATGTTATTCTTTTTGATGAAGTCAGACAATTCCTGTAGGGCTTTCTCATTTTTTTAAATTTTTGAGTCTCTCTCTTTTTCTCTCTGTTGTGCCTGAAGTTGCTTGTCTTCTATGTCACTAGTCCTACCTTCTATCTGGCCTGTTCTATTAGCTAAGTTTGTTACCTCGTTTTTCAGTTCATGAATTGAGTTTTTCATCTCTGTTTGATTTGTTTTTATAGTTTCAATTTCCTTGGTAATATATTCTTTGTGTGAGTTGAGTTGTTTTCTGAGCTCCCTAAATTGCCTTTCTGTGTTTTCTTGTATATCTCTGAGTATTTTTAGGATTTCTATCTTGAATTCTCTGTCATTTAGCTCCAAGGTTTCCAATATATTAAATTTTTTTTCCATAGATTTTTCCACATCTATCTGTGCTACTTCTCTATCTTTTGTATCCATGATATTCAATTTCCTTTTTCTTAATGGCATCTGAGGGTGGTCTTGTTGATAATACTAATCATAATTAATTAAGAATAAAAAGAAAAAAAAGAGTAAAAATATAGAAAAAAATTTTCAAAAAAACCCCCCAATAATAATTTTTTTTAATAAATTTTTATTAATGTTAATGGGATGACATTAATAATTCAGGGTACATATATTCAAAGAAAAACATGTCTAGGTTATCTTGTCATTAAATTATGTTGCATACCCCTCGCCCAGAGTCAGATTGTCCTCCGTCACCCTCTATCTAGTTTTCTCTGTGCCCCTCCCCCTCCCCCTAAATCTCTCCCTCCCTCCCTCCTGCGTCCTCCCTCCCCCCACCCCTGGTAACCACCACACTCTTGTCCATGTCTCTTAGTCTCGTTTTTATGTTCCACCAATGTATGGAATCATGTAGTTCTTGTTTTTTTCTGATTTACTTATTTCACTCCGTATAATGTTATCAAGATCCCACCATTTTGCTATAAATGATCTAATGTCATCATTTCTTATGGCTGAGTAGTATTCCATAGTGTATATGTGCCACATCTTCTTTATCCAATCCTCTATTGAAGGGCTTTTTGGTTGTTTCCATGTCTTGGCCACTGTGAACAATGCTGCTATGAACATGGGGCTACATGTGTCTTTACGTATCAATGTTTCTGAGGATTTGGGGTATACACCCAGTAGAGGGATTGCTGGGTCATAAGGTAGTTCTATTTGCAGTTTTTTGAGGAACCACCATACTTTCCTCCATAGTGGTTGTACTACTTTACATTCCCACCAACAGTGTATGAGGGTTCCTTTTTCTCCACATCCTCTCCAACATTTGTTATTACCCGACTTGTTGATAATAGCTAATCTAACAGGGGTGAGGTGGTATCTCATTGTAGTTTTGATTTGCATTTCTCTAATAACTAATGAAGCTGAGCATCTTTTCATATATCTGTTGGCCATTTGTATTTCTTCCTGGGAGAAGTGTCTGTTCATGTCCTCTTCCCATTTTTTTATTGGATTGTTTGTTTGTTTGTTGTTGAGTTTTATGAGTTCTTTGTAAATTTTGGATATTAGGCCCTTATCTGAGCTGTCGTTTGAAAATATCAGTTCCCATTTAGTTGGCTGTCTGTTTATTTTGATATCAGTTTCTCTTGCTGAGCAAAAACTTTTAATTCTGATGTAGTCCCATTCATTTATCTTTGCCTTCACTTCTCTTGCCATTGGAGTCAAGTTCATAAAATGTTCTTTAAAACCCAGATCCATGATTTTAGTACCTATGTCTTCTTCTATGTACTTTATTGTTTCAGATCTTATATTTAGGTCTTTGATCCATTTTGAATTAATTTTAGTACACGGGGACAGGCTGTAGTCGAGTTTCATTCTTTTGCATGTGGCTTTCCAGTTTTCCCAACACCATTTGTTGAAGAGGCTTTCTTTTCTCCATTGTGTGTTGTTGGCCCCTTTATCAAAGATTATTTGACCATATATATGTGGTTTTATTTCTGGGCTTTCTATTCTGTTCCATTGGTCTGAGTGTCTATTTTTCTGCCAATACCATGCTGTTTTGATTGTCGTGGCCCTATAATATAGTTTGAAGTCAGGTATTGTAATGCCCCCAGCTTCATTCTTTTTCCTTAGGATTGCTTTGGCTATTCGGGGTTTTTTATAGTTCCATATAAATCTGATGATTTTTTGTTCCATTTCTTTAAAAAATGTCATAGGAATTTTGATGGGAATTGCATTAAATTTATATATTACTTTGGGTAATATGGCCATTTTAATTATATTTATTCTTCCTATCCAAGAACAAGAAATATTTTTCCATCTCATTGTGTCTTTTTCTATTTCTCTTAGCAATGCCTTGTAGTTTTCTTTATATAGGTCCTTTACATTCTTTGTTATGTTTATTCCTAGGTATTTTATTTTTTTTGTTGCAAACGTGAAGGGGATTATTTTTTTGAGTTCGTTTTCTAATATTTCATTGTTGGCATATAGAAAGGCTATGGACTTCTGTATGTTAATTTTGTATCCTGCGACATTACTGTATTGGTTTATTGTTTGTAGTAATCTTTTTGTGGAGTCCTTTGGGTTTTCGATGTATAGGATCATATTATCAGCAAAAAGTGATACCTTTACTTCTTCTTTTCTGATATGGATGCCTTTTATTTCTTTGTCTTGTCTGATTGCTCTGGCCAGAACTTCTAGCACCACGTTAAATAAGAGTGGAGAGAGTGGACACCCCTGTCGTGTTCCTGATTTAAGGTGGAAAGTCCTCAGTTTTATGCCATTTAATATGATGTTGGCTGATGGTTTATCATATATGGCCTTTATTATGTTAGATATTTTCCTTCTATACCCATTTTGTTGAGAGTCTTAAACATAAAATTGTGTTGTATTTTATCGAAAGCCTTTTCTGCATCTATTGATAAGATCATGTGGTTTTTGTTCTTTGTTTTGTTGATATGATGTATTACGTTAACTGTTTTAAGTATGTTGAACCATCCTTGAGATTCTGGGATGAATCCCACTTGTTCATGATGTATTATTTTTTTAATATGTTGTTGTATTCGATTTGACAGTATTTTGTTTAGTATTTTAGTATCTGTATTCATTAGAGATATTGGTCTGTAGTTTTCTTTTTTTGTGCCATCCTTGCCAGGTTTTGGTACGAGGGTTATGTTGGCCTAATAAAATGTGTTTGGAAGTATTGCTTCTTCTTCAATTTTTTGGAAGACTTTGAGTAGAATAGGAACCAAGTCTTCTTTGAATGTTTGATAGAATTCACTAGTATAACCATCTGGACCTGGACTTTTATTTTTGGGGAGGTTTTTAATAGTTTTTTCTATTTCCTCCCTGCTGATTGGTCTGTTTAGGCTTTCTGCTTCTTCATGACTCAGTTTAGGAAGGTTGTATTGTTCTAGGAATTTATCCATTTCTTCTAGATTGTTGTATTTGGAGGCATATAGTTTTTCATAGTATTCTACAATAATTCTTTGTATATCTATGATGTCTGTGGTGATCTCTCCTCTTTCATTTTGGATTTTATTTATTTGAGTCCTGTGTCTTTTTTCCTTGGTGAGTCTTGCCAAGGGTTTGTCGATTTTGTTGATCTTTTCAAAGAACCAGCTCCTTGTTTTATTGATTTTTTCTATAGTTTTTCTGTTCTCTATTTCGTTTATTTCTGCTCTGATTTTTATTATCTCCTTTCTTCGGCTGGTTTTGGGTTGTCTTTGTTCTTCTTTTTCTAGTTCCTTAAGGTGTGAAGTTAAGTGGTTTACTTCGGCTCTCTCTTGTTTGTTCATATAGGCCTGAAGTGATATGAACTTTCCTCTTATTACTGCTTTTGCTGCATCCCAGAGATTCTGAAATGTCGTATTTTCATTTTCATTTGTTTGTATATATCTTTTGATCTCTGCGCTTATTTCTTCTTTGTCCCATTCATTTTTTAAAAGTATGTTGTTTAATTTCCACAGTTTTGTGGGTTTTTCCCCCTCTTTTTTACAGTTGAATTCTACTTTCAAGGCTTTATGATCAGAGAATATGCTTGGCACAATTTCAATTTTTTTAAATTTGCTGATATTGTCTTTGTGGCCTAACATATGGTCAATTCTTGAGAATGTTCCATGTACACTAGAGAAAAATGTATACTCTGTCGCTTTGGGATGAAGTGTCCTGTAGATGTCTATCATATCCAGTTGTTCTAGTATTTCATTTAAGGCCACTATATCTTTATTGATTCTCTGTTTGGATGACCGATCTAGAGCTGTCAGCAGTGTATTGAGGTCTCCAAGTATGATTGTATTTTTGTCAGTTTTTGTTTTAAGGTCAATAAGTAGCTGTCTTATATATTTTGGTGCTCCTTGGTTTGGTGCATATATATTAAGGATTGTTATGTCTTCTTGATTCAGTGTCCCCTTACTCATTATGAAATGACCATTTTTGTCTCTGAGTACTTTTTCTGTCTTGTAGTCAGCATTATCAGATATGAGTATTGCTACACCTGCTTTTTTTTGGGTGTTGTTTGCTTGGAGTATTGTTTTCCAGCCTTTCACTTTGAATTTGTTTTTATCCTTGTTGCTTAGATGAGTTTCTTGTAGGCAGCATATAGTTAGATTTTCTTTTTTAATCCATTCTGCTACTCTGTGTCTTTTTATTGGTAAGTTTAATCCATTTACATTTAGTGTAATTATTGACACTTGTGGGTTCCCTATTGCCATTTTATAAATTGCTTTCTGTTAGTTTTGTATCTTGTTTGATTCTTCTCTTTTGTTTTTCTATCATTTGTTTTTGTTTGTTTGTATTCCATACTTCTTTCCTCTGTTGCTACCTTTTTTAAGTCAAGTGTTTTTGTGGTGGTTTTTTCAAGGGTGGTTACCATTAAGTAATGAAAAGGGTACCTACCATATTCATTGTAGTACCCTTTCTTATGAGTATTTCTGCGCTTCATCGTCCTTTGCTACTGTTAATCTTCATCCTTTCTCCCCCTTTTTTTTTTCTTTTGTTGTCACAGTTTAAGTTTGGTTTTATTGTTTTCTTCGTGGAGCTGTTACTTGTGGTTATGTTTTCTTTTGTTCTTTGAATCTGGTTGGAAAACCCCCTTTAGTATTTCCTGGAGTGGGGGCTTTCTGATGATAAATTCTCTCACCTTTTCTGTATTTGTGAATATTTTTATATCTCCTTCGTACTTGAAGGATAGCTTTGATGGGTATAGTATTCTTGGCTGAAAGTTCCTCTCTTTCAGGGCTTTAAATATTGGGGTCCACTCTCTTCTAGCTTGTAGAGTTTCTGCTGAGAAATCTGATGATAATCTAATAGGCCTTCCTTTATATGTTGTATTCTTCTTTTCCCTGGCTGCCTTGAGAATTTTTTCTTTGTCATTGGTTTGTGTCATCTTCATTATGATGTGCCTTGGAGTGGGTTTGTTGTGGTTAAGAAAACTCGGTGTTCTGTTTGCTTCTTGAATTTGAGGCTTTAATTCTTTCCACAGGCTTGGGAAGTTCTCATCTATTATTTGTTTGAGTATATTCTCCATTCCATTTTCTTTCTCTTCTCCCTCTGATATACCTATTATTCTTATGTTATTCTTTCTGATGGAGTCAGACAATTCCTGTAGGGCTTTCTCGTTTTTTATTATTTTTGAGTCTCTTTCTTCTTCTCTCTGTTGTGCCTCAAGTTGCTTGTCTTCTATTTCACTGATCCTGTCTTCTATCTGGGCTGTTCTATTAGCTAAGCTTGCTACCTCGTTTTTCATCTCTTGAATTGAGTTTTTCATTTCTGTTTGATTTGTTTTTATAGTTTCAATTTCCTTGGTAATATATTCTTTGTGATCGTTGAGTTGTTTTCTGATTTCCCTAAATTGCCTTTCTGTGTTTTCTTGTATATCTCTGAGTATTTTTAAGATTTCTATTTTAAATTCTCTGTCATTTGGCTCCAAGGCTTCCAATATGTTAAATCTTTTCTCCATAGATTTTTCCACATCAATTTGCATTACCTCTCTGTCTTTTGTATCCATAATGTTCAATTTCCTTTTTCTTATTGGCATTTGAAGGTGGTCTTGATGATAGTGTTAATTAGAATTAATAAAAAATAAAAAGGAAAAAAAAAAAAAGAAAAAAAGAAAAAAGAAAAAAGGAAAACACTCCACAAAAAAAAAAGTAATAATTTATTATTTCCCCCTTTTTTCTCTCTTCTCTTCCCCTCCTCTCACCTCCTTAGGGAAATATCGTGATGACCTGTGAATTATACTATGCCAAATGGAACAAAAACTGCCTATAATGGAGGGCCTGATTTGGGGTGAAGAGTTCAAGGGGCAAAAAAGGGATTAGGGACCCACTAAATACAAAAAAAAAAAAAAAAAGGGAGAAAATCTTAGACAAGCATAAAATGATTTGCTTGTAAGTGATGGTCGACCAAGAGATATAATGATAGGGATGAGAGGGAAACAGAAAAAAGGAGAGAAAAACTATAATTAAAGAAGAAAAAAAACAAAAATAAAAACAATAAGCAAAAATCTGTTGTATTAAGTGGAGCGAAGACTAAATACAATGGAGACTTTGGGTTGGGAGGAATGCCAGTGAGCCAAAAAGCAATGCAAAAAGTGCCCAAAATGCCACAAAAACAAACAAATAAAGAAAAACCAAGAACAAAAGCAGAAGAAGAAAAAAAAGAACAACAACACCAAAAAAACCCCCACAAAAACTTGAGTCCCAAATCAAACAATCTGTTCGCGATTGAGGCCTAAATGGGAGGAAAAGCAAAAGGAGAAAAGAAGAAATGAATAGAAAGGAAAAAATAAGAGTAAGAGAGAAACGAAGGAAGAAAAAAAGGAAAGGAAAAAAAAACAAAAGGGGAGAGAGTGAGAGTCAAGGGCCCCGGAGTGCAACCCCAAAGGAGAGCTAGGATGAAGAAAAGAAACAAAATGTAACACTCATGGGCAGTGTAGTTCAAGAAAAGGGTAGCATAAGATGGGCAGAGAGCAAAAGGACCGAGGTGGAAGAAATAGAAACAACAACAAAGGCAACAAAATAGAAAAAAGAAACAACAACAACAAAGAATTAGTGGAACAAGTTATAAAGTCTGTGGATTTTTCTTGATTTTGAGAGGTTAACTTCTTCCTTTTTTCTTTTCTCTCCCTCTTTCTGGTCGGTGACTCTATACCCCAGGTTCTGCCCCTATGTCACTCTTAGGTAGGAATTTGCAGTTGATGGGATTCTATGGCAATGTCATATAATTGGCTTTAGTCTCGCTGGTAGTCAAGGCTTGTTGGCGTTTGCAGAGTCCAACAATGAGAGAGTTTGCTTTCCTGGAGTCTCTTTCCTAGTCTCCCCTTCCTGAATTAGCAGCCTGATGATCCAGCTATGAGGCTGCCACTGCTTCTGTCTGGGGAGTAAGAGGCTCAAAGAGCTGGGAAATCCCCACTCTATCCTCACTCAGCGCAAGGCTCTGGGTAAGGCTTTGGCAGTCAGAGCCTCCAGCGTAATCAGGTGGGGCTGGGAGTCAATTGTTGTCAAGGTGACTGTTCAGCGCCTATCATTCAGTTGGACCACTCAACCCAGGCTTTCCACACTTGGTAGCCTGTTTTGGCTGGGAAGAAGAAGCACTAGTCGCTGTTTGCTTTATGGATCTTAATATCTGCCAAGTCCCTCTTGTTAGGAATATCCCTGAATATGGAGGCTCTGTCAATCAGAAGTTGCCCCCGCCCCTTTAGCGAAAGGCACTGAAAAATATCACGCCTCTTGTCTTGGATCGCTGAACTGGGAGAGATCTTATCAATTAGAGCCCCGTGGGTGCGTAGATTTCGTGGGTTAAGCTAATTTCAGTGATTGGATCCGCAGCTGTGCTCCAAAAAGAATTTCAGGCTGCCTGCGCCGCCCCTCCCCCAACGCTTGATTGTTAGCTTGAATGGCTGGGTGAGGTGCCCCGCCCCCGGAGAGAATCTCCTGACTAGGAAGGACAGCCTTGGCGCCCGCGCGGCACGGGGCGTGCGCGCGGTTTCTCAGCACGCCAGTGGACGGGGACCGGGCGCGCGCTCGGTTTCTCAGCACGCCAGTGGACGGGGACCGCGGCGCGGGGCGAGTGCGCGGTTTCTCCGCATGCCAGTGGCCGGGGACCGTGGCACGGGGGTGAGCGCGGTTTCTCAGCACGCCAGTGGACGGGGCCTCTCTGGATCGCGGCACCGGGCGTGCGGTTTCTCGTCACGCCAGTGGTCGGACCGCGGCACGGGGGTCGCGCGCGCGCGCGCGCGCGCGGCTTCTCAGGGTATGCTGGGATGGCCGCCAGTGCCCAGGCTGCCATCCCCAAGTGTGGGCGGGCAGCTGCACGTTTGGGTTGACTCACCCCAGGTGTACTCCCTCCTGGGCAACAGTCCCTCTGCTTTCAGTGTGTGTGTGGAAGTCCGGAATGCTCCGAGGATAAATTTTTCTGTTTCTAGTTGATAAATTTGTTGAGATTTTGGGGAGATCTGTCGGACGCGCTGCTCACGGCACCATTTCCGTGACATCACCAAGTTTTCAATAATAATTTATTAATCTCCCCTTTTCTTTCTTCTCTTCCCCTCCTCTCCCCTTCTCCTTAGGAAAGTATTGTGATGAACTTTGAATTATATTATGCTAAATGGGACAAAAACTGCCTATAACGGAGGGCCTGAGTTGGGAGGAAGTGTTCAAGGGGCAAAAAAGGAAGTAGGGACCCTCAAAATGCAAAAAGGGAAAAAACTAGGGTCAAGTATAAAATGATTTGCTTGTAAGTGATGGTCGACTAAGAGATATAATGAGAAGAATAAGAGGGAAACAGGAAAAAGGAAAAAAATATAACTATTGTATTAAGTGGAGCAAAAACTAAATAGAATGGAGATCCTGGGATGGGAGGAATGCTAATGAGCTAAAAAGTGAAGTAAAAAGCACCCAAAATGCCACAAAAAAAAACTTGAATCCCAAATTAAATAATTTGTTTGTGATTGAGGATTGAATGGAAGGAAAAGTAAAAGGAGAAAAGAAGAAACTAATAGAGAGGGAGAAATAAGAAAAAGGGGAAAAGGGAAAGAAGAAAAAAGAAAAAAACAAAAAGAGAGAGAGAGAGAGAGTTAAGGGTTTTGGAGTGTAACCCTCATGGAGAGTAAGAAAGAAGAAAAGAAATAAAATGTAACACTATGAGTAGTGTAGTTCAAGAAGAAGAAAGAATAAGACAGGCAGAGAATAAAAGGACCAAGGTGGAGGAAATAGAAATAATAATAATAAAGGCAAGAAGATAAAAAAAAAATAGTGGAACAAGTTATAAAGTCTGTGGATTTTTCTTGATTTTGAGAGATAAATTCTTCCTTTTTCTTTCCTCTCCCTCTTCCTGGTCAGTGACTCTGTACCCCACGCTCTGCCCCTGTGGCATGATTAGGTAGAGATTTGCAGTTGATGAGACTCTATGGCAATGCCATATATTAGGTTTCAGTATCATTGGTAGTCAAGGCTTGTTAGCATTTGCAGGCTCCAACAATGAGAGAGTCTGTTTTCCCGGAGCCTCTCTCCATGTCTCTCCTTCCTGAGTTAACAGCCTGATGACCCAGCTATGAGGCTGCCGCTGCCTCTGCCTGGGGAGTAAGAGGCTCAAAGAGCTGGAAAATCCCCACTCTATCCCCACTCAATGCAGGGCTCTGGGTAAGGCTCTGGCAGTCAGAGCCGCCAGCATAATCAGGCAGGGCTGGGAGCCAATTGCTCTCAAGGTGACTTTCTATCAGCCTCCCGGCCTGTTCAGCACGCCTAGCACTCTGTGGGACCACTCTCCCCAGGCTTTCTGCACTTTCTAACCTGTTTTGGCTGGGAAGAAGATGCCCTAGTCGCTGCTTGCAGTACAGGAGGTCTTAACATCTTCCAAGTCCCTCTTTTTAGCGTATATCCCTGAGTATGAAAGCTCTGCCAATCAGAAGTTGCCCCCACCCCTTTAGCAAGAGGCACTAAAAAAATCATGCTTCTTGTCTTAGATCACTGAACTGAGAGAGATCTTGTCAATTAGAGCTGCATAGGTCAGTTGGGAGGTGAGCAGACTGTGGGTTAAGCTAATTTCAGCAATTGGATCCGCTGATCTGCTCCAGAAAGAACTGCAAGCTGCCCGCATGCCCCTCCCCTAACACTTGTTTGTTAGCTTGAATGGCTGGGTGAGGCACCCCACCTGCCTAGAGAAGCTCAGGTATAGGAAGTTTGCTTTGGTGCACTCCCCACGTGCCGCTGGCAGCTGCTGCTCATGGTGTGGGCATTTGCTGGCAGCGTGCGGGCGTTTTCTCATGTGGGCTGATTGACCACAGGCACACTCTTTCCTCAGCTTGAATGAACATCCACGCCGAAGCCTAGCTTCCTCCACGCCCTTAGCCCCCCCAACCCTCAGTTCCAAGTGAAAGCAGCCTTTGCTCAGGTTAGTGAGGAAGGCAGAGTGTTCCTTTGTCCGACTTATTTCCTTCAGGGTTGATTATATATTTAGTCAAATTTTCGCTCGATCCTACCTTCACCTTCAGTGTGTGGAACCCCCGGACACTCCAAAGATAGATTTTTCTGTCTCTGGTTGATGAACTTGTTGAAATTTTGGGGTAATTTTTTGGCTGCGCTTCTCACGGCGCCATTTCTCTGACATCACTCCTGTAGTTGTTTTTAAATGTAAAAAATTATTATCTGATGAAAACACCCTCTTATTTTGTTTTAAGACTGAATCATGGCTTCTTCAAGTAGGCGTAAATGTAAGAATAGTCCTGACACTTTCTGTTATATATGTGACTGTTACACACTTCAACGTCAAAGGTGCAATATTTCATCATTTGTGACACAGGCATATATTGCCTATTTTCAAGTTCCCCTTGGTGATCAAGACAAGAATTGGGCTCCTCATATTGTGTGTAATGATTGTGAGGCAATGCTTCATGACTGGACAAAAGGAAAATGCAAAGGAATGCCTTTTGGTATTCCCATGGTTTGGCGTGAACCTAAGGACCACAACAGTGACTGTTATTTCTGTCTGATCCATACAAAGGGCATCGGCAAGAAAAAATGGCATATAATCGCATATCCTAATATTCCTTCAGCAATATGACCTATGCCACACTCTGAGACACTCCTGGTTCCAGTTTTCAATGGCTTTATTTCTTCTAAGGACAAAAGAAAGTGAACATGGTGATCAACTGTATTTTGATAAGATGCATGAGGAAATGGTTGTAGAATCTGAAGGTTCTTCTTCTGATGCCAAGCAGTCATTAAACCCTCAGCAGTTTAGCCAACCCAAATTGAATGACTTAGTAAGAGATTTGGGCCTATTAAAGAAAGCAGCTGAGTTATTAGCTTCCAGCCTTCAAGAAAAGAATGTACTTCACCAGTCAGTTAAAGTATTCCATTTCAGGAAGTGTGAACAAATTTGTGTGGACTTTTTTTTCCCGAAGACAAACACTTTGTTTACTATCATGGTATCAGTAGTATTCTCAGCCAGCCAGGTGTTACCACTTACAGTCCAACAGAATGGCGGCTATTTCTTGACAGCTCTAAATGGAGTCTGAAATGTGTTCTCCTACACAACGGTAATGTTTATGCAGCAGTTCCAATTGGTAATTCAACTCATCTGCGAGAAGATTATAATGACATAAAAATTGCCCTCGACTTACTGAAGTATGAGGAGCATAACTGGATCATTTGTGTGGATCTTAAAATGGTAAATTTCTCGCTAGGACAACAGAGAGGTTTCACAAAGTATCCTTGCTTTCTGTGTTTGTGGGACAGCCGAGCTCAGGAGAAACACTAGACACAGAAGGAGTGGCTGAAACGTGAAGCTCTGGAAGTAGGGATGCAAACTATTGTGAATGAACCTGTAGTTAATTGAGACAGGATCATTTTTCCCCCACTTCACATCAAACTTGGCTTAATGAAGCAGTTTGTTCAGGCTTTAAATAGAGAAAGTGAATGCTTTCAACATATTATTTCTGCTTTTCCTGCCTTGTCTTTCGAGAAGATAAAAGTAGGTGTATTCGATGGACCTCAAATTATTATATTTTCACAAAGATGATGCCCAAGAAGACATTCTACTTCATTATGCATTAAGATTCACTTCCTGAACAGTCATCTTGATAAGTTTCCTGAAAATCTTGGAGCTGTTAGTGATGAGCAGGGAGAATGCTTTCATCAAGATCTGAAGACGATGGAAGAGCGTTATCAGGGTGATGGGACAGAAATATGATGGCAGCTACTGCTGGAGCATCAAACGAGATTGTCCTCAACAAGTACACAAATGCAAGCGCTACAAACTTAATTTTTTTTTTTTTTTGCATTTTTCTGAAGTTGGAAATGGGGAGGCAGTCAGACAGACTCCCACATGCGCCCGACCGGGATCCACCCGGCATGCCCACCAGGGGGCGATGCTCTGCCCATCTGTGGCATCGCTCTGCCACAATCAGAGCCATTCTAGCGCCTGAGGCAGAGGCCACAGAGCCATCCTCAGCCCCCGGGTAAACTTTTGCTCCAATGGAGCCTTGGCTGCGGGAGGGGAAAAGAGAGACAGAGAGGAAGGAGAGGGGGAGGGGTGGAGAAGCAGATGGGCGCCTCTCCTGTGTGCCCTGGCCGGGAATCAAACCCAGGACTCCTGCACGCCAGGCCGACGCTCTGCCACTGAGCTAACCAGCCAGGGCTTACAAACTCAAATTTTTGCCTGAATAGAATTTAAATAAGTTTTACACAAATTTTATGATTAAAATAAGTGTATTAATATTCTATTTTGAAATTATAGACAAATTCTGATGCAATTATATCTTTTAGTGTATTAGTGTATTTACTGCATTATATAAATTATATTTTCACAAAGATGTGCCCAAGAAGACATTCTACTTCATTATGTTAATGTTGAAAATTTTACAGAGTGACGTCACGGAAATGGCGCCGTGAGCAGCGCGTCCGACAGATCTCCCCAAAATTACAACAAATTTATCAACTAGAAACAGGAAAATTTATCTTCGGAGCAAACTGAAAGCAAAAGGACTGTTATCACTCGAATCTGAGAGACGAGGGTGTGGAGGAAGCTACCGCAGGGACGTTCATTCAAGCCGCGAGAAAGTGCGCCTGTGGTAAGTCATCCCGCACTCGGAAGCTGCGAACGGCAGCCACCGCCAGCCGCTGCCGCCAGCCGCCCCCGCCAGCCGCCCCCGCCAGCCGCCGCCGCCAGCCGCCCCCGCCAGCCGCCCCCGCCAGCCGCCGCCGCCAGCCGCCGCAAGCAGCGCCCGGGTCGGTTGCAGGGCGAGCGGCAAGCAGCCGCTGGCGCGCTCCCGGTCTGGTTGCAGACCGAGCATTGCAGACCGAGCACCGCTAACATTCCCAGCGGCCCGCGCACGGGGAGTGGGAGAGGCCCCAGGGCGGTATTCCCTACTTGGGAGATTCTCTCCGCGGGCGGGGCACCTCACCCAGCCATTCAAGCTAACAATCAAGCGTTGGGGGAGGGGCGCGCACAGGCAGCCTGAAATACCTTCGGGAGCACAGCTGCGACCCAATTACTAAAATTAACTTAACCCGTGAAATCTGCGCACCCTCGGTTCTAATTGATAAGATCTCTCTCAGTTCACCGACCCAAGACAAGAGGCGTGATATTTTTTGGTGCCTCTCACTAAAGGGGCGGGGGCAACTTCTGATTGATAGAGCCTCCATATTCAGGGATAAACGCTAACAAGAAGGACTTGGCAGATAATAAGATCTATACCACACTAGTCGCAAGCAGAGACTAGTGCCTCTTCTTACCGGCCAAAACAGGCTACAAAGAGTGGAAAGCCTGGGTTGAGAGGTCCAACGGAATGCTAGGCGCTGAACAATCACCTTGACAACAATTGACTCCCACCCCCGCCTGATTACACTGGAGGCCCTGACTGTCAGAGCCCTTCCCAGAGCCTTGCACTGAGTGGGGATAGAGTGGGGATTTCCCAGCTCTTTGAGTCTCTTACTCCCCAGGCAGAAGCAGTGGCAGCCTTGTGGCTGGATCGCCAGGCTGCTGGTTCGGGAGGGGGGGACTGGGAGAGAGAATCCACGAAGGCGAACTCTCTCGTCGTTAGACCCTGCAGACGCCGGCAGGCCTTGACTACCAACAAGACTAAAGCCAATTGTGTGACATTGCCATAGAACCCCATCAACTGCAAGTCCCTGCCTGGGTGTGGCGCAGGGGCAGGGCCTGGGGTGCAGAGTCACCGACCGGGAAGAGGGAGAGAGGAGAAGAAGGAAGAGGTTGACATCTCAAAATCAGGAAAAATCCACAGACTTTGCAGCTTGTTCCACTGTTTGTTGGTTTTTTTGTTTTGTTTTGTTTTTGTTTTTTGTTGTTGTTGTTTGTTCCTTCTATCTTATTGCCTTTATTTCCTCCACCTCAGTCCTTCTATTCTCTGCCCATCTTATGCTTCCCTTTTCTTGAACTACACTACCCATAAGTGTTACATTTTATTTCTCTTCTTCATCCTCACCCTCCTTTGGGGTTATACTCCAGGACACTTAATTCTCACTCTCTCCTCTTTTGTTTTTTTTTGCCTTATTTTGTCTTTTTCTCTTCCTTTTTTATTTCTTCCTTCGTTTTTCTCTTTTCCTTATTTTTTCCTTTCTATTCGTTTTTTCTTTTCTCGTTTTACTTTCCTCCCATTTAATCCTCAATCACAAACAAATTAGTTAATTTGGGACTCAAGGTTTTTTTTGGCTTTGTTTTTCTTTTTCGGTTTTGTTTTTGTTTTTTTCTGGTTGGTTTGTTTTTGTGGCATTTTGGGTCCTCCCAACCCAAGGTCTCCATTGTATTTGGTCTTTGCTCCACTTAATACAACGTATTTTTACTTATTATTTTTATTTTTTCTTCTTGATTATTCCTTTTTTTGTCCTTTTTTCTGGTTCCCTCTTGTCCCTCTCATTATATCTCTTGGTTGACCGTCACCCGCAGGCAGATCAACTTATGCTTGTCTAAGATTTTCTTCCTTTTTTCTTTTTTTTTTCTTTGTTTTTTTTTTTTATTTATTTTTTTATTTTTTGCCCCCTTGAACTCTTCACCGCAAACCAGGCCCTCCATTATAGGCACGATATTTCCCTGAGGAGGGGAGAGGAGGGAAGGAGAACAAAGAAAAAAAAAAGGGGGAAATAATAAATTATTACTGCTTTTTTTTGTGGGGTATTTTACCCTTTGTTTTTTTGTTGTTGTTGTTGTTGTTGTTGTTGTTTTTTGTTTTTTTTGTTGTTGTTTTTTTTTGTTTTTTTTTTGTTTGTTTGTTTTTTACTTTTTACTCTTTATTAATTCTAATTAGTGCTATCAACAAGACCACCCTCAGATGCCAATAAGAAAGAGGAAATCGAATATTATGGATACAAAAGAAAGAGAGGTAACACAAATAGATGTGGAAAAATCTATGGAGAAAAGACTTAACATATTGGAAGCCTTGGAGCTAAATGACAGAGAATTTAAAATAGAAATCTTAAAAATACTCAGAGATATACAAGAAAACACAGAAAGGCAATATAGGGAGATCAGAAAACAACTCAATGAACACAAAGAATATATTACCAAGGAAATTGAAACTATAAAAACAAATCAAACAGAAATGAAAAACTCAATTCACGAACTGAAAAATGAGGTAACAAGCTTAGCTAGCAGAACAACCCAGATTGAAGATAGGATTAGTGAAATAGAAGACAAACAACTTGAGGCTCAACAGAGAGAAGAAGAAAGAGACTCAAAAATAATAAAAAACGAGAAAGCCCTACAGGAATTATCTGACTCCATCAGAAAGAATAACATAAGAATAATAGGTATATCAGAGGGAGAAGAGAAAGAAAATGGAATGGAGAATATACTCAAACAAATAATAGACGAGAACTTCCCAAGCCTGTGGAAAGAACTAAAGCCTCAAATTCAAGAAGCAAACAGAACACCGAGTTTTCTTAACCCCAACAAACCCACTCCAAGGCACATCATAATAAAGATGACACAAACCAATGACAAAGAAAAAATTCTCAAGGCAGCCAGGGAAAAGAAGAGTACAACATATAAAGGAAGGCCTATTAGATTATCATCAGATTTCTCAGCAGAAACTCTACAAGCTAGAAGAGAGTGGACCCCAATATTTAAAGCCCTGAAAGAGAGGAACTTTCAGCCAAGAATACTATACCCATCAAAGCTATCCTTCAAGTATGAAGGAGATATAAAAACATTCACAAATACAGAAAAGATGAGAGAATTTATCACGAGAAAGCCCCCACTCCAGGAAATACTAAAGGGGGTTTTCCAACCAGATTCAAAGAACAAAAGAAAACAACACCACAAGTAACAGCTCCACCAAGAACACAATAAAACCAAACTTAAACTGTGACAACAAAGGAAAAAAAAAAGGGGGGGAGAGAATGGAGATTAACAGTAGCAAAGGACGATGAAGTGCAGAAATACTTATAAGATAGGGTACTACAATGAATATGGTAGGTACCCTTTTCATTACTTAATGGTAACCACCCTAGAAAAAACCACAAAAACACATGACTTAAAAAAGGTAGCAACAGAGGAAAGAAGTATGGAACACAAACAAACAGAAACAAATGATAGAAAAACAAAAGAGAAGAATCAAACTAGATACAAAACTAACAGAAAGCAATTTATAAAATGGCAATAGGGAACCCACAAGTGTCAATAATTACACTAAATGTAAATGGATTAAACTTACCAATAAAAAGACACAGAGTAGCAGAATGGATTAAAAAAGAAAATCCAACTATATGCTGCCTACAAGAAACACATCTAAGCAACAAGGATAAAAACAAATTCAAAGTGAAAGGCTGGAAAACAATACTCCAAGCAAACAACACCCAAAAAAAAGCAGGTGTAGCAATACTCATATCTGATAATGCTGACTACAAGACAGAAAAAGTACTCAGAGACAAAAATGGTCACTTCATAATGATTAAGGGGACACTGAATCAAGAAGACATAACAATCCTTAATATATATGCACCAAACCAAGGAGCACCAAAATATATAAGACAGCTACTTATTGACCTTAAAACAAAAACTAACAAAAATACAATCATACTTGGAGACCTCAATACTCCGCTGACGGCTCTAGATCGGTCATCCAAACAGAGAATCAATAAAGATATAGTGGCCTTGAACGAAATACTAGAACACCTGGATATGATAGAAATCTACAGGACACTTCATCCCAAAGCGACAGAGTATACATTTTTCTCTAGTGTACATGGAACATTCTCAAGAATTGACCATATGTTGGGCCACAAAGACAATATCAGCAAATTTAAAAAAATTGAAATTGTACCAAGCATATTTTCTGATCATAAAGCCTTGAAACTAGAATTCAACTGCAAAAAAGAGGGGGAAAAACCCACAAAAATGTGGAAACTAAACAACATACTTCTAAAAAATGAATGGGTCAAAGAAGAAATAAGCGCAGCGATCAAAAGATACATACAGACAAATGAAAATGAAAATACGACATATCAGAATCTCTGGGATGCAGCAAAAGCAGTAATAAGAGGAAAGTTCATATCACTTCAGGCCTATATGAACAAACAAGAGAGAGCCGAAGTAAACCACTTAACTTCACACCTTAAGGAACTAGAAAAAGAAGAACAAAGACAACCCAAAACCAGCCGAAGAAAGGAGATAATAAAAATCAGAGCAGAAATAAATGAAATAGAGAACAGAAAAACTATAGAAAAAATCAATAAAACAAGGAGCTGGTTCTTTGAAAAGGTCAACAAAATTGACAAACCCTTGGCAAGACTCACCAAGGAAAAAAGGCACAGGACTCAAATAAATAAAATCCAAAATGAAAGAGGAGAGATCACCACAGACATCATAGATATACAAAGAATTATTGTAGAATACTATGAAAAATTATATGCCACCAAATACAACAATCTAGAAGAAATGGATAAATTCCTAGAACAATACAACCTTCCTAGACTGAGTCATGAAGAAGCAGAAAGCCTAAACATACCAATCAGCAGGGAGGAAATAGAAAAAACTATTAAAAACCTCCCCAAAAATAAAAGTCCAGGCCCAGACGGTTATACTAGTGAATTCTATCAAACATTCAAAGAAGACTTGGTTCCTATTCTACTCAAAGTCTTCCAAAAAATTGAAGAAGAAGCAATACTTCCGAACACATTTTATGAGGCCAACATAACCCTCATACCAAAACCTGGCAAGGATGGCACAAAGAAAGAAAACTACAGACCAATATCTCTAATGAATACAGATGCTAAAATTCTAAACAAAATACTGGCAAACCGAATACAACAACATATTAAAAAAATAATACATCATGATCAAGTGGGATTCATCCCAGAATCTCAAGGATGGTTCAACATACACAAAACGGTTAACGTAATACACCATATCAACAAAACAAAGAACAAAAACCACATGATCTTATCAATAGATGCAGAAAAGGCTTTTGATAAAATACAACACAATTTTATGTTTAAGACTCTCAACAAAATGGGTATAGAAGGAAAATATCTCAACATGATAAAGGCCATATATGATAAACCATCAGCTAACATCATATTAAATGGCACTAAACTGAAGGCTTTCCCTCTTAAATCAGGAACAAGACAGGGTTGTCCACTCTCTCCACTCTTATTTAACGTGGTGCTAGAAGTTCTGGCCAGAGCAATCAGACAAGACAAAGAAATAAAAGGCATCCATATTGGAAAAGAAGAAGTAAAGGTATCACTTTTTGCTGATGATATGATCCTATACATCGAAAACCCGAAGGACTCCACAAAAAGATTATTAGAAACAATAAACCAATACAGTAAGGTCGCAGGATACAAAATTAACATACAGAAGTCCATAGCCTTTCTCTATGCCAACAATGAAATATTAGAAAACGAACTCAAAAAAATAATCCCCTTCACGATTGCAACAAAAAAAATAAAATACCTAGGAATAAACATAACAAAGAATGTAAAGGACCTATATAATGAAAATTACAAAGCATTGTTAAGGGAAATCGAAAAAGATACAATGAGATGGAAAAATATTCCTTGTTCTTGGATAGGAAGAATAAATATAATCAAGATGGCTATATTACCCAAAGCAATATACAAATTTAATGCAATTCCCATCAAAATTCCTATGAGATTTTTTAAAGGAATGGAACAAAACATCATCAGATTTATTTGGAACTATAAAAAACCCCGAATAGCCAAAACAATCCTAAAGAAAAAGAATGAAGCTGGGGGCATTACAATACCTGACTTTAAACTATATTATAGGGCCACAATAATCAAAACAGCATGGTATTGGCAGAAAAATAGACACTCAGACCAATGGAACATAATAGAAAGCCCAGAAATAAAACCACATATATATGGTCAAATAATCTTTGATAAAGGGGCCAACAACACACAATGGAGAAAAGAAAGCCTCTTCAACAAATGGTGTTGGGAAAACTGGAAAGCCACATGCAAAAGAATGAAACTCGACTACAGTCTGTCCCCGTGTACTAAAATTAATTCAAAATGGATCAAAGACCTAAATATAAGACCTGAAACAATAAAGTACATAGAAGAAGACATAGGTACTAAACTCATGGACCTGGGTTTTAAAGAACATTTTATGAACTTGACTCCAATGGCAAGAGAAGTGAAGGCAAAGATAAATGAATGGGACTACATCAGAATAAAAAGTTTTTGCTCAGCAAGAGAAACTGATATAAAAATAAACAGACAGCCAACTAAATGGGAAATGATATTTTCAAACAACAGCTCAGATAAGGGCCTAATTTCCAAAATTTACAAAGAACTCATAAAACTCAACAACAAACAAACAAACAATCCAATAAAAAAATGGGAAGAAGACATGAATAGACACTTCTCCCAGGAAGAGATACAAATGGCCAACAGATATATGAAAAAATGCTCAGCTTCATTAGTTATTAGGGAAATGCAAATCAAAACTACAATGAGATACCACCTCACCCCTGTTAGATTAGCTATGATCAACAAGACGGGTAATAGCAAATGTTGGAGAGGCTGTGGAGAAAAAGGAACCCTCATTCACTGTTGGTGGGACTGTAAAGTAGTACAACCATTATGGAGGAAAGTATGGTGGTTCCTCAAAAAACTGCAAATAGAACTACCTTATGACCCAGCAATCCCTCTACTGGGTATATACCCCAAAACCTCAGAAACATTGATACGTGAAGACACATGTAGCCCCATGTCCATTGCAGCACTGTTCACAGTGGCCAAGACATGGAAACAACCAAAAAGCCCTTCAATAGAAGACTGGATAAAGAAGATGTGGCACATATACACTATGGAATACTACTCAGCCATAAGAAACGATGACATCAGATCATTTACAGCAAAATGGTGGGATCTTGATAACATTATAAGGAGTGAAATAAGTAAATCAGAAAAAAACAAGAACTACATGATTCCATACATTGATGGAACATAAAAATGAGACTAAGAGACATAGACAAGAGTGTGGTGGTTACCAGGGGTGGGGGGAGGGAGGACAGGGGGAGAGTTAGGGGGAGGGGGAGGGGCACAGAGAACTAGATAGAGGGTGGCGAAGGACAATCTGACTTTGGGCGAGGGGTATGCAACATAATTTAATGACAAAATAACCTAGACATGTTTTCTTTGAATATATGTACCCTGATTTATTAATGTCATCCCATTACCATTAATAAAAATTTATTTAAAAAAAAAAAAAAAAAAAAAAAGATGAAAACCTAAAATCTTGAATTGCAAAAAAACCTGTAGCTTACAGAGAAAAACTAATGTCAGATTTGAGATCAGCACACTCAAATTAGGCAAGAACAAGAGTTTTTGTGGATACAACAAAAATTTTGTTTCCCAGTGTAATTAATTCCCATCTTTTAGGATAAGTTTGCATCCTTTTCTTTATATTTCTTTCCTCACTTGTTTTCTTCCTTAGTTCTTTTCCCTTTGTTTGCTTCTTCCTTCTGCATTAACCTGTTGCAACTTGCACAAAACTTTTGTGACTTACATAAATCTGAAACTTTCCTAATCCTTTCTTTAACTCATTCAGAAATAAGTATTTTAGAACAATGCATTTTTAATTCCTGTCTTTCAAAAATGTTTCTTTATACTGTATACTTTTATTACTAAAACTATACAGTTCCTTTATGACTATTAGAAAATTAGAATTCCTAATTCTAAGAAACCTTAAGAGCTTTCCAAGGAGGCAGGAGAGATATCAGGCATGTGTTATTCAGGCTTGAGTTTTTAAAATTGCCATTTTCCCTTCACATTGGGGCTGCGCTATTAACCCCTCCTAGGTCCACAGCCTGCACAAGTTTTGGGGTGGTATTAATGCCTATAGTGTTCCAGGGACCACAGTGACTCCCAGACCTCCAGGAGGAGGCTCTAAGATATTTGAAAGACTCTTGTTTTAACTGTCATCCCAAAGTTTCTTTATTGTCTGCTTGCAACACTCTCATATCTTTTTCTAGTCTCAATTCTTTCTCTACATTGCACTTTTATTCTGGCAGCTAACTGCTTCAGTGTCACAGCCTGCAAGGCTCCCAGCAGGGGCCAGGCAAGTGCTGCTGCAGCTCCTCTTAAATACTTGCCTTTCCAAGACCTTAGTGGAGTCTCACCACCTTCAAGATAGCTAATACAGTCACAGGACTTTCAGGGGCATCACCCCTGTCCCTTGGCAGACCCAAGAGTCCACAAGTGCAGCAACATCATGCCACATACAGTTGGCTGGCCACCCTGGGATTCCCTCCTGCAGGTCTCCAGGACTTCCCCCAGCACTTCTCTGGGATTACCCCCAGCCACTCCCAAACAGGCATGCTGCTTACGGTCAACTCAACCTGGGGGTCTTCTGGAATATTCTGCCAACTATGCCAATGGTAATAGAATTCAAGACCAGGTCTACCTGTCTCACAGATATTCCAAAAAAAACCACAAGGAGGACCAGATAGAGCAGACATAGCCTTAATTACTCATGTTACAGAGGAAGCCTAATGGCAACTGGTTGGGCAAGTATCTGCACCAGCCACGTAGGTGATCTGATTTACAAAGCAGTTAGACAATAGCGGCACAGCCTGACCAGGTGGTGGCTCAGTGGATAGAGCGTGGACTGGGATGCAGAGGACCCAGGTTCGAGACCCTGAGGTCGCCAGCTTGAGCACGGGCTCATCTGGTTTGAGGAAAAGCTAATCAGCTTGGACCCAAGGTCGCTGGCTCGAGCAAGGGGTTACTCGGTCTGCTGAAGGCCCGCGGTCAAGGCACATATGAGAAAGCAATCAGTGAACAACTAAGGTGTCGCAAAAACAAAAAACAAAAAAACAAAACAAAACTAATGACAATAGCGGCACAAAGCCAAAGGCAGGCAGTGTATGTGCTGGGAGTCAGGGAACGGAAATCTTCTTCAAGATCTGTTTGTTCATTAGCAGAACATGCCACATATTCAAGAGCAGAGGGCTCTGGGCCCTGGGCCATCTGCCAGGAGGTGTGGAGGGCCCTGTCTAGAATTAACCCTATAGTATCTAAACTTTTTTTATTTAAAGTCTATTTTGTTTGATATTACTAGGGCCACTCCTGTTTTCTTCCAGTTAGTATTTGTATGGAATATTTATTTTTTATCTTTGCATTTTCAATGTATTTGTGTCTTTGGATATAAAGTGAGTCTCTTATAGACAGCATAAGGTTGGTTCATTTTTTAAAAATTGAGAGAGAGAGAGGAACATCAATTTGTTGCTTCACTTATTTATGCATTCACTCGTTAATTCTTGTATGTGCCTTGACAGTTCTGTCCCTATCCCATTTTAATTATTGATGTCACAAAATTAAATCTTTATGCTTTGTGCATACAAAACCATAGACTACTAATTGGTTTTAATGCATTTGTCTCTTAAAGTGTATAGAAAACAAAATGTGAAATTACAAACCAATGTTATAATAAGTCTATATTTTAGATTAATAATTATTTTAAAATGTATTAGTCTCTTAAATAATGTAGAAAACAAAAAGTAGAGTTATAAACCAAAGTAACAATAGTACTATTCTTAATCATTGCTCATGTGTTTACTTTTACTGAGATCTTTATTTCTTCATAAAGCTTTAAGTTACTATCTACTGTCCTTTTATTTCAGTGTGCAACTCCCTGTAGCACTTCTGAAGGGGCAGGTTTAGTAATAATGAACCCCAGCTTTTATTTAGCTGGGGATGTCTTAGATTCGCCCTCACTTTAAAAACATTATTTATTTATGTATTTATTTATTGAATAAGGAAAGAGAGAGAGAAACCTCAGTTTGTTGTTCCACATATTTATGCATTCATTGGTTGGTTCTTGTATGTGCCCTGACTGGGTATTGAACCTGCAACTGTGGCATATCAGGGCAGTGCTCTAACTTGAACTACCTGGCCAGGGTTCTCCCTCACTTTAGAAGGATAGTTTTGCCAGATATAGGATTCTTGCTTGACAGAGTTTTTTTCCTAGTTTTTTTAATATATTTCAGCCTATTGTCTTTGGACCTCCAAAATTTTTAATGAGGAATCTTCTGGTAATCCTATTACAGACCCTGTATGTGATTGGTTGCTTTTTTCTTGTTATTTTCAAGATTCTCTGTTTTGGGCTGTTATTAGATTGCTTATGAGTATTGATGTAGGGGGGGTTGTTTTTTTTGTTTGTTTGTTTTTTAGTTCATCCTATTTAATCTTCGTTGGACTTCTTGGATATTTATTTCATGCTTTTAATGAAATTTGGAAAGTTTTCAGCTATTATTTCTTTAAATATTTTCTCTGACCCTTTTTCTCTTCTCCTAGAACACTCATGATACATGTTTGTCTGCTTGATAGTTTCTCACATGTCTCTTGGCTCTGTTCACTTCTTTAAACTTTTTCCTTTCTAGTCCTCAGACTTAATATTTTGATTATATTTAAGTTCATGAATTCTTTATTCTGCCTGATTAAGTCTGCATTTGAACCTTGCAATAAATTTTTCATATCAGCTATGATACCTTTAAGTTCCAAAATTTCGCCTGACCAGGCAGTGGCACAGTGGATAGAGCATCGGACTGGGATGTGGAGGACCCAGGTTCAAGACCCTGAGGTCGCCAGCTTGAGCGCGGGCTCTTCTGGTTTGAGCAAGGCTCACCAGCTTGAGCGCAAGATCATTGGCTTGAACAAGGAGTCACTCGGTCTGCTGTAGCCCCCTCCCCCGGTCAAGGCACTTATGAGAAAGCAATCAATGAACAACTAAGTAACCTCAATGAAGAATTGATGTTTCTCATCTCTCTCCCTTCCTGTCTGTCTGTCCCGATCTCTCCCTCTCTCTGACTCCCTCTGTCTCTGCCACAAAAAAAAGTTCCAAAATTTCTTTGTTTTTTTTAATGTTTTTCAAATAACCTTTCTGTTGATATTTTAATTTTTTTATACATCATTTTCTTCACTATATTTATATCTTTTGAGTATCTTCAAGACATTATTTTACAATCTTTTTCTGGTAGGTCTGCCATCTAATCTTTCTCAGGGATGCTTTTTGTTGAACTATTTTTTTCTTTGAATGGTCCATACTTTCTTGCTTCTTTGTTTGCTTTGTGATTTCTTTTTGTTGTTGTTAGAAAGGAAAATTTGAATCTGGTAATGTGATAACTCTGGACTTTAGATTCTCCCTTCCGCAGGCTTTGCTGCTTTTGTTTTTCGTTTTTGATTTTGTAGGCTATTTCTGTGTGTAAGCTTAATATCTTCTCAAGATTCTCTTATCTGCTTCTTTCCCTGGGCATGTGCAGTGACTTGTTAAATTCCCCTGCACATGTGATTGCTTTTGAGTATTCTAATCCTTAAATGTCTGGCTCCAAAATAATGGAAAAGTGAAAAAGTGGAAAAATATTTTAAAATGAAGGGAAAAAATAAGATGCTGGCTCTTGAGATCTGGAAGTTGCTTCAGCAAGGTGGGGCGGTGTGGGGGCCTACAACAATGGAGGGACAATAATGGTTGCCCACCTCTGTGTCTGCTCATCTGCAAACTAAAGCAGCAATTAGTGGCTTGAGCACAGATCCTTGATATTTGAAGAACAGGATCCTTTTGTTTATTCTTGCTCTTGCTACCTATGTGCAAGCTGTTGCTAGAATGTGTCTATACCTGCCTGTCATGGGGTAGAGAAGTGGAAGATAGGTATCAATTGCTGAGGGAAGAGCTGAAATGGACTGGAATTAATCATTTTCTTTCAAAGCTTTCCTCTGGAAGTTGCAAGCCTTCAATAGAACCCACAGTTCTAAAATAGTAACATCAAACAAAACTGCCAGTACAATTGTTGTCTAGGTAAAGAGATGAATTCCTGGTACTGTACTTCCTACTCCACCATCTTTCTAGAATCCTTTTTGGTTCATTTTTGTATCTTATCTCTTTTATTAACATTTCCATTTTGTTTACAAATTTTTTTCTTGAGTTTATCCACATCTTTCATTAAGTTTTTGAGCATCTTTAAGAGAGCTGTTCTAAAGTCTTTATTTACCATTTGGTCATTATCATGGCCAGTGTCTGATGATTTATTTATTTATTTTTCCTTGAAGGAGCATACTTTCTTGTTTCTTTGTGATTTTTTTGTGTGTGATGTTGTGACAAATCTGGGTATAAGATTTCCTCTTCCTTAGAGCTTGCTGGGTTTTGTTTGTTTATGTTTTGATTGTTGTAGGGTGTTTCTGTGTCAAGGATCAGCCTGAGATGTAAACTTAAGGCCTTTTCAGCTCTTTTCTGAGCCTACCATTTTCTTGGGCATGCAAAGTGACTTTCTAAATTTCCCTGTATAGAGGAGGTCTTCGGATTATGACACAATTCCATTCCTATGACAGTGACATAACCCAAATTTTGGTGTAAGTTGAAACACTCCCTTGCCTAAGTCATTTACTTATCCTAACATAGTTTTAAAATCATAATCTAGAACATAAAAATACAACTAAACCACAGAAAAGGACATAAATATACTGTACTGTACACTGTACTGTATATTTTTCCACTACACACAACCAAACTAGTTCGCCCACAAAGTCCATAGGTACGACACTAACAGTGTAAGCTGAAACACTCGAGTCTCAATTCTTTAAAAAAGTTTTTATGGGAGTGAGCATCATAAACTTGAAACATTGTATGTGGAGACTGTCGTAACCCAAGGGCCCTCTGTATATGGTAGCTTTTAAATGTTTTAACGTTTAAACGTCTAGCTCCCAAAGGGGAAAAGAGGAAAAATGAAGAGGGAATAAAACAAGCTCTGTCTTTCTAAAAGTCTGTCATGAAGCTGCTTCTGCTAGTGTTTGGAATTGCAACAATGTTGGCCCACCTCTTTATCACCTTTGCTATTATAAGCAGCAATCAGTGATTAGAACACAGACCTCCAATATTTAGGGAAAGAGAGAGTATTTCTTGTCTATTCTGGCTCCCTCAAGCCTCTCCAGGAATGCTACTATGGCTGCTTTCCACGAAGTTGGGGTGGCTGAGGATGAGTAGCCCCTACTGTGCTAAGCTGAAGTGGATACAAAATAATTGAGACTTACTGTCCAAGCCTTCCCCTAGAAGCTGAAAGCCTTCAAATAGGCTTTATAGTCCAAAAATAGTTACATCAGACAGATTCTGCTGATATAATTGCTGTCTAGGTGGGGAGACAGAAGTCTGACACTTCCTACTCTGCCATATTCCTTGATGTCACTCTTTCATCTTTTCTTACGTGCATGCATTTTTGTGTGTGTATTTCTATGCAATTTTGTCTCATGTATAAATTCATGTAACCCCATCACTTTCACTGTCATATCTTAAAGTTATTTTAATTCGCTATCTTTGGGCCACAATTTAGTTATTCAAGACAGGGATTGTCTTTCCCATTCTGGTCCATGACATTGGTGACTTCATGTTTGTAGACCTAAAGAGCAAGAAGTGGTAGATGATTTGGTAAGACACATGTTTTGTAGAGGATAGGATGTAAAATAACAATGCAGGGTTGTGCCATCTAGCATGTCAGGATATTTCTCAATGGGAAAGATAAATTGCTGGATTTTGTACCTCCATTACTAAGAAAGAGAACACATTTGGAGTCTGTTGAGATTGTGAAAGCAACATACACATCTGAATGTGATGTTCTGATACTCTTACAGTATTTTCTGGACAGTTTTTAGGTAAAAGAAGAGGCGGATTAAAGTCTGTTGAGGCCCCGGGTGCAGAAGAAAATATTGAGTCTCTTAAAAAAAGAGAGAGAGACAGGGAAAATAAAAATACATGTTAATCATATTTTTAAATAAATAAAAATTAATGTTAAAATTGCACATTAGAAGCCAAACTTGGTGTCATTAGAAAGAAGTGTAAAGTTGGGGTTTTGTGAGGTCCCTTCAAAGTTGGGGCCTAGGGTGTGCGCCTGGTGCATCGCCGTTAAATCTGCCTCTGGGTAGAGGCCAGTGCCAGGAAAGACTCCCCAACTGGCACAGGCTGCAGTGCCAGCAGCTGTGTATTACCTAGTGGACCCAGCGGTGGTAAGTTTCAGAGAGGCTGTGTCAAGTCCAGATAGACTCACAGCAAGGGCTCCAAAATTTTGATGCTAAACCCTGACCATGTTGGCAAATGACTATCCATCCTCATTTTGAAAAAATTGCTCTTAGCTTGCTCCTGGGCCCTTCTGGAGACTGAACACTTTGCACATTGCATACCAGGTAACCATGTGATCTGTTTTCTGATTCTAAAATTAGACATGTGAAACAGTGCTCCATTATTAAATAGGTATGCTACAATAGGGTGAGGCTTGAGCATATCCTGGAAGCATAAATAAGTGGCATGAATGTGTTGCTCACATTCTCAGCATGCTTCTCCTTCTCTCTTCTCCCTCAGTCAACTCCTATGGCCATGTGTACAGTTCTCTGTGACCTTTTGATGAGGGAGAACCATTCAAGTTTGATTCCAGATGACTCTACCAGGAATGCACTGAGCAGCACTATAGTCCCAGTCCAGGACGGTTCTGAGGAACGGTGAAGAAAACGCTTCTGGGGGGCAGAACTCTGAACAGAGTATTTTAATTTTTTTTAATTTTCCATTTTCTATTTTTTCCTGAAAGGCTTAAGGACCACTAAATCATGGGTAGTGTTTAAAATCTGGTCACATGATCAGTGACTTAGAAGAACTAAGATTAGAAGATTTATGACAAAGAGGTTTGGGGAAGAGTTAATGGCTAGAACTTTCAGAATGGGCCTAGAAAGCTCAGCAAAAAAACTCCCATGAGAGCCCTGGCCGGTTGGCTCAGCGGTAGAACGTCGGCCTAGCGTGCGGAGGACCCGGGTTCGATTCCCAGCCAGGGCACACAGGAGAAGCGCCCATTTGCTTCTCCACCCCTCCGCCACGCCTTCCTCTCTGTCTCTCTCTTCCCCTCCCGCAGCCAAGGCTCCATTGGAGCAAAGATGGCCCGGGTGCTGGGGATGGCTCTGTGGCCTCTGCCCCAGGCGCTAGAGTGGCTCTGGTCGCAACATGGCGACGCCCAGGATGGTCGCAATATGGCGACGCCCAGGATGGGCAGAGCATTGCCCCCTGGTGGGCAGAGCATCGCCCCCTGGTGGGCAGAGCGTCGCCCCTGGTGGGCGTGCCGGGTGGATCCCGGTCGGGCGCATGCGGGAGTCTGTCTGACTGTCTCTCCCTGTTTCCAGCTTCAGAAAAAAAAAAAACAAAAAACAACTCCCATGGAGGTTTTCAGTCACCAGAGTCCAGGACAGTTTACTCTGTGGGTGTCCTTGTGCTCGCTTCCCACTCTAGTGCATGCTCAATGGGCTTTGAACAGGGTAGCCATGGTGGCTGGCGTGGAGCTTATCTGTAGCCATAACAACACACATTTCCTTTCACAGAGAAGACATAGTCCCTCTACTTCTCAAGGCCAAACAAAAATAGGGGTAAATAATAATAAATGATAAGTCAAAAAAATCTAAAGGCTACTACAATAGTGAATGTCTATATAAAATATTTTTCCCCATCCTAAGAACACTAGTCCCTGAAGGTTCAGAATTTTAGCACCCCAAAGAAGAATATTCCCACCAAAGAACACTATAATTCATTGAACTGGAAGCTGAGGCAATCACATGGATATGTCAGGCTTCTGAAGGCACAAGGCAAACAGGCGAAAAAGAGGGATATAGTATTGGCTGTGGCAAGTGGTTTTAATTAACACAAGGACATAGAATTTCTGCTACACAAGGAGGTAGGGAGGAAAGGGTGTGGGTGAAACACAGGTGCTTCACCAGGTTGCTTTCTTAGCCCATGTGTCCAGTGTAATTTAAAGAAAATACTTCCACAATCCTGTAGAGGCAGGGCCACCAAAGGCTCTTTGATTCATTTATTCATTCAGCAATAAACAGTGCTAATGCCAGACACTGTTCTAGGCCCTGAGGATACAACAATAAAGAAGAGACAAGAAACAAATAAATACACAAGTAAACAAGAAAAATGGTAGGGAATGATAAATTATAAGCTCCTCTCCCAAATAAGGCTATTTCAATAGTGAGTGACTCCTTCAGATTGAGCCATCAAAGAAGAATTCTAGCCCTGGCCGGTTGGCTCAGCGGTAGAGCGTCGGCCTGGCGTGCGGGGGACCCGGGTTCGATTCCCGGCCAGGGCACATAGGAGAAGCGCCCATTTGCTTCTCCACCTCCACCCCCTCCTTCCTCTCTGTCTCTCTCTTCCCCTCCCGCAGCCAAGGCTCCATTGGAGCAAGGATGGCCCGGGCGCTGGGGATGGCTCCTTGGCCTCTGCCCCAGGCGCTGGAGTGGCTCTGGTCGCGGCAGAGCATCGCCCCCTGGTGGGCAGAGCGTCGTCCCTGGTGGGCGTGCTGGGTGGATCCCGGTCGGGCGCATGCGGGAGTCTGTCTGACTGTCTCTCCCTGTTTCCAGCTTCAGAAAAATACAAAAAAAAAAAAAAAGAAGAAGAAGAAGAATTCTATAGAAGTAACATTTAAACCAAGATCAAATTGGCATCAGGGTCCAGCCATGCAATATGACTGAGTATTTGAATCGTTCTATCACATAAAGATCAGGGGAGGAGATGTATAAAATCGAAGACCCTGGTAAATGCTTCTCCCATGGTGATGTATGCTATTTTCAATCTTTCTAGTAATGTTCCTCTCTTCCATAGCAGAATCAGATTTTGTTGTTTCATCATTAATAATCTTGATGGGGGCATTTCAAGTAGTAAGGCCATGAGTAATTTGTAATTTTTTTTATCTATTTTTTCCTGCATTTTATAATACGCAACATTGTTTTTGTATAATCAGAAAATATCTGAAAATTTGAAATCAATGATGCAATTGATTGATTGATTTTAGAAAGAGAGGAAGGAGGAGAGAGACAATGATTTGTTGTTCCACTTATTTATGCATTTATTTGTTGATTTTTATATGTGCGCTGATCCAGGATAGAACCTACAACCTTGGCACATCAGGGTGAAGCTTCAACCCACTAAGCTACCCAGCCAGGGGTTCAATGATGAAAATTTTAATATATAGGTAAAAAGCTTGAATATGAGAAAATTAAAATGTGGCAATTTCTGGATGTTAGTTTTATGAAAAACATTAATTTATGTCTCTATTATGTTTTTCAAATGTTCTAGGAAGTTTTTTTATAATTTTTTTTTAAGGGAGAGGAAGGGAGATAGTGAGGCAGACTCTTGCATTTACCCCAACCAGGATCCACCCAGCAAGCCCATCTGGGGCCGATGCTTAAGTACTAAATTATTTTTAATGCCTGAGGTTGATGTGCTCCAACCAAGCTATCCTCAGTGCCGAGGGCCACTCAAACCAAACAAGCCACTGGCTGTGGAAGGAGAACAGGGAGAGAAGGGGGAGAAGGAAAGGGAAGAAGCAGATGCTCGCTTCTCCTGTTTGCCCTGACTGGGAACTGAACCTGGGGCATCCATATGCCAGGCTGACACTCTATCCACTGAGCCACCAGTCAAGGACTCTAGGAAGTTTTATTAATTTAATTTTATGGTAAAATTTATTTTTATTTTTTTATTTTTATTTTTTATTGTTTTGTATTTTTCTGAAGCTGGAAATGGGGAGGCAGTCAGACAGACTCCCGCATGCGCCCGACCGGGATCCACCCAGCACGCCCACCAGGGGATGATGCTCTGCCCATCCAGGGCATCGCCCTGTCGCGACCAGAGCCACTCTAGTGCCTGGGGCAGAGGCCAAGGAGCCATCCCCAGCGCCGGACCATCCTTTGTTCCAATGGAGCCTCAGCTGCGGGAGGGGAAGAGAGAGACAGAGAGGAAGGAGAGGGGGAGGGGTGGAGAAGCAGATGGGTGCTTCTCCTGTGTGCCCTGGCCGGGGATTGAACCTAGGACTTCCACACGCCAGGCCGACGCTCTACCACTGAGCCAACCGACCAGGGCCTATTTTTATTTTTATTTTATTTTTCTGAAGTGAGAAGCGGGGAGACTGGAGAGACAGACTCCTGCATGCCCACCAGGGATCGATGCTCTGCCCATCTGGGCTGTTGTTTCGTCGCAACCAGAGCCATTCTAGCACCTGAGGCAGAAGTCATGGAGCTATTCTCAGTGGCTGGGCCAACTTTGCTCCAATGGAGCCTTGGCTATGGGAGGGGAAGAGAGAGATAGAGAGAAAAGAGAGGGAGAAGGGTAGAGAAGCAAATGGGCGCTTCTCCTGTGTGCCCTGGACAGGAATTGAACCCAGGACTTCCACACGCCAGGCTGATGCTCTACCACTGAGCTAGCCTGCCAGGGCCTATATGGTAAAATTTTTTAACATATAAAGCTTTGTAAGCACTCTTCTCAGTCTTTAAACTATTTCTTTATACATGTGTATTTATGTGTACAATTATTTATAAAGATATAAACGTAATATTGACAATGTTTAAAGACCCCAAAAAGCACAAAGAGAAGTAAAAAGGGTAATATAACAAACAGCAAATGCCAACACAGAATGAACAAGTGTTAAGATTTTGTCATGTTGGCTTTCAGGGTTTAAATAAACATTCAAATTGTTCCAATCCCCTTCCCATATCTCCTTTTCTAACATTCTGTCATTTTATATATGTTGAAATGGGGGCCCCTCCTCTTTCTCTCTCTCTTTCTTTCTCTCTGTCTGTCTTTTTTTCTCTCTACCCCCCTCTGTCTTTCTAATCTATCTGAACTAAAATTTCTAGTTCCATAGAAACAAGCAAGGAGCTCTTCTTTGAACAAGGCACTGGTCATGCCTCAATTAGAATTCATGTAAGTGAAGTTCTTTTGTAATGAAGTCAGCGCAGTTAAGTAAGGAAGGGGGGACTCAAGAATCATGCAAAAATACTCTTGATGGGAACCATATGTCTGAATGGCCACGTTCCAGTAAACTGAGCGAGTTCACAGATGTGTTGGTTTTAAATTTCTCTATTCCCAACTCCTATTTTATCCACCTGGTAACTGTGTAAACAGCACTAACCTTTATCACACACACTCCCACCGAAGTGACCATGAGTCCCTGGAGTGTCTGTCTCTCCAATTTCCCACGCCGGCAGTTACTCATCATCTGCTACTCCCTGAGTCTTCCTGGTTATCAAAGAAAAACAATGTCTGATAATAATCACTTATACTTGTTGACTGATAGATTAATCTTTAGCAGATGAGCTTCAGTCACTGTAATATCTCAATCAGTCATTTTAAGCCCCTCATCTCTAGTTGAGGAAGGAAAATCTTTAGCTTTACCCATGACAAAAGGAATTTTAGGCATCAGCCAGCAGGTGCTAAGATGTGTTGCTAGCCCTGGCCGGTTGGCTCAGCGGTAGAGTGTCGGCCTAGCGTGCGGAGGACCCGGGTTCGATTCCCGGCCAGGGCACACAGGAGAAGCGCCCATTTGCTTCTCCACCCCTCTGCCGCGCCTTCCTCTCTGTCTCTCTCTTCCCCTCCTGCAGCCAAGGCTCCATTGGAGCAAAAATGGCCCGGGCGCTGGGGATGGCTCTGTGGCCTCTGCCTCAAGCGCTAGAGTGGCTCTGGTTGCATAATGGTGACCCCCAGGATGGGCAGAGCATCGCCCCCTGGTGGGCAGAGCGTCGCCCCATGGTGGGCGTGCCGGGTGGATCCCGGTCGGGCGCATGCGGGAGTCTGTCAGACTGTCTCTCCCTGTTTCCAGCTTCAGAAAAAATGCAAAAAAAAAAAAAGAAAAAAAAAAAGATGTGTTGCTATGGGGAAGGGTTCTTCGAAGTAATTGTGACTTAGACCTTGTTACCCAGTAGTTTTCAAGGTTGTCTATTAAAATCACAGAGGAACTTTATAAATATTTGTCCCTTGCCCCACTGACATTCTGATGTAATTGGTCAGGGATTGGATTTGGGAATTCATGTTTTGAAAATCTTCCATGAAGACACAGAAAGACTAGTATTGTATGACTCCACTTATATAAGGAATCTAGCATAGTTAAATTCATAGGGATAGAAAGTAGAATGGTGGTTGCTAGGATCTAGGGAGAAGAGGATTGAAGAGTTGTTTATTTTTAATATTATTTTAAATTTTTTTATTTATTGATTTTAGAAGGAGGAGAGAGAAAGAAAGCAGGGAGGAGCAGGAAGCATCAACTTATTGTAGCTGCTTCTTTATTTATTTATTTATTTTATTTATTTTTGTATTTTTCTGAAGCTGGAAACAGGGAGAGACAGTCAGACAGACTCCCGCATGCGCCCGACCGGGATCCACCCGGCCCGCCCACCAGGGAGCGACGCTCTGCCCACCAGGGGGCGATGCTCTGCCCCTCTGGGGCGTCGCTCTGCCGCGACCAGAGCCACTCTAGTGCTTGGGACAGAGGCCAAGGAGCCATCCCCAGCACCCGGGCCATCTTTGCTCCAATGGAGCCTTGGCTGCGGGAGGGGAAGAAAGAGACAGAGAGGAAGGAGGGGGGGAGGTGGAGAAGCAAATGGGCGCTTCTCCTATGTGCCCTGGCCGGGAATCAAACCCGGGTCCCCCGCACGCCAGGCCGACGCTCTACCGCTGAGCCAACCGGCCATGGCTGTAGCTGCTTCTTATATGTGCCTTGACTGGGCAAGCCCGGGGTTTTGAACCAGCAACCTCAGCACTCCAGGTTGATGCTCTGTCCACTGTGTCACCGCAGGTCAGGGAAGGAGCTGTTTAATGGACACAGAGTCTCCTTTGGGAAGATGAAAGAGCTCTGGAGAAAGATATACAACGGTATGAATGTACTTAATACCGCTGAACCGTATACCAAAAATTGATTAAAATGGCAAATTTTATGTTTTGTTTATTTTGCCACAATTTTAAGAAGTGAAAAATAAACTCTTTCCTGGTGATTATAATTTTCACTCAGATTGAGAACCAGGTCCTGCCCTCTCGCTTGAGTTGGTTCCTTACTGCCCTGGGGGGCTAAGTTAGATGCTATTCAGGTTTCAACTACTGCTGTTACTGGGGGCAAAGAAGCTTTACTTATCACTTTTCCTTTAAGATTTCATCTGTCCCCTGCCCAAGACCAGTCCTGGAAACCATCTGCATGGCCCCTGTAACGCTTCTGCATCTAGTAGCAACATTTCTGGCAGGGAGGCTCTCTTCTATGAGTCTGTTTCTGTTCTGCTTGTTTGTTTTTTTAAATGCAGTTGTTGGTAGATATGTATTTATTGCCATTTTATTGTTCATTTTTGAGATTTCCTTTTTCTTCTTCTTAAAGAAGACTCTTGAACCTTTTATGTAATACTAGCTTGGTGGTGATAAATTCCTTTAGCTTTTTCTTGTTTGGGAAGTTCTTTATCTGTCATTTGATTCTAAATGATAGCTTTGCTGGGAAGAGTAATCTTGGTTGCAGGTCCTTGCTTTTCATCACTTTGAATATTTCTTGCTAATCCCTTCTGCCTGCAAAGTTTCTGTTGAGAAATCAACTGAATCTTATGGAAACACCCTTGTACATAACTACTTTTCTCTTGCTGCTTTTAAGATTTTCTCTTTGTCTTTAAGGTTTTGTATTTCAATTAAGATATGTCTTGGTGTGGGCCCCTTTGGGTTCATCCTATTTAGAATTCTTTGGGCTTTCTGGACTTGTATGTCTATTTCCTTCATCAGATCAAGGAAGTTTTTTGTTACTATTTTTTTAAAATATGTTTCCAATTTCTTTCTTTCTTTCTTTTTTCTTTTTTTCTTTCTGTGACAGAGACAGAGAGAGAGAGACAAAGAGAGGGACAGATAGGGATAGACAGACAGGAAGGGAAAGATATGAGAAGCATCAATTCTTTGTTGTGGCACCTTAGTTGTTCATTGATTGCTTCCTCATATGTGCCTTGACTGGGGGAGAGGGTGGCTACAGCAGACCGAGTGACTTCTTGCTCAAGCCCACTACCTTGAGTGAGATGTGCTGAAACCAGATGAGCCTGCGCTCAAGTTGGTAACCTCAGGGTTTTGAACCTGGGCCCTCTGTGTCCCAGTCCAATGCTCTATCCACTGTGCAATGACCTGGTCAGGCTAGATTTCCAATTTCTTGATCTCTCTCTTCTCTTTTCAGCACACCCCTGATGCAAATGTTGGTCCACTTGAAGTTGTCCCAAAGGCTCCTTACGTTAACTTTATTTTTTTTTAATTCTTTTTTCTTTTTGCTGTTCTGATTGGATGGTTTTTCTTCTTTATATTCCAAATCACTGACTTGATTCTTGGCTTCATCTCTACTGTTGATTCCTTGTAAATTAGTCTTAATTATAGTTAGTGTACTCTTCATTTCTGACTGGTCCTTCTTTATGTTGTTGAGGTTCTCACTAAGTTCATTGAGCATCCTTAATAATCATTGTTTTGAACTCTGCATCTAGTAGGTTCTTGTCTCCATTGTGTTTAGCTATTTTTCTGGAATTTTGTTCTGTTCTTTCATTTGAAATCTGTTTCTTTGTCTCCTCATTTTGAAGCCTCTCTGTGTTTGATTCTATGTATTAAGTAGAGCTACTATGTCTCCTGGGTTTGGTATAGTGACCTAATGAGGTAAGTGTCCTGTAAGGTCCAGTAAGTAGCACAGCATCTCTGTTCACCCAAGCTGAGGACTCCAGGTGCACTTCCCCGTGTAGGCAGTGTATACCCTTCTCTTGTAGGTGAGATTTGATTGCTGTTGGCACGTCAATGGGAGGGATTGACTCCAGGCAGGACTGGAGTCCTATAAGGACTGTCTGTGAGCACTGGCCACTGACCACCGACCTCTGACCACTGTGGAGATCAGCTGTGCTGGGGCTCACCCCACAGAACAGGACTTACTTCAGCAGGGCTCTGGTGCACACTGAGTCTGCCTTAATCACTGTAGGATTTTATAGCCAGAATTTATAGGGACTTCTCTTACTGGCACAGGAACCCTGGAATGTGGGTCTTGTGTGGGGCTGGGACCCTTCACTCCTCAGGGGGGCCTCCACAGCTAAGATATCCCTCCAATTTTTTATCTGCCACATATGTGTGGGACCAGGTCATTCTGCATTTCCTACCAGTCTTGACATGGCTTCTTCTTTAATTACCTAGTTGTAGGACTTCCATTCAGCTCAATTTCAGATGGTTCTAAATGGTGGTTGTACTGTTGTTTAGTTGTAATTTTGATGTGGTTGTGGGAGGAGATGAGTACCACATTTACCTAAGCCACCATCTTGCCTGGAAGTCTCTAATTCTTTTTTTTTTTATCAGATGCTGGTTACACAAGTGATTTTGGGGAAAGCTATTGAGCTGTACACTTGTGATTTTCACACTTTTATGGATTTATTCTATGCTTCAATAAAAAATTACATTAAAAAACAAAGAACGCAGAAGAAGCCTGTCAGTAAGCTCATGTCCAGGCATGTGGCTTGGCTTTCTCTCCCCATCCAGTCTCTCTCCCCAGATCAGTGAAAAGAACTCTCACACCTGCCAAGCATCTGCATCCAGAAGTCAGTTTTTGGTTTTGACCTGTTAATGTTTTCAAAAAAGGCCAAGAGAAATGCCAACTGACAGCATGTTGTCAATGATGAGCCTGTGCAGAGATGGCCTCTCACACACCCTTCTTCCTAAACATCCTCATCACAACTGCTCCAGCAAGAAGTGGACAGACCTGTCCAGGTGCCCACTCTCCACTCCTTCCACTCTTCCCCATCAACCCTTCCTTTGGAACTCCAGACCTATCAGAGGAGAGACTTTGTCTCTGCTCCTGACCTACCAGTGAGGCCAGGAAACCACCCTGCACAGTGAGACAAACAGACCGACAGACAGATCCTGAAGCCATTCCCTAGAGCTAAACAGCCCTCAGAAAATGGGAGCATTGTTCATGGGATAAGAAATCAAACTGGCTCTCAGGACAATTTAGTCTGACTACCTGTGGGCATCCTCAAAGGACAGCTCTGAGTGTGGGCACCCCCATCCTGCAGCATACCTCTACCCTGAGTTTCTCCAGCTCCACTGCTAGGGCCCATCAGGTATGGTGGGACTTGGGCACCTGCTCTTCAGTAGAAGGAGCAGCCATGGTGCCAGAGGTTGCAGATGGTGCCAGTATGGTATCACGTAAGGCCAGGTGCCAGCAGAAGGTGGTGAGAAAGCTCATAGTCTCCAGTGAGCAAGGGCCCATCATCACACATAGCTGCAGCAGTCAGGCCAACAGGCTGTCTGGGCCTCAAACACCTACAACAAAGGCCAAGGCCTCGGCTGCTCGTCCCAGCTTTACGTGCTGTTGGGTTAGCCACACCTGGTTTGTTACAGCCACCACATGCTCAGCAGGAAGAATGCCAGACCCAGTGACCTGCTGCCCTGGTGTGTGGAATAGGACAGCTGCTCAGGCCTTTCCCAGCCTATCATCACCATCTGCTACGTCTTCAAAGAACAAAAGAACTTAGCAAGGGTGTTATTATGGAAGCAACTGCTTCCCCCACCTCTTCCTGCTGATGCTACCTCTGCCCTCACATTTCTTGGTAAGACATATTTCCAACAGGACAGAGACAACAGCCCTGAGGAGAAGAGCCCAGGACTCTTCAAAGGAATGACTGCCCTTTCTATACCATCCACAAGGAAGCTGCAGCCAGCAGGGCTAAGCTTTCTGCCCTAACCTGGCCTCTGGTGTTGCCATCACTGAGGGAGCCCACTCTTGTTGCTGGCTGATCTGAGTCTCTGGGGCTGGTGGGGCTCCACAAGCTATGGTCTCAACAGCTTGGAGGAGCCCTGATCTTGCTTGGTTTAAATCTGGAAGTTCCCCCCAGGAAATAATGCTTGTGTTAAGTGAGACAAAAACAGTTTTTTCCACTGGAGAGGGGGGCCCACAGAAAGATTCTTTGAGCTTTGCAGGTTCTCCTGTTCTGTGAGACCACACTTCTAGGCCCTCTACCTAAATTATCTTCTTCTCAAAGTATGTATCTGGGGCTGTGGTGTGCTGTGGCCAAGTGAAGAACTAGCCTCCCAGTTTTTTGAAACCACTAGATCACTTGGACCCTCAGGATATAAAGATGTGTTGGGTTTATAATATGAGATGACTTCCTCCTCGGCAGCAAATATTCTCTTTGGTGCCACATTGTTCCTTCTTTTTTTTTTTTTTTCTTTACAGAGATAGAGTCAGAGAGAGGGATAGAAAGGGACAGACAGACAGGAATAGAGAGATAAGAAGCATCAATCATTAGTTTTTTGTTGCTCATTGCGAAACCTTAGTTGTTCATTGATTGCTTTCTCATATGTGCCTTGACCGCAGGCCTTCAGCAGACCGAGTAACCCCTTGCTCAAGCCAGCGACCTTGGATCCAAGCTGGTGAGCTTTGCTCAAACCAGATGAGCCCGCGCTCAAGCTGGCGACCTCGGGGTCTAGAACCTGGGTCCTCGGCATCCCAGTCCGATGCTCTACCCACTGCGCCACCGCCTGGTCAGGCACACATTGTTCCTTCTTACAGTAGCTCTTGTTAAAAAAACCCCAGGTCTTTCTTTGGGGGTGATTCAGCCCCTTAAAGTCCTCCAACTTGGACTTTGTATACCTGCTAAAGTGAGACTTGCACATGGGCTTGGGCAGGGACTAGCAGGAGAAGCAAAGCTGGATGTTGTCTTGCTGTTATTGGTCTTTTTTTTTGTGGCAGAGACAGAGAGAGTCAGAGAAGGGGATAGATAGGGGCAGACAGACAGAAAGGGAGAGAGATGAGAAACATCAATTTTTCGTTGTGGTTACTTAGTTGTCCATTGATTGATTTCTCATATGTGCCTTGACTGGGGGGCTACAGCATACTGAGTGACCCCTTGCTCGAGCCAGCAACCTTGGGTCCAAGCTGGTGAGCTTTGCTCAAACCAGATGAGCCCGTGCTGAAGCTGGTGACCTCGGGGTCTCGAACCTGGGTCCTCCACATCCCAGTCCGACACTCTATCCACTGTGCCACCGCCTGGTCAGACTGTTATTGGTCTTTTTTATGGCTTGCCTGCTTAGCCATGAGGACTTCACATGACAAAGGTGTTGCCACAAATCTGAGGTGAAAATATAGGTTATTTAGTAGAGATGTTAAGAAAAATCGACTCACTCTATGGAAGAACAACAACAATAAAAAATCTCTACCCAACACTGCATACAAAGCTGGACTCTTCTTGATTGAGTTACAAGCTACATATCAAATATAAAACTATAAAGTTAGTAGAAGAAAGTAAAGAAAAATATATTAAGTCTTTGAGATATGAAAGAACTTCTTGAAATTTCAAAAGTTCAAATATGGAAAAATGTTTAATTTATTTAATGAATTTGATTACATAAAATGAAGGATTTCTATTCTACAAAGGACATTATGTGAAAGTTAATAGGTAATGGTCGAATCAGAGAAAACATTTGCAATGTTTAAAACTAAAAAGGTAGTAAAATCATTCTATACTACACAAAAAAATTTTAGTGATCAATAAAGAAAAAAATAGCAACTACAATAGAAAAAATGGGCAAAGGACATGGACAGAAAAACAACAGAAGAGAAACCCAAGAAGTTAATAAGCATATGACAGAATGCTCAAAATCACTGATAATCTGAAAAATGCAAAATCAAACCTTCATGAGATATCATTTTGCACCTATTAAACTGGCAATCATCCAAAGTCCTGATAATGACAAGTTGGAAGGGATTTGGTGATATAGAAGTCAATTATGTATCATTGACAGAAATGTAGATAGGTGAGCCAATCGGGAAAAGAGTCTGGTTTTACTTGGTCAAATTGAGTCTGACATATGCATACCCTATGTAAAGCCAGTAGCCATGGCCACCATCACAGCTGCCTGGCCCATGCAGGTTCGCATTTGATTTGGACAGACGGTAATGAAACAATGGAGCCAAGAACTGGTGGGCCATTAGCTTTAATCCTAGCTTGCACCCAGCAAGCAAGAAATACACACAGTGGGAAAACACTTCCCTTTCCATTCAGGGCTCTCAAAGCCACTGACTTATCTGAGTTTTCCTAGGATCAAAGGTTTGTACCTCATCAGCCTTATTCACCTCTGTTCCCCATCTCCTTCTCTCTGCACAAACTCAGCACAAACTGGTTTCTCCTTCAGCACTCTGCCATCCTGGCTGCTTCTCCTCTCCTCCACGTGGACTTTCTCTGCTCTCTTCCAGTATGGGCTCCTCTGCCCCATTTTATAGTATAGAAATCAAAACCTTTAATCCAATATATAAACAAGGAAGTCTCTGATACAAAGTCACTTATCTGAGGCATAATGGAATTCCTCATGAGAGTGCACCACCCCACATCATGCAACAGTCAAGGGTGTGGGGAAGAGCTTAGTTGTGAAACTAATCCTTAGGCTGTAACAACCCTGCCTGCTTACAGCCTGTCACACCACATCCAATGCAAACTATAAGCGAGCAAACATATATATCATATTTACAAACTTATTTGACCAACATTCCACCCTTTTTGCTCGCTTCACAATCTAAAGCACAGGTATTCCTGCACAAGGAAATTAGGCACATTACACACATTACAACAACATGGCAAATCATACAATTTCAACAATTACAAAGGTACATTTCACCAGTCTCTGAGCACTTTGCCAAAAGTGCAAAATGTCCTTGGCCTTTTTTCTAGCCGTGGGAAAAGCTTCCGGGCAGGGGAGTGCTTCCAGCAAAGCTGCCCCCCACCCCCATCAGGGTATTTCACATTGTCCAAAATTTGTAAGTTCATCTAACAAAGGAGGCAGTGCTCACTCCGGTCGTAGTCCAGGAATCAGTCCATGCACATGGGGCCTCAGCCACCCCCCTCATCCCTGCCATCATGGCAGGTCTTACACTGTCCCAAAGAGGAGCACATGGCAATGGCAGTCAGCATTTCCATCTCTGCTCTGGAGAGCATGATGGCATTCACCCCTATGTCCCAAAATCACAGACCTACCAGGAGCATAGTAAGTACTCCTTGCTGCTGGGCTCTCACCTTCTGGAGACTGTGGATCACAACTCCAGCCCGATTCTCCTCATCCTCCAAAGAGGAACTGAAAACACCAGGTCTTGCTGCCAGGCTTCAGCCCTGGGCCACCAGCACCTTCTGCTCTGCAGACCTTGCAGCCACAGCCCCAGCCTCTCGCCACTGCTGGCTTTACATAACATCCAGGGCAATCAGCAACTCATGAACCTGTGATTCCTTCTCCAGTGGCTGCTCCATTTCCAGACGAATCTCGTGAACCTGGTCAGCCTCCTCTGGTGCTTGCTCCAGCTCCAGGGTCATCATCTCTTTCTCCCACATTTGCTCTAGCTCCTTCCATTGCTCAGTTTGCAGGTCCCAAGCAGCCTCTTCCACAGAGCTCTTAATTTCCTCACACATGGCTGTAAAAGTCAGTCAGCCTACAGCCCCCAAAAGGACAGCCATGGAGAACCATAACAGCAGCCAGTCCTCTACTCCGCCACTCAGAGGTGGTGGTGCCTCCATACCGATCTGTATCAAATCCTGCCAACTACACCAAATGTAAAGCCAGTAGCCACAGCCACCATCACAGCTGCCTGGCCCATGCAGGTTTCCATTTGATTTGGACAGACGGTAATGAAACAATGGAGCCAAGAACTGGTGGGCCATTAGCTTTAATCCTAGCTTGCACCCGGCGGGCAAGAAATACACACAGTGGGGCCCTGGCCGGTTGGCTCAGTGGTAGAGCGTCGGCCTGGCATGCGGGGGACCCGGGTTCGATTCCCAGTCAGGGTACATAGGAGAAGTGCCCATTTGCTTCTCCACCCCCCCTCCTTCCTCCCTGTCTCTCTCTTCCCCTCCCGCAGCCAAGGCTCCATTGGAGCAAAGATGGCCCGGGCACTGGGGATGGCTCCTTGGCCTCTGCCCCAAGCGCTAGAGTGGCTCTGGTCGTGACAGAGCGATGCCCTGGAGGGGCAGAGCATCGCCCCCTGGTGGGCAGAGCGTCGCCCCTGGTGGGCGTGCCGGATGGATCCCGGTCGGGCGCATGCGGGAGTCTGTCTGACTGTCTCTCCCCGTTTCCAGCTTCAGAAAAATACAAAAAAAAAAAAAAAAAGAAATACACACAGTGGGAAAATACTTCCCTTTCCATTCAGGGCTTCCAAAGCCACTGACTTATCCAAGTTTTCCTAGGATCAAAGGTTTGTATCTCATCAGCCTTATTCACCTCTGTTCCCCATCTCCTTCTCTCTGCACAAACTCTGCACAAACTCTGCACAAACTGGCTTCTCCTTCAGCACTCTGCCATCCTGGCTGCTTCTCCTCTCCTCCACGTGGACTTTCTCTGCTCTCTTCCAGCATGGGCTCCTCTGCCCCATTTTATAGTATAGAAATCAAAACCTTTAATCCAATATATAAACAAGGAAGTCTCTGATACAAAGTCACTTATCTGAGGCATAATGGGATTCCTCATGAGCATGCACCACCCCACATCATGCAACAGTCAAGGGTGTGGGGAAAAGCTTAGTTGTGAAACTAATCCTTGGGCTATAACAACCCTGCCTGCTTACAGCCTGTTCCCCACACCCAATGCAAACTATAAATGAGCAAACATATATATCATATTTACAAACTTATTTGACCAACACCCTATGACCGAACAATCCTGCTTCTGAATGTATATCCCTGGGAAATTCTTATATAGACCTATTAAGGATCACTTAGAAAGATGTTTATCACGACATGTCTTATAGAGAGTTGGAGGTCACCTAAATATTCATTGCTGGGAGAGTGGGGTGAGTGTACATTAAGGGACATTTCGCAGAGAATAAACAGCTTGAGTTAGATGTCAAACAGCAACACATCAACATGTTAAAAACAGAAAGGAGGAAACAGAATAAGATATAATGCATAATACCACTCACATAAACTATTATAATATATACATATAAGTCAACAATGCATATTTTATAAGAAAGAATTCAAATAAAGATGTTTGTTAACACAGTAAAATAATGACCTGTGGAGAGAGGGGAATAAAAGTAGGAAATAGAGATAAAAAAGAATATGTTAATTTATTTTTCTTTATTTTATTTAAGTGGGAGGAGAGCAGATAGAGAGACAGACTACTCCCAGATGCACGCTGACCAGTATACACCTGGCAACCTCCATCTGAAGCCAATGTTCTGTCCTTCTGGGGCTGATGCTTACAACCTAGCTATTTTTAGCACCTGAGGTGGAGGCTCCATGAAACCATAGTGCCTGAGGCAAACATGCTAGAATCAATCAAGCTATTGGCTGCAAGAGGGGAAGAGAAAGAGAAAGAAAGGGGAGGGGGAGGAGTGCAGAAGTAGATGGTCACATCTCCTGTGTGCCCTGACTGTGAATCAAACCTGGGACTTCCATACACCAGATCAATGCTCTACCACTAAGCCAACCAGCCAGGACCAAGAATAAGTTAATTTGTAAAATAAGTAAAGGGATCTGTGTAGAACAAGGATAATAATATGTCATGGACTGAGCAATATAAGAATAATCCAAGCCTCTTTAACCAAGACAAACAAAATAAAATGAAAACAACAGCTGACACAAAAGGAAAGGCACAATGAGCACGTAAAATCTTTTTTTTGTTTGTTTGTTTGTTTGTTTGTTTGTTTTTTACAGGGACAGAAAGAGAGTCAGAGAGAGGGATAGATAGGGACAGACAGACAGGAATGGAGAGAGATGAGAAGCATCAATCATCAGTTGTTTTTTTTTTGTTGTTGTTGTTGTTTTGTATTTTTCTGAAGCTGGAAACAGGGAGAGACAGTCAGACAGACTCCCGCATGCGCCTGACCGGGATCCACCCGGCATGCCCACCAGGGGCGACGCTCTGCCCACCAGGGGGCGATGCTCTGCCCCTCCGGGGCGTCGCTCTACCGCGACCAGAGCCACTCTAGCGCCTGGGGCAGAGGCCAAGGAGCCATCCCCAGTGCTCGGGCCATCTTTGTTCCGATGGAGCCTTGGCTGCAGGAGGGGAAGAGAGAGACAGAGAGGAAGGAGGGGGTGGGGGGTGGAGAAGCAAATGGGCGCTTCTCCTATGTGCCCTGGCCGGGAATCGAACCCGGGTTCCCCGCATGCCAGACCGACGCTCTACCGCTGAGCCAACCGGCCAGGGCCTAAAATCTTGATTATACAAGAAAATGTGTGATGTGGGCTGCACAGCAGGTATTAAGATAGGGTCACAAGAGACAAGGCAGGGGAAGACTTTATTCATGCTAGGGAATCAGAGGAAGCTGCATAGAGAAAGTATCAAGTTTGAGTAAATGTTACCTACCTAAGAACAAGCATCTTTCCCAGATGGCTCACATAAGAGATCTCTGCTCACATCAAAGAAAAACCTGTCCACCCACTTATATGGAGTTTGCAATCAAACCTTATCAGATTATCATACCGGAAGCCCAGCACTCACAACAGTAACACTGATAGAGCCTGATGGATGGTCAGGGAGACCAGAAGATGGCCTCTTGGCTGGACCCAGAGCCCTCTCATGGACCCAGGGTCATAGGTGAGGCCATCTCCAGTGTCTACTTGTAAATTGCTCTCTGGGTTGTAATGCTCTCCTGTTATCCCCATGTAAAGCTCAATTATGTATTAATAAAAGGAAAGATCTAAGCCAGAAAAGAAGTGGTACCAGGGACATTAGCAATTTCATTGCATCTGCTTCCAATAATGGTAGATGAAGAGGTAAACCACCCTCCCTCTAATGAAACCACACAAGTTAGAGGAGACATCAAACCACCATGGGAGGCCTGACAAAAAAAGAGAAATTAATAGAGTAGAACAGGGAGGAGAAAAGAGCCTAAATGGGTGAGCCTTTGCTCCTTATCCAAGATGTGTTCACCCCCTGGGAGAAGGCAGCTCATGGGCCAAGCTTGTTAAGTGAGTGGGAGGGATGATATTGCAGTCCATATTGTCCTGAAGACACACTGGAGTCACTTGCTACCTCACCTTGATGACATTTTTACCCTTGGGTTGTCTGCCAATCCTCAGAATCTAGAACATAGAGCTGCAGGGAGACAGTTGGACTTCACTAACCATCAAGGTGGAAATCCTTAAGCGCTATAATTGGAAGTAGGGTGGGAACTGACTCTCTGGTCATCTAGAATATTCTCAAGCCCTGTTCCTGTTCCCTCAGGTTATGGCAGAGGGAAGGAAGACTCTCTCTGGAAGAAAATCCTAGATCTCAAATTAATTTACAAAATAGTCATTTTAAATATAATTTTCAGAAAATGCATAGGCACACAAGGCACATGAGACAAAACAACATGCGTCAGAATCAACAGAAGCCATAAACAATAGAAACAGACCCACCGGCAACCCAGATATTAAAGTTTTAAGAAACAACCTGTAACAAAGCAATGATTACCATGTCCATGAAAGTAATAGCAAAATTTGAAGTTTTATGGAAATTTTGAAAGGAACATTGCAGATTTAAAAACAACAAGACAAGCAGTAAACTCTCCGATATCTCTGGTAGCAATATTTCTGATGATATATCTCCATGGGCAAGGGAAATAAAGGACAAAATAAACAAATGGGACTATATCAAATTACAAAGCTTTTGCACAGCAAAAGACACCATTAATAAAATAAAAAGACAACCCACACAATGGGAGAACATATTTGCTGATATTTCTGATAAGAGGTTAATAACCAAAATTTAATGGCCCTGGCTGTTTGGCTTAGTGGTAGAGCGTTGGCCCAGTGTGTGGATTCCCTGGGTTTGATTTCCAGTCAGGGCACACAGGAGAAGCGACCATCTGCTTCTCCACTCCTCCTCCTCCTCCTCCTCCTCCTCCTCCTCTCCTCCTTCTTATTCATCTCCTTCTTCTCTCTCTCTCTCTCTCTCTCTCTCTCTTTCTCTCTCTCTCCCCATCCCACAGCCATGGCTGGATTGGTTTTAGCACATTGAACCTGGGGATGGCTCCTTGGAGTTTCTGCTTCAGGAGCTAAAAATAGCTCCGTGGCAAGCATGGCCCCAGATGGGCAGAGCATCAGCTCCAAATGGAAGTCACCGGGTGGATCCCCATCTGGGCGCATGCAGGAGTCTGTCTCTCTATCTCCCCTCTTCTCACTTGGAAAAGAAGAAAGAAAAAAAATAGCCATAATTTATAAAGAACTTCTAAAACTCAACACCAGTAAGGTAAACAATCCAATTTAAAAATGGGAAAAGGAACTGAGTAGACACTTCTCCAAAAAGGACATGCAGATGGCCAATAGGCATAAGAAAAAATGTTCAATGTCACTAATCATTAGAGAAATGCAAATTAAAACTATAATGAGATACCACCTCACACCTGTCAAGATGGCGCTCATTAACAAATCAAAACACAACACAGGATAGGTGCTGGCGAGGGTGTGGAGAAAGGGGAACCCTCCTGCACTGCTGATGGGACTGCAGACTGGTGTAGCCACTGTGGAAAGCAGTATGGAGATTCCTCAAAAAATTAAAAATGGAACTGCCTTTTGACCCAGCCATCCCACCTTTAGGAATATATCCTAAGAACACCAAATCACTGATTCAAAAGAAGATATGCACCCCCATGGTCATTGCAGCATTGTTTACAATAGCCAAGATCTGGAAACAGCCCACGTGTACATCAGTGGACAAGTGGATTAAAAAGCTGTGGTACATATACACAATGGAATACTATGTGCCTGTGAAAAAGAAGAAAATCTTACCGTTTGCTATGGCATAGATAGACCTGGAGATTTCTTTAAATTTATTTATTCATTTTAGAGAAGAGAGACACAGAGAGAGATAGGGGGGGGAAGGAGCAGGAAGCATCAACTCCCATATGTGCCTTGACTGGACAAACCCAGGGTTTTAATCCAGCAACCTCAACATTCCAGGTCGATGCTTGATCCACTGCACCACCACAGGTCAGGCAGACCTGGAGATTATTATGCTAAGTGAAGTAAGCCAGGCAGAGAAAGACAAATATCATATGATCTCACTTATATGTGGAATCTAATGAACACGGTGAACTGAGGAATGGAATAGAGACAGAGGCAGGGTCACAGGGAGCAGAGGGACAGCTGTCAGAGGGAAAGGGGATGAGGGGATGGGATTAGAGAAGATGAAGGGATTAGTGAAATTATATATATATAACACAGAGATACAACTAACAAGACAGCAAATCCCAGAGGGATAAGGGGAGGCCGAGTTAGGGAAGGGGGGCAAAGAGGGTGTAATGGGAGGCATGTTGTTGGAGGGTGAGGGTGTTGTATTAAGTGGGACACTTGAATCCATGTTAACACAATAAATTAAAATTAATAAAAATTGAAAATTTCTATTAAAAAACAATTTAGACATTCTGTAACTGAAAAGTATAGTAATCTAATTAAGAACTCAACAAAAGGGTTAATAACAGTGGAAAGGAAGATAGGTCAGAAGAAACCATGCAGAACAAAGTCCAGAGAGGTACAAAGATGGAAGATATAGACTAGCAGATAGGTGAGATAGAAGATACTGCACAATAAAAAAATCCAGTATATGTCTACTTGCAGTTTCAGAAGGAAGGGAGAGAGAGAATGGAGCAGAGGCAGTATTTAAAGAGGTAATGGTTGAAATTTTTCCAGAATTGATGAAATAAGTCAGTCCTCTGATTCAAAAAACCAAATGAAAGAGCCCCACAGGAAACAAAAATCTCAAAGAAACAAGCACTGGATAAGCCAAGGATTCCCTTTGATGGAAGTTCTCCTTTTATGACAAGGTGTGAACGTACTCTGAAAGAGCTGGTGGCTTTCTTTACAGAGGAGTTTTTGTTGTTTGTTTTTGAAGAGGGGAAAATTTTGACCTTGTTTTTAAGCTGGGGCAAGAAACCAGTTGAGAGTGACAGGCTGAAAACGAAGGAGGGGAGTAATGCACGAAGAAGGTTTTAGAGGGAGCAAGGACAACACTATGAATAATTATAACAGCTACCATTTACTCAGCACATGTTGGAATCTGGGTCCTGACCTGTCAGACATTGTTATTAATTCTTAAGATCCTTAACAATTGTTACTTTTATTCAAATATCACTGATATGTTAGCAGGCACTCAGATAATTTAAAGGGAAAAAAAATTTGATTGTATAGCTAGTAAGTGGTGGCACTAAGATCTAAATCAGATCTCACTTACTCCAAAGTCTGTGTTCTTCCTGCCCTACCGGGCTGCTTGCAGAGCCGCATTTGGCCTCAAAAAGGCCTTTCCTCTGCCTGAGGTTGGAGGGGAGTAGAGGGTGATGGTGGAGGTGGAGATATTTGCAGAATATAGAGGGTAGATATAAGAAATGTTCAAACCCATTGAAAATTTTTATGAGTTTATTTGAGCCAAACTAGTGACTATTGCTGGGAAGCAAAATCTCAACGGATTGAGAAAACGTTCTGGAGAGTGGCAGTTTTGCAGCTTAGTTACTACTCACTACATTAGAATCGAAGGAGGTTAGATGAAATCCATTGGTGGCAGATGGAGGGGTCGGAGAAAGCAAAGCACAAAAATCTCTAGGATTGGATAACAAGCAAAACAGAGTGACCTGTACTTCTTTTACATTGGTGGGCACAGGATAGTTAATAATGAACATTGACGTCATATGGAGATGTATTCAGGGAACAAGATAACAGCGAGGGGTTCTGTGGTCTCACCATCACTCTGACATTTCAAAGGTATATGATCTGAAATGCGAAAAGACAATAGACAGGCTCACTTAGGTAAAGATTGACCTTTGTCAAGGAAGCCACAGACCATCACGATTCACTTAGGTTCCCTGATGTGTGTGTGTGTGTGTGTGTGTGTGTGTGTGTGTGTGCTTGTATATTGAGGGCTGTGCCTGGGCTCTGCTTCTTCCCTCACACTGATGGGGCTGTGGGCTTTTAACCCCTACATCTGCCACACCTTGCACAGAACCATTCAGTGGTTTTCAATCTTTTTGCACTTGGGGACTGGTGACCTAGCCAGCCAGAAACGGAAATACACAATAAATAAAGTTTTATCTTAACGCACATAACAGTGTAACATGGTACAAGGTGGTGCTTGATTTCTGAACTCCACATGTTCGATGCATTGATACTACACAATTTGTCCAAATGCTTTTTGTCTGTTGCGAATGATTTGTAAATTCTCTGAAGGTGCAAAAGATTGTTCCAACGAGCCCACAAGTTCCAAAGATATCTAAGACAACCACAATAGTATTTTCATCAATCATACAGGTTGATAAGTAGCAATCACCCTGAGCATAAGCGAATTTGACTAAGATCATTGGGTCTATAATCTTCATACAACATCAAGGTGGCTAACTCATTTGCGGACTGGCACAAAATTTCGGGTGGACTGGCCCCTCTCCGTGGACTAGATGTTGAAAAACATTGATAAGCAACATGAGACTGGAAGAGGGATGGCTTGGAAATGATGTCTTCTGGGAAGCGCGCCAGTGCCCTCTAGTGTGAGAGTTTGGGACTTCCTGAGGTCCCATCGCTGTGACTAGGGTGGAGGTACAAACCCTAAAGCCAGATTTGCGTGTTCTACTCAACTCATCCTGCAGACAGCAAGGAGGTGTAGCCCTGGGACCTTGCAAATGGGGGCGGGGCAGGGTGGAGTGAGGATGGTGTGGTCCTCTTAGCCCGGGCTGCTTCAGCTCCAACCCAGGTCAGGGTGAGGCTTCCTCCTGCCCCCACTCTTTACACGTCTTCTCTTGGGGGAAAAAAGGGGGAAAAATGGATATATTTGTGCCAGACATCTTTGTATATTCACGTGGAAATTCAATACTGAAAAGGATTTCTAACATTTTTAAGCCTATAAAAGAAAAGGAAAAGGACAGGGGGGAAAGATCAACAGAGGGGTAAGGATAGAAAACATCTTTGAGATCATAGTGCAAATGGATTACATTTCTCTATTTAAAACAATCTCCTATTCAAAAACCTAGGACAGCCTGACCTGTGGTGGCGCAGTGGATAACGTGTCAACCTGGAACACTGAGGTCGCTGGTTCGAAACCCTGGGCTTGCCTAGTCAAGGCACATATGAGAGTTGATGCTTCCTGTTCCTCCCCCTCTTCTCTCTCTCTCTCTCTCTCTCTCTCTCTCTCTTCTCTCTCTCTAAATATGAATAAATAAATTTTTTTAAAACCCTAGGACAACCTACCTATTTTGTTTTCATAAGACATATGGCTAAAACAAAATGACATTTGAGGTTTAAAAACGAAGAGGCCAATAAAGATGTACCAGGAAAAGTTAACACCCCTGCATCCATCCATTTTGAATTCTAGCTCCAAAATACAACCCACAACTGCACATTTCGCTTCACCTTGCTGCTATTCCCTAAGCCAAACCATGGTGATTTTCCACCTGGACATTAGCAATAGTTTTCTAACTGATCTCTCTTTGCTTCTCTTGCTTTTCACTTCTATAAAGCAGACAAATTTTCTTTTGAAAACATAAACCAGATTTTCAAAACTTAAGTCTCTTTCCTGCCTCAAGTCCTTCAATGTCTTTTTTTTCTCCTTTTCCAAATGAGAGGAGGAGAGATAGAGAGACAGGCTCCTGTATGCACCAATGACTGGGATCCACCCAGCAACCCTCAACCACGGTCTGGGCCATGCTCTCAACGGAGCTATTTTTAGCTCCTGAGGTGGAGGTTCCATGGAGCCATCCTCAGCACCAGCCAATGCACTTGAACCAAGTGAGCCATGGGGGGGAGGATAGAGAAGTTCCCTTCTCTTGTGTGCCCTAATTGGGAATTGAACCCCAGACTTACATGGAGCCAACCAGCCAGGACTCCTTCAATGTTTTCTCCTGGCACTTAAAATAAAACTCAAACTCTTCATTCTAGCCAATAAGCTTCGCTCTTACCTCAATCTAGTTCATACTACCCTTCTCTCCTAGCTGCTGCCACAATGGTCTTCCTGCTGTTCCTCAGGTGTGCCTGGGGCACACACTGTCCCCCTGGCAGGAATGCCACCCCTGAGCTCTTCCTTCTAGTCCAGCTTCTGGCATTCCCCTGCAGAAAGCCCTCCCTGGCCAGTCTAACTGGACTTGGGCCCCTTGCCAGGTGACTCTTTATCATTACTCCATTTATTTCCTTCAGAATACTTATTGTAATCTGGAAACATCTTGTTTATTTATTTGCTTATTTATTTCTCCTCCAGTAGAACTTTTACTATGTCTTTTGTGTTCTTCTCAGTATACAATCAGATCATCGGAAGGTAGAGAGTTTTTTTTTTCTGCTATAAGAATTTATTCTTATAATTTCATTTCATGTTAATAATGCAATAGAGCCTTTAACATAATATTTACTAACAGTGATCATGGGAACATCCTTTGCTTGTGCTTAATTTTAATGGAATAGCTTGAGGGTTTCATTGTTTAATAGATTATTTACTGCTGTTTTTTTTGGTAAATATTCTTTATCATATTTAATGTCTTTTTATTCTTATGTCACTTTCACTTTTTCCAGTTTATTCTATGGTAACTTCTTTATTTAAAATTTCCGCCTGACCTGTAGTGGTGCAGTGGATAAAAGCGTTGACCTGGAACACCGGGGTTCTAGTTCGAAGCCCCGGGCTTGCCCAGTCAAGGCACATATGGGAGTTGATGCTTCCTGCTCCTCCTCCTTCTTTCTCCCTCTGTCTCCTCTCTAAATAAAGTCTTAAAAAATTCCTTGCTTTTGGTGTCAATTTGTATTTTCCTAGGAATTCAACTATCTTCTTTAGATTTTTGAATTGGTTGCCATAGAGTTGTATGTAATTATTTTTCTCTCTTTCGTATCTGATGTTATGGCCTTTATAATTTCTAATATTGTTTGTATGTGATCTCTCTCCTTAGTCCCTAATGGTGGCCATGAGATATTCATTGATCTTATAAAAAGCTAGATTTGGCATTGAACTACCATATGACACATCAACTTCACTCCTGCGTACATATTCAAAAGAATTGAGAGCAGGAACTCAAATAGATATTTGTACATCAATGTTTATAGCAGAATTATTAACCATAACCAAAAGGTAACAACAACTCAAATATCCATCAATAGATGAGTGGAGAAACAAAATGTGAAATATATATATGATGAAATATTATTCAGGGATAAAAATAAATGAAATTTTGATGTATGCTACAACACAAATGCACCTTGATACCATTATGCTTAGTGAAATGAGCCAGACACAAAAGGAAAATATTGTATAATTCCACTTACATGAGTTACCTTGAAAAGGCACATTCATAAAGACAGAAATTAGAATAGATGTTACTGAAGGCGGGTGAAGGGAGGGAGAGGAAGTTATTGTTTAATGGGTACAGAGTTTTTTTGTTTTTTTTTAATTATAATTTTATTTTTTTTAATGGGGCGACATCAATAAATCAGGTTACATATATTCAAAGATCAACAAGTCCAGGTTATCTTGTCTTTCAATTATGTTGCATACCCATCACCCAAAGTCAGATTGTCCTCTGTCACCTTCTATCTAGTTTTCTTTGTGCCCCTCCCCTTCCCCCTTTCCCTCTCCCTTTCCCCCCTCCCCCCGTAACCACCACACTCTTATCAATGTCTCTTAGTTTCACTTTTATGTCCCACCTACGTATGGAATAATGCAGTTCCTGGTTTTTTCTGATTTACTTATTTCACTTCGTATAATGTTATCAAGATCCCACCATTTTGCTGTAAATGATCCGATGTCATCATTTCTTATGGCTGAGTAGTATTCCATAGTGTATATGTGCCACATCTTCTTTATCCAGTCTTCTATTGAAGGGCTTTTTGGTTGTTTCCATGTCCTGGCCACTGTGAACAATGCTGCAATGAACATGGGGCTGCATGTGTCTTTACGTATCAATGTTTCTGAGTTTTTGGGGTATATACCCAGTAGAGGGATTGCTGGGTCATAAGGTAGTTCTATTTTCAGTTTTTTGAGGAACCACCATACTTTCTTCCATAATGGTTGTACTACTTTACATTCCCACCAACAGTGTATGAGGGTTCCTTTTTCTCCACAGCCTCTCCAACATTTGCTATTACCTGTCTTGTTAATAATAGCTAATCTAACAGGTGTGAGGTGGTATCTCATTGCAGTTTTGATTTGCATTTCTCTAGTAACTAAAGAAGATGAGCATCTTTTCATATATCTGTTGGCCATTTGTACTTCCTCCTGGGAGAAGTGTCTGTTCATGTCCTCTTCCCATTTTTTTATTGGATTGTTTGTTTGTTTGTTGTTGAGTTTTATGAGTTCTTTGTATATTTTGGATATTAGGCCCTTATCTGAGCTGTTGTTTGAAAATATCATTTCCCATTTAGTTGGCTTTCTGTTTATTTTGTTATCAGTTTCTCTTGCTGAGCAAAAACTTCTTAGTCTGATGTAGTCCCATTCATTAATTTTTGCCTTCACTTCTCTCGCCATTGGAGTCAAATTCATAAAATGCTCTTTAAAACCCAGGTCCATGAGTTGAGTACCTATGTCTTCTTCTATGTACTTTATTGTTTCAGGTCTTATGTTTAGATCTTTGATCCATTTTGAGTTAATTTTAGTACAGGGGGACAAACTGTAGTCCAGTTTCATTCTTTTGCATGTGGCTTTCCAGTTTTCCCAGCACCATTTATTGAAAAGGCTTTCTTTTCTCCATTGTATGTTCTTGGCCCCTTTATCAAAAATTATTTGACTATATATATGTGGTTTTATTTCTGGACTTTCTATTCTGTTCCATTGGTCTGAGTGTCTATTTTTCTGCCAATACCATGCTGTTTTGATTGTCGTGGCCCTATAATAGAGTTTGAAGTCAGGTATTGTAATGCCCCCAGCTTCATTCTTTTTCTTTAGGATTGCTTTGGCTATTCGGGGTTTTTTATAGTTCCATATAAATCTGATGATTTTTTGCTCTATTTCTTTAAAAAATGTCATTGGAATTTTGATGGGAATTGCATTAAATTTGTATATTGCTTTGGGTAATATAGCCATCTTGATTATATTTATTCTTCCTAACCAAGAACAAGGAATATTCTTCCATCTCATTATATCTTTCTCAATTTCTCTTAACAATGGTTTATAGTTTTCATTATATAAGTCCTTTACATTCTTTGTTATGTTTATTCCTAAGTATTTTATTTTTTGTTGTTGCAATTGTGAAGGGGATTATTCTTTTGAGTTCATTCTCAATTGTTTCATTGTTGGCATATAGAAAGGTATCACTATTTGCAGATGATATGATCCTATACAGCGAAAACCCCAAAGAATCCACAAAAAGACTACTAGAAACAATAAGCCAATACAGTAAGGTCGCAGGATACAAAATTAACATACAGAAGTCAATAGCCTTTGTATATGCCAACAATGAAACAATTGAGTTTTTGTTGGGATGATGAAAAAGTTTTGGGCATAGATAGTGGTAATGTGGATACGCAACATTGAGAATGTAGTTAATGCCACTGAACTGTACACTTGCAAATGGTTGAAATGATAAATATTATCTAATGCATATTTTACCAAAATAAAAAAATAGATTTGGGATTTTTTTTCATTATATTTTTTACAATTTCATTAGTTTTGGCTCTTACTTTTTTAAATTCTTTTGGCTAGATAGTTTGCTGTTCATTTAAATTTTTCTTTTAAAAATTTTATTTAGAAATTTAAATTTAACAGGGTGACATTTATCAATAAAAGTACATAGGTTTCAGGCAAACCTTTCTATAGCATTTGAACTGTTGATTATGTTGTGTATCCATTGCCCAAAGTCAAATAATTTTATGTCACCTTATATTTGTCCCTCTTTACACCCTTCCCCTACCCCCTCTGCCATGTCCCCCTGCCCATAACCACTTCACTTGTATCTATATCCATGAGTCTCAGTTTTATATCCTACCTGTGTGTGAAATAATACTGTCTTAGCTTTCTCTGATTTTCTTATTTCATTCAGTATAATGTTCTCAAGGTCCATCAATGTTGTTGTAAATGGTACTATGTCATCATTTCTTATGGCTGAGTAATATTCCATTGTATATATGTACCACATCTTCTTTATCCAATCCTCTGTTGAGGGACACTGTGGTTGTTTCCATGTCTTAGCCACTGTGAATAATACTGCAATAAACATGGGGCTGCATGTGTCTGACCATACCAATATTTTCAAGTTGTGGGGGTAGATACCCAGTAGAGGGATTGCTGGGCCATATGGTAGTTCTAGTCTTAATTTTTTGAGGAACTACCATATTTTCTTCCCTAATGGTTGTATTAATTTGCATTCCTAGCAGTGAGTAAAGGTTCCTTTTTCTCCACAGCCTCTCCAACACTTGTTATTACCTGTCTTGTTGAAAATAGCCAATCTAACAGGTATGAGGTGGAATCTCATTGTAGTTTTGATTTGCATTTCTCGAATAGCTAGTGAAGATGAGCATCTTTTCATATATCTGGTCATTTGTTCTCTTGGGAGCAGTGTCTGTTCAGGTCCTCTTCCCAATTTTTTTTATTTAATTAACTGTGTTTACATAGTTTCTAGTATCGCCCCAAATGCATCCCCTCTCCCCCGTATTCCCCTCAGCATCTCTCTTGCCCTCTTCCCAACAGTGCCCTCCCCCCTTCCCTTCAGGTTTATCCCATACTATCATCCCCTTTCCCTCTGTCCTCTTTTCCTCTGCTCCCTTTGATCCCCCTCTGTCTCAATTCCGTTCCTCAGTTCACATTGTTCCTTGGGTTCCTCAAATGAGTGAGGTCATATGATATTTTTATTTCTCTGCCTGGCTTATTTCACTTAACATAATAGTTTCCAGGTCCATTCATGTTGTTACAAAAGGTAATATTTTCTTCTTTTTCATGGCCCCATAGTATTCCATAATATATATGTACCAAAGCTTTTTAATCCATTCGTCCACTGATGGACACTTGGGCTGTTTCCAAATCTTCACTATTGTGAACAATGCTGCCATAAACATGGGGGTGCAGTTCTTTTTTTGAGTCAGTGATATGGTGTTGTTAGGATATACTCCTAAGAGAGGGATGGCTGGCTCAAAAGGCAGTTCCATTTTTAATTTTTTGAGGAATCTCCATACTGTTTTCCATAGTGGCTGCACCAGTCTGCAGTCCCATCAGCAGTGCAGGAGGGTTCCCCTTTCTCTACATCCTCACCAGCACCTATCGTGTGTTGTTTTGTTGATGAGCGCCATTCTGACTGGTGTGAGGCGGTATCTCATTGTGGTTTTAATTTGCATTTCTTTAATGATTAGTGATGTTGAGCATTTTTTCATCTGTCTATTGGCCATCTGTATGTCCTCTTTGGAGAAGTGCCTATTCGTTTCTTTTGCCTATTTTTTTATTGTATTGTTTGTCTTTCTGGTGTTGAGTTTTATTATTATTATTATTATTTGTATTTTTCTGAAGCTGGAAACGGGGAGAGACAGTCAGACAGACTCCTGCATGCGCCCAACCGGGATACACCCGGCACGCCCACCAGGGGCGACGCTCTGCCCACCAGGGGGCGATGCTCTGCCCACCAGGGGGCGATGCTCTGCCCCTCCGGGGCATCGCTCTGCCACGACCAGAGCCACTCTAGCGCCTGGGGCAGAGGCCAAGGAGCCATCCCCAGCGCCCAGGCCATCTTTGCTCCAATGGAGCCTTGGCTGCGGGAGGGGAAGAGAGAGACAGAGAGGAAGGAGGAGGGGGGGGTGGAGAAGCAAATGGGCACTTCTCCTATGTGCCCTGGCCGGGAATCGAACCCTGGTCCCCCGCACGCCAGGCCGACGCTCTACCGCTGAGCCAACAGGCCAGGGCCTCTGGTGTTGAGTTTTAAAGTTCCTTATAAACTTTGGTTATTAACCCCTTATCAGATGTATTGTTGGATATGTTCTCCCATTGTGTGGTTTGTCTTTTTATTCTGTTCATATTGTCTTTAGCCGTACAAAAACATTTTAGTTTAATATAGTCCCATTTGTTTATCCTGTCTTTTATTTCACTTGCCTGTGGAGATAAATCAGCAAATATATTGCTGCGAGAGATGTCAGTGAGCTTAGTGCCTATGTTTTCTTCTAAGATCCTTATGGTTTCATGACTTACATTTAAGTCTTTTATCCACTTTGAGTTTACTTTTGTGAATGGTGTAAGTTGGTGGTCTAGTTTCATTTTTTTGCAGGTAGCTGTCCAATTTTCCCAACACCATTTGTTAAAGAGACTGTCTTTACTCCATTGTATGCTCTTACCTCCTTTGTCAAATATCAATTGTCCATAAAGGTGTGGGTTTGTTTCTGGGTTCTCTATTCTGTTCCATTGATCTATATGCTTGTTCTTATGCCAGTACCAGGCTGTTTTGAGTACAATGGCCTTGTAGTATAACTTGATATCCAGAAGTGTGATACCTCCTACTTTATTCTTCTTTTTCAAGATTGCTGAGGCTATTCATGTTCTTTTTTGGTTCCATATAAATTTTTGGAATATGTGTTCTATATCTTTGAATTATGTCGTTGGTATTTTAATTGGTATTGCATTGAATTTATAAATTGCTTTGGGTAATATAGACATTTTAATGATGTTTATTCTTTCTAACCATGAACACGGTATATGCTTCCACTTGTTTGTATCTTCCTTGATTTCTTTTATCAATGTTTTATAATTTTCCAAGTACATGTCTTTAACCTCCTTGGTTAAATTTACTCCTAGGTATTTTATTTATTTTTTGTTGCAATAGTGAAGGGAATTGTTTCCTTAATTTCTCTTTCTGGCAGTTCATTGTTGGTGTATAAAAATGCCTCTGATTTCTATGTATTAATTTTATACCCTGCTACCTTGCTGAATTCATTTATCAGGTCCAGTAGTTTTTTGACTGAGGCTTTAGGGTTTTCTATATACAATATCATATCATCTGCAAATAATGATAGTTTCACTTCTTCTTTTCCAATGTGGATGCCTTTTATTTCTTCTTGTCTGATTGCTGTAGCTAGGACTTCTAGTACTATGTTGAATAGAGTGGTGAAAGAGGGCACCCCTGTCTTGTTCCTGATCTTAAGGGGATTCATTGTTTTTAATTTTTGCCCATTGAGTATGATGTTGGTTGTGGGTTTGTCATAGATGGCCTTTATCATGTTGAGGTATGTTCCCTGTATTCCCACTTTGCTGAGAGTTTTGATCATAAATGGGTGCTGGATTTTAATAAATGCTTTTTCTGCATCTATTGAAATTATCATGTGGTTTTTCTCCTTCCTTTTGTTTATGTGATGAATCACATTGATTTATGAATATTGTACCATCCTTGCCTCCCCAGAATAAATCCCACTTGATTATGATGTATGATTTTTTTCATGTATTGCTGAATTCAGTTTGCTAGTATTTTGTTGAGGATTTTAGCATCTATATTCATCGGAGATATTGGCCTATAATTTTCTTTCTTTGTGTTTTGGAATCAGAATTATGCTCGCCTCATAGAAGGAGCTTGGAAGTCTTCCTTCCTCTTGAATTTTTTGAAATAGCTCGAGAAGGATAGGAGTTAGTTCTTCTTTGAATATTTGGTAGAATTTACCAGTGAAGCCATCTGGCCCAGGGCTTTTGTTTGTTTGGGAGTTTTTTGATAACTGTTTCGATCTCATTTGTTGTAATCGGTCTGTTTAGGTTTTCTGATTCTTCCAGATTGATTTTTGAAAGATTATATGTTTCAAGTAATTTGTCCATTTGACCTAAGTTGTCTAATTTTTTGGCATACAGTTCTTCATAGTATTTTCTTACAATATTTTGTATTTCTGTTGTGTTGGTTGTTATTTCTCCACTCTCATTTCTAATTTTATTTATTTGAGTCCTCTCTCTTTTTTTCTTGGTGAGTCTGGTTAAAGGTTCATCAATCTTGTTTACCCTTTTAAAGAACCAGCTCTTAGTTTCATTGATCCTCTGAATTGTTTCTTTAGCTTCTATGTCATTTATTTCTGCTCTTATCTTTATTATTTCCTTCCTTCTACTACCTCTGGGCTTTACTTGCTGTTCTTCTTCTATTTCTTTTAGATGCAGGGTTAAGTTGTTTATTTGAGCTTTTTCTAGCTTCTTAAGGTATGCCTGTAGTGCTATGAACTTCCCTCTCAGAACTGCTTTTGCTGTGTTCCATAAATTTTGAGTTGTTGTATGCTCATTATCATTCATTTCTAGGAATTTTTAAATTTCTTCTTTGATCTCATTGTTTACCCATTTTTTATTTAATAATATACTATTTTGTTTCCATGTGTTTGAGTATTTTTCAGTTTTTCTGTTGTGGTTGATTTCTAGTTTCATGCTGTTGTGATCAGAGAAAACGCTTGATATGATTTCAGTCTTCTTAAATTTGTTGAGACCATTTTTATGCCCTAACCTGTGGTCTATCCTAGAGAATGTACTATGAGCATTTAAAAAGAATATATTTTCTGCTGCTTTAGGGGGAAAGGTTCTGGAGATATCTATTAAATCGAGTTGATCTAGTGTGTCCTTTAAGTTTGCTGTTTCTTTGTTAATTTTCTTTCTTGAGGATCTATCTAGTGATATTAGTGGGGTATTGAAATCCCCTACTATTAATTATAGTATTGCTGTTGATCTTGCCCTTTATATCCATCAAAGTCTGCTTTATATATTTAGGTGCTCCTACATTAGGTGCACAGATATTTATAATGGTTATATCTTCCTGTTGGATTGCTCCCTTTATCATTATGTAGAGACCTTCTTTATCTCTTACTATAGCCTTTGTTTTAACGTCTATTTTGTCAGATGTAAGTATTGCTACCCCAGCTTTTTTTTTTTTCATTTCCATTTGCATGAAATATATTTTTCCATCCTTTTACCTTCAGTCTCTGTGTATCTTTTGTTTTAAGGTGTGTCTCTTGTAGACAGCATATGTATGGGTCCTGTTTTCTTATCCATGCAGTTACCCTTTGTCTTTTGATTGGATCATTTAATCCATTTACATTTAAGGTTATTATTGATATGTAGTTGTTTATTGCTATTTTATTCTTTAAAGCTGTATTCCTCTTTTACTATATTCTTTTCCCTCTTTGTTCTGTTTACAAGAGGCCCCTTAACATTTCTTGCAGCATTGGTTTGGTTGTAATAAATTTCTTGAGTTTTTGTTGTTGTTGTTTTTTGTCTAGGAAGCTTTTTATTTTTTCTTCAATTTTAAATGATAGCCTTGCTGGATAAAGTAGTCTTGGTTGTAGGTTCTTGTTCTGCATTACTTTGAATATTTCTTGCCATCCCTTCTGGCCTCAAGTGTTTCTGTTGAGAAGTTGGATGGATGTCATCCTTACGGGGGGCTCCTTTGTAGGTAATATCCTTTTTTTCTCTAGAAGCTTTTAATATTTTCTCTTTATCTCTTAGCTTTGGAATTTTAATTATAATGTGTCTTGGTGTAGATTTCTTTGGATTTCTCTTTATTGGAATTCTCTGTGCTTCTTGAACTTGTGTGACTTTTTCCTACATCAATTTAGGGAAGTTTTCAGCTATATTGATTGAACAAGGTCTCTAACCTTTGCTCTTTCTCTTCTTCTTCAGGGACCCCTATAATGCAGATGGTGTTTCTCTTTAGATTGTCACAGAGGTCTTTTAGAGTTTCCTCAAATTTTTTCAACCTCTTTTCCCTCTTCCCAATTTTTAATTGGATTGTTTGGTTGTTTGTTGCTGAGCTTTGTGAGTTCTTTATATATTTTGGATATTAACCCTTTATTGGAGCTGTTGTTTACAAATATCATCTCATATTTAGTTGGCTGACTATTTGTTTGGTTGTTCATTTCTTTTGCTGTGCAGAAGCTTTTTAGTTTGATAGAGTCCCATTCATTTATTTTTGCCTTTACTTCCCTTGCCTTTGGGGTCAAATTTATAAATTGTTCTCTACATCCAAGATCCATGCATTTAGTACCTATGTTTTCTTCTATGTAATTTATTGTTTTAGATCTTATATTTAGGTCTTTGACCCATTTTGAATTAATTTTTCATTTAAAATTTTCTAAGATGAGTTCTTAGTTCCTTAATTTTAGTCTTCTTTAATAATAAGAGCATTTAAGATGGTGATTTTTTCCCATCAAATTTTATTTTTTAAATTAAAAAAATTGTTCCCCCCCCAAATAATGGTTTTTCCCTTCAATATGGGCTTTACATAACAAACCTAGGTTTCATTACTTTCTAGATAGTTTTTATTCCAATTTTGATTTACTTGTTGATTTAGATGTTGCTTCTATTCTAAGTAGTTGATAGTTTGAAGATCACTGTTTATTATTTATTTGGATTATAATATATTGATCAGAAAATATATCCTATAAACTGTTCCTTTAAAAAAATTAAGTTTTATTTGTGGCCAAGTACATGATGGATGGATATATTTTTATTTAAATTATATATGAATTTAACTATACAGTATAAATCATATGTATTTGTAAGTATAGAAATATAATATGTAATAGAAATATTTTATTTTTAATAAAAAAAATTTCCATCAATTTAAAAGAGAGAAACATCAAGTAGTTGTTTCACTTAGTTATTACATTTAGTTGTGTGCTCATTGATTGCTTCTTGTATGTGCCTTGCATAAGGGTCGAACCTGGGATTGCTGGTGTGCTGGGTCAATGTGTTATCCACTGAGCCATCCTGCCAGAGCAGAAATATTTTATTGACATAAGAAAAAATTTGTGTTCTGTATTTGTAGGTTGCAAAATTGTGTATATATCTACTAAATTGAGCTGATTGATTATAATAATCAGATTCTCTATGTCCTGGCTAAATTTCTGTCCTCTAAATCTGTCAGATATCAAAAGATACACATTAGAATTTTCAACTATAATTGTGTATGCACGTTTTAAAATCAGGTTCTCCTTGTAGTTCTCATAATTTCTGCCTTATATATTAGGCTGCCATGATGTTTTGGTTTAGAAATTTATGACTTACATCTTCTTAAAATGTGCCTTTAATCATTATGCATTACCTCTGTCTTATTTAATACTTTTTACCTTAAATTTTACATAATCTATGTTGTCATTTTTTATTTGTCTTTGTTTGCACTTGATATTTCTTTAATCATCAACCTTTCTATATTATTTTGTTTTACGTATACTTTTTATATACATTATATATTTAGATTTGGTTTTTCAATCCAGTCTGACAGTCTCTTTTATAAGACAATTCAGCTTATTTGTATTTAGTGTAACAGTTGATATACTTGATTTTATTCTTTCCAATTATTTTATTTTTATTTTTTGTTTTAATTTTTTATCTTTTTCCTTTTTCTAGATTATTCTTATTTACTATTCATTTTTCTCTTTGTTAATTTGGAAGTATTATTGGGCTTTTTCTAATCAAAAATATATTTTTTAATATATTTTTAAATGTTATTTATTGATTTAGAGAGAAAGAAGGGAGAGGAGAGAGATAGACATTGATTTGTTGTTCTACTTTTTTTTTTTTTTTTTTACAGAGAGCAACAGACAGACAGAAAGAGAGAGAGATGAGAAACATCAGTTCTTTATTGCAGCACCTTAGTTGTTCATTGATTGCTTTCTTATATGTGCCTTGACCTGGGGTCTACAGCAGACTGAGTGACCCCTGGCTCAAGCCAGCAACCTTGGGCTCAAGCTGGTGAGCCTTGCTCAAACCAGATGAGCCTGCACTCAGCTGGAGATCTCGGGGTCTCAAACCTGGGTCCTCTGCATCCCAGTCCTGTACTCTATCCACTGTACCACCACCTGGTCAGGCTGTTTTTCCACTTATTTATGTATGCATTAGTTCATTGTTGTATGTGCCCTGACCAAGGATTGAACCCACAACCTTGGCATTCTAACCAACTAAGCTACCCAGCCAGGGAGAAAGTATATTTCTTTACAATTTTATCAAAACATGCTAACAACTCTCCTTTCTTAACATGTAAGTGTTCACTTTTTGTGTGCCCTTCTTGCCACAAGATAAACCCTTTAAAACATTTTTGCCTCTTGACTCTTCCCTCATTTTAAAAATTTCTTGTTTTTTTGTTAAGAAAGTTCAATGTTCTTGGTTTGTAATTAATATTAAGTTTTTTCTGTATGATTTAAGAGTTCTTACTTAGCACTTACATTACAACCACACTACAGTCATCCATTTAAATTTAAGTATATACAATACAGAGATCATTACTCAATAACTGTCTCCCTTCCTTTCTCATCTTTCCCTATGTGGAAGTCTATCCAGATTAATTTCTTATTTGATTAGAGTACATCCTTGGCATCTTCCTTTTACCTGACGGTGAGTGCTTTCTTGTCTGGTCATAAATATCTTTGATCATTGACCTTTCTTTCAATATCTGTAACTATTTCTTCTGTCTCTTCTAGTTTAAGGTTGTGGGAGAAAAACTTTTAGCAAGCTAGTAATAGAAGGAAATTTTCTTATATAATAAAGATATTTATGAAAAATATTTATGACAAACATTAAAATTGATGGTAAAATGTTGAAAGTTTTCACCTTGAGGTAGCAAATGACCGTCAATTATAGCACTTGTATTTAATGTGCTTTTGGAGATCCTAGCCAATATAATAAGGAAGATCAAAGAAATAAAAATTATACAAATTTAAAAAGAGGAAATAAAGCTGTCATTAATTATAGACAGTATGTGTATGTAGAAAATCCAAAATAATCTACAGACTATATATATTTTATTTATTTATTATTAAGTGAGAGACAGGGAGGCAGAAGTAGACTCTCACATGAGCCCTTGACCAAGATTCACCTGGCAAACCCCCTATGGGGGAATGCTCTGTCCATCTGAAGCCACTGCTCTGTTGCTGCACAACCAGCTATTTTAGCACCTGGAGTGAGGCCATGGAGCTATCGCTGGTGCCTGGGGCCAACTTGCTCAAACCAGTGGAGCCATGGCTGTGGGCAGGGAAGAGAGAGAGAGGAGAAAAAGAGAAAGAGAAATAGAAGGGGAGAGGTGGAGAAGCAGATGGTCACTTCTCCTGTGTGCCCTGACTGGGAATTGAACCTGGGACTTCCACACACTGAGCCAGTGCTCTACCACTGAGCCAACCAGCCAGTGCTGATACATTTTATTTAATAAGTGGATTTAGCAAGGATGTTGGAGTGCAAGGTAACCATACAAAGTGTAGTCTAATTGCTTATTATCATTACTGCATATGACAAAGAAATAATCTCACAAGTATAATGCAGACTGAAAGAAACAAATTATATTATTCCATTTAAATAATGTCTGCAAAAGGCAAAACTAAACTACAGTATATTGTTTAGGGATACATACATAGTTTATTTCAGAAATCAGTTAATAAGGAAATTAGGAATCGCTCCAACAGGAGGGGAGGATGAAGATTGTCATCTACAAAGAGCATAATGGGACAGGGGAAGAGCTTCTAGGGTGTTAAAGTGTTGACATATCCTGTTTCTATGTATATATTATATATATTATATATTATATACACAAATATATAATACAGTTTGTTATGTGTATATAGACTATAAAATTCCTTTTTTCTGTATGGAGATATATACCATATTTATCAATAGAAGTCTCAATAGCATAAGGATATCAATTTTCCAAAATTAATATATGAAATAATTGTTTT